>NC_133453.1:96459332-97172457 GCF_048565385.1 Saimiri boliviensis
CTGAACAAGTGCTGTTGAGACTATTTCAAAGGTCATTCTCCCTTCATTTTACTCATCTTTTTCCCTTGCTTAGAGCATGAGTTACCATCATATTTTTTAAATCCATTATAAATTGTAATCTTGGTGGGGCCATAGCAAATTCACCATATTCACTGTTCCATGTCAGTATCCTGCTTTCATCTCATCTACTGCTTGCTTCCAGCCACAATAATTGACTGCAAATTGGAAGATAATTCGTTGGAAATTGGAAGAGGGCAATAGTAGTCCATATCATTCTAGCAACTAGTACAGTGTCTTGAATCTAACAAGGTGGGTTGCCATTGAACTCCAAGCTTGGCCATGTTTTCCGTCTCTGTACTTTATCTTCCTCTAAGGATATCTATTACGATCTACTAAATAGAAATTCCTATGCCTGCTCCAGGTTGCTTCTCTTCCAAATGGATCTCTATGTGTTTGTTTCTTTGATATTTTCAAATGCTAGAGGTCATCTTTTTTTGTTCCTTAGCATATAACTGATTTTAATATCCCTTCTCTCCCTTTGGACTTTAGAAATACAGATCAAGAACATTAACAATTTGTATTTTCAGTTTCATAGCGATTTGCAGAGATTTGCAAAACGTTATCACAGATCTGAAGAGCTATAGGCAATATAAATTAAGATCAAGAATTGTTAAACCACATAGCACTAAATCTCTGGAAGTCTACCAGGGTTTCATTTGTGGAAAATCTATACTATTCCTTTGGTACTTGCTATTACAGCCTAAGAAATAAGCAATTTAATACTTACTTAGCTTAATATCTATTACTAAGTAATTTTAATTTCATCAAACTGTTCATTCCAGTTATAGCTTCATGCTGTGTTATGAAATTTAATCAAATATTAATTTGAATTCAGGTCATAACACTTCTAGTTATCTCCTCATAATTAAACTCTTGTTTCAAAAAGAATAATAAAAACGAATGTACTTATGCTTAGAATTGCCTGTCTGCTACTTCTTGTTTTGCTGAAAACTGAAATAATTAATACTAAATACAATAATAATCTGTCACATATTTAGATATGCAGTAGTCCCTCATATTTTTATTTAAGATGACTGAAGCTGATACAAAATAATCTTTGACTTTAATCTATGCTGTTGTCTTGATATCTGCATATACAAAACCTCATTTGATCATTACATTTAAAATTAAAATTGTCACAACTACTCATTCACTTAACATTTAAACATACTTAACTGCAGGCATTTTTTATAAACCAAAGTGAACGTTATAAACTATGTAAATGACTGTTTATTTTCTTCATGGTTTCCATATCATTTTATATTGCCTGCTGATGTTAAGGCTTTTTGAAATTATACTTTCTTATTTGGGGGAGACCTGATTTTACTTCCTATAAGCTCTCCTACAAGCACATTGAAGGCAGGGACTCCTAGCAATGAGTACAAAGTTCTCCTAGCAATGAGCATACTACCTTGAATGTAACAGGTGCACAAGGAATATTTGTTAAATTGTTACTGAAACCAACATCTTATCTTTCCTTCATCTCAATTTGATATTCTTCTGCAGTTTTCTATTTGTGCCTACTAGTAAGAATATGCTCCCTCCTCCACAAAACATACACAAACATACACACACACACACACACACACACACACACTCTCTCTCTCTCTCTCTCTCTCTCTCTCTCTCTCTCTTTCTGCCTCTCATTCTTAAAATTTTAATGAAGGCCGGGCACAGTAGCTCACACCTGTAATCCCAGAACTTTGAGAGGCCGAGGTGGGTGGATCCTTGAGGTCAGGAGTTTGAGACCGGCCTGGCCAACATGAATTTTTTGCAGAAACCCTGTTTCTCCAAAAAAATACAAACATTAACCAGGCGTGGTGGCACGTGCTTGTAATCCCAGCTACTAGGGAGGCTGAGGCAGGAGTATTGCTTGAACCTGGGAAATGGAGGTTGCAGTGAGCCGAGATGGCGAGATCTCACTCTCTCACCATGGCACTCCAGCTAGGGTGAGAGAGCGAGACTCCGTCTCAAAAGTAAATAAATAAATGAATGAATGAATTAAAATTTTAACCAAGAATAAACATACAATTTTAGTTCCTAGGAATATTGTAATTGTTGTGCATAGGCTAAATAAAACAAAATGTGATAAATCCCATCCTCCAGTGTTCTAGATGACTTTTAATTCAGTAGATATCTATCACGTTCTTACATAGCATTATAGGTCTCAGGAATCCAAAGGTAGTCTAAGACATTGTCCTGATATTGAGGAGCTCATGATATACTGGGAAAAACAAGCACATCTGTATGACAAGAGTGGAATACACAACACCACGTGACAACACAGAGAAAAATAGGAACACATAGGTCTAAGAGGCCAGGGAATACAGCACTGAGAAGATAAGATCTGAGAAAGGTTTGGACAGAATAAAAAGCTGTCCACTTGGGGAAAAACAAGGTAGAGAAAGCATGTTTATCTGACAGAAAATTAGCGGAAAAAAAAGAGCGATGAGAGAGGGAAAGAATAAGTTTGGCATAACCACAATAGAAGCTTGAGTGGATTTAAGGGCTGAGGCACAGCAAGTCATGAGACCACACAGCAGCATGAAACACAGCTTTGTAATGTCACATAGGAAATGAGGATCTATTGAACATTTCAAACAGGGATAATTCTAAAAGCAAATCAGTGTACTCCAGAGTCAACATAGGAGTTACAGTGGAGTAGAAGACAGATGTTAGGTGGCATGGAAGGTGAGACCTTGAACCAGGGAAGATTTGTAATGTGTGTTTTATTTATCTGTGTTAGGTAAGGAACAAACAACAATAAAAATATACATTTGAAAACATTTTTTAAAACCACCAAAATTATTTTTCAATACTGCTGATAATCTATGAAACGTTTTTCATATAATCACCAATATTTTAAATACATAGTGTGCCCAATATGTCGAAAGTGAATAGAGAGTCTGAATGATAAATAAATGAGTTAACTGTTACTAAAAGGAATATATTTACACCTATCTCCATGTAGAGATATTTATTCTAATATATTCTCAATTACACTAATAGGCACACCAGAGGACAGTCTATCCAATCCTGCTCTCTGCCAAATAGAATAATGTCAATTTCCTCCTTCCCCCAGTGATTAGAGTATTATAGTGTAATACTATACTATAGATTATAGCATAGTGTTTATAGTAAGAAATAACACAATTGTTTATTAGTTCTAGAATTCCTATTCCTTAGTATGATCCACTGTTAGTGGCTTTCTTGAGGACTAGAGTTTTTTCTAATGTGACTAAGCTAGAGAAGTTTGAATCCACTTTTGACATGGATTCACTTAATGCAGGTGTCAAAAATTGCTTATGTGGTTAGTACCTAAAGGGCACTTCCTGTTTAACACCATAATCTGTCTCCAGTCAATAGTAATTCCAGAGAGTAAATAAAACAATCACTAGATTGGCAGACAATATGACATCAAATAGTATGTGTAAGAATGTTTGAGATATTATGTGCATGTGGACCTCAATAACTAAAGATCAATGCTAGCTTCTTAATGTTTATTTAATCACAAAATGGATATATCATGTTTATAATTTTCAATATTTAAGTAGCCTATAATAATACTTCTTGCTAACACAGTAGTAAGAAATAGAAGGCATATCTTGCTCCTTGAAATTACTTTTTTTTTTTTTGAGACGGAGTTTCACTCTTGTTACCCAGGCTGGAGTGCAATGGCGCGATCTTGGCTCACCGCAACCTCCCCCTCCTGGGTTCAGGCAATTCTCCTGTCTCAGCCTCCTGAGTAGCTGGGATTACAGGCACGCGCCACCATGCCCAGCTAATTTTTTGTATTTTTCGTAGAGACGGGGTTTCACAATGTTGACCAGGATGGTCTCGATCTCTTGACCTCGTGATCCACCCGCCTCGGGTGCTGGGATTACAGGCTTGAGCCGCCGCGCCCGGCTCCTTGAAATTACTTTAAATGTAGTAAGGAAACAAAGATATGTAGGCATATGCTTGGAATTAATTACTAATTATATAATATTTAAAATGTTCTTGTTAATGTTATTATTCAATATTAAACTAGCTTAATATTAATTACTAATAATACTTGATGTATGTAGAAACATCAACATACTTTATGTATGTTATAAAACATGATTATATATGTTTGTGGCTAAGAGTTGTTCCTCAGCCTGTCCTCAGGACTGAAGTATTTATTCCTAACCCCGTGGAAATCACCCTCATCTAGAGAACTGCCCTGATTAGTGAATTCTTCCTTCCCAGAGGCAGCATAAATGTAAAGAATGCTTGATATGGGAATCTCCCCTCTATGCAACATAAGAAAGCTGTGAAGGACCATCCAGACTTCATGTGGGTTGGCCGAGACCTGTATTGAGACTGCATTGCCTCCAACTTCTTTCTCTACTCCAAACTTCTTTCTGTATAGGCAGGCATTGGTCCTAACAAGGCATAGCTGGTCCTAATAAACTCCCTACATACCGATCTGAGTACCAGAGGTTCTTTCCTAATGAACCAAGCGGAAATACGGTAACTCTACAAGGAAACTCACAATATTATTTTGGGCAATGAATCCATGCGGTAAGTAGCAGAGCAAATGTGAAGCAAACTTACTTAGAGCAATGTTTCCAGAGAAAGTGAATCCTTATGAGATTTACATTATCTTCGTGAAGAATAGATGATTTGCTTTTAGTTTGAGGAAAGGCATAAAATTGGGGTAAGCTGAATCTAGAATGAGCAATAGATTTCAATCAAACCACAGTGGAGTGGGGAGTCTCGGTTTCTCATCTATAGTTTTAAAGAATTGAAACTATTTTTTTTCCAAAATGGAGTCTCACTGTGTTGTCCAGGCTGGAGTGCAGTGGTGATCTCAGTTCACTGCAACTTACGCCTCCCAGGTTCAAACAATTATTCCTGCCTCAGTCTCCCCAGTAGCTGAGATTACAGGCACCTGCCACCATGCCATGCTAATTTTTAATATTTTTTTAGTAGAGACGGGGTTTCGCCATGTTGGCCAAGCTGGTCTTGAACGCCTGACCTCAGATGATCTGCCTGCCTCGACCTCCCAAAATGCTGGGATTACAGGCATAAGCCATCATTCCTGGTCAGAACTGAAGCTAATCTGAATTCTAACCATATGCCTTTTAAATTATATTTTGATATTTTGATATAAATGCACATAATGAATACTTCAATCATTTGTTAAAAGTTCTACTAAATATCTGTCATATTTCAGCCTGTCTGTAAAGAATAAATAGCACATGGTCCCTTCCTTATAAGAATGTGTCATCTATAAGAGCTAGCTTATTTGAAGAAAATTTTAAATAATCCATTGAATATATTATGTTTTTCTCAAAGTGCAGTTCCCAGGCCAGACTAGTGAGTCACCTGGTAACTTACCAGTAATGCATATTCTCAGGCCTCACACCAGACCAGTTAAATCAGAAACACTAGGGAAGAGTCCAAAAATCTGTATATTTGAACAACATGTCAAGTGATTCTAAAACTCACCAAAGTTTGGGAACGAAAATTTTCAAGAGTTATGACAAGTGAAATTTCGAGAGCAGTAATTTAGTCACAAATTTCGTTTATGAAGACAGAACTAATCTGACTAAATCCACACTATATTACTGTGGCATATAGCTAGGTTCTTAGCAAAGACTGGATTAGAAAAAAAAAATGAACCACAAAAAATGATAACCCTGTCCTTTGAAAATATTTTATAAAATTTCTTATAAAATTATAAATGTGCATGTACATAATATATTATGCATTATATGACATATATTTCATATTATGCATTAATTACTGCTTCTCAGTTTTCTCATCTGTCAATAAAATATTTAGAGTTCTTCTGTTCCTTTGAATTTTACACTGGATTGAAAGAAATGTTATTTTTTAAAATAAAATGAGGAGTTCTTCATAACTATGAAACATGCTGTAGAAAACACTTATCTTACTCTGAACTTTTAAAATATAAAAAATAAAGAACATCAAAAACCAAAACAAAACAATAACAAAAACTTCTTCCATTGGCTAATATCACCTTAACCTAGTTTTTTATTACAAAGCTCCCTTTGCTTCAGTAATACCACCAAGTAAAAATACCCACACAGTACTCTGCTAATCAGAGAAGAATCACTGCTGCTTCATTTTATTTCTTGGGTACAATCTCAGAGAGCACTCATGAAGATCCCTGTGAGTGCCCTGTTACCCTGGGAGAAACCCTTTTAAAGTTTATCAGCATTGAGCAAACCAACCATTTGGCCTGACCTTATAAGGCATGGATTCTCAACTTCACTTACAATTTCTGGAATTCCCCTGGGTCCAATACTACTCCTATTAGAAAATAATAACTTTGTTGTATGAATTACCAAAGATTAGGTAGAAACAACAGCCTTCCAAAAGTATTTAATGTATTTTGTGACTTCAATGCATTTAGTAAGGATGGATTCAAATGATTGAGGACAATCTCCAAACTTTCTTTTTTGTTTTTAGGCGGACTCTGCCTGTGTCACCAGACTGGAGTGCAGTGGCTGAGTAGCTGAGATTACAGGCGTGGGCCACAACGCTCAGCTAATTTTTATATTTTTAGTAGAGACAGGATTTCACCAAGTTAACCAGGATGGTCTCAGTCTTCTGGCTTGGTGATCAGCCCTCCTTGGCCTCCCAAAGTCCTGGGATTACAGGCTTGAGCCACCACACCCAGCCCAAATTCTTTCATATAAATAATTTATTGGGGATGATTCCTTTTATTAAATGAAGGGTGACATTTGCAATTATAAGAAACCCAATATGGCACAGATTATAGAGTACCCCAAATATTCTATATGCTTTCTTATATGTATCTTCCCTTCTAGTCAAATCGAGAACATGAACTTGTTCTACACAATGACTTGTGAAAATAAGTGAAATGTATCACTTCTGGTCTAATGTACATGATAAAAATGAGTCCTCCACGCTTTCTCTTCCCTTGTTCCAGTAGCTCTTTGATGCCTCATCAACATAAGGAGGACATTTGAATGCTTGAGTTACCAGACGAATATTTAATGTGGATTGTTAACCTAACTTACATATGACTTTGAGAGAGAAATGCATCTTGGCTATTTTAAAGCTACTGAGATGTTACAGCTTTTTTGTTTCTTCAATCTAGTCTAATAACCTGCCTATCCTGAGAATCTTATAGAGGCCCTTTTCTTATAAACATCTGCTTTAGGTTATTATAATATCTGTGTTGATTTTTTCTATATGTTGGCTTGAAGGTGGTGAAATATGGTAACAACACAACCATAGTTCCTTTTGCACAGATTACTTTAATCCCTTTGAGGCAATTTGAGGACCATTGTTTGAAATAGATACTAACTTAGAATCTTGGTGTCACCCATACTTGATATAGGGCTCTGATTGTGTAGCAGATTTCTGATATACTTTGAGAATGCACTGGACACTCTGAGACACTTTGAGGTCCCAGCACAATCAGTATGTTTTTCTCCTGAAATAATCCATCCTAAGAATACAATTTGGATTCTTATCTGAGGAACCCACACACTTTTCATAAACAAGAAAGTGGTCGTGTATGTTTTTGCTTTCAGCGAAATAACTCTTGGATGTGATGCATGTAGTATAGTAAAGATATTATGATTGCTATTCATTAAGTCGACAATTATTTATTGAGTGCCTATGATGTGTCCTGGGAATATAGCAGTAAACAAAATAGGCAAAACTCCTAATTCCCGAAGTTCATATTTTATTTGAAAGAAATCAGCAGTAAAGAAGCAGAAAATATAGTTCCATGAAGTGGTGGTATGGTTTTTAAATAAGATAAAATACCCACCCCCATATAAAAAGAGAGTGCTACCTGCCATTATTTAGAGAAAGACAAAACACTCCAAATAATAGATTCTTAATATTCTACAGGATAAATATAGTGACCTATTTAACTTATTTATCTATAGTACTTCTTTTAAAAAAGACCTTTTTGAAGTGGCTTGTATTGGTTCATTTTCACCCTGCTGATAAAGACACACCCGAGACTGGGCAATTTACAAAAAAAAAAAGAAGAGGTTTATTGGACTTACAGTTCTTTGCAGTTCCACATGGCTGGGGAGGCCTCATAATCATGGAGATAGCAAGGAGGAGTGACTCACATCTGACGTGATGACAGCAGGTGAAAAGAGAGTTTGTGCAGAGAAACTCCCATTTATTAAAACTATCAGATATCTTGATACCCATTCACTATCACAAGAACAGCATGGAGAAGACCCTCCCCCAGGATTCAGTCATCTCCCACCAGGTCCCTTCCACAACACATGGGAATTAGGGGAGCTACAAGAGGCGATTTAGGTGGGGACACATACCAAACAATATCGTGGGTTAACTGGTAAGTGCATTACCTAATGCACCCTCCTGTGCTCAGTATTGCGAAGTCTCATTTTTTTATCGAAGGCTCATGAGGACTCCTCTTTTTTAACTAAGGATCATAAGATTATCCTCCCTTCACTTCTTGAAAGCTTGCATAAACTGCCTCCCATTTGGGGGTGGGGGGAGTGTTTCCCAACTTTCTCTGAGTGTTCCTCTGTGTCTGTGCTTCCTTCAGTGCAATTTCTTTTCTTTTCTTTTTTTTCTTTTCTTTTTTTTTTTTTTTTTTTTTTTTGAGACAGTCTCACACTGTTGCCTTGGCTGGAGTGCAATGGGACATTCTTGGCTCACTACATGAAATTCTCATGCTTCAGCCTCCCTGCTAGCTGGAATTACAGGCACACACTACCACACTTGTCTGTTTTTTTTTTTTTTTTTTTTTTTTTTTTTTTTGTATTTTTAATAGAGACAGAGTTTCACTATGTTGGCCAGACTGGTTTCAAACTCCCGACCTTGTGATCCGCCCACCTTGGCCTCCCAAAGTGCTGGGATTACAGGCATGAGCCACCACACCTGACCCAGTGCAATTTTTATAAAGGGTAAAGAATTGCTTTTAAATTCAAAATCGGTAGGAGATTTTTCAAACACAAGTAACAATGAAGGAACATTAGCCATATAACTCCAACTGAAACTTGTATGAGTAGTTTAGAATTCTTGGGTGTTGTCTTCACTGAAAAGTACTCCTTTACCTATTTAAAAGCCCCCTTCAATAAAATACCCCACTTAAACATATGATTTAATTATCTTAAAGGATTACATCAGAAATGTCTCTAAATGCCAACAATTGCAGAAGAGCACCAACATATGAGGTATAAAATACTGAAACAAACATGACAGGGCACCATCATTTCCCCTCTTGCCTTCTAGCTTTGCCCCACATTCTTTAATTTCCTTTTTGCTATCTCTCTCCCAGGCCTCAGGAAACTTGACTAGCTTATAAACTGCAAGCATGCCAAAATAGTCCTGGAAAACACCATTTTGATAGCTGTGACCCTACACCAAAGTTAGAAAAATAGCAACAGCTACCAGTCTTTTTTTTTTTTTTTTTTTTTTTTTTTTTTTTTTTTTTTTTTGAGACGGAGTTTCGCTCTTGTTACCCAGGCTGGAGTGCAATGGCGCGATCTCGGCTCACCGCAACCTCCGCCTCCTGGGCTCAGGCAATTCTCCTGTCTCAGCCTCCTGAGTAGCTGGGATTACAGGCACGCGCCACCATGCCCAGCTAATTTTTTGTATTTTTAGTAGAGACGGGGTTTCACCATGTTGACCAGGATGGTCTCGATCTCTCGACCTCGTGATCCGCCCGCCTCGGCCTCCCAAAGTGCTGGGATTACAAGCTTGAGCCACCGCGCCCAGCCCAGCTACCAGTCTTGAATAGCACTTATAGTCAAAAATTGCTGCTCAAGTCAAAACCATAAAGGCAGCTCTTCAGATGTTTCCTGTCCTATCCAAACCCTGACTCTGCTTCAATCAGGAAACCACTTCATCTTCAGATATTCCCTCTGTTGTACATCAGCTGAATACATCCTTTACCTTTATGAGCCACTTAAATTTATTTTGAAAATACAAGATCAGAGAGTTCAGGGCAAAGGCACAAGAATTTTCTTTAAGGCTTCAAGACAAATAATAGGCATAGCATATGACTTCAGGACTAAATTATGTTATGCAGTATTATAATTTAATGTGTATTTTTATTCTTAGAAAAAAATCCCTAATCTGGTTTAGGATTAAAACAAATTGTAAAGGCCTGATTCAACTTGTCTATAGAAGTCTTTGTGGAATTCTGATTACTGATTAGAGGAGGAATCCTCTATTGTTTTATGTACTGGCTTTATAGTAGGTATTATGGTAATTGGTTCCTCAAAGACATATGCCTTTTTGATGAACATAGCTTGAATACTCCAAGAAAATGTATCAATGATATGAAATAAAGAAAAATAATATAACCATTGAGATGACAATCCAGGTTATTTATAAGTCTAACACTATGGAACATCCTTTTCCAGTAGGCAATGTGATAGATCAGCTGTACTTTCCATTTGTAGAACCAAAATGTAACAGATTATTGACTTAGAAATATTTAGTAAGTTAACTTTCATTGAAAGTAGGTATATCAAAGATTTTTAACATAGTGTTTGATTTAAATTATATTAGAAACAATGTTTCAGTGCTCAGTTTAATGTTTCTCTGTATGTATGTGTTCCTGTGTGTATATGTATGTGTGTGTGTGTGTGTGTGTGTGTGTTTGTGTGTGTGCTCATGCATTTGTCCTATGTATTGAATTCACTCTTTAACTTTGTCTGTGGCTCAATTTATACAATTTTGAACCTGTGAACAAATCATAGAACAGAACAGATAATGATATCCTGAGTTAATTCTACGGAAAGAGCCAGTAACATTTCATCTAGAACCACAAATGTGCTTTTTGAGAAAGAAAGATGAAAAGAACAAGGGAAGGAAGAAGGAAAAGAAGGAGAAAGGACTAAGTATATAAATAAAACTACTGAAGAGAGAGAGCATCTCTAAACCAATAAGGGTCTCTTGATCAAATTACGTATTTCAGGTGGACTAGCTATAACTTTAGTGACTTTTAAAATCCTAATGGTAATGGAACACACTGAGAGAGCTATAAACTTGTAGACCTCTAGAGGTTTATAGCCCAGTAGTGTATTTTATTTGGCCATTTTGTGATACCTGTACAGAGTTTTTAAAAATCAGAGGAAT
The DNA here is from genome assembly GCF_048565385.1 of Saimiri boliviensis. Classification (NCBI taxonomy): domain Eukaryota; kingdom Metazoa; phylum Chordata; class Mammalia; order Primates; family Cebidae; genus Saimiri; species Saimiri boliviensis. The sequence goes on from NC_133453.1 coordinate 96,470,496, forward strand.
TAGGTATGTGATCTGCTTGCCAGGATGCAAGAAACTTAGCACACATGTACACTTACAGTACACTTAAGATTTAGCACTTAAGCAGGGTCAATAACCAGTGGCTATCAGACATCATTAATTTTAAAATTTGAGCAACTTGGAATCTTTGAAATTCTAAAAAGCAGCATATTTTTAAAGAATTACACAACAAATGTGGAAAAGACTGTCCAGGGGCTAAATTGATCCAAATTGAAGATAATGACTCAGCAGAAATGGAGTCCGTGCTCAAACTCAACTCAAGCTAATTTAAGAGAATAAGGTTAAAGGCAAAAAAAGAGAAAGAAACAAAAAGAAAAGGACATTTGTAAATGTCTTTTTGAAAACTATTACAAAATCTTTTACCATAAAAGCAAAATGGTTGCAAAACCATTCCAAATTGCCTTAAGGTTAATTTTTAAAAAATGGAGTGACTCGTGCAAAATAAAAGAGATGAAACTGCTCTAGCTTGACTCAGAGTTACATCTCAGTGTGAGGTACTGAAAAATACTGCTAAATATGTTTAGTTTAGAAGAAAAAATCAGCAGCTAGTATTATTTCTTTTGAGGATAGGTGAAGAGACAGAATGGCCATCTGGGAGGAAAATCTCTGAAAAGGGACATTTATCAAGTGGAACAGAAGGACTTTAGATACGCAATCTGGCTGCTATGTTTGCGGAAAAAGAACCATCTAAAACTTAGACAGCTTTTCTATTTCATGGGTCTTTTATTTTCACATGAGAAAAATAACTGGATAATATGTGATTCAAATAAATTGTTGCACCCTAAGTGTCTTATGTTTATCCACACTATGAACTTGTTTGGTTAGCAGTCAGTAGATAAACCTTGGAAGAGAGATGTCAGGCAGTACAATATTTCACCGCAGGACTATTCCTCTGATGGTCCATATTGCACACACTAAAGTACACCTACCTCTTTTTTTTGACACCACTCCACAATGACAACTTTCCTCCTCTTTCTTTTCCCCACCATATGGTCCTACCATTGCTTGCAAATTTTTTCAATATGTTCCTACTCATCTCCTGAAATGAAGGATGATTCGTCTTGGTTCAGCCCTCCTCAGTGCATCTTGGAAAAATGCAGGCTAACTCTAACAATTCATTTGCATATAAAGAAACACTAAATAAAAGAACATTGTGCAGAAAACTTCAAGAAGATAAATCTTTAAGGTTTTAATATAAGGGAAGGGTAGAATTAGAAGTAGATTTTATGCTAAACATCTATGGTAATCAAGACACTGATATTTTGATGAAAGGGTAGAGACATAGATCAATGACATAGATACCAGAAACAGATCCATAGAAATATAAACAACTAATAGTTTTTGTTGTTGTTGTTGTTGTTGTTTTAACAGAGGTTAAAGGCCATTTAATGGACAAAAACAAAGGCTTTTTAATAAACAATGGTGGAAAAATTGGATGGTCATGTGCAAAATAAAGAATCAGAGCAACAAATAAACAAATTTTACCAGATACCCCACACCTCACACCAAACCTCAAAAGGGTCATAAATGTTAATGTAAAATGAAAAATTGTAAAATTTTGAGGAGAAAATACATGAGAAAATCTGTGTGATTAAATGTGGCAAATTGTGTTTAGAGACCACACAAAACAGTCATTCATAAAAATAAATGATACATCAGACTTTATCAAAATTTAAAAAAAGCTTTTGCTTGTGGAAAATACCATCAAGAGATAAGTCTTCAACTGGTGACTTACAAATATATCTATCTGCTAAAGGATTTGTATCCCGAATATGCATTTGTATCCCGAATGACCAGCAACCCAATTTTTACAAATTGGGCAAAAAATCTGAATACACACTTTACCAAAGTGTGTATGATACACAGTAGTTCCCCCTCATCCATGGTTTTGCTTTCTGTGGTTTCAGTTGTCCTGAGTTAATCACAGTCTGAAAATATTAAATGGAAAATTCCAGAAAGTGAGTTCCAGGAAGTGAATTCTCCTTTGTCCAGTTTACCCATGATGTGTACATTCCTGATTATCAGTCCTCTCAATGCTCTGAATACGATGTTACTGTTGCAGTATCGCAGTGCCTGTGTCAAAGGAACTCTTATTTTACTTAATAATGCCCCCAAAGTGCAAAAGTCCTGATGCTGACAATTTTAATATTACCAAAGAGGAGCCATAAAGTGCTTCCTTTAACTGGAAAGGTGAAAGTTTTCAAATTAGTGAGGAAAGAAAAAAATCATGTGCTGAAGTTGCTAAGATCTACGGTAAGAACGAATCTTCTATCCAAGAAGTTGTGAAGAGGAAAAAATAAATTTGTGCTAGTTTTGTTGTCACACCTCAGACTGCAACAGTTATAACCACTGTGTGATAAATGTTTCACTAAGTTGGAAAAGGCACTAAATTTGTGGGTGGATGACATGGACAGAAATGTGTTCCAACTGGTGGCAACCTGATTCAGTACTCTCCATGATTTCAGGCATTCACTTGGGGCCTTGGAACGTATTCCCTGTACTTAAGAGAATATTACTTTATAGACAGCAAAATGCATACGAAAATAAGCTCAAAATCATTTGTTAAGAAAATGTATGTTAAAACTAAAATGTGGATACTATGACACATATTTAGAATGCATGTGTTGTGTATAGAATTTAGAATATATTTAGAATTGCTTAAATAAAAATTTGAAAATGAACTGACAATACCAAATATTTGTTAGAATCTGGAGCAACTGGAACTGTCATACTTGATGAGAAGTAAAATGGTATGGTGACTCTGGAAAACAGTTTGACAATTTCATGATTTGTTTCTCAGATATTCTGAGTAACATACCAAATTTCAGAAATATCTATTAGGGTACAAGTTCAACCTTATTCCCCTAAAATGGCACATTTTCTAACTCAAAAGAATATCATTAAAGGTAGACATGCTCTGTTTTGAAAAACTGCCTGCCCAACCTCATGAACTTCTTGAGTGAGACATTTTGTTTTGTTTTTCTCTTTGCTTATTTGACATGGCATAGCTTTTCTCTCAGTGTGATGGTTAATACTGAGTATCAGCTTGATTGGACTGTGGGTTACAAAGTATTAATTCTGGGTGTATCTGTGAGGCTGTTGCCAAAAAAGATTAACGTTTCAGTCAGTGGGCTGGGGAAGGCAGATCCACTCTTAATCTGGTGGACACAATCTAATCAGCTTCCAGTGAATATAAAGCAGGCAGTAAAACATGAAAAAGAGAGACTGGCCTAGCCTCCCAGTCTACATCTTCCTCCTATTCTGGATGCTTCCTGTTTTCAAACATCAGAACATCAGGCTCCAAGTTCTTCAGTTTTGGGACTTGGACCGGCTCTCCATCTTGCAGACAGCCTATTGAGGGACCTTGTGATCCTTTAAGTTAATACTTAATAATTCCCCTTTATATCTATCCTATTAGTTCTGTTCCTCTAAGAGAACCCTGACTAATATACCGTGGAACATTTTTTCCTATTTTCTAGGTCATTTACAAAACACAAAATAAATTGACTGAAGACACAGGAAACTAACTCAGCAATCATTCTGAGTATTTAAAGTTTGGACCTCAAATTGAAGCCCAGTTTTTCTCCTTTTCCAAGAATTGCATAGCAATCTCTTTTTCTTAAGGGCAATCTGTTGGGTCATGAATGAACCCTGGGTGATATCAGGGGTTATTTGTAAAGCAAGTACCAATTTACTAAGATAAGGCTTTGTTTAGTTAGCTGATAGTATTCAATGGAATATTAACCTGCAATATCCATGCTAGTATTTTTTATTTGAAATTTTTATTTATTTAGTTTTTTGAAACAGGGTCTTTCTCTGTGATCCAGGCTAGATTGCAGTGATATGATGTCAGCTCACTGCAGCTTTCACCTCCCAGGGTCAAGCAATCCTCTCACCTCAGCCTCCGGAGTAGCTGGGACTACAGGAACATGCCACTATGACCAGCTAATTTATTTTGTAAATTTTTTAGAGAGACAGGAGTTCATCATGTTAGCAAGGCTGATTTTAATTCCTGGGCTCAAGAGATCTGCCTGCCCCAGCCTACCAAAGTGCTGGGATTACAGGCATAAGCCACCACACCATGCTTAATATTTTATTTTTTGTAGAGAAGGATCTCACTATGTTGCCGGACTGATCTCCAACTCCTGCATGCAAGCTATCTTCCCACCTCCACCTCTGCCTCTCAAAGTGCTGGGATCACAGGCATGAGCCATCATGCCCAGTCTCTATACTAGTTCTTAGAGGCCACCAAATGATTATTTTTAACTTAAGAATCTACTATTGGATGCCTTCTAAAAGTGCTAAAGAACCTTTATGTTTCCATTAATTTTGTTAGGGTCAAATCTCTTTCACAGAAAAGACTTTGGGGGATAGTCAATTTAGTATGTTAGGCAACCTCTACACATTTTCTAAGGCCTCTGGGCCTCATAAGTCACCTTAATCATTCTCATTCCACATAAGTTTTTGTGTATGAGGTTCTTAATAGAATGTAAATCAATTGATGTTGAGAAGCTTTGATTATATATTTCTAGGTCTATCCTACCTCCGTCTGTAAATTTCTTTCTATTTTGTCTAGGCTTTAGAAGTCTTTCACATTGACTCTTGGCTCAGACTGAGGCCAGGGCTTAAGAGCAATCACAAAGAGCCTACTCTGTCATGAATGACAGTGACTTTCAGAGGCAATTTATCTTGGTGAATGTCTGGCCAGCCAGAACTAAATGTAGGTGCATCTGAAAGGAATATGGGCAGAATGTAATGGAGGGTTATGTAGTGGAAGGGGAGCAAAAGTGTTGTAAAGATTCAGTTTACAGAGAGGAGAACCTGAAAGGGAGAGCCTAAATAGTGAGTATCCACAGATTGAACTTGCTTTGTTCAAAGGAACTTTTAAGGCTGTAATGTTGTTATCTAAACTTACTTTAGAACTTCCTCATATCAATTAAAAAAATGGAGATCAGCAGATGCTTGGAAATTTTCTCTCTTTTTGTTTTGAGACATGTCAACACGTCTAAAATAAACACTATTTATATTAAAAGCTCACAAAACATCTACCATAATTTTAAATGATCATTGGTAACATTATACCAACTAGAAAGATAGAAGTTAGAATTAGAATGTGAATATATGTAAGAAAATAGAATCAGACCTAGCAGAGACATAAACTCAAGTGAGAAGATCATACAAGGATGGATGACAATTGTTGGTCAATTATGTTGCTAGTGCACCTCATGGCTCAGGCTCTCACCCTAATGTCTGCCTGGATGCAATACAGACCCAACAAATCCAATGGATGGAAGTTTTTGAGATGAAATCTATCTTTGAATCCTCCCCTCAAAGACCAAAAAACAACAGCAAAAGCCGCAAAGGAAAATGCTCATGCATTTTAAATAGCGAAGTTTGTCCTACAAACACAGCCTACTGCAGCAAGGGGGAATATAGCATAGCATCGAACAAATCTTTGTAGTTTCTAAGAATGGAGTAGTCACTGTATCATATTTATTAAGGTTTAGGGTCTGGCTTAGAATAGTTTAAGATGAATCTTTCTTGAGTTATCTGGGATGGAGAGAATTTGTGATATAACTGTTTAATATTGAGTTACACAGTATCAGAAGAGTCTTGCAGTGTTTAAAAGTAAGGTGACCAATATACTGTCCTCATAAGAGAGATTTTTGTGCAGAAGCAAATTATTTGCCCAGATAAATTGGTTTATAGTGATTTCCTGAAGCAAACAGTTAAGACACATTAATATAGATGGTCTCAATTCTCAGTCCTAATAGATTAGCTATGAGAACAAGGTGATCTCAATTCTATGTTTGAGGAGAAAAAAGTCAAAACAAAGAAATCTACATGTGTTGAAGCTTCAATTCACATTCCGATTTTTCTGCTTTCTGGTATCTAACCATGAACAAATTAAGTAATATTCAGAGGTCATATTCATAATGAAAACTATGATTGTATCTTGCACAGACTTTATCAATACTAACTTAATGATCCATGTAAAGAATCCAGTACATTTTATAGAAGTTGCACATTGATAATAAGTTCCTTGCCACTTGAGAGAATTAAATCAATAGGATGAACCGGGAAAGTAATATTTTAAGTCCTTGGAGCATAGGAGAAAGCATAATTCATTTCCTTTTATGTTCACAAGGCAAACTTCTTTACATATACATTTGAAGTACTAATTAAATTGTGTTGATCAATAATTGCCATGTTAGAAAATATATTACAAAACGTACAGTCTTTGGAGAATACATTTATGACAGCTTTATTGAGTTAAATGTTTATTTTTATTGAGTTACAGGTCATAAAATGTATACATCATAAATGTATAGTTTGATGAGTTGAGGTAGATTTATGCGATTGTTCAATTATTATCATGTGTGAGATTTAGAATACATCCCCAAAATATCTTAATTGTCCCTTTATAATCAATACCTACTGCTACACTTGGCAATAGGCAACACTCATGTTTTCTATCATTACAATTTTATTTTTCCTGGATATTTCATGTAAGTGAAAATTATATAGTTTGTAGTAATTTGTGTCTGCCCATTTCTACTTAGCATAAAATTTTGTGAATCATTCTTGTTTTTTCATGACTCTAAAATTTGCTCTTTTTAAACTTGTTGGTAGTATTTCACTGTATGGATGTACCACACCATACTATCTACTCACATGTTGATTGACATTTCAGTCATTATAGCGGTTTGGCTGTTAGTAATAATGTTGCAATAAACATACATGTAAAAGTCTTTCTATTGATATGTTTCCTATCTCTTGGGTATATACCTAGGAATAAATTGTTCATGTTTTTCCCCATTTTTCTATCAGGTATTTAGTCTTTTCTTTCTCAATTTTAGAGTTCTTTACAACTTAAGAAGAATAGACTTTATCTTTTATATATGGAAGAAATATTTTCTTCTACCTTATTTATATTTGACTTTGCTACATTGTGTTTGTATATACAATTACAAAATTGTTTTATTGCCTATGCATTTAACTCACACTTAGAGAAAATTTTCCCACTCTCGGGTTACAAATGAGTTTGTTTTTGTTTTATTGTGGATCATATATAGTTTTCTTGTTTTACATTTAGATCTCTGGATTATTTGAAGATATTTTGGCTGAGTAGCTCAAAGTATGGGTCCATTTATATATTTTCCAAAGGATGTTTGTTGTCCCAACACTAATTTGTATGAAAGTATATTTCACCTCTCGATGCCAGTGACAAGATGTTAAAACAGGGAAAGTTTCTTTATCCTTCCCTGAGGGCATGCAACATGGGGAGTGGCTCACTTTTTCAGTGCCCTCCAGCTCAAACTCCTAGGGGGAGCATGCAAACGGGCAGGTCCTAGGGAGCTGGGCTCAGATCCCATGGCAGTGTCTAGGGTTGAGTGCTTACAACCCCTGAAACCCCAATTATGTGTGTTACAGTATGCTCTTTCAGCTTAGCTGTCCACAGGCATCTTGTGTTAATCAGGTCAATTAGACCCTCTGCCTTATTGCAAGGATAGAGGGCTTGCTGTATCCCAGGGTTCTTGCCTTAGTGTACATGGGCTTGGAGAGTAAGTGCAAGGTTTTATTGAATGGTGAAGGTAGCTCTCAGCAGATAGATGGGCAGCCAAAAGCGGGATGGAGTGGGAAGGTGCTCTTTGCCTGGCGGTGGGCCTTTCAGTGGCCTGGCTTTCCTCTGCCTGGCTCTCCTCTGATCACCTTCAACTGATTTTCCCTTGGCATCTGTGTCATTTTCCTGTCCATGGTTTGTCGACATCTGTGTGTTCTTCTGCCAATGTGTTCCTCTTGACGTCCAGCTGCTTGTGTGTTCTTCCACCAAAGTGTTCCTCTCAATGTCCAGCTGCTTGATGTGCCTGTGCCCACTAGGGTCTCAGGGTTTATATAAGCCTAGGATGAGGGGCATAGCGGGCCATGGTGGTCTTGGAAAATGAAACATTTGAGCACAAAAACAGAAGTTCTTGTCCTCACAGAGGTCAGTGGGCACAGGCCCGAGGGTCGAGCCCTAGCCAGGAACCCCACCCTCCGCTACTCAGCACTTTCCTGCCCCACTCCCTTATCAATGTGACTTTCTTCATATACTAAAATGTTATAATATATTGGAGTCTTTTTAAAAACTCTTGTCTTTTCCACACATCTGACAACTTATGTGTCAGTTTCATACTACTATGATTTTTGAGTCTTTAATAGATGTTTTATTATCTTAGAGGTCCAGTTTCCCCATATCAATATCCTTTTACAGGGTCTTCCTAGCTTTCCTTTGATGTTTGTTCCATATACTTTAATTTCATTTATTTATCTCCAAAAGTCATTATTTTCATCCAACTTTTGTGTTGATATGGGGATAACTGACATTTGTATAATGTTCTGTGTCTTAGTCCATTAGCATGGCAATAACAAAATATCATAAGCAGGGTACCTTAAACAGCAAAGATTCTTTTCTGACAGTCCTGGAGGTCTTTTGAATTTTGTGTCTTTTGGAGTGTTTTTCAAAGATTTCCTCTGGAAGTTTCTCAACGTTTTAATTAAATTTATTCACAAATATTTAATATTTATTATATATGGAGCCTTCCCCTTATATCTTCATTTTTGTGCATATGAAGACTACTGATTTTTATATATTAATTTTAGATACTTTACTTAGATTATTTTATCATTATAAAAATTTTATCTTTGTATTTCTTAGGTTATCTAGAAAACCTGTCAAATCATCTGCAAATAAAAGTAATTATATTTACTGATGTTTAAATGTATAATTGTTTTCCTTTTTCTAGTTGCTTTAGATAATATGTCCAATAAAACGTTAAATTCTAATGGAATTAGTAGGCATTTTTACATATTAAGATAGCAGATATTTAATAAAGTTTTCTTTCATCTGTTAAATGAATTAGTTGATTTTAGGACTGAGAAAAGTGTGTGTGTGTGTGTGTGTGTGTGTGTGTGTCTGTGTGTGTCCAAGTTTCTCCTTTACTGTATGTTGAAAAATTAGGAATGGATGTTGATTTTTTTGTCAAAATCTTTGTCACACCAGCACCTATAGAGACATTTTCCCTTTTATCCCCTTCTTTATTTTTTTTTTAATTTTGAAATGTTTTAGGACTTAAAAAAAGCTATAAGAAAAGTACAGACTTTCTATGTATACTTCATCCCATTTCTGCAATGACAATGACAATATCTTACTTACTAATCACATGTCCTGTTTGGTATAATGTCTTTCTTCCTATTGAATTTAGGAAGTTATTTGAATATGCTGGATCCAAGTCTTCTGTCTTAAAAACACGGTATTTACAACTATTTTATCCTGGTCCATGGTTTGTCTTTTTACCCTCTTTTTAAAATATTTATTTTATTTTATTTTATTTTTTGAGACAGTCTCACTCTGTTGTCCAGGCTGGAGTGCAGTGGCGCCATCTCACCTCACTATAATCTCTGCCTCAGGGTGCAAGCAATTCTTGTGCCTCAGGCTCCAAAGTAGCTGAAATTACAGCCAAGCACCACCAAATCCACCTAATTTTTTTGTATTTTAATAGAGATGGTGCTTCACAATGTTGGCCAGACTGGTCTCAAACTCCTGGCCTCAAGTAATCTGCCAACCTCAGCCTCCCAAAGTGCTGGGATTATTGGGATGAGCCTCAGTACCTGGCCCTTTTCATCCTCTTAACAGCTGCTTCTGCGGAGCAAAGTTTTAAGATTTGATAATGTCCAATATATTCTTTTTAAATTTTATTTAAAACCATGTCTAAGATTCTCTGCATACCTTTGGTCATAAATATTTTCAATTGTTTTCTAAAAGTGTTTTAGTTTCACGTTTTACATTTTGACGTATAATGCATTTTTATTTAATTTTTGTATGAAACATGAAATTTGGGTCAAGGTTCTATTCTTTTTCCTGTGAATATCTAATTTTCCCATCACAATTGCTTGAAAAACCTGTGCTTTCACTGTATGTTACCTAAGGATAACAACAGTCTAATACTGTTACCAAAATTGGGAAATGTAAAATTGATACAATACTGTCATCCAATCTGTAATATCCATTAATATAGGTGCCTTAATAATGTTTTGTGGTAAAGGAAGCTGAAGGTGAAGAAGATAAAGAAGACTAAAGAAAAGAAAGAGAAGGAGGAGAACAGGAAGAAGAAAATAAAAAAGATATAGGAAAAGGAGAGAAAAGGAAAAAATTGGAAACATTTTCTGCTGCCGGATGATACATTAGTTAGTAGGCACGTATCCGGTTTCTTTAAAACATTTTCTGAGCCCTTTTTTTGCCTTTCTTGACATGGACGTATTTGAAGAGTATAAACTAATGTTTGTATGCTATCCCTCAATTACGTTTGTTTGATACTTACAATTAGATTCCTGCATTTTTAGCAGAAATATGACAGTTGTGATTTTTTTTTCTCTTGCAGTTATTCTGGTGAGGAGATACCAGATTATGTTAGTTTGGCTGATTATTGGTAATGTTACCTTTATTTATTCATTTAATGTAGTATCTTCCAGGTTTCCCTATTATACAATTTGTTTGTTTTTCTGCTATTAATTTTAAAAAATTCTTGCAGAGATATGTTTTGATTATATATATTTTGTCCTTCATCAAATTTTCACCCACTAATTTAACATTAGTCAATTTTAATACATAAAGATCCTTTATATTTTTATATAATTGATATTTTTGTTCATAATTATCTTATGTTTTTCACTATTTTATTATTATGCTATTATTTCATTGTGCAATTTTCTTTGCTTTTTCAAATTTAAAAAATTATTTTGTTATTTTTAAAGTTTATATTTATATTTAGGTAGATAGCATTTTAACATTGATCTTTATAATGACATTAATGCCCTTGAGTATCTATCATTTGATTGCAAAGATTTAAATCATATCCTTCTGTGTCAACCTCTTAGGTATACTTTTAAAAATGAGCTTCTATTACTTTAATTCTCCCCGCTACATTTTGAACCCATTTATTTAGTTGTACATTTTCTTCTTATCCAAAGCATATGGGATTTATATCCTAATCTGCCACTCTGCCCCTACCTTTAATATCATCTTATATATGTTCCCATAAGTCACTGGGCTAAAGTGTCCCCTGTCACCTTTGGTTGGATGATGTGCTTCTTCTGATAGACATCTTAAATACTGTGTGTGCATACAGAGTGATCCCTGAATGCTTGTCACTTTAAAACTATTTAACTATAATCCATATTCCTAAATGATAGGTGAACTGTATATATATTGGCTTTTGTATTTTACATTTAATTTAATCTGTTACTGACAAAAAATAAGTGCACATATGTACAGGGTACAATGTGATTTTTAAATATAAGTTTACAAATATTCACACACTGATATTTTGTTTATCCTTATATACATAGACTATAAAATATGAACTTGTAAAAAGCAGGTGATCCATAAAGGTTTATCAACTGAGTAAAACATTGTAACCAGAAGAAAACATCATGTTCCAGTTGTAGAGGGGTGGAGCTCAATTGTATGTAGATTCCTTAATAAGGAATGACAACATCTGTAGCACTTTTAGAAGACATTTTTCATGAGGATATTAATATACTCACATTCTTCCTTTCCAATATGGAAACAAGTTGGTCCTGTCTCTAAAAAGTCATGTTTTGGCAAGTTCCGTATATACTCTGTTAGATTTAATTTCTTCTTTTAATTGGTTAGTTAAGACCTCACCTATCTAACGGTTCTGAGAATCAGGATAAATATAAGAGAAACCCCATTATAAATTATGAATTAAATTTAACTATAGAATAGATTTTAAGAGAGTGAAAGCTTTATTAGGGGACTTACTTTAGTAGAAAAAATATTTTCATACAACAGTTGAGATAGTATCAGTTATCTAAGGTTCAACTCCCCCCATCCTTTTTCTAGAAATTCCTTTTTTAAACTATCATCTACTGAGATAAAAACTAGATTTAAAGTAGCATTCCCTCATATTTAGGTATAAAGATTCGTAATTATAATAATGTGACACAATGTTCTAAAAATCTGGTTAGAATGGCCTACTTTTTGCTTTGCTGTGGTAGCACAGATCTCTTAAAAAACCACTGAGATTTTGTTTGCCTTTATCATAGTTTGTCAACTTCATTTCATCTTCTGTTAGCGAAATGTAATATAGTACATTTCTTGTAAGAAACATGAGACAAAACATCTAGGTCATCCTTTCTTATAGTAAGCTTGAAAAAATATCTTTCCCACTGGAAAGTTTCTCTAATATTATAATAATAAGTATGCAGTGAACTTTACTTTGCCAAATTGCCGCCGTGGTTAGGAGGGATGTGCGGCCTTGTGACTCTCTAGCTATAAATGAGAGATGACCTCATTTAGTTTTAATAACATAATAGGTGATTGTTATTTTTATTTATTTATTTATTTATTTATTTATTTATTTATTTATTTGAAATGGAGTCTCACTCTTACCCAGGCTGGAGTGCAGTGGCACAATCTTGGCTCACTGCAACCTCCGCCTCCCGGCTTCAAGCAATTCACCTGCCTCATCCTCCCTAATAATTGGGATTACAGATATGCATTGGCAATTTTTTGAATTTTTACTAAAGATGGGATTTCACCATGTTGGCCAGGTTGGCATTGAACTCCCAACTTCAGATGACCCACCCTCCTAGGTCTCCCAAAGTGCTGGGATTACAGGCACGAGCCACTGCGCCCAGCAAATGATTAATGCATTTTCTACTTTTTATTAGCTTCAGAGAAGGTCATGGCAATAGTGGTCACTTGTGGCTGGAGTGTATAAACAAGTGTGAGTAGCACATGCATCAACTTGTTTAAAAATATTTTGCAACCCCACACAGTGTATAGGCCAAATATCTGCAAAAAGTTATTATTTTTTAAGCAATGCGGTAGTTTGCTATTTTAGGCAAGCTGTACTTCTTACAAAATTACATTTCCAAAAGCTGTATTATAGAGCAGATGGCCATATAATCAATGGTATTTCTTCAGAAATAATGCTATATGTAGATGCTATGCTCTTCATCAAAAGCGTGTTCTCAAGGTAGTTATAGAATTAACAATATGTCAGAAAATTAAAACACTAAACCTCAGAAATATGCAGTTATGTGGATAGAAGGTACATGCTCCCATAATCATATTATTTCAAAGCTACAGTTATCCTAAAGATCAGAATCCACACTTCTAATTTAAACATTAGGGAATGTAAGCCAAATTTAATTATTTTCCCACTATCAACTATCTAGTTGTTGATAAATATAAAACTAGATTCTAAATCTCTGTGCTCCAGGCCTAATTATATTTCAATAACTTTAGAGCAACCTTCTTTACAAAAATTCAAAAACTAGAGTTATTTACAAGTGAGTTAGTTTGTCTGAAGATACATCATGTCTGACAGATGTTCTATTAGGTCTTGCACCTGCCCAGCTCAAATACTTTTGAAGAATTTTATTTACAACCAGATTATGAGAACTGTTTTTGTAGGAAATAGGTAACAACTGCAAGATATAAACAAGATGCCTTACGAAATGGAAATTTACCATTTTAATTTAGATTCTGCTGGAAAAGGAGGGAGGAAACAAGAGTTACTATGTCCATTTCTCACTGGAGTGGATATGAATAAAAATTTACAAAGCTGGCTTTCTATTGTTATTTTTTATTTACGCGTTTACTTAATAAATGTTTATGGAAAACTGACATTTGAAAGGACTTGGTTTCATTGTAGGGATGAAATAATTCATGACCTCTTTGCATATTTTCTCTGCTTTCACAAAACATCATTTGAAGAAAGTATAGCAAGCCTACAAGGTACCTGCTTTTCAGCCTTTGGTGTGGAAAGTCTCTAGTTACTGATGCTATTCAGTATTATAGCACTCAAAGAGGTAGACACACAGGAAGGCTGTGACTAGCACTTTATACATGGTAGTTGTTCTTTTTCATTTTTCTCTGAAAAGCCCACACGTGATTATTCAGTTGTAAGTATAAAAGAGCTCTACTGTTGGCCATCTTTTTTCAGAGGATGTGGAGAACACGAATTGCCTTTAAATCAAATAGGCTTATATCAAGGAACTAATTCCCAAGCCTTAAAGTGGTTATGCATTCACGTAAGGAAGAATCCATCATCAAAAGATCAGATAAGAAAAATTTTACATCAATCAATCAATGGGAGAATTCCTGGGTGGCCAGAAGATATCTGATTACTTTGAGACTTGACAGAGCTGGAGGGGAAGAGAAGTTTATATTTCTAATCTGTGTGCTAGGAAAGAGTCTGCCCAATGGGAAAGTTCCGTAACTAATGCAGGTAGTGCAGACTAAATCTCTGACAGTGATTTGTGTTGCTCTTAAAAGAGAAGTCTTTCCTAAATGTTGGTCAAAAAAAAAGACTAAAAGTGCAATTTGGTGTCCAGAAAATTTTTTAACAGATAATAGAAGGAAGCTATATGCCTAGCTTCTTGATTAGTTTACAGTCTATGTAACACACTGTGATGTCTAAGGGCATAGTTACTGGAACCATATCTATGGAAACCGTTTCCCACCTCCAGCACTGTCTCATACTATTACCTTCCTGTTTCTATTTTCCCATCTGTAACATGGAACTCATAAGAATATCTAATGCATAAATTACTTGTAAAGATAAAATGTGTTTTTATATAGACATATATATTTATATATACATACGGAACATATTTAGAACAATATCTCTCTACTTATTCACCATTTTAATTTTATTATTATCATTTTTGTGACAGGGTCTCACTATTTTGCCTAGGCTGGTCTTGAAATCCTGGGGTCAAGTGGTCTTCCTGCCTTGACATCCCCAAGTGCTAGGATTGCAGGTGTGAGCCACCATGCGAGACCAATGTTGTTATTACTTGATGATGATGATAATGACAATAATGGCGTAACTCTTCTGTGATGTCTGATATTTTGTAAATATCTGAAGTCACTTCTAGACTTCAGATATTTACCTAAATCTGCCAACATTTTATTAAACTAAGAAGGATAATATAAGGTATTCTTAAATAAATAATAAAGTTTTAAGAAATCAGTCTATAGTAGTGGAGAATTACCAAGAGAATTTCATGAATGAAAACAACGTCTGCCCGTCATGACTATAACACTTTTCTACAGATAACACACAAAAAGAGAGAGACAGACACACACATATGCAGAGAAATAAGCATTTATAAAAACTAAGTTAAATTAGTATTTAAAAATAAAAGATAACGGGATTATTGTTATTTCTGATATGGACAGGAGGCAGGGAAACACTGGGTAGAAGAGGGTGGTTTACTGGCAAAGGCCTCACTCTCAAGCCTGAAGACCGCTGTCCCTAAGTGGGAGCAGGCTTTTCTGTTTTTGCACCCAAAATGTTTCCTTTTGGACCGCTACACTCCCCTATCCTGTACCCATATAAACTCCGAACCCCAGCCTCCAGAAGCAAATGAGAGACGAGATGAGGAGACAAGCAGGCAAGCAGAGGGACGGTGGAACAACACAACATGGCAGAGAAAAAGAGGAGGAGGAGGAACGTCTAAACGCCCAGAGGAGTTCGGCTGGGGTGGTCAGAGAGGGGTTTGGCCGCTGGATGGTCAGAAGCCAGGGAAGAACATCTTCCCACTCCATGCCCCTCTTCCAGCTCCCCATCCATCCCGCTGAGAGCTACCTCTACCACTCCTCTTTCAAGTCTCTGTGTGACCTTTTTTTTCTGGGAAGCTGGACAAAAGCTAGGGATGCAGAAAGCTATCACACTGGTCCTCTGCCCTTGCAGAAAGGCAGAGTCCATTGAGCTGATTAAGATGTAAGCCCTAGGTGGACGGGAGGGCTAAAAGTGCACACTGTAACACACGGGCTCCTGCACCTGCCTATCTGTTTGCTTCCCCTCCCCTCAGGGGTTTGAGCAGCCACAGCGACTCAACAGGTGACCCACAGCCCTGTCTGTTGCTTGTCCTGTGAGGGGGATCAGGGAACTCTCCCGTTTCAACAAGATGTCATGAAATTTTCTTTAAGAAAAATCCTAAAGAAACAGATAAAGTAAAATTAAAGTCATTTGTGAGTCAATATAAATGCTAGAAATAAAACGAAAATGCATAAACCTGTACATATAGGTCAGCCAAAGTGAAGAAAAAATATAACAGAAAAAGATACCACATAAAATTGTGAAAAAGTTTACAATAGATTTAGCAACATATTAAAGAGAAAATGTGCACGCCTCCAGGGAAAAATATCAAAGGCACAAAAACCAGTGCCAAAGTGAATGTTAAAGTACTAACTGTGTTTTTGATAATTTATAAATTTAATGCAATCCTTACTTTAAAAGCTCAATAAGATTATTGTAGAATTTGGAAAATTCTTCTCATATTAATTTTTAAAAGTAGCATTTCATAACAATATCCAAGAAAATTGTTTAAAAAATTGATGACAAAAATTAAATGAGTATCTTACATAGCACAAGCATCTTATATAACATAGAACAAAGTTAGAGCAATCAGACATGTAACATGAGCACAAGAAATAGACAACTGAATTAGTGAAATAGCTAAGAACTGCCATTTCAGAGATCACAAAAGAATTCCATTACTTGTAACTTGAGCAACACAAATAGTTAACTGGATTAGTGAAATGGCCAAGAAACAGATTCATGAAAAGTTACTTTTAAATATGTATAGAAATTGTAAATGACATTTATATACAGTGATTTATTATCCATTAGGGAAAACTATTTGTTATCCAATTTACATTATACATAAATTAATTCCTTTAAAGATTAAATAGCTAAAAGGTGAAGATGTTGTTTTTAACTGGTCAAATATGAAATAATACTTTTAGAGAATTGTGGGGGACAATACTTTTTTTAAGCAATACAACAAATTGAACAGAAAGAAAAGACTGGCAGACGACCACATAAAAATTAAAATTTCTGCAAAAAGTTTTATGAAGAGAAATAAGAATAAGCAACTATAAAAATAGAATAAATGACACATTAAAGGATAAATATTTATGATAGGTAATAGTTATATGAAACATTAAAGCCAACCCTATAAAAAACTGGGCAAAAAAAATAGGCAGATAATATACTCAATGAAAGCATGTGAAGTGACCAAAATGAAAAGATGTTCAATCTCTATATAAAAATATGAAAAAAAAACCAACCTCAATAGTAATGCAAAGTAAAAGCAAAAAAAATTATGTCTTACCCATCCAGTTTGGGAATAATTTTTAATCCAGTTTTGGCAAGTTTTAAAAATGGAGTGTAAATTGGTTTAACATTTTTAAATGGCAATATGGCAATATCTAGCAAAACTTTAAATTTGCATACTCTTTGTTTCAGCAATTCTGCTGATCTGGACACATACTGACACATACGTAAAAGAAGGGTAACTGCTACATAGAGCTTTGAATAAATGATTTCCCCTAAGTACTATAGCAGACACTGTTTCTGATACAAAATAGTTTTTCTGTTAACATTTACTATAATTTTATGGAGTACAACTACGGAGCTTTGCTTTCGTTTGGGTCTTACCAGTAGGTAAGTGGAAGAATTATTAGCATACGGCTGGATATTTATGAAACTGACTCCTCCATGGTAAGTCACTGTGGGTTAGATGCTTCTCCCTCATACAGGCCACAATTTCAGTCAGATCCCCTCTCTGGTAGAAAACCTTCTTTTCTTTGTTTCTTTAGGCTTGTGGTGGTAATAGCTCCCTGCTATTGCGAACCACAAAGTTCTGCAGTATCCATTGTCTGTTTTTTTAAGCCCACTCGCACCTTCGGAAATAGTTCCTATAGTTAACTCTCTTCAAAGTTTCAGTGAACCATTGATTTATTGCCAGTACCCTTTCTGACACTATTCATAACAATGTTATTTTTTCTTTATTGTGGGCTGCAATAGACTGAATATTTGTGTCCTTTCCCAAATTCAAATGTGGAAATCCTAACCACCGATGTGATGATAGTAGGAGGTGGGGCCTTTAGGAGGTAATTAGATAATAAAAGTGGAGCCCTTGTGAATGGGATGAGTGCCCTTGTAAAAGAGACCCCAGTGAGCTCGTGTCCCTCTTTCTGCTATGTAAGCATACAGTGGGAAGTTGCACGTATGCAACCTGGAATAGGGTCTTCCCCAGAGCTTCACCATACTGGCAGCCTGATCTCAAACTTCCAGCCTCTAGAGCTATGAGAAATACATGTCAGTTTTTTATCAGCCACCCAGTCTATGGTACTTTGTTACAGCAGCCCATGTAGACTAGGATACCAGCAGAGCTCTATTTTATTCGCAGGCCTTTACTTTCTCTTTTATAGCTTTTTGTTCAGAGAAGGTAACTTTTTCCTCAACATAATGATCAATCTTGATTACTCTGAGTTAAACATGATAATTCTATTAACTGTGGGAAAAATTGGTTTAGGAGTGGTTAATGGCATATAAAGAGAGGTGTTTCTAGGGAAAGCTTTCATGAACGTAAAAGAAAAAAGACAAGAAGAAATGGTTTTCTGGTGGACATGGTGAGTGTGATACGTGGCAGCCACTTTGTAACCATTACTGGAGCTGATTTGTGTGCCACACGATCTTGCTAATGTGGCACAGAAGGTAGATGGGCTTTGAAGGACATTGATGAGCTGACAAATCCATCAACCTTAGGGTTTCCTTCTCTGGTGTACACTCTTCTGTGCGATAATACATTGTCCCTTATTCTTTAACCTACTTTGAGTTGATTTTCTCTTAGTTGCAATTGAAGACATGCCCACTGACATAAATATTATTGAATGTTGTAAATTGGCCTCTATTGAGTTGCCGATATTTCTGAGAATAACTGTTCAGAAAAGAAAATTAAATGCAGATTATATATATATATATACACATACATATTATTAGCTATTACTATATGTAAAATATTATTAGATTATGCATATAAATAAAATAGTATTTTGTCTCACATCCCCAAACTAAATAAGTATACATGTTACATATATAATTGGTTTATTGAATGTTCTGGAATCAGTATAATATAAAATAGCAACTTATGTTTACTTCATGCTACTCCGTTAAGCCCACTCATCAACTTACTCTTCCCTCCTCTGGATATAATATTTGGCAGATCCCATAGCTCTTGTGAGAAACCTCAAGAATTCATGTGTAACCCATGTCTCCTTTATTAGTCTAACCTAATGGCAAAGTTTCTATCTTTGATTAAACTTAAATATATTTTTTTTCAATCCAACTCAGGCTTCCTTAAATTTATAAACCTGGATTAGAAAAGGCAAACATTTAGGCCATCACTTTTTCACCACCTCGTTCATCTACTGCCCCTGCTCATGAGCTATCATTGGCTCCTACAGAGTTGCAAGAGGGAAAGAAGGTGAGGGATATAAAAAGTCTTCATTTATTGGCTGGCATTGGGGCTTTTGGGGTATCATGTTGACAATGCTGGCTAATTTTCTCATGGAGTTTATTTACAAATAGTTTCTTGAGAGATTTTCTCTGGTAAGAAACTCAGGCTGAAGCTCTAGATAATGGCAATGCCTTCTTTACCTTTTTATGTATTTATTTCCTCAGCACTGATTTTCTGAGCTCCATCCCTCTGTAGGGGTCATCTCATCCTTCATGAAATACACTTAGAAGGGATTCATTAAAGATTAGCCCGTATTTTTCTTCCTTTAGTAGAATATATACCAACAAATATACATGTTTTTTCCCAATTCTTGTTGTGTGTATTAAACCTGTCTCTCTGTAATATCTCTTTCTTGAGCAATTGTAGTCAAAATTCAGTCCTTGAGATTTCAAGCATTTATCAGCCTATATTCTCAGACACCAAAATGCCAAGTTCTACAACTGCTTATCCCAAGTTTTACCTATTATTTACTTCCAAATATATTAAAGAATGCCAACATTCATTAGGTTTCTAAAGGAATTGGAGAATACAAATTTCTTTAGAGGGATATTTGGTATGCTGTGACATGATTTCTTTTTCTTTTTTCTTGAGAAAAAAGAGGGTATAACCTGTCATTTAACTGAGGTTAAGTCAATCATGGAGATAGACAGAGCCACCCTCTTTGCAAATGGTCTAGATAGAAGTTCAACTTAGAGTTTGCTGTTAATTGGCATCCCATTTTCTTGGCTTTTAGATCATTAAGACTGAGTCTTCAGTTAAAATTTTCTAGGACCTAGAAAATTTTGTTTTAACATGTTATTCCCAGTAATAGATATGCAAATACCCAGAAAAAGAATATCTCAGCATCAAGAAGTATCAAGAAGTATCAGAACAATATATCTCATGTTAAAGGGGCTAGTTTTAGGGAAGGGAAGGATATGGAATGGGGTGTAGGACAAAGTAAAAGAGAACATTTTATATATATGTATATATATATATATATATATATATATAATCCACTTCTTTTTTGTTCAGATTGTTAAAATGAGCATCCATATATCATTTATGTACCTGCAAACAGCAACAACAACAAATAAAACAGAGGTGAGAGCAACTAGACCTTTGGAACCAAAACTGTTGGAGAATTTATTAGATCATAAATTGTTCAATAATGGAATTATGTATTTTTGTATCACTGACTCCTTGTACTTACAATCTTGATGCATGGAAAGTTTAAGAAATTTGTGCTGAATGTAGAAACAAGTGAAAACAACATACTTAAAGTCTTTAATCATGGAGTCAGGGTATACTATGTTTAGACACTTTGAAAGCACTGCTACACCAAGTAGGGGCACACCTTACCCCATTCCCCTCAAGTACTATGCAGGAAAGGGAACACATGTCTTTTTTCCCAAACTTTATGAGATTCATGTGGAATTAAGATTGACTGTCCTGAAAAATGAAAACGAACACCTAACCTTGTTGTCTTTGGCACACTTTATATAGTTTTCTGGCAGCCTACATATGTAATAAAACATTTTATCTGACTAGGAATTCCTGTAGTATAAGAAAAAAATCCAAATCCCTGGGGCTGCACATGTGGATTACATTAAGGCAGTATTAACAAAAATGCATTCTAGTTCTGTTTGATATAATCACAAAATATACATATAATATTAATTATATAGGGAGCTTTCAATTATGAAAATATTAATGCATAAAAATGTAACCCTATTCCAAACTTAGACCATATAAAATGAATCTAACCACCAAAAATGCTAAACATATTTTTGACTATTTTTTGTTTGACTTAAAATTTAGAAGGGCTTTCAGTGATGTTTTCAAAATCTATTATTAAAAAACAAACAGCAAAAAATGCATTATTATAAAGCAAGTTACAATATTCAAAATCATTCTTCTGAAGGCTTATTTGAATATTGTTCCTTGTAGCAATCTCAATCTTCAGAGGCAATGCTTAAGATTGCAATTGCTATGGATTAGAGAAAGCAGCCCTCTCTTACCGTGTACATCTCTTGATCATAGCTTCTCACACCCCCACCTTATTTCTCTAGTCTACCCACTCCAAGGTTAAGGGCAAAGCAAAATGGGAATAGTGGTTCATATGTCCTAAAAGACAAGAAGCATGACCAGGACCTTATGATAAAGGCAAGAGGAAGCAGTCTTCATTGGCTGTGATGGAGGTAGGAAAAAGAATGAACCATGAGCTAATTGGCTTCAGAATGTTCACACCGGCTGTTGGATTCTTTTTCTTGATCATTGCTACAGGGTCGCTGACTATGTGGGACTCTGCTATAGAAACCAGCATTCAAGTATGAAAGGATCTGAAAAGTGAGGAATAGACGTTAATTAGACAGTACTGAACAGGCTGAGCAGTGAAAATGTGGCACTGCCATACCTTGAGGAGAAATTTGGCCAATGTGATAACCTACATACTAGTGACAGCAAAGAATGTCTGCAAAGGAATTTTCTAAAGGTTGAGACTTTATTCTTGCCTCAAAGTTCCTTACATAGCAAAGGGGTTTATCATTCACCTATCACTGTCACAAAAATAATGAGGGCTTTGAGGCTTTCTGCTGAACTTTACAGATATTTGCAAAGCATTTATATGACTCTTAAAGGTAAATGTGTTCCACCAGACTTACATAAACACTATTAGGATGAATACAGCTTCTCAACCATTTTTCTCTTTTTAATGTCTTTGGAGTTTACAAATATTACCTCTGGATTGTAAATGGAACTCCTTTGTTCTCTTACCATGGCATAGACTCTCAACTCTAATATTGAAACAGAATAAAATTATCTTGCAATGCAGTTGAGATCCTGTATCTGAGATTGTATAATAAAGAATCATTTGTGTGCTAAAAATTTTGACACAGAAGTCTGAGAGATATAAGGAACAATGCAAACTCGTTGAATGCATACAATCCCCAGGAATTTTTGGCATTTTAATAGGATTTTTAGGCATGACATCTTACATAACCACACTGAAACTGTTTCACTTCTAGTCTTTTATCATCAGCAAGAAATTAGAAAATAGTGCTTCCCATACTAAATAAAAATTTTCTGGTGATCACACTTTTCATCGTTGAGCTCCTTATACATGATTTTTCCCACTTGTAAAGAAAGTGGTAGTAAGCATCTCGTATTTTAACAGGAGAAATGGAAGGAAATAGATCCATTTACATCACATTGCATTGTATTGGGTTTGTAAATCACCTCCTCAATCTTCAGAGATTTTGTTTTTAAAGATGGTTTCTGTATACTTGGCAATAGTTTCAGTGCCTCTGTCGTTTACAAGCCTCAAAATATGTGAGATTGATAATCCTCCACATATACAATCATGCAGCTCCTCTAGAGGAAATATTTTCCTTTCTAATTTAAATGGCTAGTGGACATTTTAAGATAGGTGAAGGTTTAATTATAATATGAATATTAATACTAGGAGAAATAAGATTTTTCTAATAAAGTTTAGATGGCCTCAAAGAGCAATGCATTACTTTCTTGGACATTCAAATTTTTATAAACATTCTGCAGAAAATACAGACAGAGAATCTACACAGTGAAATTTAGATTTTTGCCTTCCACATATAGAAAAATTGTATGTGAAAAGCCGATCTTCAACTAGAATGAGAATCTAGCCTATATTTGGGAGTCAAAATTAATATTAGAAGAAATACTTAACTTTGATTAATGAATGACAGAACTTGGGAATTTTTAATAGAAATGTATATGTAAATTATTTTAATTGGGGTGCACTCAAAGTTTTATAATAATGACAATAACAAGACTGAGCACTAGTAAGTGCCAAGGGCTAGTTATACTCCAGATCCTGTGAAGTATACTTTATGTACATTTAATTTACACTCAAGCCAATTGTATGAGATAGATACTTTTATTCTCAATTAACATATAATTTAAAGCAACAATTCTAAAGTCATATAGCTGGAAATCATTAAGCTGAAATCCAAGTAATAGTCCCTTTGATTTCTTAGCTTGTGCTCTTGGCAGTTGTTTTGATTGTATAATGCTGCAGACAAATCACCACAAACATAATGGTGTAAAACAAAAACAAAACTCACTTATTAATATTAACTTCATGGTCTGGGGCTTGACTATGCTAAACTAGGTGAGTCTCTTATACGACTGCACTCAGTGTCTGAGGCTGGAGTTATCAGAAGATTTATCACTCACAGTCCCAGCTGTTGGGCAGAGAACCCTTACACGTGGTTTATTCATGTAGCTCAGGCTTCCTCAGAGCAGAATAGCAAGGTTTCAAGGGAAGAGTGTCCCGAGTGACAGATCTCAGAGGAACCTTTATTGTCTTTTCTGAACTAGTCTTCAAAAATCACACAGCAACACTTCTGCAGCATTGTAAATTGTCGGGGACCATCCGGGATGGGTAGGCATGTCTGCCTGGGGTCTCTCGACCTGCAAGAGGGTCCCAATACCTGGAAGAGAGTGTGTGCTTGAGCGGGGATCTGGAGGGCTGATAGGCCATGCCTAAACAGCAAATTTTATTTTTCAAAGGCCAGGAATAAATACACTTTCTTCTGCTCTGGTTTACATCATAGCAAGAGGAAATGCAAATGTATACCTTACATGGCCTATACAGGAGAGAAATCAGATATACAATCAGTGGTTGTAAAAAGTAACAGAATTTCCTGTGATCACAAAGCTTGTTTACATCCAGACATTATTCCTCCTGGCTGCAGGTATCTCTGGTTTGATCTTGTTTTAGAACTGAGATGTGAAAAGGTTTTCTGGTTTTGCTCATCAGAATATCTTTTAACCGGATTCGCCTTTGTCTACTCCTGAGTCAACTTAACTCAACTTCCCCATTCAGGAGTCTCTGAGTCAGAAATCAAAGCCATCCCTTATGGTGGCATTTGCTTTGCAAATATCCCGACAGTTAAACCATTATCTAGGGTACAAGGCAGTCAGGTAAGTAAAGAAAAGGTTTAAACTTATTCTTAAAGAGTCATAAAAAAGTTAAAAGCAGGAGCCAGTTGCTGGTAGGGGGTCACTCGGTCTAACAGCACTACATAGTTTTAGGCCCAAACGATATTGTGGTTGATATTAGAAACTGATCATCCATCTTTAAGTTCCTTTTTTCTTCCCCGATAGCTCGACTGCCTCCAGTAGGAAACTGTGTTTGGGATCAAATTCACCGTATAGTGAGACTCACGCCTTTTGGGGGTCTCACACAGGAATGTTCCCTACAGTAAATATTAGAAGTGACTCACTGAGGCCAGCGTATTGCCAAATGGAGGGAAAATATGCTCTATCTCTTAATGGAATCAGTGTCAAAGATTTTGTGAACATTTATTATTATTATAATTATTATTAGTAGTAGCTTAATAGGTTTTTGGGGAACAGGTGATGTTTGGTTACATGAATACGTTCTTTAGTGGTGATTTCTCAGTTTTTTATGCACTCATCACCCAAGCACTGCACACTTTACCCAACGTGTAGTCTTTTATTCTTCACCCCCATCCCACCCTTTCACCTGAGTCCTCAAAGTCCATTCATTGTATCATTTTTATACATTTCGGTCCTCACTGCTTAGCTCTCATTTATGAGGGAGAACATATGACATTTGGTTTTTTTATTCCTGATTTACTTCACTTAGAATAATGGTCTCCAGTTCCATTTAGGTTGCTGCAAATGCCATTATTTTATTTATTTTATGGCTGAGTAGTATTCCATAGTATGTATGTGTATGTGTGTGTGTGTGTGTGTGTGTGTGTGTGTGTGTATATATATATATATATGTATATATATATATATATATATATATATATATATATATATATATACCACATTTCCTTTATCCACTCATGGATTAATGGGCATTTGGGATGCTTCCATATTTTTACAATTGCAAATTGTGCTGCTATAAACACATGTGCATCTTTTTTGTATTGTAATTTCTTTCCCTCTGGGTAGATACAAAGGAGTGAGATTGCTGGATCAAACAGTAGATCTACTTTTCAGTCTTTAAGGAATCTCTACACTGTTTTCCAAAATGGTTGTATTAGCTTACATTCCCAACAATGTAAAAGTGTTTCCTTCTCACCACATCCACACCAACATCTAGTATTTTTTGATTTTTTGATTATGACCATTCTTTCAGGAGTAAGCTGGTATCACATTGTGGTTTTGATTTGCATTTCCCTACTAATTAGTGAGGTTGAGCATGTTTTCATACATTTGTTGGCTATTTGTATATCTCCTTTTAAGAATTGTCTATTATGTTCTTAGCCCACTTTTTGATGGGATTATTCATTTTTTTTTTCTTGTTGATTTGTTTGAGTTCCTTGTAGATTCTGGATATTAGTCCTTCCTTTGATGATAGCTTGCAAAGATATTCTATCACTCCATGGGTTGTCTGTTTACTCTGCAGATTATTTCTTTTGCTGTGCAGAAGCTTTTTAGTTTAAGTTCTATCTATTTATCTTTGTTTATGTTGCATTTGCTTTTGGGTTCTTGGTCATAAAGTCTTTGCTTAAGCCAGTGTGTAGAAGGGTTTTTCCAATGATATCTTCTAGAATTTTTATGGTTTCAGGTCTTAGATTTAAGTCTTTGATCCATCTAGAGTTGATTTTTTTAATATAAGGTGAGGGAAGAAATTCTGGTTTCATTCTTCTTCTACATGTGGCTTGCCTATTATTCCAGTACCATTTGTTGAATAAGGTACTCTTTCTCCATTTGATGTTTTTGCTTGCTTCGTCAAAGATCTGTTGACTGTAAGTATTGACCTTTATTTCCAGTCCTCTATTCTGTTCCATAGGTCTAGATGCCTGTTTTTATACCAGTACATGCTGTCTTGGTGACTTTGGCCTTGTAGTATAGTTCAAAATCAGGTAATGCAATGCCTCCAGGTATGTTCTTTTCCTTAGGCTTGCTTTGGCTATGAGGGCTCTTTTTTAGTTTCACATGAATTTTAGGATTGTTTTTTTCTAATTCTGTGAAGAATGATGGTTGTATTTTGATGGGATTGCATTGAATTTGTAGACTGCTTTTGACAGTATGGTCATTTTCACAATATTGATTCTATACATACATGAGGATGGTGTATTAGTGTGTTTTGACATTACTGATAAAGACATATCTGAGATCAGGCAATTTACAAAAGAAAGAAGTTTAATTTGACCTACAGTTCCACATGACTGGAGAAGCCTCGCAGTCACCACGGAAGGCAAGGAAGAGCAAAGCATGTCTTACATAGATGGCAGCAGGCAAAAGCAGAGAGCTTTACGGGGAAACTCCTCTTTGTAAAGCCTTCAGATCTCGTGAGACTTACTCGCTATCACAAGAACAGTACAGGAAAGAGTTGCCACCATGATTCAATTATCACTCACTGGGTCCCTCCCATAGCGTGTGGGAATTTAAGATGAGATTTGGATGGGAAGACAGCAAAACATATCACATGGGATATGTTTCCATTTGTTTGTGTCATCTGTTATTTATTTCAGCAATGTTTTGTAGTTTTCCTTGTAGAGGTCTTCCACCTCCTTGGTTAAGTATATTCCTAAGGATTTTATTTTATTTTTGCAGCTATTATAAAAGGGTTTGAGTTTTTAATGTGATTCTCAGCTTGATTGCTGTTGCTGTGCAGCTGGACTTCTGCTTTCTGTACCTGAATTTTGTATCCTGAAATTTTGCTAAATTAATTCACCAGTTCTAGGAGTTTTTTAGATTAGTCTTTAGGGTTTTCTAGGTATACAATGTTATCATCAGCAAACAGTGACAGTTTGTTTCCTCTTAACTGATTTGGATGCCCTTTATTTCCTTCTCTTGCGTGATTGTTCTGGCCATGAGTTCCTGTACCATGTTGAATAGAAAGGGTAACAATGGGCATCTTTATCTTATTCCAGTCCTTAGGGGGAATGCTTTCAGCTCTTCCCCATTCAATATAAAGCTGGCTGTAGGTTTGTCATCAATGGCTTTTATTGCCTTAAGTTATGCCAATTTGCTGAGGGTTTTAATCATGAAGAGATGCTGGATTTTGTCCAACATCGTGTGATATTTGTTTTCAACTCCATTTAGGTGGTCTATTATATTCATTGACTTGTGGATGTTAAATCATCCCTGCATCCCTGGTATAAAATCCACTTGATCATGGTGGATTCTCTTGTGGATATGCTGTCAGGCTCAGTTAGCTAGTATTTTGTTGAGGATTTTGCATCTATTCATCAAAAATATTAGTCTATAGTTTTCTGTTTTTGTTATGTCCTTCCCTGGTTTTGATATTAGGGTGAAACTGGATTCATAGAATGATTTAGGGAGGAGTCCCTCTTTCTCTATCCCATAGAATAGTGTCAATAGAATTGGTACCAATTCCTTGAATATCTGATAGGAATTCAGCTGCGAATTCATCAGGTACTGGGCATTTTGTTGTTGTTTTTGGTAACTTGTTAATTACCATTTCAATCTCACTGCTTGCTGTTGGTCTGTTCAGAGTTTCTAATTCCTCCTGGTTTAATCTAGGAGGGTTGCATATTTCCAGAAATATATCCATATCCTGCAGGTTTTCTAGTTTAGGTTGCATAGAGGTGTTCATAGCAGACTTAAACCATCTTTTGTATTTCTGTATTTCAGTTGTAACATCTTCCATTTCATTTCTAATTGAGCTTATTTTTCTCTTTTCTCTTCTTTTCTTGGTTAATCTTACTAATCGTCTATGAATTTTGTTCATCTTTCCAAAGAACCAGCTTTTTGTTTAATTTATATTTTGCACTGTTTTTGCTTTCAATGTCATTTAGCCTTGCTCTGATCTTGGTTATATTTTTTGTCTACCTGGTTTGGGTTTGATTTGTTCTTGTTTCTCTAGTTTCTTGGGTTACATCCTTAGATTGCCTTTTTGTGCTCTTTCATGCTTTCTGGTACAGGCATTTAACACTATGAACTTTCCTCTTAGCACTCACTGCCTTTGCTATATCCCATATGTTTTGATAGGTTGTGTAACTATTATTGTTCAAGTCAAATATTTTTTAAATGTTCATCTTGATTTTATTGTTGACCCAATGATCATTCAGGAGGTTATTTAATTTCCATGTAATTACATGGTTTTGAGGGTTTCTTTTGGAGTTGATTTCCAACTTTATTTCACTGTGATCTGTGAGAGTATTTGCTATAATTTTAAATTTCTTAAATTTATTGAGACTTATTTTGTGGCTTAGCATATGGTCTATCTTGGAAAATGTTCCATGTGTTCATTAATAGAATTAATATTCTGCAGTTGTTGGGTAGAATGTTCTGTAAATATTTGCTAAGTCCATTTATTGTAGAGTATAGGCTAAGTCCATTTGTTGACTTTCTGTCTTGATGATCTGTCTAATGTTGTCAGTGGAGTATTGAAGTCCCCCACAATTATTGTGCTACTGTCTGTTTCATTTCTTAGGCCTAGGAGTAATTTTTGTTTGTTTGTTTTGAGACAGAGTCTGGCTCTGTTGCCCAGTCTGGAGTGCAGTGGCACAATATAGACTCACTGAAACCTCCACCTCCTGGATTCAAGCTATTCTCCTGCCTCAGCCTCTCAAGTAGCTGGGACTACAGGTGCATGCCACCATGCCCGGCTAAATTTTTGTATTTTTAGTAGAAATGGGGTTCCATTGTATTAGCCAGGATACTCTCAATCTCCTGACCTCATGATCCACCCACCTCAGCCCATTGTTGTATAAATTTGGGAGCACCAGTGTTAGGTGCATATATATTTAGGATTGTTATATTTCCCTGTTGGACTAGTCTTACTATCATTATATAATGTCCTTCTTTGTCTTTTTAAACTGCTGTTGCTATTCCCTCAAATATGTTCTAGTTGTGGCAACACATATAACATGTAACATAAAGTTGACCATCTTAATTATTTTTAAGAGTACAATTAAGTGGCATTAAGTGAATTTACACTCATATGCAACCAACACCACCATCCATCTTCAGAACATTCTCATCTTTTCAAGCTGAAATGTGGTGCCCATTAAACAATAATTACCCATTATCCTACCCCTAGAACTACCATTCTACTTTCTGTCTCTATGAATTTGGTTACTCTTTGTAGCTTATGTAAGTGGAATCATGTAATATTTATCCTTTAGTGACTGGCTTATTGCATTTTCTACATCCTCAAGGTTCATACATGCTGTAACATATGTCAATTTTTTTTTCTTTTTAACATTGTGTAATATGCTATTATCATTATGTGCCACGTTTTGCTTATTCATTCATCTGTTGATGGACACTTGAGTTGTTTCCACCTTTTGACTACTGTAAATAGTACTTTTATCAATTGGGTGTATAAATATTTCTTTAAGAGTGGAAATGATGAATCATATGGTAACTCTATTTTTAATTATTCTTTTCTTTTCTTTTTTTTTTAATTTTTTTGAGATGGAGTCTTGCTCTGTCACCCAGGCTATAGTGCAGTGGTGCAATCTCAGCTCATTGCAGCCTCCACCTCCTGTGTTCAAGCAGTTCTTCTGCTTCAGCCTCCTGAGTAGCTGGGACTGCAGGTGCATACCACCAAGCTGGCAAATTTTTATATTTTCAGTAGTGATGAGGTTTTACCATGTTGGCTAGGATGATCTTGATCTCCTAACCTTGTGATGCAGAAACTATTATACTGTTTTCCATAGTTACTATACTGTTTTGAATTCCCACCAACAAATTCTAATTTGTTCATCTCCTCACCAAAATTTATTTTCTGTATTTTTTACATAGTAGTCATCCTAATAGATAGGAGGTGGTATCTCATTTGGTTTTAATATGTATTTCCCTAATGATCAGTGATATTGAGCATCTTTTCATGTGCTTTTGCCTATTCATATTTTTTGGAGAAATATCTATTAATCTTTTCCTGTGTCTTAAAATTGGTTGTTAGTTTTGTTGTTGTAGGAGTTCTTCATTTATTTTGGATATCAATTCTTTACCAGGTATATGATTTGAAAATATTTTCTTCCATTCTGTGGATTGCCTTTTCATTCTGCTAATTGTATCCCTTGATGCACAGAAGTTTTAAATGTTGATATGGTTCAATTTATTTATTTTTTAATTGTTGCCTATGCTTTTAGTGTCACACCCAATAAATCACTGCAAAATCTAATTTCATGAAGGTTTTACCTGTTTTCTTCTAGGAGTTATGCAGCTTTAGATTTTATGTTTAGATCTTTGATTTATTTTGAGTTAATTTTTGTATATGATATAAGATAAATGTCCAACTTCATTCTTTTGCATGGATATACAGTTTTTCCAACACCTCTGTTTTTTGTGGAGTGGGGAAAACTGTCATTTCCCCATTGAGTCTTCTTGGCATCCTATTGAAAATCATTTTACCATATATGTGAGGGTTTATTTCTAGGCTGTCCATTCAGTTCCATTGGTCTATATGTCTTCATGCCAACCCTATATGGTTTTGTTCAATGTACATTTGAAATATGTTTTGAAATAAGAAAGTGTGATGCCTCCAGAGTTGTTCTTTTTTATTATTGTTTTGGCTCTTTGATGTCTTTTGAGATTCCATATGAATTTGAGAATTTTTTTTTTTTTTTGCAGTGTATATGGGATTGTTTTCTTAATTTCCTTTTTGTACTGTTCATTGTTATCATGTAAAAACATAATTTTTTTGTGCTTATTTTGCAGCTTACAAATTTATTGAATTCATTTATTATTTCTGAAAGATTTTTTTGTTTTTGTTTGGTTTGGTTTTGTGTGTGTATAGAATCTTTAAGGTTTTCTACGTATAGGATTATGCTACCTGTGAACAGAAAAACTTTTACTTCTTTCTTTACAATCTGTATGCCTTTTACTGCATTTTCTTGCCTAATTATCTGGCTAAGACTTCCAGTATTACGTTCAATAGAAGTGTCAAAAGTGAGCCTTCTTCTTGATCTTAAAGGAAAGCTTTCAGTTTTTTTTTATAATTTTCTACCACGTTAGCTGCTGGGAACACCTTTTAAATCACCATAAGAATTTTTAACATTTGTTTAACATATCCCTTCTAGAACAAAATTTTATTTTACTTATATTTGAGCCACAGGGAATCATTAACATAGCTTTTGTTCAGTTATCCAAGAACTAAAGGATAAAGAAGACAGACAAAGCAATTCAAGGCAACGACAAAAATATTAGCCAGTTTATTCAGAAAGGGTAATGGAAAATCAGCTGCTATTGTTATATTCAGAGCATGCTGGCTTATTTGTAATTATTTTTAATCCCTCAAAGATTAAAGGTACTACCTGCATAAAAATAGGCAATCATGTTTAAGTTTCATATTGGTTTAATTATGTTTAAGATCACTCTTTAAAACACATTTGAAGTATGGCAATGATAATATTTCATATAAGTGAAGAAATAATAGATTGTTTAATAAATCATGTATGAAAACTTTATATTGCTTAGAAAACGAAAGCTAATTTTAATTTTTAGCTACCACAGTCCCCAATCTATTTCAAAAAGGCTAAGAAGTTAAACAGGAACAATAAAGCCATCAAAATATAAAAATAATACATGAAGACAGTTTTTATAATATTGACTTACAGGAAACCTTCCAAAAAATGACATAATAACACAGATTGACACACATGGAAAAATAACAGTTAAATCTTATGAATAGAAATGACACAAAATGGAAAGGCAAAATGTAAATTGTTACATATATGAATAAGATGTATTATCAAAAACTAGATAAAGAAACTTTATTGAAGAAATTTTGTAAAAGATTTACATATAACTCATTATAAAAATTTGCTAATAAAATAAGCTGGCAATTCAGAATAAAAGAACAATAAATGAGCAATGGACATTTAAAATTATTTGACTAAACTACCAATCAAAGTAAAACAATGATGTTTATTTCTCTGCTGGGGTAGAAAATATTGACACACTTGGTGATCTCTAGAGTCTGGAGTTTGCTGGTTATTTGCCTATGTACTCATCACTCCAGTTTTTGCTGTTTCTCTTCTGTATTCTTCATGGTAGGAGGGCTACCTCTTACAGACTACATTAACCAGTTACTAATGTCCATTGCCTTCCAGCCCCATTTGACAAAGTAATGAACTGGTGGAAGACTGAACCAAAATAATAAGTCAGGTTATTTCTTACACCTTTCTTTCTAGTTTAGTGGCTGTGGTCAGCAACACTACTTTTTTGGCTCTGTTTCTAGCTGATAATTCCAGCTTCCTGGCTCTGGTAACACTTCAATCTCCCATCGTCCCTCCACCAGTGTCATACCCAGTGCAAAACACTGGAGTAGTGGGTGTGAGCTATGAGGGGTTACTTTGTAGGAAGATAATTTTAAAATCATACTGAAACCGACTAACAGTCAGTCTGTTTTTATTATATCTATGTGCTAGCATTTCTAAACCATGTCAGTGACAAAATTCTCCTTTTGCAAAGGCTGCCACTCACCATGTACCCACCTTAATTCCCAACTTGACATACCACAAATTCATACCACCTAGGAGTAATAGCAATAGCTTTCTAACATTACTAAACCCTGAATCGTTTTACCACACTTGACTTGATTTGTCAACTCTTCAATTATCTGTGTCACAAACTTCCCATTTTAAATGTAAAGGGTCCAAGGCAGGAGGATAACTTCTTCCCAGGAGTTCAAGGCCAGCTTGGCCAACATAGTGTGACATCTCTACAAAAAAATTTAAAACATTTAGCCAGGTATGGTGGTACAGGCCTATAGTCCCAGCTGCTAGGGAGGCTAGGGTGGGAGATTGCTTGAGTTTAGAAGTTTCAGGCTGCAGTGAGTGGTGGTCATGTCATTGCACTGTAGCCTGGACAACAGAGTGAGATCCTGTTTAAAATGAACAAATAAGTAAATGTGGAGATACCTGTTCTCCTATTTGAACCCTGACTCATACAGTTAGTGTATGTGTAACCTGGCACATTCATTTGTTGCGGGTGTTATTGAAATAGATATAAACTCTTAAGATGGCAATTTGAAAATACCCACTTTTAAATGTGTATTTACTTATTATAGAAATGAGAGTAAAAGGTAGCAGAGCTTACGTTTTCTAGATTAAATTCTTTTGCATTAGTTACTTGCACTATTCTTTAAGTAAATTCATGTGTTTTCAATTTGAAAAGGAAAAGAAAGTCCTATACTTTAAGCATATTCGGCATACTGTCAAGCTGAGAAAATGTGCATTTCTGATTATCAAGGTGTGTCTAGATAACAGAAATTAAAACAAAATAAAAATATTAAAGACAAGTATGACTGAAACAAAAATTGCAAAACAATAAAAGAAGGAGAGGGAGGGAAATAATCAATGTGAAGGATGAACCTGCTGCTAAGATGCAATTAACTTCCAAGCAAAATACATAATGAACTGGAGTGTTACAAGATATGTTATGAAACCTGCTGTGAAGAAACAAAAAGTAAGTAATCATGCCAGCTCAAAAGAATGTATTCTAGTTTTATCAAAAGTTTAAGAGGCAAGCAGGCTTTCAGGGATCACTTTTACCAGGCTGCAGGATGTCAATGAAGTGGGAACCATGTGTGTTATTATAGAACTGTGATGGATAATTCATAACTAGATAAAGCATGCAATGTTGAGTGGTGTAAAACACTAGTTCTCAGAGTTTGTGACATAGCCACCTGGGGAATGCAGTTATTGTCCAGGTGCTACACAGGCAGCATGTCTTAGCTGTAAAATTACTCAGCAATATGTTCGACGTGTTACTATGAGAAACAACATATTAATGTATCTGGAATCAAGCAGACCTGAGTTTGAATTTATAACCTCACTAGCAGTGAGGCCCTGAACACAAGATTCAAGCTCTCTTAGTTTATTTTTCTCATCTACAAGATGCAGATAAAAATCCTTACATCATATACTTATTGTATGACCTGGGTAAGCACTTATAATAGCCCAAAGCACCTCCGTTATTCAAATACTTATAATATGATGAATAATTTATCAAAATTCATTTATCATCAAAATTGGTTTGTTGTCATTATGAAATATTCTCAATAAACCACTGTTGAAAGTATGCCTACTATTATACTGAGTTCCACAAAAATAATTATTTTATAAATATTATGAATATATGAAGCGCTGACACTAAAGTTTACTAAGGAGAGTCCCATGTTACAAAAAATAAAAGTAGTCATTTTAAATGACATCAGTATAAGTGGAGAAAATCTCTGCAAAAAAATACCAGTTAGGAGACAGTAAATGTCAGCAATCTAACTGACAGATACTATGTGGTATTCGTATCCAACTTCTGTAACATTAAAAGCAATTAACAGTTTCATGCAATAGTTATTGTATATTTTGTAACAAATAACACACACAGCACATACTATGCTCCAAGTGCTATTCTAAACATCTCACATAAATTAACTCATCTCATCCCTATCAAAACTTGATGAGATGAATGATATTATTCCCATTGTACAGATGAGGAAAGGTAGAGGGTAGGTATTTGAAGTTAAGAATATGTGGAGGTAAGCCGGGCGCGGTGGCTCAAGCCTGTAATCCTAGCACTTTGGGAGGCCGAGGCGGGTGGATCACGAGGTCGAGAGTTCGAGAGCATCCTGGTCGACATGGTGAAACCCCGTCTCTACTAAAAATACAAAAAATCAGCTGGGCATGGTGGCGTGTGCCTGTAATCCCAACTACTCAGGAGGCTGAGGCAGGAGAATTGCCTGAACCCAGGAGGCGGAGGTTGCGGTGAGCCGAGATCGCGCCATTGCACTCCAGCCTGGGTAACAAGAGCGAAACTCCGTCTCAAAAAAAAAAAAAAAAAAAAAAAAAAAAAAAAAAAAAAAAAAAGAATATGTGGAGGTATTATATTTGCTATGTGAATTGTTAGCTCAAGAGTAGACTAGTATAGCCAGGTGCGGTGGCTCAAGCCTGTAATCCCAGCACTTTGGGAGGCCGAGGCGGGTGGATCACAAGGTCAAGAGATCGAGACCATCCTGGTCAACATGGTGAAACCTCATCTCTACTAAAAATACAAAACATTAGCTGGGCATGGTGGCGTGTGCCTGTAATCCCAGCTACTCAGGAGACTGAGGCAGGAGAATTGCCTGAACCCAGGAGGCGGAGGTTGCGGTGAGCCGAGATCGCGCCATTGCACTCCAGCCTGGGTAACAAGAGTGAAACTCTGTCTCAAAAAAAAAAAAAAAAAGAAAGAAAAGAAAAAGAGTAGACTAGTATAATATAGTACATGAAGCAAAACTGTGAGATATGGTGACATGGCTCGGTTGCATTTCTACCTAAATCTCATCTTGAATTGTAATCCCTATAATCCCCCGGTGTCTAGGATGAGACCTGGTGGGAGGTGACTGCCTCAAGAGGAGTTCCCTTCAGGCTATTCTCCTGATAGTGAGTGAGTTCTCACAGGATCGGATGCCTTTATAATGGGCTTTTCCCCCTTTGCTATCACTCTTCTTTCTCTCCGTATCATGTGAGAAGGTCCAAGCTTGCTTCCCCTTTGCATTCCACCATGATTGGATAAGTTTCCTGAGGCCTCCCAGCCTTGAAGAACTATGAGTCAAGTAAGCCTCTTTCCTTTATAAATTACCCAGTCTCAGGTATTCCTTTATAGTAGTGTGAGAACAAACTAACACGAACTAAATGAACACTTGGAGTCCATTTGTGCTGTATCTCTGTCATTATTTCAATTCAAAAAGATGTTACTATAGCAACCCTGTGATAGTGTTTCTGTTCCTGTGTAAGTTTTTTGAAGATTTCTTTGATCGGAATGAGTAAGTTATTATTAATTACTACTTTTCTGAGAGATAATGAACTTTTAATTCATGTTACTGCATCTACTAAGTTGATCACAGGGCTTTTCTCCTCTATTCTATTATTATGATAAATTAGATTGGTTTTAAACTGATTTAACATTTGCTTCTTCAGATAAATCCCACTTAGTCTATGCACTAGATCTTAGTTTATTTGCTATCATTTTTTTATAAATATACATTGCTGTATTTGATTTGTTAATGCATTGTCATGGGTGTTGGTGTCTATGTTTATAAATGATGTTGGTGGTCTGTAGATTTATTTATTTCTAAGGTCTTTTCTGGTTTTTGTAATGTCCTTATAAAATTCCCTTATAAAAAGTTCCCCAGCCTTTCTATTTTCCAGAAGAGTTTGTGTAGAATTAGTATTATTTCATCCTTAAATATTTGGTAGAATTTACCAGTAAAATCTTCCAAGCATAGAGTTTTCTTTGTGGGTTAGTGTTGTATTTTAATTTCTGTAGTAGATACAGAATTATACAGAATATCAATTTCTTCTTTACAACTCCATATGTCATTTTCACATAAAGTATTAATATATTGGTAAACAATTGTTCATACTATTATTATTTTTTAATCTGTAGAATCTTGTAGTGACAAGTCCTCTTTAATTAGTAATATTTGTGATTTTTGTCCTCTGTTTTCTATGGATGTGATCAGCTCATTGTTTATGAATTTTCTTGATTCTTTTCAAATAATCAGCTTTTAAAAAGGTTGATTTTCTTCACTGTCTGTCTTGTAGTTGGTTTGTTTTATTTCTATTTTTATGGAGTAGAATCTTAGGTTTTTGATTTAGACTTTTCTTCACTTAAATAAAACAAAATTGAAACAAACAATATTACTTCTAAGCACTATTTTATATGTATCCACAAGAGTTTTATATAATAATATGTTTTTACTATTATTCAGCTTGAAATACTTTCTATTTTCCTTTGGCATATTTTTCTTTTACCAATAGATTATTTATTATCTAATTTTCAAATATTTGATGGTTTCCTAAACATCTTATTATTATTTATTCCTACTATAATATCATTGTAATCTCAGAACATAATTTATGTGACTTTAATCATTACACATTAATCAAGACATATTATTATGTTTCAGTTTCTTGGTGAACACACCATGTGTACTTGTATAAAATGTGTATCTAAAGTTTTTGCATATCATATTTTATAAATATCAATGAGATTGAGCATTTGTGAGTGGTCTTCAGATGCTCTACTTTTTACTTTCTGGTGGATTGCTTCATTAACTGTGGACAGAGTCATTAAAATATGTTCCTGTGGTTTAGAAGTTGTTACTTCTCCCTTTCATTTTGTCAGTATTGCTTCATGTATTTTGAGGCTATTGTTAGAAATGTAAACATTTATTATTGCTATTTCTTTCTGATGCATTGACCTCTTTTTTGTGACTCTAAAATGTTCCTCTCCATCTGGGTAATACTCTATCTTGAAGTCTATTTTGTCTCCTACTAACATAGCAACTCCAATATTCTTATGCTTACTGTTTGGATGGTATGTATTTTTCTATTAATTTGCTTCCAAAATTTCTGCATATCCATGCTTTCTCTGTGCTTCTTGTAGGCAACAGACAGGTGAATCTTGTTTTGTATCCATTTTGATAATCTTTGATGTTCAAATGGAGTGTTTATTAAAATTTAACGTAATTAGTGTTATGTTTGGATTTAACTCAAAAGAATTACTTGTTTTTTGTTTAATCTCACTGATTTTCCTTCATTTTGTTCATCTCTTATCTTCTTTATAATAAATTAGAAAATATTTTATTTTGTCATTTTTTCTGTTCCTCTTGACATTTTTTACTAGTTTTTATAAGGATTAAGACATATGTCCTTAATTTTTTTTCACAGCCTACTGAGAGTTAATATTTTATCACTCTACATAAATACAGAAACCTTTCAACTTAGCCCTATTTGACACTCATGTGCCATTCTTCATCTTACTGTTTGTATATGTGTTGTATCTCCATATGTTATAAACCCTAAAAAATAGCATTAACAGTTTTATTTCATACAGCCATATTATTTTAATGAAACTAGGAACAAATATACTTTTATTTAGGAATCTGATTTTATTTACCAACATGATTCACACATTAAAATATCATTTCATTGTTTGCATTGCTTCTTCATGCAAACCTGAGAAATATTGTCAACATTACAGTGTACTGAGACCATGTGTGAAACTTAGAGAATGGATCCTACTATATGTAATTGCTCTTAAAAATCACAGAAAATGACTCTACCCTTATGTCTATATTATGATATAATTCTGATATTGCTAAAATAGACACATAAAATGAGCAATTATTTTATTTTTATTTTATTTATTTATTTATTTATTTATTTTTTGGGACGGAGTTTCACTCTTGTTACCCAGGCTGGAGTGCAATGGCGCGGTCTCGGCTCACCGCAACCTCCGCCTTCTGGGTTCAGGCAATTCTCCTGCCTCAGCCTCCTGAGTAGCTGGGATTACAGGCACGTGCCACCATGCCCAGCTAATTTTTTGTATTTTTAGTAGAGACGGGGTTTCACCTTGTTGATCAGGATGCTCTCGATCTCTTGACCTCGTGATTCACCTGCCTCAGCCTCCCAAAGTGCTGGGATTACAGGCTTGAGCCACCGCTCCCGGAAGCAATTATTTTAAAATCAGAAAAGTAATAAATTATTTAGTTAATACATGTTTTGAAACTTTTATTCACCCATTATAAAGAAACATTTCTGTTATCTTGCCATGAATCAAATATCAATCTGAGTTTTCGCAATGCTTTTATGTTCATACAAATTTTTGTTTCCATGCTGAATCAGTGTCATCTTTTCGAAGATATTTTAAGGAGCAATTAAAGCATAACACATGTCGTATTAATAATGCATATAACTCAGTTGATTTGAAGGCCATGTGAGGAACCATGATTAATTTTAGGCTGATGGAGGGAATGACACTTGCACCTTGACAGTGCCTGGCCAGTCATTAACTTTTATAGCCTCTCAAATTCAGAGACGTCAAAATGTGCAAATGTGTGTTTCTTAGTATACATAACATACTGATAAATGTTTTACTTTGTTTTTTTAACCAAGAAAATAAGGACACCTATTGCTTGAAGAAGGAGCCATTCCTTTGGATAAATGTATTTTTATGAGACATTTTTGTTTGTTCAGTCCTTAACAGAACATTTTGGTCTGTTTTCATGTGTTAAAATAACACAATTGTTGGAAATTATTGCCATAGGCTATATTTTTCGAAAATCCCAAATCCAAAATCAGAAGTCTGGTCAACTTTCCAGACTAAGAGTAAATTAACTTGAGCTTTATTTTATATTTCAGTTTGCACCCTCCCTACACTCCTATCTACCATCTGTTTTAATATTGAGAGAGTTTTTGATGTCTGTTGAAAGAACTGCATAGAAAAGTCTGAACCTTACCTTCCTCTGTGCCAAGGCTTGTTTGTCTAATAAAATGAATAGAAAAATTGGGAGAAAGGTCAACTTGCGTTATCCTTTTAAAACAATACTAACAATGTGGAAATACTGTATTTATTAATGAGCACTCACGGCCAAATAATTCTAATGAGGTACATCCAGGGACCAAATTTTAAAGGAGGATTTTTTTTTTTTTTTTTTTTTTTTTTTTTTTGAAACGGAGTTTCGCTCTTGTTACCCAGGCTGGAGTGCAATGGCGCGATCTCGGCTCGCCGCAACCTCAGCCGAGGATTTTTATTAGATATGTATATTGCAAATTTTTAAATAATTTGTAGGCATCTGATCTGCCCCCAATGACCTCATACACCCTCCACTTTAGTCTGATATCTTTTCCGTCTCCAGCTCCTTGCATTTCTGCACTATTATGATGCTTTCACCTGTATGTTTCCTTCATGCGTTATGTTTCACGAATTGACTTTGTTTTTCATCTTTGCTTAACAAAACTCTTTTTCATCCTTTAAAACTCATTGCATTACCTATTCTACGAAGGTTCCTGTGATCTGAGGCTATTTTATTGTAATCCAAACTTTAGTTAAGAGTTTTTGGATTTTGTTTTTTCCTCCTTAACTTTTCTGGACAGTCTAGGGATGGAGTGTTCTGGTTCTGTATTAGTCAGCTTGGCCACCAGAACAAATCCCACAATCCCAGCCTCCAGAAATGTGATGCATAACCCCATCTGTGGCTTCAACGTTAGAAATTTATTTCCTTACAATTCTGGAAGCTGGAATGTCCAACATTAAGGTGACAGCAGATTTGGTTTCTGTTGGAGACCCCTTCCTGGCTTCTTGCAGGCAGCTGCCTTCTAGTGCTTTCTCACGTGGCAGAGAGCTGGGGAGGAAGGGAGAGAGAGAGACAGAGAGAGAGAGAGAAAGAGAGAGGAAGAGAGCAAGCGAGCAAGAGAGAGAGAGCATGCTGTTTGATGTGTCTCATATAAGGACATTAATTCTATTAGATCAGGGTCCCACCATTATGAATTCATTCATCCCTAAAGTTTCTATCTCCAGACATAGCTGCCTTGGGAGTTACGACTTCAATATATGAATTTTGGGAAGACACATTCAGTCTATAACAGATTCTTTGAGTAGTTCCTTTAAAATCGGAGAAACAAAGATCTACAGTATTAATTTCACTAAAACCAATCCCTAGGCACTCACTTAACATTGTCTAAAAATTTATTCCCTTCTGGGTGGAAAAATAAGAAACTTGCACAGAGAAGCAATCAACAGGGGGCTCTCTAAGATGGAAGCTATGTGAGAAACTGCTCCAGTTACTCCATTGAATCTGTTTATTCCAAAGGAAAAAGTAAATAACTGTCCTATATATTCTAAAAATTACAAATATTTTCCTAATCCGTTGTTTTACATAAAACACTTCAGGGGCATGACCAGTAATTTCAACTCACTCTTCAACTCGAAGTGGCATCATTACAAAACGTCATGATTTGTAGAAGGGATTGTCACCCAAAACAGAGTGAGGTTCCCATCTTTTTTCATTCCCCCCATGCCCCACCCAGTAATCCTCTGTGATTCCAAGATTCCCTGGGAATTATTTTTTGTTTGTTTTAATTTACCATTGGTTTTCTAATGTCCTGGGTATTTTCATTTCCCCTTCTAATCCACTCCTTATTCTAATAAGGAGAGCAAATGATTGGATTAATAAGTATAGTTCTTTGTAAGCTGCATTTTCAGTCATAATATGTTATGTGTTATTGCTACAGATTTAGTCCTTAATAACTAAAATCATTTTGGTGTCTGTAATTTGTACCATCCTGGATTTTCCAAATGCCAAACAGGAAAGAACAAGGGTTTCCTTTGTGCAGAAAAGATGAATAGTCAGGACAGCAAATGAAAACTCCAATCAGTATGTCCCTTGTTTATGGTGGCTAATATAGTTTTCCGATTATCATTAGGGATTTAGTAAAAAGTTGATAGAGCTTGTTGAAGAGCGAGCAGTGAATTCTATCTTATAGAAATAGAACATTGGATTTGCCATCATGGTAACGCACAACAGAGGAAATGAAAAGGGATCAACTGAATATTACAGACAGAGGGAGAGAGAAAGCCCAAGTAC
This sequence comes from Saimiri boliviensis, assembly GCF_048565385.1. NCBI lineage: Eukaryota > Metazoa > Chordata > Mammalia > Primates > Cebidae > Saimiri > Saimiri boliviensis. The sequence continues at coordinate 96,512,233 of NC_133453.1, forward strand.
CCTTGCATGAATAGAGTAATGATAGGATTAAAATTAAAATTCTGACATGAGACATATTGTCTTATGGATCTTTTGAATTTCAAAGGTGTGATTTTATTCATTCTTTCCACGTCTCGTTTGCATGTTGGCCCAGATCGCTGAATTTAGATAATTTGGTCATGTAAATTTTCTCACTTGTTGACTTTCGTTGAGTATGACTTCTTTCAAAGAGGCACCAAATATAGAGAGAAAATATATATAACCATTAGGATGTCTCCAAAAAACTACAGTAGTTTTTTGAAATGAAGACACAGTTGGGAAAATATACTTCTCAGTTTTCCTGAAAATATATTAATTTTTTGAAAAGGGGGAAGCCCGTGATATCTATATATAACTGATTGGATGGATAGTGCTATTAAATTTAACTGGAAGATCCAACTATAACCTACCTGGAAATGTCCTCTAGAAAACGATGAAGGCGATCAGTGTTACAGATCTTCATTTGAAGGAGGAGACATACTTAGAATTATAGAAAAATAATCATATTTTGTCTGAGGAAGACCAAAGAGAATGATAAACTAATACAGTGTAGTTTTTACCTCGTGCTGATACAGTGGTCATAAGGGTGCAAAGATCATTGGTATACCAGTGCTTGGGCCCTCAAACTGAAATGCACCACAACCTTGAAAACACAGAGCCTATAGCACAGATAGACTTTCTCTAAGTAATGGTTTAAGCAGTTCATGACAGAGTCTGGAGAATTTTGCATGCAGACTGAATAAAGCATTAGATAATCCATAGTCCCAGAGATTTGTTCTCATGGTATATGGAAACATGGATGATTAGAAAATAGTTTAGTGCTGAAACACCTAGACATTTTTATTTTTTATTTTTTTCTGTCTTCCTGCCCCTAACTCACTTGGTTTTATTGTTGTTTAAGAAATGCTGTAATATTCCATATGGTGCTTCAGCCTTCAGGACCGGGAGAATGTTTCCTCTAGCTAATTTAACACCTGCATTTTCTCCCAGACATAGCTAGGTCTGGTAGCCTCATGGATCATGCCGCCTTTCATAAAGGAGGCAGAACTCACAGTTCTCATTGAGGAATCTGTTCATCAAAGTTCCTCGCCACAACACTGTAGCTTGTTTCTAAACAGAAAAAAAAAAAATTATCCCACATATTCATATTCCTTTTGTTCTGTATAAAATAAAAGAATTTCCAATTTTAACGTTCTACAAAGCTAAATTAGCAGTGTAACAGCTTAGCTGCATAAAGTGTAACATGTAACAAAATTGCTGTGTTAAAATAGAGATCTAATGATACCTTCATTAAGTTGATCACTGAAATGGCAAACTCTTTTCCAACATAACAGTTTCTATAGATACCACATGCTTATGATCAAAATTACTTTTCTGAATGTGTTCTTCTCTTGCATTTGATTGTATTTTGTAACTTCTTTCCGGCTGTAAGTTACAATTAAACATAAGGAAAAATAGTGCAAGGCAAAATATACTCTGCATCTGTTTTACTGCTCAAATAAATACACAATCTGCACAAAACAGATTTTCCTAGTGGGCAAATTTCAAATGACTCCCTAGATAGGTTCTAGATTTTTTTGAATGCCACCAGAAATGCACCAAATGTTGCTGGAGGAAATTTCTATGTCTTCCAGCTACCTACCAAACAGTTAAATACTCTGTCAAAAATGTTTAATTTAAGACTGTTATAATAATTGTTACCACAAAAGATGGATCATGGTTGATAATAGACTTTTATCCCCAAGTATAAATATATTTCTCTGTTAAATATTGTTTTACAAACAGAATCAATTTTTTGGGGAAAAGAGTCTTTGAAACAAAAGGAAACTTTACAAAAAAATTAATGGATATGCTTGATTTTTAGAAACTGTCATTTTTTTCTCTGTAACTTTCAGAGAGGTTTATTGTTGTTTTGTTATTTAGTATTTTTTCCTACATATTATAATAATAAAAATAAATCAGACCACTAATGAGGACCCAAACAAAATGTTATTCTATTTTCCATGAGGATAGTTTTATGTTTGTAATTTTATGCATATAATTTCTAATTAAATTATGAAGAAAATTATGGCAAAGAATTAGTTGACCAAGGAAACATATTAAGCCTAAAGCAAAAGGAAAATTCAGTAATGCTGGATTTATCTTTCTCACAATTTTTGATATTTTGTCCACCACAGATTTTTTGCATTATTTTTGATTTTTTAAACTGCTGCATCATGGTAAGATTTCTCTTGATTACTGAGGTTTTGGCATGTGCTTACATTTTGCATGTAATGTAAGTGTCTCACCTATCTCATTATCTTCACCATAATCATAGTTTTGGATAGAATGATATGTTGTAACTATTAAAAGTACTGAATGATAGTCTGCATATGTTAAATCCTAAATTATTAAATTATTATTTATTATTAAAAACTGAAAAAATATGAATTTTCACAACTTTGTTTCAGTTTGGCTTGGGCATAATGATATTATCGGTCATTGTAGCCCCAAACATCGCCAAACAATTTGGCTTGCACCTTTAGCAGAGGTTGTGTCATGATAGTGATATTTTATGTAGGTTAGTGAACTACTTTGTAATTTATGAAATGTAAGACTATCACTTTAATTAATATACTCAATAGTTCAGATGTTTCCACGTTGATGTAGTTTTGTTTCCACATTGACATATGTTTTTAAATACTCTGACTCAAGCTATAGTTAAATCCCTTACAGTGTCAAAAGTTCTTACAAAAACATCCTCCATGCTCAAATTATATTTTGAAAGGCTGCATAGGGGATCCTTTCTTAAAAGTTCACAGTCCACATTAGAATGTTAAATACTCTAAAGTGTTCTGTAATAAATGCACTTGTTTAACTTTGATTAATTCAGTTTTTCCAAAATTATTGAGCCTAAAATATTCTAGTGCATTTTTGGGACACAGTCTTTATAAGTACATAGGTATATTATTTCATTCTTGCATGGCTATAGGGAAATACCTGAGACTAGGTAATTTGTAAAGAAAATAAGTGTAATCGGGTCACAATTCTGCAGGCTGTGCAGGAAGCATAACACCAACATCACTTGGCTTCCAGGGAGGCCTCAAGAAGCTTTTACTCAAGGTGGGAGATGAAGAGGGAAGCAGGCATGTCACGTGGTGAAAGCTGGAGCAAGAAAGGAAGAGTGGAGGGGAGGTGTCACAGGCTTTTAAATGACCAGATGTCACAAGAACTCACTATTACAAAGATGGCACCAAGCCATGAGAGATCCACTGCCATGATCCAAACACCTCCCACCATGGCCCACCTCCAGCACTGGAGATTACAATTCAACATGAGATTTGGGTGTGGACAAATACACAAACTGTATCAATAGGATTTCTCAGAACACAATTTAGGAAATACACATGTGAACGCAATTAATAGATATTTGTTATACCGCTATACAATAGCATTTATAGCACTTTTCACCCTTAATATTATTAGAATGCAAATGGATATATATTTGGCAATATTTCACATCTATAGTACCTGATTTTACACCTTTGAAAACTAAAGAAGATAAGGAAAAGAGGTAAAAGATGAAATTACTTTTCTAACCCTAAACTATATATTAATTCAATAGAATATGATTCTTTGAAAAGCACAGGAACTATGTTCTGTTTCAAATACAAATCCTTGAGATATTTATAATGTCCTGTAAACTAGTTAGTTCTCCTTTTTTGTATATTTTCCAACATCTTTGAATATCTAGGCTTTCCAATATCTATCCTGTATTTTGACAGGTGCTTTGATAAATATTCCATGGTTTTCTAACCAATTTCAGAGTTTTCTTGTCTTAGTGCATGTGCCTGCTCCTCAAATAAGTGTTTCAGGGTTGATCCAAGCTGTCACTTAGATGTTTCACATCATAAAATTCCTCTACTCTCCTGTGAGGCCTTTGAAAGTAAACGTTTTGCTTTATTCTTTAAATAAATTACAATTGGTGGTATATTGCTAAATAAATGTAGAAGTATTATTAAAATCTCTAACTTAAAATAGCCAAATTATGGGTAATTGTTATAGTTTTCATAAATATCCTTCATAAGGAAGAAAATTTATATCATTTAAAATAAAATTTATATTATTTATATTACTTTCTAAAAAATGCTAATTGAGACATTACCAAGCAGTAGAGGGTAATACTGAATAACTGTCTGGCATAGTTGAAAGTGTCTGGACTTTGTGGCAGTTATACAAGGGATCAAATTCCATGTTCCTCTTTTATATGTTGCAGGAAATGAAGATGTCACCTTGAATGTATATTACTATAAAATAAAGATTTTGCAGGACTTCTAAGGGGGTTAAACAGCACAATATATTTGAAAAAGCCCAGTAGCTGCTGTCAGTTCTCAATAATTTCTTAATGAAGAGTGACAGAATATACCACCCTAAAGCATGTTACTTTGACAAAGGATTAATTGAGAAAAAGGTACTTGAAAAACAGCAAATCCAAGATGAGCATTTTAATCTCCCCTTTTCTTACTGAAAACAGGAGACAAAGCTCTCGTGTGGAAGATGCCCTTCCAGTACCAAGAGAAAAAAAGAATTATTCCAAGACATGTCAGCCGAGAAAATTCTGCTCAAACCAACCTTGCTAAAATAATTCTTAGCTTCTTTACTCTCCCCACACAGTTTTGTTACTTTTCCACTGTTCTCTCTCTGTTCAACCCAATATTAAATTTAGGTTTTGTCACTGTTTTGTGTCTTTCTTTTCTTTCTTTTTTTTTTTTTTTTTTTTTTTTGAGACGGAGTTTTGCTCTTGTTGCCCAGGCTGGAGTGCAATGGCGCGATCTCGGCTCACCGCAACCTCCGCCTCCTGGGTTCAGGCAATTCTCCTGCCTCAGCCTCCTGAGTAGCTGGGATTACAGGCACGTGCCACCATGCCCAGCTAGTTTTTTGTATTTTTAGTAGAGACGGGGTTTCACCATGTTGAGCAGAATGGTCTCGATCTCTCGACCTCGTGATCCACCCGCCTCGGCCTCCCAAAGTGCTGGGATTACAGGCTTGAACCACCGCGCCCGGCCTGTGTCTTTATTTTCTTATGAGGGCTCACAAATCCTATAAAATATATATACATTTGTATGACTTTCTCCTGTTAATCCATTTTATGTCAATTTAATTCTCAAGCCTAGATAAAAATCCTGAGGATAGAGATAAAGTTTTGCCTCCCTTACACTAAGTACTTACTGGGAACATTGCATCATTTTCACCATTGCTTCTCATCAAAATAAGCAATTAACATAACATTAACATTGCATACACAGGATTCCATAGAGGCAAAACAGAAAGTGTTTTATTTTTACCCATTTCTTCACCTGTGGATAAGACCTCACTCTGGTTCCCTCACTTTTTAAGGCACTTCTGTATAATCATAGACTTTTGATCACCTTTGTTTCACAAGTGGTTCAATAGGTGATATGGTTTGGATGTTTGCCCCCTCAAAATCTCATGATGAGATATTCCCAGTGTTAAAAGTGGGGCCTGATGAGAAATGATTGGATCATGGGGGTGGAACCCTCATGAATGACTTAGCATCATTTGCTTGGTGGTGAGTGAGTTCTCAGTTAGTTCATATGAGATCTGGTTGTTTAAGTCTGGGAACTTCTCCTTCTTTCTTTTGTGCTCTCTCTCTCCATGTAATGCTGCAGCTTTCCCCTTTGCTTTTCATCATGACTGTAAGCTTCCTGAGACCCTCACTAGAAGCCAACTAAATGCGAGTGTCATGCTTGTATAGCTTGAAGAACCATAAGCTAATTAAACCTCTTTTCCTTAGAAATTTCTGAGCTTCAGGTATTTCTTTATAGCAGTGCAAGAACAGACTACCACATAAAATTGATACTGAGGAGAGAGTGCTGCTATAAAGATACATGAAGATGTAGAAGTGGCTTTGGAACTGGCTAGCGGACAAAGGTTTTGAATAATTTGGAGGACTCAGAAGAAAAGAAGATGAGAGAAAGTTTGGAACTTTTTGCAGAGATTGGTTAAATGGTTGTAACCAAAATTGCTGATAGAGATATGGACAGTGAAGGCCAGGCTGATGAAGTTTCAGATGGAAATAAGGAACATATTGGGAACAAGAGCAAAAGTCACCCCTATTATGTGCTAGCAAAAAGCTTGGCTGCATTAAGTCCAGTTCATAGGGATCTGTGGATGTTTGAACTTAAGCGTAATGATTTAGGGGGTCTGTTGTAAGAAATTTCTAAGCAGCAAAGCATTCAAGAATTAATGTGGCTACTTCTAACAGCCTATGATCATATGAGAGCAAAGAAATGACTTAAAGTTGGAACTTACATTTAAAAGGGAAATGGAGCATGAAAGTTCAGAAAATTTGCAGCCTGGTCATGCCACAGAGAAAGGATCCAAGCAGACTGCAGATCAACCACTTGCTAGAGAGTTTACAATGACTAAAAGGAAGCCATATGCTGATATCCAAGTCAGTGGGAAAAGGCTTTGAAGGCGTGTCAGAGATCTTGAAGATAACTTCTCCACCGCCTGCCCAGAGGAATAGAAGGAAATAACGGTTTCAGGCACCAGGCCCAGAGACCCATTGTCCTGCACAGTGTTGAGACACTGCTCCCCACATCCAGAACACTTCAGCTCCAGCCTTGGCTCGAAGGGCCTCAGGTATAGCTCAGACTACTGTTCCAGAGAGTTTGAGTCATAAACCTTGGTGGCTTCCACCAGGTGTTAACTCTGCAGGTGCTGAAGATGCAAGTATGAAGAAAGCTTTTTGTGTTCCACCTAGATTTCAGAGGATGTATGAGAAAACCTGGATGCCCAGGCACAAGCTTGTTGCAGGAACAGAGCCCTCACAGAGAACATAGCGTAGGGCAGTGCAGAGGGGAAATGTGGGGTTGGACCCTCAAATGACCCCGCCCCAACTAGGGCACTGCCTAATGGAGTTGTGGGAAGAAGGCTGCTGCCCTCTCAGACCGCAGAATGGTAGAACAACTGGCAGCTTTCATCCTGACCTGGGAAAAGCTACCGACTCTCATCTCTATTTCATGTAAGCAGTCATGTGGGCTGCACCCTTCAAAGTCATAGGAGCAGAGCTGCCCAAGACCTTGGGAGCACACCCCTTACAACACTGTGCCCTGGTTATAGGACATAGACTCAAAGGGGATTGCCTTAAAGCTTTAGGATTTAATGACTGCCCCGCTGAGCTTCAGACTTGATGGGGCCTGTAGCTCCTTTTTTTTTTGATAATTTACCTTTTTTAAAATGATAATGTATACCAAATGCCTGTAACACCATTGTATATTGTGAGCATGGGAGTAAATAATTAGTTTTTGATCTCACAGGTAGAAAGAATTCATCTTCAGATGAGACTTTAAACATGGAACTTGAAGTTTGGGACTTCTGAGTTAATACTGGAATAAGTTAAGACATTTCAGAACTATTGGAAAGGCATGATTTTATTTTGAAATGTGAGAAAGGCATGAGATGTGGGGGGAAAGGGGCAGAATGATATAATTTAGATGTGGAAATGTGACTCCCAGTGTTGGAGGTGGGCCTGGTGTGAGATGATTGTATTATGTGGGTGGATTCCTCATGGATGATTTAGCACCATCCCCTTGATGATGAGTCAGTTCTTGGTCGGTTAGTTCACACAAGATCTGGTTGCTTAAAAGAGTCTGGCACAACCCCTTCTCTGTCTTGCTCCCTCTCTGTCCATGTAATACGCCAGTTTCCTCCTTTATTTTCCACCATGATTGTAAGCATCCTGAGGCCCTTACAAGAGGCTGATCAGATGTTGGTGCAATGCCTCCTGTATAGCCTGCAGAACTACAAGCCATTTACGTCATTTTCCTTCATAAATTACCCAGCCTTAGGTCTTTGTTTTTAGCAACACAATAACAGACTGCCATGGTAGGTAAAATATTCAACTTAAATTAACAACAAGATCTTCAAACCGTAAAAATTAAGACTCTTTTTCCTCTTTCCTCTTGGTAATTTTGTAAGTCAGAAATTAGCTTTTTCTTCCATCTCTCCACCACCTTATAAACTGTGGCTTTGACTTCTTCAGTGTTTTAAGACGTATTGGAAAAATGAGGCAAGGTAATGTCTTACAGGAAATGTCTTGCTTGCTGGGTACTGGTGTCATCTCACTTTGGCTTCCTCTGAGTTTGGTATATTTTCTAAGCTGGTCCTTTCTCTCATGGGAATAGTTTCTGCTTCTCTAGATTTTGCTGAGACCGTCCCTTATGTATTAACATGTCTTGAAGAGAATTATTTTCACCCTTCAGCTCCTGGCATTTCTAAGTCTACCTCGTTTTCTGGGTTGCAGTGACCATTCACTGATTATGCACTGACAGGATTTAAAATGGTATCAAGTCTGCTCTTTTCCATGGGGCCCATATTGATCCATGGACAACCTCTAGAAGTGTGAAGCAGTAAATTTCTGTTGTTTAAGCCATCCAATCTGTGGTATGTTGTCGTGGAAGCCCCAGCATACTAATATAACTGAGAATTGGCTAAGCTCTGACTTCAGATACGGGAAACTTATATGTGCACGTTCTTCATGAACCAGCAAAGGAGGTAGACCTAACCTCAAACATGTAAAAAGGGTGGCAATTGAAAAAGAAGGCCGTAGAAGAAAATTTATTTAGATAAAATTGCTGAGGTTCATAATTTTTCTTTTGTCCTCTCAAGTAAAGTGTGAGAGATCAATCTTCGTTTTTACAGTATCCTGAGAAATTTCAATGCATGATGCATAGGCTGTAGCTAAGCATAGAGAATAGTGGAGAGAGAGAAAATTTGGCCTATATCAATGTTATGGGCTGAACTTTGCTTCCTTAAAACTTCTAGGTTGAAGTTCTAATCCCCAGTTTCTGAGAATGTGACTGTATTTGGAGATATGGTTCTTAAAGAAAGAATTAAGGTTAAATGAGATTATTAGGATAGGCTCTAATTCCATGTGACTGGTATCACTGTAAAAAGAGATTGGAACACAAAAACACAAAGGAGGGATTATTTTCATTCTTTAGCCCCTGGGCATTTAGACCAAAATTTGCAGAACGCTTTTTCACGTCTATCACAAACTTTCTAAGAACTCATTTTAAAATATGCAATCAATTAATTCATTCACACATACTGAGAAACTTGACTACACTGAGGGAAAAATAAATTAGATTCTAGCAAGTAAATTTTCTCACTCTTTAGGTATTGAAAAGATACAAATTTTCCAAATCTTTCTGTTTTGCAAATGATTTGAACAGAAGGAAGCAAAGACAGGGTAGGTGCTGTGGCTCATGTCTGTACTCCCAGTGCTTTGAGAAGCCGGGCCAGGTGGATCACGTGGTTGAGAGTTGGAGACCATCCTGGCCAACATGGTGCAACACCATCTCTACTAAAAATGCAAAACTTAGCTGGGTGTGATGGCATGCACGTGTAGTCCCATCTACTCAGGCAGCTGAGGCAGGAGAATCACTAGAACTCAAGAAGGAGGTTGCAGTGAGCCAAGATCGGGCCACTGCACTAAGCCTGGTGGTAGAGAGAGAGAGACTCCTTGATAAAATTTGCTTTTCCACATCTCAGTTTTATCATTGATTCTTTACATTCAGAGGGTCCCAAAGTTTACTAAAAATTTTAGGATTTTCCTCATCCCTTTTCCTAAACCATATAAGAGACAGAAAAATCTGTTCTTTAAGATTAGTTTGTATTGCTGCTGCACATTCTCCTGATAAGCCAGAGAAAGGGAGAAAGTACAAGCCTGAAAGAGAGTGGAACCTACCACACATAACACATGGGCACAGGCACGCGCATACACACACACACACACACACACACACACACACACATCCCAAATCAAAAAGAAATTTGGCGGTATACAGATGATTCTCAACATTTTCTGAAATCTTGGATCAGAGAAAAAACTTGAATAGTCAAAATTATCAGTGATATTCTGGCAGTATCTCTGTGTATACTAGGTATAAAAACTGCCTCAATGGTAAGAACATGATTCTTTCATTTAGGACAGAGTGGCTGGAGGATCCTTAGATAACTATACATATAGTTACCTAAGTGGCTAGAGGAACTATATATATGGATAAGTATATATATTTATATATATATATGAGGATAAGTATAACTATGTATAGTTATAAATATATTTATATATATTTAAATACATATATATCAGAGGACTTTATATCATCATAAACTTTATGTATTAAAAAATAGCATATTAGCTTTTTTTTAGGGAACTAGTATTTCCTTGATCCCAAAAACATTTGAAACCTTAGCCTCTAGAATTAGTAAGCTAAATTATGTTTCCAAATATGCTTCTATACACAAAACTACAAAATGGAGCCTACACTCCATTTTCTTTATGTATTATTATTTAATTTCTCTTCATTCAGATGAAAGATATACTGATCAAGCTATGATTATATATTTGGCCTATGAAACTTATTTTTTTTACAATTTGAGAACCATATTAACTAATAAACACATTAATAAAATCTCTTTGTCTTTGTTTTTCCATTTATGTCATTTTTAAAAATTACTTTTAAAAATTATTAATTTGGTCCAAATCAATCCCATTATCAATCAGTACTTGGCATTATTTAAAATAAATTACCTTTTCCCATAACCAACCATTTCATACAGTCCAGATGATTCTCTTCTGCTAGTTTTATTCTGTCGTATCCACTTTGAAAAGAATCAGCAGTTTTACAATGTATATTGTGTCAGAGTGAACATTAGAAAACGAGTAACCCGGTTGAACCTATGGAGAAGGAATAAGAGAATAAACCATTTCTATGACAATGATAATGTAGGAATTAATGTATTTATTTCAAAAATAATATATAAAAACTGTATGATATTAAACAATCAATTACTTCCTTTCCAAAATAAGGTACAAGATACAACAGAGTTGATGGATTTATACAGAGGTAATGCCAAGCCTTTTTTTTTTTTTTTTACCATTTATTAGATTGTGAGAATAGCATCACCCAGCATCTGGATTGTTCAGTGGATGCCTCCCAGCAATGTGTTAAATAGATCTCTTCCCATATTTCAAGCACCCAAACCTAGATGCTGATATGTTTTCCTGAGATAAGAGAAAGATATATTTACCCATTAATGAAGTGAATTTCAAAAACCCAATTTCACTATCCCTTGCCTCATCATTCATTTTCTTCTTTTTCTTCCTGGCTTCCCAGAACAGTGAAAAAGGTGACTGAGAAGTCTTGTAAATGAATGTGAATAAACATCAAAGATGGGATAAATCTAAAATAGTTACTATTTTTTCAAATAGTGTTACCCTGCCTTCTATTTCTATTGTATTTCTTGCCAGTATGTAGAAAATGAAAAAAAATGTACAGCCCAATTTCCTTTCTTTTCTTCCTCCAAAAAAATTAATGTAGTGTGTATGATGAATGACAACATCCAAACTAAAGTAATAACACTTTAATTTACAAAGTCATTTATAGAAATTGGTTAAGGATTTAGCATACTATACCCATTTTTTTTACACTCATGTCACCTAAACTCTATTTCTTAAAATGGATGATAATAAAATCATATGCACATGTCTGAAGACTCACCAGTCTTGACTATCAAATTAGGTTAATTTTATTGTACATGAATCAATTATGGGGATAAGCGTTGATACCAACCTGAATTTAGGCAGTTAGACCCATCAAAATGTCTTAACTGAGAGATACCAAAGAGTGACACATATGAGACCTTAAAGGTTTAGCAACTAGTCAGAGAAATACCTTGAAAAGCAACCAAAGCTATGCTAAGAGGAAAATTTACCATGAAAAATATTTTAAACAAATATTTTCAACAGAATTTTCAAAGCTGTAAACCTCCTTCCTCTACTGCAAACATCATCTTTCCTACTACTCTTCTTTGGCTAAAATGGGTAATCCAGCCCTGGGTCAGCCCTTTGACCTCTGGTGAAGATGGAGTGGGAGATCTAAGGTCAAGGGCAAATAATCCCTATGCTGAGGACACTCCTCCCTTTATTTTCTTCTTACTTCTCTTCATCATTCTTCTTCTCATACTTTTAACTCAGGTGATTTGGAGTTACAGACTGGCTGCTGCCCCTTTGTGGCAAAATCAGTTATCAAATACCTTTTGACATTTTCTTTCTACCATATTCTGTCTTCTTTTGTCCAAGATACTTAGTGACGTCTCACTGATGAGTCTGTTCATCATAAAAAGGTTAGGGTCCCTGTTGACTATGAAACTACATAAAGTACTCTCTGGGTTTCCACAAGAATGGTCAAGAAGGCCCTAGTCCCCAACTTTAAACCACTGTTTGTCACTTAGAACTTGAAGGTACTTTCCCTCCGCCTAGAGTCTTACCATGACTCTATGAAAAACGAACCCACCAGTGTCTGGTTCTTTCACTTGTAACCACGGAGATCCAACCTGCCCACAGGACTCTTGAAGCAAATAAAATGTCAGCTACTTCACTTTTTAACTTTCCCCCTAAGGCTTTCATTATCATCTCTTTCCTAGTTAAAAAATTTATTTTAGTCATATTTACAGCTGTAACCTAAACAAGAAAGGGGGGAATTAGATGAAAAGGGTGTCCTCACTAAAAATACCTATGTGCTGAATCATTTCATTTTTTAGATTCACTATTCACCCTTCTTCATCTTACTCTGTGCCCCTGAGACTACTCTTTGTTGATTTCATCAACAAATTGCCTTTCCTTCCAGCTTGGATTGGTCCATGAGAAGCATGGAGGAAAATGAAGTCAGATTATCCATCCTACTGAATAGCTCTGGTGTCAATCACAGCCGTCTAACAATGTCCCTCTGTCAAAGACCACAGCTTCTCTCTTCTATCAGGTGGCCCTCTCCTGTGATTTTTGTTCCCTTGGATTTTCAACCAATTACTTCTTCTTGGTTTCAAGATTAGAGGTTATCATTGTTCCTCACCAGTTGTAGGACTCCTTCCCAACTTTTATTGATTTCCCTTGTGAACTCTTCTCAATCACCTCATTTGGATGTAGAATCTATTTCAACATTCTCATTTAATCTGCTCTCCATCATAGTAAACCTAACATGCCCTGTTATAGCACTTTAAAAAGAAAAGATGCAATAATATCTAAATCACAAAGTTGTGATGTCTCTCCACCTACACAGCCGAGGATTCTCAGCCTGGGTCCTCTGTAGATGCCAGCTTCTTATCTTCTTCCTCTATTTACATGGTTCTCTTCCTATCCTGAAACTTTGTGATTTAGATGATAAGGGAAATGTTAACTAGTTTAAATTAGTGAGTCCTTTATATTATTTAGCAATAAAAATAAATCATTTAAAATAATAAATCAGGCCAGGCATGGTGGCTCATGCCTCTAATTCAAGCACTTTGGGAGGCCAAAATGGGTGGATCACCTGAGGTAAGGAGTTTGAGACCAGCCTGGCCAACATAGTGAAACCCCATCTCTACTAAAACAAAACAAAACAAAACAAAACAAAACAAAACAAAACAAAACAAAACAAAACAAAAAACAGAAATTAGTCATGTGTGGTAGCATGTGTCTATAGTCCTAGCTACTCAGGAGGCTGAGGCAAGAGAATCACTTGAACTTGGGTGGCGGCAGTTGCAGTGAGCCAAGATCTCACCATTGCACTCCAGCTTGGGTGACAGAGCAATACTTCAATTTGAATATAATAATAATAATAACAATAAGTTCAAGAATTTTTTGAGAGTTTTATGTTCAATCGTCAAAAGAACAGTTATCTAGAAAGTATTGCAAATACAAAGTTCCTTAACCCAGTTTCTTCCTGCTTGGTGGAGATCACATAATTGATGACTACTTCCACCAGGAACATTTTTCTGAAGTGATAGTCATTCTTCGGTACGTGAAGGCCAAGTCACAATCACAGAAAGACCACTACAAATATTGCTTCCCACTGTGAGAGAATCTCTGGGAAAGTGCAATTCCCAGGGCATCCCACAGGATTTAAAACAGTACCTTAGAAGTCTCCTTACTTAATGTGTGCTAAAATGAGCAACTTTCCCTCGCATCGCTCCACTACTCCTAACCGTAACTCTGCAAGAATTCTTTGTATAAAAACCTGTTTTCCCAGATATTGAAAAGTATTTTATAGGTTAGGGATTTGGACCACTTGAATAATAAAAAAATACATGTAAGTAGATAGTTTTCAAAATTTATTCATAATGCCATCATTACAAGTAATAAATTGTTAAAATACTGCATTTGTGGTCACACTGTTTATGCAAGTTTTTCCTATATTTTCATAAATATTATGACAAAAACATTTGGTCTGTTTCAAAGCAGATGTCTTTGAAATGATTTTTTTCATGCTGTATCTTTTTTTACATAATTATATGATATATACTGTAAAGTGCTGAGAGATTCCCTGTTTTGGAGTATTTAGACATTTTCCAGTTCTTAGTTATAGTTTGGATTATTTTATAATTAACTTCTCAAAAGCATAATCCCTGGGTTTTATGATTTATAATGATAAATAATTACTAAACTCTTTTATTGCTAAAATAGATTCCAAAATTATGTTTTACATGCCCCCCAAGAATTAGAGGAGTGGCCTGTTTCCCCACATTCTGATCTATTTCTTAATCCTAAAGGAAACTACATCTTAGAGAGTTTACACAGTAACTACCCAAGGCAGAGATAGGATGTACATTTGGTATTAGTTGAATTTCATAGCATTTGCATTGTGAGACTTTAAAAAATATTGTACATATATTTTACTTTTAAGGTTATTTCTATTCCATTTATGTTTTAAAATTATTAATTTTTAAAATCAGTTTTGTATCTAGAATATGTATTATCTTCTCTGAATATTGTAATTCTCTACCAGCAGCATAAATTAATAATGTTTTAATTATCTTGAGAAAACAATTAACTTCTTGGGAAATAATAAATTTTATCTTCGTGTACATTACTAATTTTCAAAAAAGAGAATACTGAAAATATTCTATTTTATTTGAAACATTATAAAATCTTTTCTGTTCATTTTAATGTATTCAGAAGAGTCCTTAAAATATACCAATGCAAGACATAAATTGTACTTTAGCTGCCATCTCTACTTCCATTTTTATTAGTTTTACTTCTCAAAGTTGAAATATACAAAGAAATCAGTAGCATTTTACCTTTATAACTTTAAGACATTCACTCAGTCTCCTCTGTAAAACAATTGGCAGTTTCTGACCTTCTCATTTTTCTTCTCATATCTAGAACACCCAAGAACATTGGAAGACCTTATGATAAACTGTTCCCTAAATGTATGTGATACATAATTCTTGTATTTACTAAATCTAATGACAGTTGAACATTCAGGTCATTGCTTTCCTTTCAAATGATAGAGTAATGGGGAAATTGACAAGTATATTCCTTACAACAGAATCATTTCCAATGTCATTTTTACA
Organism: Saimiri boliviensis; assembly: GCF_048565385.1. Classification (NCBI taxonomy): domain Eukaryota; kingdom Metazoa; phylum Chordata; class Mammalia; order Primates; family Cebidae; genus Saimiri; species Saimiri boliviensis. The sequence continues at coordinate 96,527,653 of NC_133453.1, forward strand.
TTTACTTATGTTGCCCAATCAGACCAATATTCTAATATGCCAAGTTCAAATCAGGACTATCTTGATGAGGAAAAGTTGTTTCTCTGTTCACATATGAGAATAAATTGTAGAAGAATGTGAGTTACCATTGCCTAGGGCAGAAATATGGTCTCAAGAGATTCCTGTTTAACTTCCCTGCTCAATATTTAGCGGTACATTGGGAAGTCAAAGCCAGCAACTCAAGGAGCCAGCTGGCAATGTAGAGAACAATTTGGCCTTGAAACTTGACCCTGTATGAAGATGACATGAAACAACTGAGTACGTTCCTTAAAAAAAAAGTGTTATAGACAAATGGAAGGTATTACTACTTAGGTCAGATAAAATGTGTGGACAGACACCTCTTTTTCTTGCATTCTCAGGGCAGTGCTTGTAGCATAGTTGGTCTGTAATGTGGACTTTTCATAGGCTTTAAGATAATTCCTGGAGAAGAGTAAGCCCAGTGGCCTTTTATTCTTTTAGAAGGCAAACAAGAGACATAAAATAAAAGGTAGGCTCCAAAATAGCACTTATATAGAACTAAACAAGCTAAACTCTAGAGGTCACAAACAGATTTGCTTTGTGTGTTTGTTATAGACAGAAGTTTAATTTTTTAGAAGGGTAGATGTAGAGATAGCTTTAGGAGGGAACTTAAATGTGTCATTTACATGTGTCATTCCTCAGTGAATTCTCAAACCCTAAAGAAAAGCCTGGCACAACGATATTATTTTGAATTAATGAATAAATATACAGCATGCATTTTGTCTCAAAGGTCTCTAATTATCAGGTCTCTTTAATGGATTACCCTCGACATTGTTCCCCCACTATCCTCTTAAAGCAGAACCACAGAATTCAAGGACAATTGATCTGATATTCTAGATTACCATAATATACCCAGCCACTGACCTCAAAATGATGTTCCTATTATTCTAAAGAGATTTCTTCTCTCTGCCACTCTTGAGCTCATATAGCCAAGTTCAAGTCCATCTATCTTGTCATGATACCTCAAAGGATCAATACTTTTCAGTTTATAAAATATTTTCCTTGCTAAGCTAAGTTTATGGTAGCTATCCACATTACATATTACCTTCCTATACATATTTCCTTAACTATTACCTCTGCTACTGTCCTTGATTTTTGCTCTAATAAGTACTAAAGCAGCTCAGTGAAGATGGTTTGTTATCTGTTGATAGCAGACAGGACATTTTGGGGCTTACACTTCTACTGAATCATCCAGACACTGGTGATAGATAGTAAAAAGCAAAGCTGAAATACAAAACTAGGGCATGCCCACTCTGGTAGTTCCTCTGGAGGCCACCTGCTGGAGTCAAAATTTCTGTGCCTTTGATACCTGTGCAGTTAGCCGATCCATGAGGACTCTTATTCTACAAGACTAGTGGGTGCATGAATGAGGCACCCAGTTCTCACCCATGGCCCCTGCATGGGGTTTTCCACTAGCAAGTCACTGATCTAGCTTACTGACTTCATTAGTTTCCTAAAAATGCTGCAATAAATTGCCACAAACATGGAGGCTGACAACCACAGAAATTTCCCCTTTATAGTTCTGGTGATCAGAAAATCAAAATCAAAGTGTCAGTGGAGCCATATTTCTCTGAAGCTCTCAGGCAGAATGTTCCCTGCTTCTGGTGGCTTGAAGCGTTCTTCGGCTCATGGCTGCATCATCCCAGTCTCTGCTCCAGTCTTTACCATAACCCACCACTCCGTCTCCTCCTCGTCTACAGAAATATTTGCCATTGGATTTAGAGACCGCCCGTATCTGGGATGATCTCATCACAAGATCCTTAACTTACTTATATCTGTAAAAATACTTTTTTCCAAAGGAAAGTTTCTAGGGTATAGATGTATCTTGTAGGAGAGTCACAATTCACTATTCGCTATACTGATAAAGAGTGACTAGTATTCAAGATTCCCGCCGCCCCCTCCTGTAAAATTACACTGTCTCCCAACTTTTGCCCACCTTAGCAAAAGTTCCTCTTTGTGTTTTTCACTTATCATAGCCCTTGTAGAAAGTCTCAGTGGAGCATTACATTGTAGTCCAAATGATAAGCAACCAAAAACTAGACCCTTAAATAAACACAGACCTTAATCATAGGATAAAGTTTCCTAATTCTTCTCCTTTGGAAAGAAGGAGGTGAACTCCAATCAGTCTATGACTGAATAACTCCTCTTAAATAATGAAAAGTCAAAATAGGCCAAAACCTGGTGATATTTAACACATTCACCTATTTTGTAAACCTTGAACAACTACAGTCTGCTAACTGTACACACAAAAACTACACATAAACTTTCTACATTTAAATATTTTATTTAACTATGTTAAGAGAATGTATTTAGAAATTAAATGATTGCAATACAGCTAAATAGACATTCATATTTTGGCTTTAATTGAAGCTGACAGATGATTATTTTCTGAAATTAAATGACCACCAGTGAGACAAATGTGATTGCTGACTATGGAATGTATTCTGAGATGTATTGACAAAAAGAGTCAAATTCTGTAAAATATTTGAAGAGATTTATTCTGAGCCAAATATGAGTGACCATGGCCTATGACACAGCCCTCTGAAGGCTCTGAGAACATGTGACCAAGGTGGTCGGGCTGCAGCTTGGTTTATACAGTTTAAGGAGACTTGAGACTTCAACCAAATAGAGGCAGGAAATACATTTGTTTAGTTCAGAAAGATGGGACAGCTTGAAGTGGATGGGTGGAGTGTGTGGTGCTTTCAGGTTATGCAAAGATTAAAAATTTTTCTGATTGACAGTTAGTTAAATTTCTCTAAAGAATTGGGATCAATAGAAATGAAATGTCTGGGATGAGGTAAGGGATTGTGGAGACCAAAGTTCTTACTGTGCCCCGGAAGCCTTTATGTAGTAGGTTTTAGAGAGAATGGATTGTAAATACTTCTTATCAGACTTAAGATGTGTTGATATTAATCCTGGGGAGGTGTAATGAGGCATGTGTCACCTCTGCTTCCTGTCATGGCATGAACCAGCCTTCCAGGGTTAAATTTTAAGTGTCCTGGCTAAGGAGGAAGTTCATTCAGGTGGTTGAGGGCCTAAGAATTTTATTTTTCGTTTACAGTTTTGTGTTGTAGCATTGTTCCATTGTGTTGTCGACCCAAGTAACTTTCTGACCTTTTTCCTATACTGGACTGAATTGGCATTTCTATGCTTTAGGCAAACTCTGTTTCTTTCTCCTGAGAATAATGAAAGGGATACTATTGGGTACTAACATAGCTTTTAAAATGCAGCTATAACACCAAAACAAATGCAGGGCTTTGAACTCCTAAGTAATTAAGTAAATTATACAATGAATCTCCAAAACTAATCCATCCATACTTACTGGCTTCAGGTTTGGGATGGAAAACTGTGTGTTACCCTTTTCGGGTTGAAATGATGATACTGATGTCTGGAAATTTAACTCAACACCAAGTTGCCCAGGGAGTTACCTTTTACATTTAAAAAGTCTTGCTTTAATCTGTGAATTATGTACTGAGATGATTTTTTTCTCTGTCTGAATTTCAAGCAAATCACATAATATATGTTTTTTATCAGAGGGAGAAAAGGGATATCCAAAAAGTCATAGAACAAAGCGGGAGGCATCACACTACCGGACTTCAAACTATACTACAAGGCTACAGTAATCAAAACAGCATGGTACTGGTACCAAAACAGAGATATAGACCAATGGAACAGAACAGAGGCCTCACAGGAAATACAACATACCCACAACCATCTGATCTTCGACAAACCTGACAAAAACAAGCAATGGGGAAAGGACTCCCTGTTTAATAAATGGTGTTGGGAAAACTGGCTAGCCATGTGCAGAAAGCAGAAACAGGACCCCTTCCTGACACCTTACACCAAAATTAACTCCAGATGGATTAAAGACTTAAACATCAGACCTAATACCATAAAAACCTTAGAAGAAAATCTAGGCAAAACCATTCAGGACATAGGTGTAGGCAAGGACTTCATGACCAAAACACCAAAAGCAATGGCAACAAAAGCCAAAATAGACAAATGGGACCTAATCAAACTCCACAGCTTCTGCACGGCAAAAGAAACAGTCAGTAGAGTGAATCGGCAACCAACAGAATGGGAAAAAATTTTTGCAGTCTACCCATCTGACAAGGGGCTGATATCCAGAATTTACAAAGAACTAAAGCAGATCTACAAGAAAAAAACAAACAAGCCCATTCAAAAATGGGCAAAGGATATGAACAGATACTTTACAAAAGAAGACATACAGGAGGCCAACAAACATATGAAAAAATGCTCATCATCACTGGTCATCAGAGAAATGCAAATCAAAACCACATTGAGATACCATCTCACACCAGTTAGAATGGCGATCATTAAAAAATCGGGAAACAACAGATGCTGGAGAGGATGTGGAGAAATAGGAACACTTTTACACTGTTGGTGGGAATGTAAATTAATTCAACCATTGTGGAAGACAGTGTGGCGATTCCTCAAGGACCTAAAAATAGAAATCCCATTTGACCCAGCAATCCCATTACTGGGTATATATCCAAAGGATTATAAATCATTCTACTACAAGGACACGTGCACACGAATGTTCATTGCAGCACTGTTTACAATAGCAAAGACCTGGAACCAACCCAAATGCCCAACGATGATAGACTGGATAGGGAAAATGTGGTACATATACACCATGGAATATTATGCAGCCATCAAAAACGATGAGTTCACGTCCTTTATAGGGACATGGATGAACCTGGAAACCATCATTCTCAGCAAACTGACACAAGAGCAGAAAAACAAACACCGTATATTCTCGCTCATAGGCGGGTGTTGAACAATGAGAACACATGGACACAGGGAGGGGAGCACTACACACTGGGGTCTGTTGGGGGGAAATGGGGGAGGGGCGGGGGGTGGGGAGGTGGGAAGAGATAGCATGGGGAGAAATGACAGATACAGGTGAGGGGACGGAAGGCAGCAAAGCACACTGCCATGTGTGTACCTATGCAACAATCTTGCATGTTCATCACATGTACCCCCAAACCTAAAATGCAATAAAAAAAAAAAAAAAAAGTCATAGCACTCAATTTTTCTGACTAGCTCTAAGACCAATCCTGAGAGCAATAAGGGACATTTTTTTAACGTTTCTCAACAACTGCTTTTAGATTAGAGAGTGACAAAAATATATTGCTTTTAACTACATCATTGTTACTCAAGTAGAACAGAGATTGTTTTATATGGAAAGCACTGTCTCTATAGAAAATGGACTTAAAAACAGGGACATTGTCATTCAAATAGAACAGAGATTGCTGTATATGGAAACTACTGTCTCTGTAGAAAAGGAGGAGATACAGAGTGGGAGGTTATGGTGAAGACTGAGGTAGACAGCAGTGATGCAGACATGAGCCAAGGAACACCTGCAGCCACCACCAGAAACAGGGAAAGAGTCTCCTTGAGAGCACTCAGAGAGAATATAGTTTTAGGCATAGTCCCAAACACATAAAGTAGATAGGAACACTGTGGTTCTGCAAGTGTCTAGAACAGTCAAGTAAAAAATGTTTTGGTCTCAATGATCTAACGTATTATAGTGTAATGAACTAAATTGTGTCCCTCCAAAATTTGTATGTTGAAGCCCCCACCATTAATATGACTGTATTTGGAGAGAGGGCCTTTATGGAGGTTATTAAGGTTAAACGAGGTCGTAAAAATGGGCCTCTAATCAGATATAACTTGTGTCCTTATTAAAAGGAAGCAACATGACAGCTTGCTGGCTCTCTGAGCAAGCAAACAGGAAAGGCTATATGAGAATACATCAAGAAGGTGGGCATCTACAAGGTAGGAAGACATCCCTCACCAGAAACCAAATTCACCAGCACCTTGATCATGGACTTCTGCCCTCTAAAACAGTGAGAAAAGAAATGTCTATTTTTGGCTGGGCACGGTGGCTCACGCCTATAATCTTAGCACATTGGAAGGCCCAGGTGGTCTAATCACAAGGTCAGGAGTTCAAGACCAGCCTGACCAACGTGGTGAAACCCAGTTTCTACTAAAAATATAAAAATTAGCTGGGATGATGGTGTGTGCCTGTAATCCCAGCTGCTCAAGAGGCTGAGGCAGGAGAATGGCTTGAACCTGGAAAGCAGAGGTTGAAGTGAACAGAGTCGGTGCCACTGCACTCCAGCCTGAGTGACAGAGTGAGACTCCATCTAAAAAAAAAGAAAAGAAAAGAAATGTCTATTGTTTGAGTCACCCAATCTGTGGTACTTTGTTAGGCAGCCTAAGCTGACTAATACACATAGCAAAGTTTCATTGGTCTCTATTATTCCAGATATTAACCCTGCTCTGCACTTTGCTATCCACCTTTGGTTATAACTGTTACCAGTGGAAGTTATCCAGGTTGCTGGCAGCAAATCTCTATGGGCTCTGCAGCAACCCGAATTATTACTTTCTCAGAAGAAAGTATTTGACTGGGAGCGTAAGGCAGAAGAAGAGATTAAGGCAGGCTTTAGAGCAGGAATGGAAGTTTATTTGAAAGCTTTAGAGCAGGAAAGAAAGGAAGGGGAGTACACTTGGAAGAAACCCAAGCAGGTGTCTTAGAGGTCAATTGCAGCATTTGACCTTTGACTTAGGGTTTTCTATGTCGGCACACTTCCAAAGTCCTGCATCCCTTTTCTTTGATTCTTCCCTTAAGGTGACCTACCCACATGCGTGGTGGCCTGCTAGCACTTGGGACATGAGCATGTGCAATATGTTTACTGAAGTCATATGCGTGCTCACCCGAGGAGTTCCCTTTTCCAGCAGAATGCTCCTAGAATGTCATACTCTGCCATTTTGCTTCTAATATGCATGCTTGAACTCACTCTCCCAATTCTTAAAAACTGCTAATTACCAATTATAGGTGTTTTTTTTTTTTTAATCTATTGGGAAACTATCTCTCCCTGGTGCCTTCTTGAGACCAATTATTATTTTAGAGAGGCAGTGTGACAACTGCCTGACCATCACCTGGTGGTCAGCTGACATTCCTGGTGGGTGAGGGGAGCACTCTCCTGCCCCGATCATGCATGGCTAGCTACCTACTGTAACAGTAACTATAATGTCAAAGTTTGATAGAAATGGTTTCATCTGTGACTTTATTGAGACATCGTGAAAACATTTTGTTTTGCAGAGTGTGGGAAATGATTTTAAGTTTAATCACAAGTTCTTAAAGGACAAAAAGTTGACATCACAAAAACTCCCATCACCACTGGAACTAATCAGTCCTGACAGCTGAAGTAGGTATGACTAGGACTGAATATTAAACCAAGATGGAATAAATCACTTTCTCCCTTAGAGTTTATCTTTCTTTCATGTGGTTGAGATATTTTGCCCTAGAAATCAATGGAAACTTGTACTTTGCCATCCTGGTTTTCTGACCAGTTAGAGTATTTTATCCTTTTGTTATGTTTCGCCACGGCAAAAGGACAGAAACAAACAAACAAACAAAACAACTTATGACTACTCCAAAAAGTAATACACAACCGTAGTATATTTTGAAAACACCTGAGTAACATAAAACCTTTTGTTCACATTAGAAATGATGCAGGCAGTGTTCATTCCCATATTTCTGACGTGAGTTTTTAAAAATGTACCAAAAAGGCTTTAATTTATTTCAAAACATAGAAAGTATTCATTAAATCCATAAGTCATTGAAAATTCCAATTGGGTGACCATCAGGTGAGTCTCTTCTTTTTATTTAGCTTACTTAGCACTTCTACTTTATACTTTGAATTTGCAAAGTGCTTATCAGCCTTATTAGTTAACACTTGTAATGTGCCCATGAAGTAGATGGATGGCAAGCATTAGCGTGATGTACATTAGCGTAGTCCTTTGAGAGATGCTATCAATGAAGCACAGGGAGGTTAAATGATTGTTACATGATTGTCCATCAAGCCTAAAGAAAAAAGTCTTCGTCTTAATTTGCTACCTTCTAGCCCTTAGCAATAACAAGGGTAAAACTAAACATAAGATCACCTGCAAGCATCTAATGTGTAGTCCCCTTTAAAAATGAAAGCTCTCAAATGCATTTTCTTAGGGTACTGAAAATCTATCCACTGAACAAGTATATTAGATATATATTTCTTTGTCACTTCCCCATTTAAGATGGGATCATCTTAAAAGGCTATGACATAAATTGTTGTGGAAAAGATCGATTAGTTTAAAAGCTTTTTCCTTTTAACAGATCAGATAGTCATTATATTTCACCCTTTTGTGTGTGATTTTCATTGAGCCATTTTAATCATTTATTCATCTGAAGAAATTTCACCAAAAACTGGGAGGTTCTACAAATCATTTTTCAGTTCTGGCTTTCCTTGCTAATCACTGGGTTCGAACTTCTGGGAATTGGAATGCTTGACAATGCTTGACTCTAGAATCCATATCTTCAGAAACAGATTTTCTTTAAGAGCTCTTCAATTCTCCTCATGGGTGAGGCTCACTACTTCACTTACAATCCTTTAACTCTTTTGATAACATCATCAGAAAATGTTTATGAGACATCAAAGAGGGCTATGTTTTGAACCCAAAAATAAAGGGAAAGATGTTGCAGTCAGCTCAATGGGAGGAAGCCGATTACCCTTTTTGGATGAATATATCTTTTAATTTCACTTCTTTTAGCAGTATTTTGCCCCTTTGCTATTTCACATCTGCTTGGCACTTTTAGTTAGAAATGGACACAGAGAATAAAAGCATTCAGGGTAAATTCATATTATTCCATTGTTTCTTTTGTAACATAAAAGAAAAATGAGTGGAAAAAAATAAAGTTAAAACTATTAAGATAAAAGGAAAGGAAAATTCACAGATATAAATTATTCCACTGTTTGGACCCCAAACTTGAGAAATCTAGCATTTTGAAATAGCATCATAAAATGGTGACTGATATTTGAAATAATATTTGAATTTTACAGAATACCCCCATTTTAAAAATTTAATTAGACACTTAAGTTTGAGACACTGTTACTATATATTGTCAATTCTAGTTGACAGGTTAAAACAATAAAGTTCAAAGAACCTGACACTTGTTGAAGTCACATGGATGATATAAGTTACAGAGCGAGGACATGAATCTCTTGACACCAAGTCCAAAGAAATTCTTTTTATAATTTCCTCTCACTGTTTTATACTATGGTTCTAAGAGTCAAGCATATTCACATACATATATTGTATCTTGAAATATGTGCATTATCACCTGGTTACAGCTAAAATGACAAATACAAAAGTCGTGGCTGAGACAATACCAATATAGATCTTGACAAACATTTCTCTTATTAACCCATATTAACTCACGGATACAGGCCAAAATATCATTTTTAATAAGCTGTTAAAGATTTTTGACATCTTATCTGCAATTAACCAAGTGGGTGGTTTTCAAATGAAAATTGATCCGGAAATGCTTCATGTGATTATTGCATAAGAGCTAAAAATTACTTTTAAATGCTCTAGAGATTAAGTACTTCAGTGTTAATTCAGTACCTGTCTATGTGTCCAGAAATCTTGTTACATCGTCTCAAAAAAATTTTCAGTACTTTATGTATCTTTCTTATGGGCTATTAATGAGAGTTAACATGCTCTGAAAAAGACCCATCCCATGACAAACAATTTCTGACCACCTTATGAAATCATGCTGCCTATAGAATCAAGTCAAGTCATCTTACCCTGACATTCAAGGCTCATCAAGACTGGTCCCAATTTTCCCTCTAGCTTTCCCCTAATTAATCATATTCACAAATCTACTTTTATTGGTAAACTAATCTCCTGCTCCTTCTTTAGATTTACAGTGTGCTCTTTTACATGTGCATCTAAAATATCTTATCCGTCTCTCCTGTCTATCCAACTCTTACTCCCTTGTTACTATCCAAATCAAGACAGAGTTTCTCTAAAATATCTCTTTATTGTTACTCCAGCTTTAATACATGTAATGTCAGTTTGAAATGTAAAATGTACTGCTATTCTTGCATCATATAGAGATTTTTAAATTTCTGGCATCATTTTACTTTCACAATTTCATGTTTTAAGTGGATCAATATAATCAAGCATAATGTTTGCTAGAAATCACTAAATGCTAGGGTCAGACATCAGCTAAACACTTTAAATATGTTTCCTCATTTAGAACAACAATGCAGAAATTGTTCTTATTTCAAAACTGAGAAATCTGCGTCCTAGAAGCTTTAGTTATATGACTACTGTTACAATGGTGAGATAATTGGAAAAACAGGAATTTGAAATTAAGCATTTCTGATCCTGGAACTCAACGTTACCTTACCTCACCACTTCTATCAAGGATCACCATTAAGGATGCAAGTTATGAATTAAAGTAATTTATATTCTTAATGCAATAGTGTATTCTGTATTAGATCCTAGAACAGAAAAAAGACACTATTTCAAAACCTGTCAATGAAAATAAAGTCTGTGGTTTAGTTAATTGTAGCATATTAAGTTAATTTCTTAGTTTTGACCAATGTTCCATTGTTATAAAAGATATTCACATTGGGGGAATCTGGATATAAAGGTATCTCTGTAGTGTCTTTGAAAAATTTCTGTAAGTCTAAATGTGTTCCAAAAATTGTAAAAGTTTTAAAATGTCATACAAATAATTTATATCTGCTCATAATTAACATTCCATTTATAGTTTCTCAGTCATCTAATGTTTTTATTCTTTCATGGCCTCAAAATAGTGTATTTACCTGTTTAATAGAATTTGCCTTGTTACTTATATTTGTGTGTGCATGCGTGTGTGTGCATGTGTGTGTGTGAGATAGAGAGAGAGTGAAAGAATACTTTTTCTTCTTACAACTTTGTCAACTTTATGATGTCAAGCATTGTGTCTTATTGTTTGATTTTTCCATAAACTTTTGCTAAAATCTCATATGTAATAAAAGTGTAAGTAAAATTTGTTAAATTAATTTCAATTTGAGTTGATAATTTTGAGATGATTTTTGAAGTTGTGATCAATTTTTTTTTTCTTGAGACGGAGTTTCGCTCTTGTTACCCAGGCTGGAGTGCAATGGCGTGGTCTCGGCTCATCGCAACCTCCGCCTCCTGGGCTCAGGCAATTCTCCTGCCTCAGCCTCCTAAGTAGCTGAGATTACAGGCACATGCCACCACACCCAGCTAGTTTTTTTGTATTTTTAGTAGAGACGGGGTTTCACATGTTGACCAGGATGGTCTCGCTCTCTCGACCTTGTGATACACCCGCCTCGGCCTCCCAAAGTGCTGGGATTACAGGCTTGAGCCACCGCACCCGGCCTGTGATCAATTTTAACATAGTCATCTTCTTTCCTTCCACTTTAATTTTCACTACATGTACACAGCAAGATGACCATTAAGAAGGATAACTATAGTCTGTGGCTATTAAATTAAAAAGTAGATAAAATAAGGTATTATAGAATAGCTACAAGTTGCATTTTTTTAATCTTTAAGAGAATATAGTGCTCCCTTGAATACTATTAGAAATAATTAAAAGATACGCTGTAAAATTATAAGTAAAATACGTTTCTAATAAAAAATAAAGGAAGCTGTTTAGTTATTTCTGTTTTTCATTCTGTGTGTTTTCTGTTATTTGAGCTCAACTTGTCCTGATTATGATGTCAAACTATGGCACATGACACTGCTATGACAATTCAACCCCAAATGGTGTTTTTAGACATTGTGGAGAATGAAATCCATTATTATGAAATATCTATAACCCAAGGAATGTAGATTCTGAACTCAGAAAATAACAATGGAAATGCAAAATCATAACCTGATGTTTTTCCTTTCCGTTTTTTATTTCAAAAATTTATTCATCCATGCATGGAAGTCTAAAAACTTTTCAAAAACAATTTTATTTTTTCTTAGCCTGAATAAGGGGAGGATTTCTAAAAATAATAATAATGGTAATACTGAAAATAAATCAACACCTTTGTTTTGGTGGTTAAAGCTTCTCTGAAAACCAAATAATTGCATCACCTGATATGTCAGGACAATATGTGTGGCTTCATATAGGCAAAAACCTCTCCCAGTCCCAGACTCCAGCTCAGCTTTCAAGGAAGCATGCCTGTCAGTGCACGCCTGGTTGCAACGAGTAAAGAAAGTGGCAAAGGACGCTGACAAATCTATCCCTCCTACTCTAAGGGCTCATCTTTTCCTGAACTCAAAGGTAGTTTTAAAAATTAACCCTCCAGCATTACTGTGCCTTGTCTCATTGGTAAATGTGACAAATCAGTGGCAGTTGAATTAGAGTTCTTTGCCCTTGACACCTCAAAGTACGGCTCAGACCAGTGAGTTAACAGGATATTGCAATGGCATATTACAGCATCCTGATTTCCGAACACTTTCATACTTAAGAGCAAACTGACAGGACACTTTAAGTCATCAACCAGGAAAGATTTCTCCACTTGTGCCTTGAAAATGGGAATAAATGCACAAATCTATACCATTGTGCTTCCTTTGCTATCTGTCTTGTCAAAATGAAAATCGACGTGGGAATCAAGTCAAATGTGCTTCAGCAGATTAGAGAGAAATAATGTATATTTTTCCTCTTGAGTCACTCAGAGCAACTATCATTTCCTGCTGTGCTAATTTGTCTTGGGCAAGTGGTTCTGAAGGTGAAACTTTGAAGGACCTATATATGAGAAGCCAGTGCTGCATAGAGCGAAATAAACACAGGAAGAACAATGTGTAGATAAAATAAGGTATTATACAATAGCTACAAGTTGCATTTTTTAATCTTTAAGAGAATATAGTGCTCCCTTGAATACTATTAGAAATAATTAAAAGATACACTGTAGAATTATAAGTAAAATACGTTTCTAATAAAAAATAAAGGAAGCTGTTTAGTTATTTCTGTTTTTCATTCTGTGTGTTTTCTGTTATTTGAGCTCAACTTGTCCTGAAACTCCCTTGTGTAAGTTTAGAGAAGCACGGTTGCCCAGGAGAGGTGGGGAGGGCCTATGGAAAAAAAAAAAAAAAGAAAGAAAGAAAGAAAGAGACAACTGATGGATAAAACTTGGACTATTTGAAGAATGAATTCTGGTCAGTGTCAAAAGCCAAATGTGATTCACTGTATAAACCACTCATTCATCACCCTGCCTACATGTTTGCTTTCTCTGCTAACACTATTATATTCCCTTTAGTGCACCCCTACCACCATGATAATATACTCACTTCTGTACAGATCCTTATTCTTTTTCAAGGAAATGACATGTTGCCCTCATTTCTAAGTCTAGATGTAATCTTTGTAAAGAAGAGACACTGGGATATTGAAAGCAAAGAACAGATAATTCTTAATAATGTTTTACTTTCATGAGATCACTTTTTGAAATCCATCAAGGCAACCTACGTTGAAGACCCAAAATATTATAATGCCCTTACCCCCACCCTTGGGACTCACCAGTAAGTCGGGTTGTCTAGGAAAATCTCATTACTGCGGCACTCACCGTCCAGTCTACTGTTAGTAGAGAGGAAACAGGGAGAAAAGTAACCCAGGTGACTGTCTGCAAATTGACACAGATTAACTGTTCTTTGTCCAGATTCCTGGTAGAATACTGAAGAACTGTGGAAAGTCATTTTCAGACAGAACATTGAGAACAGAGCTGAAAGATGATACATGCACTTCCGTGAATTGCAATGACTGCCATACAAGTGGGAGAATCACGAGTAAAATTAATTTGGCCCAAAACTGTATCCAAAGAAATAGTTTTAGGCAAGCTTCAGTATGTTCCTGCAGCTGACAATTTGTTTAATTGGGAAGGTTATTAAACCATTTGGTTGAAATGGGCAAAATTCGATGCGATTGTGGAGCGTATTCATAGTCACAGGTTCATCTTCTCTCCTTGTATTCAATTGAGGACACTAATTCAATTCATTCACAAAGCAATAGATTTTATTGTGGACAATGTTGGTTTCCTTCCAGGAATCAATTCCCATTTTAAAAGGAGGCCTAAAGTGTCTGGGCCTCAGCCAGATGTTTCTAAGAGGAGAATTATTAACATGATTTCTAATTCCATGGTGAGTATTTTTCTCACCATTCTCACATTGCACCTTCAAGAGTCAAAATGAACCATACTCTGGATTACTTATTTCTGCCAAGGTTATTTTAATTTGTGTTAGTCTAAAATAAATTTTATGGGTCTAAAAAGAATTTAGAGGAAGCACAAGTTTGATATGGACATATATGCAACATTGAGGCCAAGACAAATGATATTGATCTATGGAAAGATAAATGTACACTCTGAAATTATGACCATTCCAATTAAATTAAAATTCTTTAAAGAAGTTGTAATCACTAAAAATCACTTTGAATTTTTTTTGCAGTTAATCCTACAGATGCTCCTTGACTTATGATGGGGTTATGTTCTGAAAAACCCATGGTAAGTTGAAAATATTGTAAGTCAATAATACCTTGAATACACGTTAATTTACTAAGCATCACAGTTTAGCCTAGTCTATCTTCAGTGTTCTCAGAACACTTGCGTTAGCCTTAGTTGGGCAAAATTATATGGGCAACACACAACACTGTATAGCATCTGTTGTTTGCCCTCAAAATTATGTGGCTACTTGGAAGCTGTGCCCCAGTGCCACTGCCTGAATAATGAAAGAGTATTGTTCTGTGTAATGTTAGCCCAGAAAAAGAAAAAGATCAAAATTCAGAATTCAAAATATGGTTGCTACTGAATGCATACAGCTTTTGCATCATCATGAAGTCAAAAAAAGCCTAGGTGGAAAAATTCTGTGTTGGGGACTGTCTGTATTTCTAAGTCTTTACTTTTAACAATATTTTAATCTGTAAGTTTATGATACTAACCCACAGCATCTGCATTTTCAAAGGGGCAGTAAAAGGAAAATGACCATTTTTCTGTGAGAACCCAATTCTTATGAGTAACACACAAATGTCAGCACCAAAACCACAAAGTCAAGAGTTTATGGATGATATAAGACTTTCCATTAGTCTATGATTTGACCACAGGTTTGCTTGTCTGGTCATTTTTCATTTCCATTGCTGTATAATAGTTACAAAGAGCCCTGATCTTTCTATTGGAGACTGCTCAAACTCAAGATATTAAAATGTAAGCATCTGCTACAACTCTTTTGACATTTGTGCTCCTATTGCATTTGCTACTTACATTTCAGTCTTTAAATACTATTATATAAATCTATGCAATGGGAGAAAATTAGGAGGTATGATTATCCTTTGTAATTATTTTCCAGAGAAAAGCACTAAGGAGATTTCACTGTCTATAATGCATAACGTTGTAGAAGTGGTTTGGAAATCTAGTTGGCCTCAAGTAGGAGAAATTTAAATATCACAACCACTCTACAAGAAAATATTGATTTTCATATTCCAGTTGAGGAAATTTAGCATCAGAGAAAATATAATCAGTAAATCCTAGCCAATAACAGAGATAGGAGAAAAGCTATGATGTAATCACATGTTCTCATTGAGCCCTGGGATAAGAGTTAGGGATGAAGATGACAGCATTGGGTTTATTGGGAAAGGCTTTGACACCTCTCCTTATTTAGAGCACAGCAGCTTCACAGCTAATTTATGTTGGAATTCCAAGTAAAATTTTGTTTGAATAAAATATAAATAGCTTAGATGATTTACTACATTACACACGGAATAACCAACTGTCCTGGTTTTCCTGGAACTGAGGGATTGCCTGGAAATAGGAGGTTCAGTGCTAAAATGGGGAAAGTTTTGGAAAAACAAGGATAGTTGGTTACCCTATTAGTCTACTTCCTATCAAAATATTTACTTTTCGAAGGCTTCAGGCTGAGCAGATGGGAAATAATGCATAGCAAGGGCTCTAATATGTGTGTCTAACATAGCCCCGGCCATAGCTTCACATGATTCAGCATTGCAAGGATTTATACATTTCGTCTGGGTCTTGACTTAATGCAAGAGGAATCCAGTTCAGTACTTATTCACCTGAACATTTCTATTCTCACCCTTTTTAAATGTATGCATACATATATACATTTAGATAGTTTTACATATTTTACTTCACTGGAGCAAGAGCTTTCAAAACTTTTTGACTACAACCCACAGTAAGAAATCAATTTTACAATATTGCTTAGTACATGGGACACATATAAGTGTTACAGAAGTTTCACAGATAATTTTTTTTTGTTATTAACTTTCAGAATACTACATGTAGGGCAATACCCATTGAATGGCCTAAGGCTATGGTTCTCTACCCATAGTGAACAAAAACATTACCAAGGAGTGTGTTAAAGTTAGTAATACCATAGTACAACAGAAAGAGATCTCAATTCCATTGTTGATTATGAGCTAGGATCAAGAAAATTGCTTTAGCAATGGGTAATCCAGGCCATGTTGAGAACATTCTCTTCAGGGCTCTAGTCCTGAGCTGTCCCACAGCTTATATATCATTATTGATTTATTTTTCTGCTATTTACTTCTCCATGCAATTAACATATGTAAAAAATATGTGGGAGATTCTCGAGGTACAAGCTTCACATTACTAGGACACAGTTGAAAAAAAATGCATACATTTAAATATAAAACAATCATTGTTATTAACAAAGTTTATATAGCATTTCAGTGCAAGATGTGCTTTAGTTTTTCCTAAACCATAAGTAACTGCTAGAGAAGTTTGTTCATAAAAAGGGATACTCCTTTATATGCTGGCTACAATGATCACTCTGTTGTGGAGGAAAGCAAGATAAGAGATGAGGTGATCTGGAAAAGGTTGTTGGAACAACCCAGATAAGAGTTGGTGAGGTAATTGATATGGTTTGACTCTGTGTCCCCACCCAAATCTCATCTCAAATTGTAATCCTCACATGTTGAGAAAGAGACCTAGTAGGAGGTGACTAGCTCATGGGGAGGTTCCCCCAAGCTGTTCTCATGATAGTGAGAGAATTCTCACAAAATCTGATGGTTTAAAAGTGTGACACTTCCCCCCATCCCACTCTCATTGTCCTGCTGCCTTGTGAAGAAAGTGTTTGCTTCTTGTTTGCCTTTTGCCATGATTATAAGTTTCCTGAGGCCTTTCCAGCAATGTGAAACTGTGAGTCAATTAAACATCTTTTTTTTTTTAAATAAATTACTCAGTCTCAGGCAGTTATTTATGTCAGTGTGAAAATGGACTAATCCAGAAAATTGGTACTGGGATAGTGGGGTACTGCTATAAAGATAACCTGAAAGTGTAGATATGACTTTGGAACTGGGTAATGAGCAGAGGTAGGAATAGTTTGAAGGATTCAGAAGAAAACAGGAAGCTGTGGGAAAGTTTGAAACTTCTTAGAGACCTGTTGAAAACTTTTGACCAAATGCTGATAGTGATATGGACAATGAAGTCCAAGCTGAGGTGGTCTCAGATGGAGAGGAAACACTTATTGGGAACTGGAGCAAAGGTCATTCTTGCTATGCTTTATTTAGCATCAGAGAAAATATAATCAGTAAATCCTAGCCACATATGCTTCAATATGTGAACTGGCTTCTTCTGAAACATACTGTCATTTGTGTTCACAAAGAGAATTATCTTAAATTGGAGCTTATGTTTAAAAGGGAAGTGGAACATGAAAGTTTGAAAAATTTGCAGCCTGACCATGCAGAAGAGAAGAAAACCCCATTTTCTGGGAAGAGCTTCAAGCTGGCTGCAGAAATATCCATAAGCAAAGAGAAGCCAAATGTTAATAGCCAAGATAATGAAGAAAAATATCTCCAAGGTAGTTCAGAGATCATCATGGCAGCCTCTCTCATCGCAGGCTCAGAGACCTAGAAGAAAAAAAATGGTTTTGTGGGCCAGGCTCAGGACTCTGCTGCTCTGTGCAGTCTCAAGACATAGTGCCCTGTGTCCCAGCCACTCTAGTTCCAGCCATGGCTGAAAGAGGCCAAGGTACAGTTTGACCAATTGCTTCAGAGAGTGCAAGCTCCAAGCCTTGGTGGCTTCTAAATGGTGTTGGGTATGTGGATGCTCAAAAGATAAGAGTTGACCTTTGGGAGCCCCCACCTAGACTTCAGAGGATGTGTGCAAATGCCTGGATGTCCAGGCAGAAATCTGCTGTAGTAGTGGAGCCCTCATGGAGAACCTCTTCTAGTACAATGCAGAGTGGAAATGTGGGGTTGGAGACCCCACAGAGCCTTCATGGAAACACTGCCTAGTGAAGCTGTGAGAAGAGGGCCACCATTCCTCAGACCCCAAAATGGTAGATCCACCAACAGCTTGTATGGTGCACCTGGAAATGGCAAAGCCCATGAAGAAGCTGTCCAAGGCCACGGGAGCCCACCCCTTCCATTAGCATGCCCTGGATATGATAAATGGAGTCAAAGGACATCATTTTGGAGCTTTGAAATTTAATGACTGACCCACCTGGTTATGGACTTACATAGGGCCTGTAGCCCTTTTGTTTTAGCCAATTTCTCCCATTTGAAATGTGAAAGTTTACCCAATTTTATCTGTAATCCCATTTTATCTTGCAAGTAATTTACTTGCTTTTGATTTTACAGGCTCATAGGTGGAAGGGATTTGCCTTATCTCAGGTAAAACTTTGGACTGTGAACTTTTGAGCTAATGGTGGAATGAGTTAAGAATTTGGGGGACTGTTGGGAAGGGATGATTATGTTTTGAAATGTGAGAATGTGAGATTTGGGAAGGCCTAGAGATGGAATGGTATGATTTGGCTCTGTGTGCCCACCCAAGTCTCATATCAAATTGTAATTTCCACATGTCAAGTGTGGGACCTGGTGGGAGGTGATTGGATCATGTGGGTCATTTCCCCCGTGCTGTTCTAATGAGTGAGTTCTCACAAGATCTGATGGTTTAAAAGTATTTGGCAGTTCACTCCAACCCCTTTCTCTCTCCTGCTGCTTTGTGAAGACAGTGCTTGCTTCACCTTTGCCTTCCATCTTGACTGTAAGTTTCCTTAGGTTTCCCTAGCCATGTCAAACTGTGAGTCAGTTAAACCTCCTTTCTTATAAACTACCCTGTTTCAGGTAGTTTGTTATAGCAGTACAAAAATGAGCTAATACAGTAATGTACTAAATAGGCTGAAAATGGCTGTAGGTGATGAAGATACAGCAAGCTATAGTAAGTGTAATCTCTAATAGTATAATAGGTGAGGTAGACAAGCAAGTGGTCATCCAGATGCAGTGCCATGTGTTCTGTGCTAATGGTATTTCTAATTTGCAAAGATTACAAAAGGAAGAAACCCACTCAGAAACACTGTAGTATGCACTGAAACTCTGTCTTCAAGCAATTAGCAGACTGTGGATGAGCATTTGACACTCAAATCAAGGTGGCTGGAAAACCAGATGAGCTCAGAATCTTTAAATATTTTTTAATAAATTCGACGATAAAATACCATTTAATATTGTAATGAATTCGAGACGAGGAAATCAAAACTTCTTTCTTATGCACTCAATTGTAAAGTCCATCGATCTATATCTAGTTGCATAAAAGCAGGGTGCTATAGTATTTTCTCTCAATTTTATGTAATATTCTAACTTGATCTACATGTAGCAGAACCATTTGTTGAAAATCCTCAGAACCTTTTCCAAGACAATCCAGAGATTGATGACTCTCTTCCCCATGACATTCCTGTTCAATTAGGTAGAGGTCAGAGAGACATCTGCTTCATATTTCACCAATGAGTATTAAGGACTTTGATGGAAATGAAGTTCTTTAATTTTTGGTCTTGGCACACAAAAAGCAAATTCACTTTTCACTTATAAAAATAGATGACAGTTAGTTGAATTTTTCCACCAATTTTATTTTTGTCTTTAAAAATTATCCATTTATTATTTACAGCAT
Organism: Saimiri boliviensis; assembly: GCF_048565385.1. NCBI lineage: Eukaryota > Metazoa > Chordata > Mammalia > Primates > Cebidae > Saimiri > Saimiri boliviensis. The sequence goes on from NC_133453.1 coordinate 96,547,470, forward strand.
TATTTCCTTAGTTTGAGCTTCTGTTTCCAATCTCCTTGTTTACCCTCTTTATATACAGCTTGACTTGGGATCAAATGCAGTGGAGGGTCTCATTAATCGCTGAGCAGCCAGTTTTGACAAACTCTACTTTCATACAAGTTACACAAGAGAAATACATAATATCATTTTTATGGTTGACTGCCTTGAAAAAATTTAGCACACCAGAAGCATAATTCATTCAAGGAAAAAAATTCTTTAGCTGACTTATTACCTGAGTGCAGCTCTGCTGCTAGAAATAAAGTTTGAAATCTTCTGCGTACATAAGGAGTACAAATGGATTTGGGTCATCAATAACGTGACTCACTTAAGAATCAGAGTGTTAAGGGATTTCCCTCTATCGAGTAATGATAATATGCCTTGTGCTTGGGTCTCTGATGTGACAAAATCCATGCCCTACACATTGAATATGTTACCTTGCTGTAATCCTAACATCCCCATCATATGAACACCATTATCCCCACTTACAGATGAGAATGCTGAGGATCAGAAAGGTTAAATAACTCCCACAGGATCACACTGCTGGTGAACTTTGAACCCAAGTCTGATAACCCTACAACAAAGGGCTTTCCTATGGCTTCCATGAAATTTGACTTCTCATCCTGGAAGATTGGATCATCACTGAGTGTCTGAAAACCATATATTTGATGTTCTGCCCATTGTCAGTACAAGCAAGAGAGAGTACTAAAATTGCCACAAGAGATAATTTGATCCAAATAAAAGCAATCAAAAAGTTTTAGACTCCAAAACCCCATTCAGTGAATGTTTTAACAGAGCAGTCAATGATGAAGACAGAGAGGACAGGATCCAGAGCTGATTCTGATGCTGATGCTCAAGCACATGAGACTGTGTTTCTCTTGCCAAATCATTTGTTTGCTGTTGTTTGCAAAGTCTAATTGTATCACACTACAGAGTGTAAAATGCTAAGTAAAATGTTTCTTTGCCATATCTATCTATATATAGACAGAGCTTTGATTTTCTAAATCCAATATTTGCATATATCCAATATAGTTATAAAGACAGAACTAAACTGCGGTAGCATTTTAAGAAAGTCATTTAGAAAGTAAATGAGAAATAAATATAGGACCTGTAACTAGGGATATATTATGCTTCTTTATCTTCTGATTCCTTGCCTATTCCCTTTCTTCCTGTGAAAATTAATTCATCTGTGTCTTTTATATGAAGACTCTTTGTTGTAAGAAACAAGCCCAACTTTTTCTGAAGTAAAGAGAAAGGAATGTGGTCAGATATGAGAAGAATAAAACCTGGAAATGCAAAGATGTCAGACACTTGAAGTAGACTGTTTTCTCATCTGTAGTCTCCACTCTCTATGGTTTGAGATCTCTCTTCCCCTGTGAACTTTCTCTGATAGTCAATCTACTTGAAAGGCATGGGATGGTCATTCAGTGACTGAAAAGTTTGTGTGTTATGAATGTAACAAAATGAAAGGACAGATAATCTTAATGCTAACTTCAATTTTCTAGAAAAGAAATGCCAATTTACTCATTTTATTTAAATCTTCGCTCAAGGTCCATGTCATGTGATCAGGTGCTCATAAAACATAAATATTACTTTGGTTTTCCTCACTTGGAAATCTAAGGTCAATTGAGAATCATCCCAAATAGAACAAATACTTCAAAATGATTCACTGTACCTTCTTTGGCTCAATTATTCAAGCTCTATACCTAAAATATCTCCTTCTTTCCAAAGTTTTCTCAAAATAGCTTTGTAATAAAACTCATCTGGGTCAGTCGCAGTGGCTCATGCCTGTAATCCCAGCACTTTGGGAGACCAAGGCGGATGGATCTCAAGGTCAGGAGTTTGAGACTAGCTTGGCCAACATGGCGAAACCCTGTCTCTACTAAAAATACATAAAATTAGCCTGGTGATGTGGCTTGCATCTGTAATCCCAGCTACTCAGGAGGCTCAGTTGCTTGAGCCTATGAGGTGGAGGTTGCCATGAGCCAAGATCATGCCACTGCATTCCAGCTTGGGCACCAGAACAAGACTCCCTCAAAAAAAAAAAAAAAAAAAAAAAAAAAAAAAAAAAAAAACTTACTACATTTCTCCATCCAGAGGTAGCTTAGCACAGTTGATGGAGTCACTTTGGTTTTCCCACTTAACTGACTAACATGGGATCACAGCATGCCCATTAGATCATGGAGATCGGTGCCAATTTGAAAACATTAAAAATATTCACACCAATGTCTTGCTTGGATTATAAAAAATCTGTTTTTACCAGTTGTCACTTCTGTCCTATTTCCAGTCTATAAACACTTGCACAGGAGGCCTAAATAGCCATCATTTGATTATTAGATCCTTTTCTTCTGTTCTTTCTCCTGTCTTGTTGCTGCTGGCCATAGAAATTAATGTCATCTGTTTATATACTTTAACTTCTTGAGAATATGGGGAATAACCAAATAATTTCACCCAAATACTTGTAAACTTCCAAATGAAAACCCTTAATAATTATCATTTAATGGTAATGATTATGAAGAAGATGTTAGAAAATAAAATGAAACAATATATTAATCAGTAAAATAATATAATCAGTAACTGAGAGTAAAAATAAACATTCTCATTCCAAGAACATTATGCCTAGAGACAAGGCATCTGTTTCCTGTGGCTTAAAGTCCTAAAATCATTTCAAGGAAAGTTGCAATATTTAGTGAATTATCATGCCAAAACAGTAGTTCCATAATGTAGTAGAAGCAGTAAAATAATCTAAGAGCAAAGATTATTTAACTCTTTTTATTATAAGAAAAACTGGTTTTATGTTAGGTCTCATGCTAACAAAGTACACAAATATTCCACTAGAAAAATATTTTGAAAAATATGATCTTGTATAGAAGACCATTGTACATATGTGACAAGAAACTCATTGACTAACAAATTACATGTGAATTGGCTGAAGACATTTACAAAAATGTATGTAAAGCTCACCATGTATAATCACTAGTAGAAAAAATCATTATGGAGAATTTTATCATAAATATAGTGTGGAAAAAAATATATATCTACATATTCATCTATCAAAAGAGAAATATTCATATAGATGTAGAGATAGAGCGTATGTATCACTCAAAACATGTTGATAAACTTAGTTTTTATTTACATGTGCTCTGTGTTAACCTACAATGATGAGAAGTTTGAGCCAGTTGATATTTGAAAAATGCTTTGGTTAAAGTCAAGATAACAAAGAGGCCGAGATTAATCTATGAACACAATCAGCAGAGAAAGAATAATATTAACCCTACAAGAATAAATGAGATAGTGGTTGTAGGCTTACCAGTAGCAGTTTTCGGGTAGGTTTTACACAGGAAGAATGTTAGTGTCTGGAATGTTCCTCCTTGGCCTTAAGTATCCCAAGTCTGTTAGGCTAGCTCTTTCCCTGTATGTGATCAGTTATGTCCTGCTCCTACCAGAAAGGCTCAATATCTTTAGCAAAGGTACTTCCTCTCAACAGAATGGATGTCTCTTTGGGAGCCTCCTGGCATCAGTACTGGTCTGAGCAGAATCTATTTTTCCTTGATCATGTTGACTAGAAAAGAGTAATATAGTCAATTGTTCTTTTCCTTGGTTTCAACTGCCTTGTTGCTCCCTCCTTCAGAGCACAGGACTTTACAACTGACCTTTAAACACATGTATCACCTCTTAGGTGAAACAGACTTTAAAACTCCAAATTCCCTTTTATCTCTGTGCAGTAGGCCATCTACCAAAGTTGATTCCTTTTAGTATTGGCCTTCAATTTGTCCATGGTTTCATTTTGTGACAATTTCAACTAGAAATTTACATGTAAACTAAATATGAATAAGGAACATACTTGAACGCAGGAAGAAAGCAGAAAAGCGATGGACAGAGTCTCCAGTGTAAGTCTTAGAAAGACTAAGGCTTTGAAGTGTCTTGTATAGAAAAAAAGAAAAATACAAATCAAGTTGAAAATTTATTGTTATCTCCTAATATTACATTTCTCATCTGAGATGGGTCTGTGTTTTCAGTAGATAATTTCACACATGTATCACAATTTACTGTGCTTCCCTAATGATCACCACATGGTGCAAAGAGCAATTTTCGCCAGCCTCATTTCATATTGGCCTCCTAAAGAGAACACATGGTGGCAGGTCTGGGTGTGAGGCAACACAGGTTTCTCAGAGCCTAGCAACAGTGATGGAGAAACTATCAAGGCTAACGGAGCTGTCAGAGAAATTTGTCATGAACACATTAAGACAAAATTTTACGAATCCACTGTAAAGTGAGGCCAATATTGAAATCAATGAAAGAAAGGGTTAAGAAACCACAGCTTTTGTTTTGTGGAATGCTTTACACATGAAGATGAACTAACATCAACAAAAGAAAAGTTCTGCTTAAGCATAACGATTCAAGACGCTTTTAGAGAAATTCAAAAACCAAGGTAGTATTTTTCAAAATCAGGCTAATTTGAATAAGTGGCTGCTTTGGGAGTGATATATAGAAAAGCATGTAGTAATGCTTTCCTAGGAAAACCAAGAGGGCTGGGGCTACTCTATTTCCATCATCTGTTTTCAAATTGTGGCTGTTAACCAAGCAACTTTGGTAGAAAGTCAAAGGAGAAGAAACTTCAGGTTCCATTAGGGAATGATATCTAAGAGCATGATTTTAGCAAGGAACATTGAATTCATGTTGAGAGTCATGGAGTTATTGCAGGAAAGAATTCATGTCAAATTCGTAAAAGGTGGGGGTCTCAGAGCACAGGAATATGTTTGTTGCCATATCTGCTTATTGAATTCTTCAGTACAACTCTGGGCCACAGTACAGTCATAACATTCACGAACATGCTTTCAATGTGGAGACAATTATGAGAAACATGATGGATAGTCCTAGAAACCCAAAACCTCATGATGGGTGGGAAAGTTGGAGAAGAAAGAGAAGTGGATCTCCTGGTAGCCTGTTATTAGTTGACAATCTGAACATGAGAAGTTATCTCTACTGGACTTCCAAAAATGAAAGTTGGGAAATTATGGAGGGACCTGAAGCCTGAATTCATTTGACATCAAAATAATTAAAGCTCTCCATTTCCTAGGGAAGAAGCTAGGTCCATGCTAGGCGCTCATCTGATGATGCTCAAATCTCATGTGAGGGGTTAGATCATCTCTACTTATGGGAGAAGTGTGGCAGAGGAGTAGGCTGAGTAGCCTGTGTCCTGGATTACCTTTAAATTTTAAGCTGCTCTGTATAACCTATGACATTTCCAGAAACATCTACCAGCATCTCCTTGCCTCTTTCACTGGGTTTCTGTAGTGATTATATGTGGTATTTCAGTTGGCTGTGTTTCCATGATAGGAGAAACTGCTGATCTGGAGGAAAGGACAAGAACATTTATTCTTACCTTGGGCTCTAGGATAAGCCAGAAAGTCAGCCCATTAAAGGGCCATCAAAGAAAAATCTCTCCCAATCCTTCAGGGAGAACAGAAAAGAGGAAGTGTTCATCTGTGAGTCCAAAGATAGCTATTGGCATCTGCTAATAATCTTAGTCTCATGTACCAACAGGAGACAAAATAATGTCCAATGAGCTGAAACTAGTTTCTTAAGAAAGGCACTATAATATATGTGTGTGTTTGTGTGTGTGTGTGTGTGTGTGTGTGTGTGTGCATGCGTATACACCTACACCAGAATTTTCATTGTACTAGCAAAAAAATGCAGTACTCTGGAGGTACATTAACCCACTCAATGGTGCTGCCTTTGACTGGAGGCATAAAATATCAGAAGTAAGAAATTCAGGAAGGTTCGGGGAATGAAATGTTGGCAGTCCACAATTTCATGCCTTCTGCAATGCTCAAAATCTCTGGACAGTTTAAATACATAAAATATATGGCTTAGTTGAATTCAATTTTTTTATTGTGTCTGGTGAAATCAAGAAGCTCATACTGCATTTTGTGAAACAGAATTTGAGCAATAGGTATGGTCCAAAGGATAGGAAAAAGAGGCAACAGAAGAAGGTTAGAGATGTACAAAAATCCTAGTCAATATCTGAATTTAACAAGCCTTGAAACTGGGAGTTTCAGCCAATGTTTTAGCCATGATTTGAAGAATAGAGCTATCAAGTAAAATGTGGTATACATATAACTCACCTCTGTATTTCAGATGTTCTCTTGATTGGTACTATAACCTTCCAAGAATTAAAATATGATTTTAGCATACCCAATGTTCATGATTCTGGGGAATATCTAGCTTTCCATGCTCCTTAATATGGTTCTCAATCTTAGCCACATTAGAATTAACTTAGAAATTATTTTAAAAATTTTGATGCCTGAGCCTTTCTCCAAAACATTTAATCTTTTTGTGTGATACCTGAGAAATAACTTTTTCAAGCTTTCATGTAATTACAGAGCCAGCCAGGGTTGAAAGCCATTGACCTAGAAGCACTACGATTTCCAACTCGCAGTTACAGCCTTAATCGTTACCTGGATAAATTAGGGCAGCAATTTAGTTGGGTCTGGAATTTTATTATTGTATGCTATCATTTATTCATGTATTTATTTATTAATTGAACTATTATTGACTACATTGGTTTTAGATAACGATATTGCGCTGATACTGAAGATACAGTTGTCTTAGTCTGTTTGTGTTGCTATAACAAAATACTTGAGGCTAGGCAATTTATAAAGAAAAGAGGTTTATTTAGCTCACAGTTCTGCAGTTGAACAAGAAGAATACCTCCAGCATCTGCTTCTGGTGAAGGCCTCAGGCTTCTTTCACTCATGTCTGAAGATGAAGGGGAGCTATCATGTGCAGAGATTAAAGGGCAAGAGAGAAAGGCAAGAAGACAGGGAATAGGAGGAATCAGACTCTTTTAAAAACAACCAGCTCTCCCAAAAACTAGTAGAGTGAGAACTCATGAAAGAGTGACACCAAGTCATCCATGAGGAATCAGCTCCCATGACCCAAATATCTCCCACTAGGTACCCACCTCATCCAACATTGGGGATCAGATTTCAACATTACATTTGGAGGGGTCAAGCATCCAAACTATCACAGCAATAATGAACAAAAATCTTACCACGAGACTTGGTAGAAATGATAGTCTTGTGGAAGAAAAATATGGATTAAATGGTCATTAAAATAAATGTATAATGACAAATTGTAATACATGTTATCATGGGAAGGTAACATTTTGATTAAATTTTAACAAAGGCCCCTGATTTAGGTTATTGAAGTAATGTGAATAATCTCTGGAAAAGTTTTAAAGCAGAGGCCTAAAGAATGAGGTATGAGTTATTGTAAAAAAAAAAAAAACAAACCTACAAGGTAAAGGGACTCTAAGTAGAAGAACCATTTTGTGCAAATTGTGGGATAAGACAGATGAGAAACGAAAGAGAATCATTCTGTTGGAAGGTGAGAAAATGATAAAGTAAGGTATAAACCTGAAGAAGTAGCAAATGTCAGCTAAAACAGGGCTTGGAGACCTTGCTAAGTATTTAGATTTTATAGTGTGTTGTGCATGTGTGAGTCCTTCTTATTTTGTTTTGTTTTTGTTGTCAATTTTATACACTGTAGAACACCACTAAAAGGGTTTTAAGTAGAGGAATCGAGTAAGCGAGTATCCAGTTTGCAAATTCAAAGATTATTTTGACATTCTGGCTGGCTGCTGGAGAATGATTTCAAGGGAGGCAAGATTAGAAGTAAGATCAGTTTATAGATAATTGCATTAGATCAAGTAAAATATTATAATAATGTGAACCAAGGGGAAGAGTTGCAGACAAAGGGGTGAAATTGAGCTATAGCTTGGAAAAGCATCAACATGTCTTAGGGGACTAGATATGCCATGATAGAAAAAGAGAAATTGTATGGAATCCTGATTCTTTCACAGATCTTTGAGATATGAGGTGAGTTATTTAACCTCTCTATGCCTCAATACTCACAGATAGAATGAGAATTATATTAGTTCTTTCTTAATGCATATACAAATATTATATAGCAGTCAACTTTTGATCTTCAAAACACTACCCAAAAAAACATTTTGATCAAACAAAATTTAAGTTTAGTAGACTTACCACAAGAGGGAGAATATCACCTTGACCAATCTTAGTATTTTCTCAGAAAAAGGTTGCCTGAAGAAGATATATAGTTACAGGACCTGAACTGAGTACTTTTCAGGTGAGTTGTGCAAGTGAAGAAACCGGCTGGGACTGAACAGTGTGTGTGACATAACAGCTTTGGATTGACCAGCATAACAAGGAATAGGGCTTGCCTTGATCAGCCAGTGGTTGCTCTTGAAGTGTTTACTATTCCATTTAATTTGGTCTCATCTTCCAGGAGAAAGAGCTAGTTTTTGTTGTTTTCTCAGTATTTTAAAACACATGTATGGGAAACTACTGCCATTCCAGAATAGTTTAACAGGTAATGTCTTCAAGTTTCTGTAAGATGTTAATATTTGGAATTCAAGAATGAGAAATTGAAATTCAGAAACTCTTGGGAATTCTTAAAAATATAGTTATTCCTTATTTTTCATGAAAATTTATGTACATGTTTTTACCTAATTATGAGTTATGATAAACTGAATTATTTCCTATGCTTTGGCTACATTAAAATTTTCAAGTAACTTTCAAGAACAATAAAAGTGAAAGCTTCACTATTAAGATAAACCAGTATATTATGAGAAGATTAAATACTTCAAACACATCCACATTGATTCTTAACCTGATAGAGATTTTCATAAAAGAAGAAAATATTAAAACAAAGAAAATGCCAAACAATAATGTTAAAATTTAAAAGAGGATATAATAAATATTTAGTATTTAAATTGTACTCCTATAATGAAATTTTAGAGCACACAAGCTTTGTTATCTTCAAGATAGTGTGTACATTGCTGTATATAAAGTTGTTTTTTAACTATGAAAATATTTTGTGTGCTTGCCTGACTTTAGTTTGCTATGGAAATCAATTTTGCTTTTGTTACTTTGAATCTTATACCTATTTTGAGTTCATATAACAATATTACCATCGGCTTCTCCTTGCATCTCTTTTTAAGGTATTTACAAATAACTGTAGGCTAAAGCAAGTATTTAAGTACAGGAAATCACCAATGGATATTATCAGGTAGAATTCAAATAACCAAACATTCTATTCTCTCAGCAAAGGTAATGACACTACATAATCACATTTCTAACTGTCAATTTAAGGACTTATTTTGCATCTAAAACTTTGTACTTCCTGGAGTACCACAGATGGGATTTGTATAAAATATACAATGTAGACTTATTAACATTTATTTTATTTATAAGAAGGACTTGCCATTAGCAGCAGACAGGACCGTGAAAACACACTTACAACACAGCAACAACTATGAGCAAACCTGAGTGACTGGATCATCAACCTCTCTTCCCAGAAATGTCCAGCTTTATTCTCCAACTCTGACTGTCAGTGCACACAGCTCTCACTTTCAGTGTGACATCAATGGGTTTTGTCAAAACACTTTCTACTTCTTTTAATTCTAACGGCAGAATTATAGTAGTTTTATGGTTTTCCTAATTTCTTGATAGGTTTTTCTTGGGATACTGGATTTGGAAAAACATTTAAATTTCCAGATTCTCTCTCTCTCTCTCTCTCTCTCTCTCTCTCTCTCTCTCTCTCTCTGTCTTTCTGTCTCTCTCTCTCTCTCTCTCTCTCTCTCTCTCTCTCTCACACACACACACACACACACACACACACACAATGCGTGTGCTTGGCAACACCAGCCACAGGAAACTATCTTGGCTCCCATTGTTTAAAACAAGATTATATTTGTTTTGGTTCTGAAAGCTGATGACATCAAACACTGAAAACATCACTTAACATACATTAAATGATCAAACATTTTAGTAACTCTTATGATCGGATCATCATTTGAATGAAGTGTCATTCACTGAGAGATGGATCTGGTTGGGAAAAAAGAGAAGAGGTGATGATTTCAGTTTGGGGTGTTAAGTTTTAAAAGCCTGTGGGATATTCAAGTGCAGAAATCAGGAAGCTAGTTGGGTCTGAGATCTGTGATGACATTGATTACATTCCAAAATGTAAAATAATATTTATAATAAATAAATACAATAAATGAAGAAGTAAAGAAAGAAAAAGGAACATCTCTTCTTTATTGAAGAATTCCAAATAACACATATAAAAGAAATGAGGGAAATACAAAAATCACCATTAAACCTCATAGTAATATTTACATCAAACAAGGTCATTCAATGGATAATAGAATGAGTGGGTGAAAGTTTAAGCACAAACAAGACATTTATATTGGCTCAAAGTATATCTCCCAAAGCTTTTAGTAATTACAAAACAGAAAAATAGTAACTCAACAGTGGAGGATTCTAAAAGACACTGCTTTAGGCAAATCATCGAGATTAAGATCACCATTAATGCATATTAACATTATATACCACTTAATACAATGCTCTGGGAAAGAAAAACAGCACATCATCTCTGTGGTATACTTTTCAGTAATCCATAACCTACATTTAAGAGAAAGAAAACATCAGTAAAACCCAAACTGAGGCATATTCTACAAAAGAAAAATTAACCAGTACTCTTGAAAAGTATCAAGATTATGAAATTTGAGAAGAAACTAGTATTTGTTATAGATTGGCAGAGACCAAGGAGACACAGAACTAAATGGAATATGGGATTCTGAATTAGATCTTGGATCAGAAAAAAAAAGGACATTCTTTGAAAAACTGGTGAAGTCTGCATAAGTTCTGGACTTTATTTTACAATATTGTACCAAGGTTAATTTCTTAGCTTCAACATAGCTCTTATGGCTTTCAAAGATGTTAAAAAAATGGAGAGATGGGATAAGGGTACAGGAAAATTATCTTTGCACTATTTTTGCAACTACCCTGTACGTCCACAGTTTTTTCAAAAATTCATGCAAAATATAATGATCAATTTTTACATTAAAATCTGAGAATATGCTAAATAGTTAACTAATATTTTGATATGACAGTGTTTAGACATGGCTAATATCAGCTAGATTCTAGCATGATCACTCCTAAGGCGGAATCTTTTACCTGTATTGCTATTGTAAATACAAAATGGGGAGAGTTTTAATTTGCTTCAGACTAATGAAAATATTTCTCTTGCTTTTTCCAATTCTGACTTCTTTTTCTTTGATCTTCAAAATACATTGCTCATCTCATAGGAATTGTTAAATAGATCTTCCTAAACTCCTGAATTCAACAAGATGAGAATGAAAAATCCATAGGATATCATGTATGATTCCTCTTGGTTGCAATTTGCCAAGTTGGGTTAATATATCAACATAATAAAATGTTACAACTTTTTAGTTCAAGCAAACTATAAGAAAGTTGAAGATATCTCAGTACATATTACCATGTTATGCATGAAATTACCTATTTAGAAACAAATAGTAAAGTGATCATTGTTATTATGTGAAAATCTCTGAATGAAAATTGACATAGGCAAAGCCAACATTTTCAGTTGGCTTATCAATAACATTGTCATACCCTTGGGATCCACTGTGCCTTCTACTGTCTTCTGAATAAATTTCGTGTCTTCTACCAACACAGAAAGTTGACTTTCTCTAGGAGGATGCAGTGGCTGGACAGCTAGCCTAATGCTCATGTCTACATTTTGTTCAGGTGAACTGAGTTTAAAGTGATCATCAAGGTCAGGCATGGTCGCTCATGCCTGTAAAATCAGCACTTTGGGATTCTGAGGTAGGTGGATCACCTGAGGTCAGGAGCTCGAGACCAGCCTGGCCAACATGGTGAAACCCCAATTCAGCTAAAAATATTTACAAAAATTAGCTGACGTGCTGGTGCTTGCCTGTAGTCCCAGTTACTCCTTGGCCTGAGACAGGAAAAATCCCTTGATCCCAGGAACCAGAGGCTGCAGTAAGTAGAGATGGCACCACTGCACTGCAGCCTAGGTGACAGAGTCAGACTCTATCTCAAAAAATAAAAATAAAAATAAATAAATAAATAAAATTACCAGCAGAGTGGTGAGGGAAAAGAGAGGACATGAGAAGCACTGACAAGTCTGTGTAAAAGCTCGCAGAGAATGAGCCCTGCTAAGTAAACGATCCTATCTTAGATGGCTTTTAGAAGGAAGCTTACAACATATTGCATGAGTGCATTTGAATCTCGGATATTGCCCTAGTCTATTGCATCAGTATAAAGGAATACCTGGGGCAGGGTAATTGATAAAGAAAGGAGGTTTATTTGGCTCATAGTTCGCAGGATGTACAAGAAGCATGGCACCAGCATCTGCTTCTGCTGAAGGCTTCAGGAGGCTTCCATGCATGGCAGAAGGGGATGGGGAGCAAACATCACATGGCCAGGGAAAAAGCGGGGAGGAGGAGTGCCATGCTCTTTTAAACAGCCAACTATCAAGTGAATTAAGGGAGGGAATACTCACTCATTACTGTGGGATGGGGGCAGAGGGACACAAAGTGGAGGATCTGCCTCTATGACAAAAACACCTCCCACTAGGCCCCACCTTCAAAATTAGGGATCAGGAACAAATATTCAAATTATACCTGATATCTTCAGTTCCTGCTAATTGCCTTACGAATCACTGGCAGATCTAGGAAGAATTCAACTAAATATCAGGATAATCCCTGAGTCTTGATACCCCAGGAATAGTCCTGGGGGGAAGTTTTAGATATTGGTTAAAGGATGGAACATCTGAGTACAAAAGGAGCTTTTTCAGTTGTACCCAGGCTTTCTCCAAAGCTGCAACACAAGCTCATTTTATTCACAGCCTTCCAGGAATGCTCCTCCTGGAGTGTACCTCATTTGATTTAAAAATAATTGAAGACTTTCCATTTTCTTTCTCTCTTCTTGATACAAACAATCTTTTAGTTTTATACTAGTAAGTGATGCAGCTGTGGACCTTTCAGTCTTGGAGAGAGGGTTTCCTCTTTTTTACAGTCACCTGACATCCAAGATATTAATTATTTGCAATTTTGCTAATTTTTAATAGTAATCCTAAGAGTTGTATAGTGAGATACAATGATTAATGAAATATTTAATGAATACCTTAAGTCAATTAATCAGTATTCTCATCTAAACATGAGAATTATAATTTTGTTCATTCCTCTGGGTGTATATAATAAGAGGAAGGGGAATAGAAGGTAAATAAACACTATAGAGGTAACTACACATTTTAAGTGATTATTTAAAAATTCCACGTGTCAACCCAAATTAACTTATTGGAACTATCACACTTTATTGGGAAGAATACATCTACTGGGTGGATAGATTCTAACTTCACAATAGGCCTTCTATCTTCTGCTAAAGCACGTGAGAAGAAGATATGTTTATAATTACCTTTTGGGATCTTAAAAATTCAGCTTCTTCTTCCTATTTCCAAATGCCTTTATCAATTTTCTGCTTCGATGATTATCATGTGCAACTTCAGAGCCAGATGCCTAATTGCTTACTTAAGGTAAAAAAGACCCATGCTGGAGCCCTGTGTCACATTCTGCTTATCTTTTATTAGGGTCAGGCTTGTCCAACATGTTTTGTGTTTTAGCAGTGTTTGGCCCAGAGCCTGTTTTGTACTCAGCTGCAACCATCCTTAGTATTTCCTTTGGCACTTGTGCTTCAGAGGGCTCAGCAGGACTCCAGTTCTGTGTTTCATTGGTGCTTACCCTAGTGCCTGCCTATCAGGCTTTTCTTAGCCTTGCGGTGTTACATGCATCCTTTGAAAGACTGCCTTGGCTTTTTGACTTTGATTAATCTGCATTGCAATTCTTGTTGGTTGGTCTATACTTTAAATTCTTCTGTTCCTTTCCCTTCAGTTAATAAAGGGAAATCAATTTAACTGCCACATAGCACAACATTTCCTATTCTTCATGGTGTGAGATTTCTTTTCTGCTAGAGAGGAAATTTGGTATTCGTGAAATGCTGGCCCTTGTTCTCAGTCAATAGCTGATCAAAATTATATGCATATTTAAATTAATATTAATAATCACTGATAAACTTTTCAAACTTAACAGAAAACTTCTTTAGACTCATCTATCCAAGCAATAATAAAAAATTATGACAATTTGTTAGATGGATATTAACACAGGAAATCTAAGAAGAGAAAATGCGACTGGACTTAGAAACTACTAGGGGGTTGGCAATCTCTTGTCATTCATTCCCTCTTCCTATCCCTCCTCCATATCCCATGCTACTCCACAGATACTCTGTGTATTTACTTCATTTTTTCTTCTCTTCCTCTAAAAGCCTTCCATTATCTGCTTTTGAGTATACATGGCCACCTAAGCCTCAACTTCCATGGCCTCTTAATTCCTCTACAAATGCACCCTGAGTGCCTGAGTGCCAATTCCAAACTCTTTGCTGAAAGAATTTAAATGGCTTAGTTGTTCATCCCTGGTCCCATTAGCAGTGGCTATGAGCCAGGCACCTTCCTCATCAGAAAGGCTATGTAAAGAGATTTTGAGAGAAAAGGACCAAATGCTCAGGTACCAACTCAGGTATAACTGATTGGCTTAGAACATTTAGACATAGACTCCAGCTTTTCATTGCACTGGAAGGTGTACATTTTTATGTGTTTATGTTGATTTTGCATGTTACTGTCTCCACCCAACAAAAATAATATTAAAGTATTTGAACGTGATTGGTACATTTAAGTCTTTGCTGATGAGGTTTCCTCTCCTGTTACAGGAACTCAATTCTAAGAAAAAATTTCTCTTTTCCTTTTTCAAAACATTTAGTGTCATTAATTAGGTGAAGATCATTTTCAAGATTACTTTCACTAGACCTAACCGTAGGAGACTACTTTCCTAGTCGCATACATGATGCATGGTCAGAGATGTTACATACGCACTTCCCTAATTCAGTGGTTCTCAAACTTCAGCAAGCATGAGACTCACCTGGACGGCTTATAAGAGCACAGGATTTTTGGATCCACGTCTAGAGTTAATAATTTAGCAGGTACAGGCAGAGCCTGATAATTTATATTTCTAGTAAGTTCCCAGATGATACTGATGTCGTTGGTTCTAAAATGACACTTTGGTCAGATGAATGGCTCATGTCTGTAATCCTAACATTTTTTTGAGGTTGAGATGAGAGAATCCTGGCTTGAGGCCAGGATTGCAAGATCAGCTTGGGCAACATAGTGAGACTCATCTCTACAAAATATTGTGAGTTTTCTTTTGTTTTGTTTATTCGTTTGTTTTTAATGAACAGGCTGTGGTGGCATGTGCCTGCAGTCCCAGCTACTCAGGAGGCTGAGGCAGGAGGATTGCTTGAACTCAGGAGTTCAACATTGCAGTGAGCCATGATCAAGCTACTGAACTCCAGCTAGGGAAACAGAGCAAGATCCTATATCTAATAAATAAATAAAAATGAAATATAAATAAATAAATAAATAAAATCACACTTAGAAAACCACTATCCTAATTCGTCTTTACTCTTATGTTTTAGATTCAGGGGTCCAGGTTTGAGGAATGTATTCTCTTGTTCTCCAAACTACATTATGTCCAAATTCTCGAATACATAGTCTATTATAACGGGAAGGAAGGAACTTTGAGATTGTGAAGTCCTGCCTTTCCTAAGCATGCTCATACTATGTTAATGTGCTTTGCCACTTCCATCTACCATCTCCACTCTTATGTTCTTAATGTCTTTATCTTACATACAGGGGGAAAATTATATCACTCTTTAAGAAGGAAAGGAAATATTTTTTGCTTTATTTTGAAGGTAGCAATACAAATAAATTTAAAATGTTACTTTATTTTAAAAAGTAATGAGTGTGATACCAAACCAAATAGTTTCAAAAATACATGTGCAAAAATAAATTATTCAGTGAGAATAAAAATTGCTTATAATTCATTCTTAATAAAGGGACAATCATCTCAATGTCACCTTGCTTAAGACAGAAAAGAGATTCAGTGTCATTAAGTTAATTCCACTTTTTAGTTGTGGCATTTGCTTCCATTGAGAATCTCAATGCATCTGTGCGTGCAGTCAGAAAAGGTCAAAGAGATCTCAGAACATTTTTTCAAAACGTTGGATATTAATAGTTATTCCTAGTGCTGTAAAGCAAGTTATTTTGTTTAACCAACAGAGTTTCAAGAAAACTTCCAAAGTCATCTTCAGAATTGTTCTTCTATGGGCTTTGCTATTGTGCAACGTGAAGGAAAACACAATTTGGTCTCTCCCACACTGCCATATACTTTTTAGAAAAATTAATGGAAATGATGTTACTCACATTGTATTTTCATAATGCTCACAAATGCCTTCATTGACTTACCTGGTAACTATATTTAGGTTCTTCAGAGAAGACTCTTTTTTAGTTTAATTTAATGAATAAATAACGTTCACAGACCCTCTATCTAGTCCCTCTACGCACCACGTCAATCACAGAAAAACAGTACCATGCACTGAATGGTATATATAAAAAATATCTTTTGGCCAGGTGCAGTGGCTCACACCTGTAATCCCAGCACTTTGGGAGGCCGAGGCAGCTGAATCACCTGAGGTCAGGAGTTTGAGACCAGGCTGGCCAACACGGCGAAATGGTGAAACCCTAACTCTACTGAAAATACAAAAAAAAAAAAAAAATAGCTAGGCGTGGTGGCAGGCACCTGTAATCCCAGCTACTTGGGTGACTAAGGCAGGAGAATCACTTGAACCTGGGAGGCAGAGTTTGCAGTGAACGGAGATCATGCCCATTGCACTCCAACCTGAGTGACAGAGCGAGTTTTTTTTGTTTGTTTGTTTGTTTGTTTTTTGTTTTTTTGTTTTTTTTCTCTGTCTCAAGGAAAAAAAAAATATTTTAAATCTCACTAACTTCCTGAGGTTTGCATTATTATTCCCATTTCCAAGGGGGCAAAAGAGGGTTGGAAATGCAGAATGGTTGAAGTGATTTGCCAAAGTACAACTAGCTAACAATGACTGAGTCAAGACTGTTCTACACTATAACATTCTTTCAGCCCTGAGTCTGCTGTCTCAAGGAACTGAATCAGTAGTGGAGGCTAAAGGTAGGATTCTTTTTTCCCATGGATATTCTTCTCTCTCTACTCTGTCCTAGCTGTGTGTCCAGCTTTCCTCAGATACAGCCTAAAAGACTCATTTTCTGAAATCCCTACACTTGCTGATCTGGAGAGAGGTGAAGATAGTCCACTGGCCTGCATTAGTCGACTAATCTGTCAGTGTCAGACCTAGGAATGTACATAATGCCAGTCACCTTGTCCTACCTCACTTTCTTCTCCTTCCATCGCTGCCTCCACTCTGTCAATTAATAGATATGCTTCTGTTCATTGGAAAGCACTGACTTAAATTAACCTCACAATTTTATGGATAGAGAAAGTATTTTTACTCGCACTGAAGCAACCAATCTTAAGAAGAGAGAACTGCATGATTTTTAAATGTTTTTAAAGTGCAGAATAATTAGTATTATAATTACATAATTAGCACACCCCAAATTTGTACCAGTTTATGTAAAAATTCACATGAAAGTGCATTCTTATTTTTTGTATTTTTGTGTGTGTTTGAATGAAGATTGTAGCATGACTTGAAGAGAGTTCTAAGACCCTGTCAGTCCAAAAACTTTTATCTGAGGCCTCCCATTACACCAATAATGCCAATAATTGTCATCATTAACAGTGTTGAGAGGAGCTATACCATTAAATTCATCTGCACGCTGAAGTGTTTCGTTGCTATCTCTTGTGGGGAACTTTGTTTTCTCTGTGCCTCAGTTGCTCCCATGCTTCTATTGTGCAGGTGCCCAGTGCTCCATCCCACTGTCCGTGCATGGCAAAAATTTTGATGCCATTTAGTGAAAGCACCTTCCAACAGAAGTGTAGGATGGCGCTCATGAATCCTTCTAACCCCCCTGTGGCTCCTTTGAGGTCAGCCAGGACAATAGAGCCGTGGAAGAGCCCCCAAGTGGAGGGAATTCTACCCCTGCGCTAGTTGCATATTTGTAGGTTGGACTCAAAGTGGGTAAAGCACACCTAAGGTTTTATTCACAAAGAGATTTTTTGACCTAAGGCCCTTGAGAAGCCTCTGAACTGACCTAGAGATTTGAAACACTAATTAATGCTGCTGCATCAATCTGAGACCTTGTTCGAATTCCGTAAAGTAGTTCAGTCCAACTAATCCAACTCCCTGCCAAGCCACTGGAAGAACATAAGAAGGGCAGCCCCACAGTCAATGGAGACCAGAGATCTTTCTTTCCTTAACTTCATAGGAAATTTATTGAAGATTAAATAATAATACCGTATATGTTTATATGCATATAGAGTATTATTCTTTCATATTAATTATATGCATATACAGTATTATTTAATTATATATTAATTGTATACAGTATTTTTATATTGTTATATAGTATTATTGTATTATAAATTGTATACATTTTAATATATATTATATACAGTATTATTTAATATTATTATATGCATGTACAGTATTATTTAATCTTCACACAATTTCTATATGCAAACATATATAGGACAGTGCAAAGCACACAAGTCCTCAGTACGAACTATTCATCTTATTACGTATCGTGTATGAAGCACTTTACAAGCACCTGACTTGTTTTGGTTTCGCTGTTTTCTTTGATTCTCTTAACACTATGTGGTAAGCATTACTATTAATTCTCCTTTTAGAGTATTGAGTAACAATAATAATTGAAGCTCAAAGAGGTTAATTTTCATTCCAAATTTCCACAGATCAGTGGCAAGCCAAGCTGTCAGACTTCAAAGTACTTTAATTCTCTAAAGTATGAACTCTTAAGAAATCTTTACAATGGTCACTGAAGAGCCTGTCAGAAATACTGTGAGGTAGCCTCATGCAGCAGTTTATTTATGAGGACTGGGGAACATCTGTAAATTAGTAATTTAAAAACGCAACTTTCTAGGTGACATTGACCTGAAGATAATTTGGGAATTAGTAGAAACATTGTCTATAGATGAGGAAGGATGATCATAAAAGTTATCATCCAAAACACGCTTTTTAGAAAAGTAGATATAATGGAAAAATAGACAGAAAACCTAGAATGCCTGGGGCCACTTGTCTGCGGTAAAATGAAATAAGATGATCAAATTTTGTGCAGATTGATGACTTACTGGGTTAAAGTTTAAGACGGCTGTCATGGTCTCGTAGAGGTTTTATCAGGATAGAGACCAAGTTGAAAAATTGGGAGTGCTTCCAGGGGCATGTGGTATCAAGTAAACACCACAGGACAGGCAGTGAGTGTTAGAGAAAAGGCAGGAGACAGAGCCAGGTCTCCGCAAGCCTGGAGTGCTGGGGACATTTGTCTCACATCTCTTCAATGTGGGCACATATTCAAATATAATTTCACTGGATCGCCATTCAAGCCAACACAACTAATAACATTGACAGTCATTTGTCAAAAACTATCCTCTTCATGTCAAATCTAGAATCTTACTATTTGGTCACAGCTGTAATAAACTATAAAAACAAGAAGGGAAAGTAAAAGACCAGATAAAGACAAACTGCATCTCCTTTGAAACATTGTCTATGACTACTCTCTCCACATAACTCCTGATTCAGAATCAGAAGAGGAAAAAAAATGGAGGTGGGTACAATTTGCCTGTAATTTCTTTCAATGTGTATTTTTTTCTTGACCCAAGATAGAAAATATCCTTCAATTAAAAAAAAAAAAAAAAAAAAAAAAAAAGATCTTCATAAGGAAGGACATTGTGACAGCCTACAAAATTAATGGTGTTTTCACTCTTTTGTGAAGCTGGTAACATTCTTGTAAAATTGTTTTTACAACTCTATATTGTATTTACTCTAGGTGAGATTTTGCCAACAATAATTGTCTCTGATAGCTTAGTACCTTTTCCATCACATAAATCACCTAAGTTCTAATTTATCTCAGTGATTTGAGATTTGGTGGACCTCTGTAAAAAACATCTAAAACTTTGTCAATTTTGTGAAATGCTTCTGAGGTAGATACTCAACGAAAACCACCATTGTAACAATAATGATACACAGTACACAGGAAAAGGCCCAGCTTACACCTCATTATTGGGCTGGTTTATGTCAGAGGCCAAAGGATTACTACGTTCAACTTTCTTTCTTTGAGTAAGACAGTGTTGTCATGGTTTCTGATCTTCCTAGTTACAGGTCTGCATGAAAAGGAAAAAAAAAAAAATTATCAAAAACATAAAGATTCCATAGCTTTGATAAGGAATTTAAATGCAAATTGATTTATCTGAAATAAAGCAACTACACAGCTTAAGCAGTAATATATATGTCATTTTCTAAGAGAAATAAATAATAAACAGGTTCACCACAGGAATTTGTTGGAAAGGAAACTAATAATCTGAAAAATTGCATGTAATGAAGCAAATATTGACTGACTTGTTGGCCTTCACTTCTGAGATTCCAGGGTGGTTTTATCACAGCAATGTTATAAATAATAGCCTTGAAGCACAGTTAGAAGTGTGCCTTAAATCATCAAAGAAATATTTTATAATTGTTTGAAGTATACTCCTTTAATTTGAAGTTGTTTTCTTTAGCGCGATGGCACTATAGTCTAGATATTTGGGAATATTTCTGAAGTAGGATTACTTGCCTTCATGTCGCAGTTCTGTTAATTACTACTTACTGATGTCAATTTTCACGATGTAAAATGAGATAATAGTAATATCAAACTCATAGGATTTTGGTATGTTCGGCCTATATAAGCTATCAAATACTAGTTACTATTGCTAAAAGAATTATCATCTTTTAAGTTAATAATTGGCAATATTAACCAGGAATCTGTTGGGAATTGTTACTACTAAATGTTAAATATTTCACATATAGGTAGATAAAGTAAATCCAAATTTCATATCTGCTATATACTTCCTCTAAAAACCCAGGCAAGCTAATTACTTGATCCTCAGTTAACTCATCTATAAAGTAGAAGTAATAAAAAATGCTTATTTCATAGGCTAGTTGTAAAAATAAATAATGCATCTGAAGAGTCTAGTATAGTGTAGTGTATAGCATGTAGTAAAGTATTAGACAATAGGGACATTATTTTTTTCTCACAATCACTTGGAGAACTACCTATTTACTAAAGTGATGATGCAATCACAGTCCACTAAAAATAAGTTTTCTGCACCAAGTCACATTTTCTAGCCAAATTTTGGTGAAGACTGTTTTTGAAATAAAGACAACATACTTCATTTTCAGATAATAAAACATACCCATACTATTTAGTAACATTTATGCCACTGTTTTATTAAAGCAAGGAACAAGTTTACAATGTTTCTCTTTCAGATTTAATCAGGATTAATGGGTGCTAAATCTCCTTCTTTCCCTTCATCGTGTTCTCAGACCCAAGAAATCCTCACAGTGATGGGGACAAAGATTATTGAAGAATCAGAAATAATGGCAAAGCAATCTGGTGGAAATCTTTATTTAAATGATTATTAAGATACATGAGATGGTGTTCAGGGCTAAGTTCTTTTCTTGTATTTTTTATGGTTTGGAATAGAATATTTTATACAAACAAAAATACTTTTGTCATTCTTTTTAAATAGGTCATGCCTTTCTAATTAAAAATTAAAGCCTAGTTTGGTGTTTTAAAAATCTAAATACATTTTCTTACTCTCTTACCTGGAAAATAATGGCAGTTAGAATTTCTCTGCCCACACAGGAGTTAGAGAAGTAAAAGTGTTTCTTTGCTCAAACCTAGGAAGAGAGTAACAATGCTGCAGTGGAAAGTGTATAGGCTGGATAGACTTGGAGAATATTTGAACTGGAACGTGATTTTGCTTCAGTGATTTTAAACGAGAAATAAAGGCAATTCAGAAGATCTTTTCTGAAAGTTGTTTTATTGTCAGTTCTAATTGACTTGTATAATGCTCTTGTATAATACGAGACAATGCATAATTCTTTGACTTAACTCTCTCTAGAAATATATACCTTAAAATAGTGACACATTCAAATAAGAAAATTACATTTTTCCCCCTGAATCACTGGATTTTTTTTCTTTGTCAATATTTGAAAATGATTATTGCAAAGATTACCACCGTCCACACCCTCTCTGGCAATTATATGCTGTAGTAGAACAGTAGATTGGACTAAGAGTAAAAAATTTGCTCTTATTTTCAGTTTGGACATTAGCTAATTGTGTGACCATGAGCAAGTCATTTCATCTCTCTCTGTTTTCATTTTCTTCATCTGTTTAATCGGAAAAATGAACTAAATGAACTCATAGGATTCATCAAATGTTAGAGATGAAATGGACCATAGTCTACAAATGGATAATATATTTTTTTCTTACCATGAGAGAACAGAGAGCCAGAGGGATTTAGTGTCTTGTCCAATGTTCATTCAGTTGTGTTAGGGAGAAAGTAAAAATATAACTCAAGTATTTTGATTTATTTCCAATGCTCACTTCTCCACCATGAAACTTTATATGCTTATCTATTAGACAAAGAACTATGAATTAAACACTTTTCTAATTTATCAATTGAATATATAAACATATTTAAATAAATGTATATTTATTATATTAAAATGTGTTCACTTAAATGTATATGATATTTGTCTCTCTTGTCTAGATTATCAATAGCATGTGAAGATGATTTTTGTGTATTTTGGGGTTTCTTGTTTGAATTTTTAGAAAATTTGATATTTAAAAACAACCTATTGATGCCACGAAAATAAATCAGTATTTGTTCATGGCTTCTTAACAACAAATCTGTAATCATTGAATGTGGTTTAGATAATACTTAAAGGTAGACTACGTTATGAAGTTCTTTACAATGATAGAAAACTATCATAAAATTTCCTATAGGACAGAGAATTAGACCTGTGCAAAAGCACAGAGGGATGCTCCCTGGGATGACATGGTAACTGACTTCCCAGGTCCCCATGGATCTCATTAACTTGGTGAATTTACCTCAACTTTGGAAAGCTGATTTGTCAAATCCTTATATTTTTCAAGTCACAGAAAATCTTTCAGGATTTGCCCCAGTGAACTAATCTCATAGGAGAAGATATGTAAAACCCAAAAGATAATTTACTAATTATGACTAAAATATAAATTTCAAGGTAACTAATGAGTTTTTCAGTCTTTTTACCTTATTGTAGGTAAAACGCCAGGGTAGTCACTTTATAATAGAAAGTTTGCTGTCAAATAAAATTAAGGACAGGTCATTTCTTATTGCGAATATTAAGTGATGTTAAGTGAGGTAACTAGTCATTTTCTCAGTGACCATGCCCTCTGCTCAGAGGACACGGCACTTATTCACAGATCGATTTACTCCCTAACATTCTTGTTCTTTCTTAAGTCATGTATATATTTTTCAAGTCATATATATGGAGATGTTAAAGTAAATAAATTTTCTTTGGTAAATATTTGCACCAGTAGGAGTAATACACACCATAGTTGGCAAAAGTAGGAGAACAGAACAGATAGTTCTGTAAGTCTTAGAACAGTAAGCTCTTCAGCCTCTGATCTGGCCGGTCATTGTTCTTATAGTTGCTGAACTGGGGAGGGGGCGCAGTCTGGAACCCCCTGTGGTGCAGGCAATCTGGTGTGCAGGGCAGCAGCTACCAACCATGTGGAAGTATTTCAGTATTTTTAGCTGGCAGTTCAGCTGTCCTGGTGCATGCTGGCTGAATATCTCTTGTGAATGTTGAGAGTCTTTCTGAATACAATCATTTTTTTTTGTTCTGCCCACTTCAATAAATTATAACTTAAACTTTTTCCTAATGTTTAAGGTGGACATTTAGGACATGAATTATTGCAGCAAGTTATAATAGTAATGCCCTCCAGGTTTCCAAAGTGCACCAAATGATGCCAGATTGCTGTGACTTTTGGAATTCTTAAATCTGCTTTTGAAAATCTTTTTTTTCTGTCTCTTTCTGTCAGGGCTGTCACTTTTCATTTTTATCCATGCACTTTCCTCTAGCGACAACCCTCAAATTTCTCACATACTGAACCTAATTTAAATCTACTCTGAGTAGGAAACCTGGCCAATTTCTTAGAAATATGTGTAAAATAATGATGAATAAATTCTAAGTCGTGGCCCAAGGAGCTATTTTATGAGTAAAGGTACATAAATTTTAGTTTTGGACCTTGTGACGGATGTGTCATCTATTTGGAATACCTTTTCAGATACTCCATGGTCTTTTAATGTATTAAAAATATTCTAGTTTGACTCAAAGGAAGCACTGGATAAGTAACCTAGTGTGCCTCATATAATTGTGAAGATTGAAAATCAGTAGTCTATAAATCCACCTAGTCAGTAGTTGTGTTTTGCCAGCAAAATATTGACTTAATGATAATGTTTTTAAAATTTTGGTAGGCAGTCACTATTTACAAATTGGAATATTTTAAATGTAAAGTTAAATCTCTAGATTATCTTGATAAACAAATGTCTGACAACATTGGACCTATATCTTAACATGAAAGCAATAGGTGAGAGCGAAATAGCACCTGCTTCCTTTTGATTGTCTTACGGGTTCTCCCCTCAACGCTCCAACCTTCAAAATGTTGAAGTACTAATACTATTTCAGCATGTGCCATTATTTGGAAATAGGATTATTGACAATGTGATTAGCTAAGAAAAAGTCATACTAGAGGCATCTTTATAAAAAGAGTGCCATGTGAAGAAATGGAAAAACACAGGAAGGAGAAAGTCAGGTGAAAGTGAACGCAGAGCTCAGAGTTAAGCAGCCACAAGCCAGGAAATTCATGAGGCTGCCAGAGGCTGGAAGAGGCAGCGGAAAACATTCCTCTATGGATTTTAGGGAAACCATGACCCTACCGACACATTGATTTTTGCCTTCTAGCCTCTAGAACTATGAGAGAACATGTTTTTGATGTTTTAAGCAACCCAGATTGTGATACTTTATTCTGGCAGCTGGAGGGAACTAACACAGATAGAATTTCCAGACTGCTTTTCTGACAATATGGTTCACTAGATGATCAGAATTCCTCCACAGAATTAACTTAATGTTGAAAAATGTCTAAAGACATCTTTTTTTGCATAGCTAGGCTGCAGACAGATAAGAGACAAAGCTCTGAATATGCAAGAGACAAGAAACAAGAATTGACCCTTAATGAAAAGAACTTTTTGTCGTCAGTCGAAAGTGGAAGAGAAGCAGTCTTTCCCCTGGTAAAGGAGTCCACAGAGACAGGGACACTGGTCTGTAACTGCCCAAGATCTCAGGGAAAAAGTAAAGTAAGAACAGCAACCAAAAAACTGATCTGTGGCTTTCAAAGCATAGATGTAGAACTTCCCAGGGTCTGGCCATGTAATTAAAATTCCACTAGTGTCCCAGCAAACTAGGAAATGAGCATCACAAATGATCTCAGGCTGATGGCACTCTGGGATCAATAGCTAGACCTCTCTGAACAGAGAGATCCTCAACCCAGGCCATGAAAGATTTCCTGTAGAGAAAAATGTAAAGATAAGACATAAATGCATATCATGTGAGTGAAGTCCCCTCTGCCCAACTAGATCTAAAACTCTTCAGATTAAAGTGACATCATAACCCCAAATTTCACAACACATAGATTCATCTTAAAACACAAAGAGCTGCATTAGACCTTCAAGAATTTCATATAATAGAGTTATCAGACTAGATTAGAAAAACGTGTTTAAAAGGATTAAAGAAGAAAGAATAAGGAAGAATATTTATGCAATGAGACATGTTTATTTCACTTAACTAAGCTTTTTCAAGGACCAAATTATATCAGGAATTTTTCTAGTTACTGAGAATACAAAAATTCACCACTGCCATCCCCTTCCCCCACCATCATCACTGCCTTTATAAAATTTGCATTTTAGTTGTAAGAGACAGATAGAAAGCAAAATATGTTTCACACTGAAATGTGCTATGAATGGCAATAAAACAGGAGGTAGGTAGGGAGCTTTGGGTAAGGGTGTGATTTCCATTTTATTAATACCTTGGAGACCAGGGAAACCCTCACTGAGAAAAGGATACTTGAAGCTAAAGGAGGTAAGAGTGTAAGTCAGCTGTATATCTGAAGGATGAATATTCCAGGCCGGGAAAATCCAACATTCATAGGTCCTGAGGTAGTAACTGTGAAAACAGTAAGGAAGCCTGTGTGGCTAAGTCTGAGTGAGAGTAGGAAAAGTGAGGGTAGTAAGATATGAAGTCCAAGAGGTAAAGTTAGGGCAGGGAAGTAAGATAAAATATGGTATCAAAATGACAGAAAAGCGTTAAAAAAAGGAAGTTAAAATTTCGGACAACAAAACTTGTAATTGTTTAAAATATAAAAATCAAATGGATGGTTAAACCAAAGATGAGATAAAGCTAAAGAGAGGATTAGGGAAATATATTTTATGAATAAATTGATGAAAAATCATTACACAGAAAAAAAGATATGTAAAATATGAAAACCAGGCTAAAAAATTTAATGTACAATGAATAAGTCTCATGTATCTCTACAGGGGTTTCAGAAGTAGAGAATATAATAGGAGAAAAGAAATGCTTAAAATGGTACTAAATTTGAGTTTTCTGGAGTTTCAAAAAATATGTGACTCTTCAGATTCACAATGGATCCTGAGCAGAATAAATAAAGCTAAATATATATCCTGCCATATGCAGATAAATTGTGGAACACTAAAGCAAAAATCTTAAAAATAACTAGGAAGTGGAAAGAGAGAAGAGAGATAGGAAGTTCTACTTGATGTAAGTCCTCTATCCTACCTGCTTCATTCACTTAGTTTGCCTGAAAGTTTCTATATAAGAATTTGAAACTGTGTCACCTGCAAGACTGTTAAACTTTTATAGTTCTAATCAATATGTGTTAACTTCTCTCCTTAAAAGGTATTTTTATTATGAGGCACTCGCTAAAAGAATGGAAAACAAATATTGACATTTCTTTTCCATTATCTCTTTCTTCTAACTCTTTTGACTTTCAGAAGAGAGGTAAAGATGGGTGAAGAAAGAAAGTCCAGTCTAGGTGTGGTGACTCATCCCTGTAATGTCAACACTTTGCGAGGCCAAAGCAGGCAGATTGCTTGAGCCCAAGAGCTGTAGACCAGCCTGGGTAACATAGCAAGATTCCACCTCTTTGAAAAATACAAAAATTAGCCGTGGGTGGTGGCACATGTCTGCAGCTCCAGTTACTCAAAAAGTACATTAGAAACAAAAAGAAAAGAAAAAAGAAAGTATGGGCTTATTTTTGGTACTCGGAAATGGATGGCTTCTGTTCCAGGTGGGAGAAGGTTTTAATTTTGACATTTTTATTTAGCCGAATATAATTGTCTACATAATTTATGATTGTCTTTAATTGAGTGATCTTGGAAGGCTAATAGGAATATTTTATTTTTGTATTCAGGCCTGTGTAGTTGCCATTTGAAAACCAGAAGCTGGTCCATGACTTCTAAATTTCAGGATATTGGTTGGAGCAAGAGGGCAGAATAAAAGG
This sequence comes from Saimiri boliviensis, assembly GCF_048565385.1. Taxonomy (NCBI): domain Eukaryota; kingdom Metazoa; phylum Chordata; class Mammalia; order Primates; family Cebidae; genus Saimiri; species Saimiri boliviensis. Next base: position 96,574,878 of record NC_133453.1, read on the forward strand.
CTCCACTGATCATTGCCCCTGCGAGGACAACAAGTTAACAACCCTCTATACAGTAAAAACACCTTCATAAAAAAACAAAAATCAGGTGAGCACTCACAGTACTGGGTTTTAACTTCACATCACTGAAAGAAGCACTGAAGAGACAGAAAAAAATAGCCTTGAATCACAGATGCCACTGCTTCCTGCCCCCCAGCAGCCGGGGGGGTGCAGAGAGCATCTCCAGGTTCTGGGGGAGGGAGAGCACACCAGTTGTGAGGCATTGAATTCCGTGTTGTCCTGTTAGAGCAGAAAGGAAAACCAGACTAAACTCAGCTGACACCTGCCCGCCAAGGAATAATTTAAACCAGCACTAGCCATAAGGGAATCCCCAATACCAGCTGTCAGAACTTGAGTTCCTGCAAACCTCACCACCAAAAGCTGCAGTGCTCTAGGTCTCTAAGTAAACTTGAAAGACAGTCTAGGTCACAAGGTCTGCAGGTCTCAGGTGAGTCCTAGTGCGGAACTAGGCCCAAAGACAGGGGACCAGTAGAGGCACATGAGGAACTGAAATATCAGCTAGGGTGACTACATGAGTGCTGGCATATCCCCTCCCTTGACCCCAGGCGCCACAGCTCATGGCTCCAAAACAGTCCCCTTCCTTCTATTAATACTATACTTGAGGAAAGGAGAGAGAAGAGTGAGAAGAATATTGACTTACACCTCAGATACCAGTTGAGCCACAGCAGGATAGAGTACTGGTCAGAACTGTGAGGTCCTAGTTCCAGGCCCTCGCTCCCAGATGATACTTCTAGACACACCGTGGGCCACGAAGGAACTCACTGCCTTAAGGGGAAGGACCTAGTCTGGGCAGCATTCATTACCTGCTAACTGAAGAGTCCTTGGGTCCTGAATAACCAACAGCAATACCCAAGTCCTACATCAAGGGCTGTGGGTGAGCCTCTAAGACTTGCTGGCTTCAGGTATGACTCAGTACATTACCAGCTCTGGTGGCTATGGGGCAAAATTCCTGCTTAATAAAAGCACCTTACGTACCAGCACAGCCATGTGAGGTAAAGCACCAAGCAGGCTCTTAGGGTCCCTGATTCCAGGACTTGACTCCTAGATGGCATTTCTTGACCTGCCCTAGGCCAGAGAGGAGACCACTTAGTCCCAGGCCAGGCAGCATTCATCGCAAACTGACTTAAGAGTTCTTGAACCTTAAGTGGTAGTCTGGCAGTACTCCCCGTGCCCTGTGGTGGTGGTGGCTACAAAGTGAGGGTCCTCTGCCTTTGGAAAGGGGAGAGGGGAAGAACTGCATCTTGTGGTTTGAGTGCCAGCTCAGCCACAATACAGTAGATCACCAGGTAGACTTCTAGGGTTTTTGACTCTTGGATGGCACTTCTGGACCCACCCGGAGCCTGAGGGAACTTGCTGCTCTGAAGGCAAGGACACAGGCCTGACTGGCTTTGCCACCTGCTGACTCTAGAGCTCCAGGGCCTTGACCAGACATAGGCAGTAGCCAGGGAGTGGTTACAGTAGGCCTTGGATGAGATCCAGTGCTGTGCTGCCTTTAGGCCTGACCCAGTGCAGTCATAGTGGTGGTGACTACAGTGGCGTCTGTGTCACTCTGTCCCAGCTTTAAGTGGCACACACACACACACACACATGCACACGCACACACACACACACACACAGAGAGAGAGAGAGAGAGAGAGAGAGAGAGAGAGAGAGAGAGAGAGAGTCCATGTATTATTTGAAAGAAAATAAGGGAAGAGAGCAAGAGTCTCTGCCTGGTAATCCAGAGAATTTTTCTGGATCTTGTTCCAGACCATCAAGATGTTACCTCTATAGCCTGCAAGAACCGCAGCATTACTGGGCTTGAGGTGCCCCTGAAAACAAATCCAGCTTAGATTACAACACTCAGATACTTTCAAATATCTGGAAAGACTTCCTAAGAAGGGCAGTTAAAGACAAACCTAGACAATGAAGACTACAATAAATACCTAACTCTTCAATGCCCAGATACTAGGACCAGCACCATCCAGAAAAATATGACCTCACCAAATTAAACTAATAAGGCACCAGGGACCAGTCCTGCAGAAACAGAGATATGTGACCTTTCAGACAGAGAATTCAAAATAGCTGCGTTGAGAAATTCAAGATAACACAGAAAAGGAATTCAGAATTCTGTCAGATAAATTCAACAAAGAGACTGAAATAATTAAAAAGAATCAAGTAAAAAATCTGGAGTTGAAAATGCAATAGGCATATTGAAAATGCATCAGAGTTTTTTAATAGCAGAATTGATCAAGAGGAAAGCAGAAGAAAGAATTAGTGAGCTTGAAGACAGGCTGCTTGAAAATATAGTCAGAGGAGACAAAAGAAAAAAAGAAAAAACAATGAAACACACCTATAGGATCTTGAAAATAGCCTCAAAAGGGCAAAACGAAGAGTTATTGGCCTTGAAAAAGAGATAAAGAAGTTACAGAGGTAGAAAGTTGATTTAAAGTAATAAAAACAGAATTTCCCAAACCTTGAGAAAGATATCAACATCTAATACAAGAAGATTATAGAACATCAAGCAGAATTAACCCAAAGAAGACCACCTCAAGGCTTTTAATAACCAAACTCCCAAAGATAAAGGATAAAGAAAAAAGCAGCAGGAGGAAAACAAACAAATAACATACGATGGAACTCCAATACATCTGGCATCAGGCTTTTCGGTGGAAAAGTCCTAGAGGTTAGGAGAGAGTGGCATGACATTTTGAAGTACTGAAATAAAAATATAAAAGTTTACCCTAGAATAGTGTATTTGGCAAAAACATCCTTCAAACATGAAGGAGAAATAAAAGCTTTCCCAGACAAACAAAAACTGAAGGATTTTATCAACACTAGACATGTCCTAGAAGAAATGGAATGTCAGGAATATATTCCATCATGAGAAACAGAAAACCCTAATCCCAATGGCTTAAATAATTTGGGGTTTCCTTTTCTCATATATCAAGAAATGATAAATGTCTTACAAGTACTTAAATCAAGTAATCACTTGTAGGTACAAAACTTACTGCTAATCACTTGTAAGTACACAGAAAAACAGAGCATTATAACACTGTAACTGTGGTCTATAAACTACCCTTATCTTAAGTACAAAGACTAAATGACGAACCAACCACAAGCAACAACTACAGCAATTTTCAAGACAGATAGTACAATTAGATATAAATAGAAACAACAAAAAGTTAAAAAGCAGGGGACACAGTCATGGCATAGAGTTTTTATTGTTTTATTTTTGCTTGTTTGTTTATGCAACAGTGTCCAGTTCTTATCGGGTGAAAATTATTGTAATAAGATAGTATTTGCCTCATGGTAGCTTCAAACCAAAAAACATACTAGATACACACACGAGCACACAAAGCAAGAAAATAAATCATATTACCAGTTCTAAATTTCAGCATCAGTCTAGGGTAGGATTTCTATTTCCCAGAATATGCCAAGCCACGTCTCTTCTTCTCCGGACTTTTGGTTTAATGGATCATTCTTATTCATTACCATAGATAAATTTTGAGAAGCTTAGATCTTTCTCAGACATATGCTTACCATTTGTACTACCCACAGTTTTTTCTTAGTATTAGGTGATTTAGATGGATGAAATTTTACATTTTAACTTCTAAATAGTACACAAGACTTCTGACTTACAAAATTATAAGTCATACACCTACATAGTCATCTATTCTAATTAATAACATCTTCAAAGCATACTTTTTCTGGGGGCTGAGACACTATAAAATATTGTGACGTGTAAAGTAGGAAGCCTCTGGAAAGTGAGAATTTTCACAATCTTCTCACCCTAATGCCTGCAATTTAATTTAAGACATTAAAACAGATTTACTTGGTAGAGAAAATAAAGCCAAGATGTAATTAAGGGGGTTTCAAAATTAAAAGGCACTTTGAAATGTGTTCTTCTTTGGGGAAGTTTTGGGTCTCCTCTTTAAAGAATTTCAACTAATACCTATCTTTGGGCAGGGTCTGAGAATTAGGCATCTGAGAACTTGTCCCAGAAAAGTATAGAGCTAGTGGGGTGTAGGATCTCATGTGAACTGAGGCTGTCAGTCCCCTGAGATATATTCAATTTTCCAGTTGAAATTCATTTGCAAAACCCAAATTCAAAGATGAAATTTGTGAGAACTTTGAGAAAATGACCATATGACTATTTAAACTAGCATTAAACACCAAACACAAGGTCCCTTTGAGCACTGGGCTCTATAATACGGCATTTCACTGGTCATATGCCCATGAAGCCAGCCATAGGAGTTAGCCTGTAACAACACATGTTATGCTTCCTTTTTCACACAGAAGAATTCAACCCACATTGATGTGATTACCTTGTAAAGAGTCTGACTAATAAAAGAGAGATACCATATGTCTGAGATTTTAAAGTCTTTCTACATATTTTGTCAAGGAAATGTACAAGTTGTGCTTAAAAAAAAGAAACTGTTTAAAAATATTACTTAAAAATAACAAACAACAACAGTCTCAATATTTGAAAAATAAGTCATATGCCTGGTCTGATATGTAATGTTAGAAATGTATTCAAACATGAGGAATAGAAAATTCTAAACCCAGTGGTTTAAATAATTTGATGTTTCTCTTTCACATATAACAAGAATTCCACCGAGAGATAGATGCTGGCATTGGTACAGTAGGAGAATATTTTGGGGGCATCTCTCATTGAGATTCTAGTGGACTTCCCTGTACATGTTGCTTCACCCTGATGCAGCTGCAGACATTATATCATGACTCTAGTGAGAACACCATCAACATTCATTCCTATCTCATACTAAATAATTCTGAGAATCAACTTGCTTTTCTTTTGTTTTGTGCTAGTCAATTGTAAGATAAAGCATATATTCCCATTTCTGTGCTAAATAATCCTGAAACTAGGCAAAACTTACTGAACTTTTGTTCTAGGAAATATGTTTCTTCATATGCTGGCTTATTGAGATGAACTCTTGTTTGTCAGAGCCTACTTCAATACTCTCACCCCAGGCGTTCATCCATCCAAAGCTATCATACTGTGTCCAATGCCAATCACTTCCCTCCCTTCCAGGGCTCACCTGAATAACACCCATTTCTGTCCCTAAAGCTCTGAAACTATCCTCTTTTAACTTCCCCCTTCTGAGAAACTGCCAAGAATCTCTCAAAGTAGTATTTTCTCTCACTGCAGGATAATCAACAGATTTTCTAGAAATCATTCTGTTGAGTGGGAACATAAGCGCAGGAAGAAGGAAATTCGCCACATATGCCCCATTTGTCAGGAAATCAAGTGTTCCCAGAAATCATTGTAATAGACTCTTTGTTTAGACATCACTGGGTAGAAGTGGGTGATTTCTCTGTCTCTAACTAGAAGGAAAGCTGGGGAAATGGGAAATCAGTGAAGATACACCACTGCAGATTTCTACATGGTCACCTGAAGGAATGGATGGTTGTTTTAGCAGAGAGAAGGTGAGCCTCAAATAGATTCTGGATAGGCAACTAAACCATGGTTGCCTTTTCCAGAATAATCAAAAGAGCTTCATTCAGAAGAACATAGAGTTACATTTTCAGGAAAAATGTATCTAGAACGATGACTGTATTGGAAGAAGATAACAGAGCATGAAGTCGCACACACTTGCGAATAGCAGCTAAGATATGACCCCTCCCCACTCAACTATAAATAGCCTAATGAGAAAGCAGGGGATCAAAGGAAATAAATAAGGTGTATGTTCTATGTGCTAATAAAGTAAATGACTTCTCTGTGGAAAATAAATGCCTAGGAAATTTAAAAAAATATTTGCTCCTCCTTCAGAGTTTAGACTGCAGTATTTTTGAGAATCAGTGATTTTCCTCGGGATAGTATACGTGGTGTATGGGTGTGTATACTCATTTTTAGGTCAAGAGTTTTGTGTGGGATCACTGAAAAAAAATGTCACTGACATTCCTACAATTCAGAACGGTAGAGGGATTAGTCTGAGTGACTAAGGTTTTCAACATAAATTGCTAAACAGTGTGCTAAAGTTTTCTTTCTTTCTCTGTGTAGGTCTCTCCTCAATCATCCAGTTTTCCTTCCCATTTCACATATAAATATATGCTGGGAAATCATTCCAGATTGAAAATCCAAATGTAACATGTGGATGGGTGCTCTGAATTGTAGAAAAGTGGATTATAAATCTCATGGGGGGATCTGAAAGAGAGAGGTGCTTTGGGAGAGAGTAAGGAATCCAGTAGCCAGATGGCCAGGAACACCCACAACAGCAACTGGCTGAATATCTTAGTAAAGTCTCAGTGGACATAGAAAAAGTCATATTTGTGCTACCCGTTTACTGGTGATTTGGAGTAATCATAGGGAATTATACCACAGGAGAGGAAATATCTAAAGAAATTTGGATAACATGAAAACCTTTGGAATGGTGCTGTGGAACAGATATGCAAATTCATAAAGAGAAGAGGTGAGCCACTGGGCATGTCCCACTGAGAAGGCACAGATCTCATGGAGATGCTGTGTGCAGCTGTTCCAGAAACGTTAGTAGAGACACACGGCAGAGTAGGGAAAAACAGAGATCTCTTGATGATAAAAAACAGTCCAGGATCAAAATGTCTGCTTTCTGTCATATGCCTGAAGAAAATGAAAGCTGATGAAAGCAAAGCCAGATAGAAATAGATGCTGGGGTTAATTCTTTCATAATCATATGGTGCAGATGTCCAGGAATTTCTCAAAACACATTTGCTAAAGTGATTAATCTGATTCTATTCCCAGTCAGACTGTATGTGCTGTATGATAAACTATGTAGCCCACACTGATTCCATCAATGAGGTTTAGTGACTCTTGTCTCCTCGTCTCTTTTGAAAACTGCACTATATTACACTTCTCTTTTTCTGGACTCCCTTTCTCATTCATATGCTCTATGTATCATGTGCTTACTTTAGGGACTTTCTAATATTAAATGTTACTTTTTTAAAAGAGGAAAACTGTGTACTTTCTTTGACTCTTCTGTAGCAGCTAATATAGCATCGAAGAAAGTTTTTGCTCAGTGAATGTGTATTGAATTAATAGTAATTCCAACAACATACTGAATGTCTTTAAAAGGTCTACAGCATAGCTTATAGCTTTTCAATAAAAAAGTTTGGCAGAGGGAAAATTTATTATTAAAATAGAAAATACATTTACATACAAAGGTATATTATTTTATTTCTTAACTCATAACAATTTAATCTGAAAACTACAGACATAATTATACGTGGGAAAACAGGAAAAATTTTTAAATTGAAAAAAAAAGCTAATTTTTTAAGTTACCTCATATTAAAAAATGCCTAGTAATTTTACTGGGAGAAACTTTATTAACCAAAGACTACTATAGTTATCTTCATGTAGGGTTTAGTCAGAAAAGGTTAGCAGGAGTGATTATCTATTAGAGTGAAGAACTATGGTTTCTTCCACGCAAATAGTGTACTGTACATAAAAATCTAACTTGCATTCAAGCATCATCTTTCTCTATCTTTTTAAGGTGGCCTTAGATGCTGTTTTTTTTGTTTGTTTGTTTGTTTGTTTTTTGTTTTTTAGGATTCTAAGAGTTGTATAATTTCCCTAAAATTCGACTTTTGCTTTTGAGACAAGGTCTTGCTCTGTCACCCAGGCTGGAGTGCAGTGGTGTGAATATGTCTCACTGCATCCTTGACCTCCTGGGCTCAAGCAATTCTCCCACCCCAGCCTCCCATGTAGCTGACACTAATTAGCCATGCCTGGCTAATTTGTGTACTTTTTGTAGATCAATTTAAAGGGCTCTGATCTTGCCCAATGTTATAATAGTAATCACTTACTTGGCTTATTGTTTCTGATTTTTTTCTAATTGTAATAATAAAACTCATTTGCTTTTTTCCCCTAGCATAATTTTCCTCTGTAGCAGGTTGTCAACTCCAGCACTTTGAAAGGTCTGAAGACATGATGAGAGCAGGTATAGATGTGTGAACTCTGTTTAATTAAATTCTGTTGAGAGCAGGTAAGTAGCAGGGTGATTAATTGCTGCTTCGCACACCTTTCAACTACTTTTGTCAAGAGGCTCTTCCTGGAAGTTGCTTGCTGCTAAATTGATAATCACTAGGACCCACTCACCCTTCCAGACAAAACGTGGGCTAGAGTTCATTACCTTTCAGTCAGCATAACCACAAACCTCTCCTGACCACCAACTGTTAACACTAAAGGGCCTGGAAAGGCGCTTACGGGATCTGTTTACATTTGGAAATGACAGTCAGCATATGTGTGTCAAGAGTGGCCATGTATATCACAAAATCTAAGTGACATACTCACACCCATTTTTTTCTCTTGGTATCAAAGGGAGCACATTACTAAAAATCCCACACTGTTTAAAAGCCTCTATACATACATAATACAAAAGAAGAAAGCGACAAAGAAAATATGCATTTGTTTCCTACTGAGAAGATGAAGAAAACAGAATGTACCTACAGCTAAATTCATTTTCTGCTATTAAACATTTATCATGCACACATAATCAGTGCAGTTATCTATCAGGAAACTTTATTAAGCCAGAAAATGAATACTTAAAAACATTATAATTAAACACCATTTTAATTTACTTGTGAAAAATAGAATGAAAGACAGTGGTACTGATGTTACAGTACTAATTGTGTCTCCAATCACAATGCTTAATCAGCTTTCAACAGTGAGCATGAATAACGCAGGGCTAGGTCTGAATTGTGATTCATAATTTAAAATATGTAAAGATAAGGGTCTACTAAATGCAAGTTAGACAACATGCACATTAGTTAAAAAGGGAAAGGTCAGAAACAACCAATATGTAGTCGTTAATAATGACTGTCCATTTCTACTGGGATGAATGTCATGTTTTTCATACACACAGATATTTGCAATATTGCTTTCTGAAACTCAGTTTAATGTTTTGAGGGAACTTTGAGGGGAACTTACATTCTTTTTCTTCGTTTTCTTATTAATGATAGTAAGTCAAACATTGTATCGGTGTGCAACAAGTTGGCAAGTAAGAGAATAATTATTCAAGATGTAACTAATAGGCATCAGAGAGAATTTTTGTTGGTATATTAGTTTTTTGTTTTTTTTTTGTTTTCTGTTTTTTGTTTGTTTGTTTTTGTTTTGTTTTGTTTTGTTTTGTTTTTGTATAAGCCACTCTGCTTTGAGTTGGAATAGTTGGCTCTTTTTCCATTTCCTACTGTTTCTAACTCACTACCTCTAAAGAATTTATATGTACAGACTCATCTCAGACAATATGAGATCAAGTGCATTTTATGTTCTTTGACCCAAGGACAGCAAACTTCTGTGGGTTTAGTTTTTGATGGGTAGATTTTCAACATCCTATTTTTGCCAAGGAGTCTATAAAGTAACATCATTGAGACTGTCAGCTTCCCTGACAAGATAACTTGAAAGCAGAATTGTGTGAACTAGAGGAGATTTCGGTTCACCCCCGGCTCAGTGAATTTTACAAACAGCCGTTTAATCTGCAGGATGTCCAAGCTAATAATAAGAGGAGACTGAGTTAGTGTTTGGGCAAGAGGGATCTTTTTTCTTTCTTTTTTTGTTGATGAGTTTTGAACTTTTTGAGTTTCCACTTAAGATTCAAATTTTCACACCTTTAAACATCCTGGGTTTCCTTGGGCATCATTAGGATTATACTGGCAGAGAAAAGTTTTAGGGAATATTTGCTACTAATACTTAATATAAAATCAAAGCAGGTTTCATTTTTTAAAAAAATGCTAACATTAAAAAATAACACCAATTTATGCACATTTCTCACTAAAGCTTTACTCTCCCTGAAAATACTTAATGTATTAATGTTAACAGTGTTATAACAATTGCTACACAGATATATTTCTGAATTTTACACCGTAAATATTGATGAATACTATGCAGTCAGGGTCAGAGGCTCTGTAATCAAACAAACATAATGTAAGTCTCATAGCTTATAACTTAATAAAGGTATGACCTTGGATAATTTGTTTATATTCTGTGATGCATAATATCTTTACTTTAGAAAATGAAATAATGAGACTAATTTGATAGTTTGGCTAAAAGGATTTAAAGAATTAAGACCTTTTGTAACAGGAAAATAAAATCTACTATTAAAAATTATAATGTTGCTGCTTGTCTGGTCTAAGAAAATGTGAAGACATTATTGGATGCATACTTTTTTCGAGAGGAAATACATCATAATGGATATTTATGAAAAAAATCTTGATCATGAACACAAATAATCTTTATATTAGTGTGATATGGTATTTACATTTGAAAGACAGATAAACTGAAGTGAAGGATTCCAGAGGAAACAAAAGAAAACCAACGAGAGAAGGGTCTGGAAAACCGGAGAGAGAAAACTACCATGAAGATTAAGTTCTAACAGTAGTATAGACCAAGTGAACAGTTGCCAGTAAGAAATTCCCTATAGCTGATGGGATGATGACGAAGGGAAGCTAACACAGTGATGGAAGGTTGAATGGGAAGCTGCTTTCTGCCCTGTGCTGTTACAATCCTTCCTAGTTGCCATTTCTCTTTCAGCAAAACCTAATGTCTACTCAAAGGCGTTTTGATATCTTTGAGTTATGTTTACATTTTATAGGACATGCTTTGAGAACCAAAAGTTAATGGCAAATGAGTAGGAAGAGAAGATCATGGTAAGAAGATGAGATAATATTTAGATCACTAATCTAAATATTATTTGTGTTCATAATCAGACTCAAACCTGTAAACTAAGTCAGACAAAATTGTAAATTAAATTATAATTCAGCAGGATCAGGAGTTTCAAGAAATAGTGATTAGGAGTACCAAGAAAACGTGAGATTGGGATGTGCTCAGCTATGCACCCATCCTTCTACACTGTGATGTTTAGAAATATTGGGAATGTTACTTACCTTATTATTGCATAGGTAATTTTTTGGTAAACTGATAAGGATATTAAAGATAAAGGCAATTATAGAAGCCTGGCAGACTTATAGATTCTCCAGTTACCCATATAAAACAGATGTCTTCCTTACAACAGAAACTTGTGAAATTGCATAAGTGAGATTTTCATGTGTTGTTTTTTCTCACTGAATCTCCTTCAAAACCTACACAGTGTTGCATAATTATGTCTTAAATGAATCTCCATGTTTGCACATAGCAGGTCTCAAAAATATTAGTTGCCTTCACCTTTTGCCTTGTGATATTGAGAGTCTACTGATATGTTCCAAGTAAAGTCTTTTCTCACTTTAAATCTCAGCTTTAATCCATTTATATTATAAAATTGGAAATAAGTAGAAAAGAACAGAGAAGTTCCAAAAGATTAAATTAACAAATTTTATCAAGGAAAGAACTTTGGTAGAGTATTTCGTATTAGTCATAATTGAATTCTAGGAAACTAGTCCTATTGAGGATATTGTACAGCTGTGCTACAATCTTGATTTATAAAAAAAAATTAAGTGATTGGAATTCAATACTGGCTTTCAGACTTTTTAAAAGATTATCTTTGAATTAGATAGACAAGGATATAAATTAGATTATACTTTATTTTTATTTTTATTTATTTATTTATTTATTTATTTATTTATTTTGAGACAGAGTTTCACTCTTGTTACCCAGGCTGGAGTGCAATGGCGCGATCTCGGCTCACTGCAACCTCCGCCTCCTGGGTTCAAGCAATTCTCCTGCCTCAGCCTCCTGAGTAGCTGGGATTACAGGCACGTGCCACTATGCCCAGCTAATGTTTTGTATTTTTAGTAGAGATGGGATTTCACCATGTTGACCAGGATGGTCTCGATCTCTTGACCTCGTGATCCACCCGCCTCGGCCTCCCAAAGTGCTGGGATTACAGGCTTGAGCCACCATGCCCGGCCTTAGATTATACTTTAAATATTTAGTTTCAATAAAAATTTTATAATTTCGAGCTTACCTATAAAAAATGGGTAACCTTTAAGTAGTTGAAGACAACAGATACTTTTTGAAAAAAAAAAATAATAATAATATTCTGAATATTCATGTCAACATTTATTAAGAAATTATGTTTTAGAAAAAAACGTGGTAATATTTAATTGATACATCTATAATATATGTAACATATGTACAAATAATTATTCCAGGGATGATTAAAAACATAAAATGTTTTTCCCTTTCTGTTATTTTCATTGAAATTTTCTTTCTCTCTTTATACTTCTTCCCTTGAACTTTTTCTCAGGAATAACTGACATTATTCCTACCTTATTCATGTTTTTGCTCCTCTTCCAGAAGCCCTTTAAAATTAATTTTCTCAAAAATAGATGTTTTTATTTCTCTAACTCAAATATCTTAAATTACCTTCCTTTATGAAGAAACAAAGTGACTGACAATCTGGTCTGTTTATAATAAGTCAAATTGAATGTTAATTTAGTGGCTTGCATCTCTCAAACCCTATTATGTATACTTATATGTTTTATATTTTTATCTAAAGGATGAGAATAATGAAGATAAAGGACATAGGAATGTTTCTTTTTAGTAGAAAAGAAAAGAAACCAGGTAACCAGGCACGGTAGCTCATGCCTGCAAGCCCAGCACTTTGAGAGGCTGAGGCGGGTCAATCACCTGAGGTCAAAAATTTGAGACCAGCCTGGCCAACGTGGCGAAAACCCATCTCTACTACAAATACAAAAAAAATTAGCCAGATGTGGTGGTGGGTGCTTATAATCCCAGCTGCTTGGGAGGCTGAGGTAGAACAATTGCTAGAACCCTGGGGGCAGAGGCTGCAATGAGCCCAGGTCACACCACTGCACCTGCACCCTAGCCTGGTGGACAGAGAGAGACTTCATCTCCAAAAAACACATAAATAAAACAAAATAAATAAAGAAAAGAAATCAGGAACCCTTAGAAATGGTGACAGTGTCAGGAATTAGAGTGTTTGGGAAAACCAAACATTAACTTCCATTATATGGAGTTTGAGACAGTGGCATTCTGTCTTTGTATGAAGTAAGAGATGAGGAACATTTACTCATGCCGGTGTTTAGGGCGTGTATTGTTTGTAATTCACTTAACAACATTAATAAAAATGATGTAACATACATATGACAAATGCAAAACAATGTGATGAACTGGTCTCAGCCAAACACCTTCTTCCCTGGCATGTTGTGGATTCCAAGAACATCTCTGATTAGAATTTGAAATAGTCTGGGACCAAGACATAGCCTTGAATCCTTCTAGAAGGAAGTATTCCTAAGTCATGACAGGTCCATGTCTTCTCCCTTTCAGAGCATCTGCCTCAGCCATAAGATCCTTTCACAGGGTCTCAAACTCAAAGTGGGGAGATCCCTGTTTTTACTGCCCCATTGAGAATGAAAGAGGGAATCATGGACATTATTTCAAAAGCATAAAAGAAACATTTTTCTCCAAATGATACTCTGACTAAATTTTGCCTTTTGAAAATTAGAATATGTGGTGATAATGTTTTACTGCTATTAAACTTCCTTTTGCTTCATTGATGGTTTTATGGGGTGGAGCAGGGTGACTGCTCTGGTGAGCAAACTGTTTCCATGGTGAAATGTATTCTGAGTCCTAAATACCATCTAATTTACAAATGAATCTTTGGAACACATTATTTTTATACATTAAAGGACGCTTGTAACAAGAAACCTTAAATTATAAACCATTAAATGTTTATAGATAACATCTGATAATGTTTAGAGATAACAGCTTTTAAGTTTCTTGTAGGCATTAAACAACACTGAAAATATTTTTATAAAGGCAGAAAATTGGAATACTATATACCTTTATTCCAGAGCTTAATTGGATTGTTTCTGATATCAGATGCATTACTAGCAACATATACACTAGTCAGCTTCATTGAACCATCTATTTACACCTCTGTTTATGAGAATATGTTTATTTGTTTTTGTTTTGTTTTTGAGATGGTGTCTCATTCTGTTGCCCAGACTCGAGTGCAATGGCGTGATCTTGGTTCACTGCAACCTCTGCCTCCCAGGTTCATGCCTCAGCCTCCTGAGTGGCTGGGATTACAGATGCATGCCACCACACCCAGCTAATTTTTGTATCTTTTGTAGAGACGGGGTTTCACCATGTTCGCCAGACTCATCTCAAACTCCTGACCTCAAGTAATACGACTGCCTTGGCCTCCCAAAGTGCTGGGATTAAAGGCATGAGAGACCATGCCAGACCAAGAATATGGTTTTGATAGTGTAATTGAGTTTCTGGCTACTGGTGATTCTTTGCAGAGTTGTGATCAAGTGATTCAGAGTGGTTAATTTAATAAAGGAAAAGAAGTATTGTAAGAAGAGTTATGGGTTGGCATGTTTAGCTAGCACACCTTAACACACAAAGTTTCTATTTGTGGCTGAAGTATATTCCACCCAAAATTTATATGTTGAAATCCTAACCACCAATATCTCACGATGTGACTGTCCTTGGAGATAGGGTCTTAAATTCAATATGGGTCTTAATTCAATATGACTGGTGTCTTTATAAGAAGAAAAAATTAGGACACAGACACACAAAGAGGGAGGAACCTGTGAAGAAACAGGGAGAAGGCAGTCATTTCCAAGGCAGGGAGAAAGACCTCAGAAGAAACTAAATCTGCCAACACTTTGAATTAAGATTTCTAGTCTCCCCGACTGTGAGAAGATCACTTTCTGTTGTTTAAGCCTATTCTGTTCTGTGGTACTTTGTTATGGTAGCCCTAGCAAATTAATACAACGTCTAAGAAGTATTTGCTCAATTATTTTTTATGTATTACTTCATTCAATGCATATTTATGAGGAACTAATATAAGCGAGTGACCATGCTAGGCTCTGGGCCCCAAGAATGAACAAAAGTAAACCTTGATGATTTGAGACCAACAGGGAAACAACGCTAGTGGAGGAAGTCAGTGAAGGAGGGGTGAGGACAATCAGATGGACAGGGGTACATCGCATAAGTCTTTGTTGAGTATTTGTCCTTGGTAGAGATAAAAAGAGGGCACCTGCAGAAATAAAAGAACTAGGATCTCACACTGATCAGCCTCAATAGTAGACAAATGTTTAGCCAAGCTATTACATATTCAAATTAAGTCATTCAAAATTAAATGAATTAAAGTCACTCAAAAACATGTACAGTATTTTATATACATGTATTTAAGAGTGTAAAAGACTAATTTCTCTAATACAAATATTTGTTTCCCTATAATAGATTTATTTCTATTAAAATGTAATACAGTTTAGTATGTAAGTTAGATCATATTGTAAATGTCCACAAACATTTTCTCTAAGGAAATTCTACAGATCAAGCTACCCTACCCTTTTCAAAATTGTGGTTCTCAGACAGGTTAATTTAACACAACCCTAGATGACAGTCCATGTCAGGCCTGCTCAGAGAGGTTGAGGAAAATAAGTCATAACTACCAAAATTACAAATCCTCTTAAAGTCTATTTCTATCATTCCCATTGAATACCAAATTGTAACCACCACAACTATTATGCCTGGAGAAATTAGCTAAAGTTAGGCCTTAGCATCAGGACAATATTTTCAGAAGAGACAAGAGATGGATGTCATCTTGGTCCTTGGTCCTTTAATGTCTCTAGTTCTTACCTTCTCCTGATCATTTGGTTTTTCATTATCTTTCACGTTCATTACTCCAGTCACGACCATATCCTGGTGATCAAACCTTCAAAGACCTAAAGGTCTAAGTTTAGGACTGTTAGCAGAAGTTATAATAAATGAATCCAAGGTCAAGAGGCATTTTGATGAATAAAGGGATTCCTACTGTTCGCTGAAAAGAAACAAATACGTGCTCATTCAAAACTTTCTTCCTTACACATCAACAAATG
Source organism: Saimiri boliviensis (assembly GCF_048565385.1). Taxonomy (NCBI): domain Eukaryota; kingdom Metazoa; phylum Chordata; class Mammalia; order Primates; family Cebidae; genus Saimiri; species Saimiri boliviensis. Next base: position 96,590,694 of record NC_133453.1, read on the forward strand.
GGTTAGAATCATGATGGTTAGATTCTTAAAGTTCCTTCTGTTATTACAGATCAGCTGGATTTTGAGTTTCCTATCAGTTGAAAGAATACCTTCTTAATTTATGTGTAAAATGACATTGTAATGAGGTAAGCTGTGTTTGCAGCCTCGAGGAGGGATGGCACACTTACTCAAAGTTAGTGGGGCATGGGGTTCTAGCTCCATGACTTCATGATCCTGAATAATTCACTTCATTTTTCAAAGCCCCTCCTCCCTAAATAATACAAACAGATATTTGAATGGAGTTAATCATGGGAATCCTACCACCTCTGTTAATTTTATCATTTCAACTGGACTATTGTAAGAAGACCTTTACACATTCCACATTAAAACATTTATTCTCAACTTTGAACAGTTCAACAAAGCTTCAAATTTCAGAATATTGGCACTTTTATGGCTAAAGAAAATAGAGGGAACAAGATGGCCAACTAGACACAGCCAGAAAAATGCCTCTTCCACTTAGAGAAACCAAAATATCAAGTAAGACAGTGCATTTCAAGTAGGTCTTTGCAGAGAAAATGGCAGTCATTAGAGAGGAGGCATAGACATGGAGGTGGAAGAGAAAAGAAGCTGGAAAACCCAGACAGAGTTGCCCAGTGCCAGGGCTGGCTCCTGCTTCTACGCAAGGGTGTGAGTGTAAGAACTCCAGGGCACCACACTCCCACTGCAGACCTCTGGCATCTTAGTTACAGGAGATCCCATGACCACCACAGACATTTGCATTGGCAAGGGGAACTTCCTGGAGAGCAGGTAGAGGCAGAGCTTTAACCAGTGCAGACCCCAGAAGGTTAGGCAGAATGTGAGGTAGCTGCAGTAAAATGCAACCTTAGGCACCCATCCCCTAAGCCTCTCAATCTTGCTCTGAGTGTCTGTAGCCCCTGCTGACTACCGGCCAGGAGAGAGAAAGGCTGCTTTTTCCATGGGACTAGGGTGCATTTGATCTTGGTGCCCCTTGTCCACCAGCTTCTCTCAAGACCACCTGCCTGGCCATTCCCGCAATAGTTACACACAGCACAGTCTTCGCAGCCTCACCTGTTTTGCCAGAGTTCTGGGAGTAAGTTTTTGGGGTGGGGCTTGGGGGTTTATTAAGTGATGCTTTAGTCTCAGTCTCTGTCAGCAACTGGGGTTGGGGTGACCCCACTCACTCCAGGATTTCCCAGACTTGCCGTTTTAGGGGAAAGAGGCAGGAAGCCAGCTATCCTCCAAGCCACAGCTTGGGAAGGCAGGCTAGTACTGGGGTGGGGGCAGCAGAGCTGAGACCCTCCAATCGCAGCCCCCAGCCTGTGCTATCCTCCCAGCCTGAGGGGGAGGCGCTGAGTCTGAGTGGGAGGAGCTGAGACAATCCTGGCCACAGCCTCCCACAAAGGACCCTGCTCTTGGTGCGCCATTCACTGCCCTGAGCTATTCACGATCTCTGCTCCCACAGCACAGCTGGCAAAGGACAAAGCCACAAGACCAGTATCCACCCCCCAGGGTTTAAGCACGCTGCCCAGGGATACCGATTTGAGATCTATGGCCAGAGCTTGAGCAAGGGAGGAGCCCCCACTCTCAGAACACAGAGAAGAGTAAGGTGCCCGTTCTGGTACCATTGCAGGAGCTGAGCATCCCTCCCTCTACAAGAGCAGTTGGGGAAGGATGCAGCCTATTAGCCAGCCACAGCTTCTGCCCAACAGAGCCCTGAGGCCTGGAACAGTCCATCTGGTTGTGGAAGGCTTGGGACAAATCTAGCCAGACAGGTTTGCTCCTGGGGCAGTACCAGAGGAAGACCTGGTCCAGGGACCCAGACCCTAGGCAAGCTGGGTAGACCACACAGCCATCTGCTGAGCTGAAAACTTTGGACTGTAGGTGCCATAGCAACTACACACCCTCGACATCACCGCACTGTCTGGGATTCCTCCATCTTTGGCCCACTGCACTACCAGTTCACCCACAGACATACCCATATCCCACTCTGACTCTACCAAGCTAAGAGGTCCCCAGGAAGTTGCATCTCTTGGTGATCTAACCATCATCTCAGGCTACCTCTAAAGGAGGGAGGAGTGCAGCTCACCAGTGCTCCTCTTGGGTATAGGGAAATGTGGGCATGGTATTAACGATTGGAGGGGCTTCTTCCAGGAATGAACTTCATAAGACAATCATCCCTTGTTTGCCCACCATCTCATCCTCCCCAGAACACTGAATATGTACTGATGCATATTCACTGAAATACAAGGGCAGCACTACTAAGAGCAAGCCTATGTGCCTGTTCATACTCTTAAGCACCATCTAACACTACCAAACAGAAATAAATTTCTTCAGCTTTCCAATGCCAGTGAAACCCAATGCAGGAAGCTAGCCACAACCATGGAGCACATAGAGGGCTTTGGCCCTCTGAAAGCACCCAATAATGAAGCCAGTTTTCTATACACCACAGTCAAATACCTGAGGGAAAAAATATTCCCTAACTACCCCCCACCCCGAAAAAAAATCCATATAACAGCAATTTCTAAAAGAAAAGAAACACCAGCCACCTTAGATGAGAAGGAACCAGCACGAGACTCTGGAAATTAAAAAAGACAGTGTGTCTTTCCTCTAAAGAGCTGCACTAGCTCTCCAGCAATAGATCCTAACTAGATTGAAATGTCTCAAATGACAGACATAGAATACAGAATCTGGATGGCAAGGAACCATAACACAATTCAGGAGAAAGGTGAAATCCAATCTAAAGAAGCCAATAAAATGATCCAAGAGTTGAAAGATGACATTGCAAATTTGAGAAGTTGATCTTCTGGAAATGAGAAAATAACTAAAGGAATTTTAAAATACAATCGGAAGCCTTAACAACAGACTAGACCAAGCTGAGGAAAGAATTTTAGAGCTCAAAGATCAGTTCTTCCAGTCAATCCATTCAGACAAAAGTAAATAAAAAAGAATTTTAAAAATGAGCAAAGCCTCCAAGAAATATGGCATTATATAAAGAGACTAACTTACAATTCTTTTGCATTTCTGAGAGAGAAGGAGAGACAGCTAGCAAATTGGAAAACATATCTGAGGAATAGAGCACAAAATTTTTCTAATCTCGCTAGAGTAGTTGACGAGAAAGTTTAAGAAAATCACAGACCCCTCCCCCAACCATAAGATACTATAAAAGATGACCATCCCCAAGACACAGAGTCATCAGACTTTTCAAGGTCAACATGAAAGAAAAACATCTTAAAGGCAGCTACAGAAAAGGTTCAGATCACTTACCTATTAGGCTAAAAGACATCCCAGCAGATTCCTTACAAGCCAGGAGAAATTGGTTCCCTATTTTGGACATTCTAGAAGAAATAGATAAAATACTGGAAACACACAACTTCCCAAGATTGAATCAGGATAACATAAATCCCTGAACAGACCAATAGTGAGTTCCAAACTTGATTCAGTAATTTAAAAAACCTCCCAAACAAACAAACAAAAAAATCCCAGCATTAGATAGATAAATCACCAAATTCTACCAGATGTACAAAGAAGAGGTGGTACCAATCTACTGAAGCTATTCCAAAAAATTGAGGAGAGTCTCTTTTCCAACTCATTCTATGAAGCCAGTATCATCCTGAGACCAAAATCTGACAAAGTCTCAATGAAAGAACAAAAAAACTGTAAACCCATATCACTGATGATCATAGACACAAAAATCCTCAGCAAAATACTAGTAAACCAAATGCAGCAGCACACAAAAAGTTAATTCACAATAGTCAAGTAGGCATTATTTCTGAGATGCAAGATTGATTCAACATATGCAAACAAAAAGGTGTTCTACCACATAGAATTAAAAACAAACAAAAATAATTATTATGTCACTAGATTCAGAAAAAGCTTTCAGTACAATGCAATATCCCTTTGTGATTAAAAAATCTCAAAAGATAGATATCAAAAAAAAATCTCAAAATAATAAGAATCATCTACAACAAACCCACAGCCAATATCATACCCAGCAGGCGAAAGTTGAGAGCATTCTCCTTAAAAACTAGAACAAGACAAGAATGCCCACTCTCAACATACCTATTCAGCATAGCACTGGAAATCCTAGCCAGAGCACTCAAGCAACACAAAAAAACTAAAAGGTTGCAATGTGCTGAGACTGCGCCACTGCACTCCAGCCTGATTATGGAGCAAGACATGGTCTCAAAAAAAAAAAAAAAGTATCTAAATTGAAAAAGAAGACATCAAACTCTCTCCACTGACTAAATGATTCTATACTTTAAATACTGAAAGACACTTACAAAAGCCTCCATGAACTGATAAACAACTTCAGTACAGTTTCGAGATACAAAATTGACATACAATATTATTAGCATTTATACACACCAATAACATTCAAGTCGAAGCCAAATGAAGAATGCAATTCCATTTACAATAGCTACCAAAACAAACAAACAAACAAACAAATGAAAAATGAGAAATACATCTAAGGAGGCCAAAGATCTCTGCAAGGAGAACTGAAAAACACTACTGAGAAAAGACATATATGACAAAAACAAATGGAAAAAAATACCCCATGCTCATGGTTTGGAACAATCAATGTTATTAAATAGCTGTCCAGTCCAATGCAGTCTACAAATTCAATGCTAATCCTATTAAACTATCAATGCCATTTTTCACAGAATTAGAAAAAAACTCTATAATTCATATGGAACTAATAAAGAGCCTGAATTGTCCAAGCAATGCTAACAAAAAGAACAAAGCTGGAGGCATTACATTACCTAACTTCAAACTATATTATAAGACTTCTTTCTATAACCTATATAGCATAGTACTGGTACAAAAACAGACATAAAGACCCATGGACCAGAATAGAGAACTAGAAATAAAGCTTCACACCTATTGCTATCTGATTTCTGACAAAGTCAACAAAAATAAGCAATGGAGATAGGACTCCCTATTCAATAAATAGTCCTGGGATAGATGGCTATCTACATGCAGATGAATACTTTTCACCATATACAAAAATTAACTAGAGATAGATTAAATACTTAAATGTAATACTTACACTATTAAAAACCTGAAAGAAAACATAGGAAATATCATTCTGAATATCAGCTTTGGCAAAGAACTTACGACTAAGTCCTCAAAAACCATTGCAGCAAAAACAAAAATTGAATAATGCAACCTAATTAAACTAAAGAAATTCCACAAAGCAAAAGAAACTATCAACAGAGTAAATAGATGGGAGAAAATATTTGCAAACTATGCTTCTGATAGATCTAATAGAATCTATAAAGACTTAACAAGCAGAATACAATCTCATTAAAAAGTAGGCAAAAGGCTTGAACAGACACTTCTCAAAAGAAGACATACAAGCAACCAACAAACTTATGAAAATAAAGCTCAACATCACAAATCATCAGAGAAATGCAAATGGAAGCCATAATGAGATACTGTATCACTCCAGTAAGAATAGCTATCATTAAAAAGTCAAAAAATAACAGATGTTGGTGAGACAGCAGAGAAAAGGGAAGGCTTATACACTGTTGGTGGGAATGTAAGTTTGTTCATTCCCTGTGGACAATAGTGTGGAGAATTTTCAAAGAACTAAAAATGTAACTAAAATTTTATGCAGCAATCCTATTACTAGGTATATATATGTGTGTGTGTGTGTGTGTGTGTGTGTGTGTGTGTGTGTCAAAGAAAATAAATCATTCTACCAAAAAGACACATGCACTTGTATGTGTCTTCACAATAGCAAAGACATGAAATCAACTTAGGTGCTCATCAATGGTGGGTTGGCTAAAGCAAATGTGGTACATATATACCATGGAATACTACACAGCTGTAAAAAGGAACAAAATCATGCCCTTTGCAGAAAAACGAATGGAGCTGAAGGCCAGTCTCCTAAGCCAGTTAATGCAGAAATGGTAAAACAAATACTGCATGTTTTCACTTACAAGTGGGAAGTAAATATTGGGTCTACATGGTAATAAAAATGGGAACAAAAGTAACTGGGGACTATTAGAGAATCACGAGGGTTGAAAAACTTCTTATCAGGTACTGTGTTCACTACCTGGGTGACAAGATGAGTTGTTAGCTATACCTCAGCACTGCATAATACTCATCTAACAAACGTGCATCCGTACCCCCGGAATCTAAAATAAAAGTCAATTTTTTTAAATGGCATTCCCCTAGGGGGAAATATGTGGGGGGTTTTTGTGAATGCATATGTATCTAACTGTTTTTTGTGAATGCAATTGTTTCTGAATGCGTATGTATCCAAATTCATGCAGTTGCAAGAAATAGGAAATCTGACCCAAACTGTGTAAGCAGAAAAAAAAAGAAAGGGGGAATTTAATGGTACCCCAACAGCACAGCTGATACATTGAAGAACTAGTATAATTTTCTTCATTTCTAAGGCTCCTTACAGTACTCAGAATTTCCTCTTTTAGTTCCAAGTTTTCTGCACCTGCACTCAGAGCTAAGTTCCACAGGTTCTGATTGGCAAGACTTACTTAACATTTATCTGAATGATAGTCTGGAGAGTTGGAAATGTGGGTGACACTTAAGAAAAAGGAAGCAGGAAATGGATGCTGGGGGGACAACCTATGTATGTCCCATTTGAGTATATATAGACTTTCCCCCATTTTTCCTCCAAATTCAACTTTGCAGGTGGTGGAATAGGCAGAATCATAGCAAGGAATGTACATGTAGAGTCAGCTGAACTTGGAAGAAGGCACAAAGGTGATTTATGCTTCCATTTGCGTGTTTTTTTTCAGCTGAGGAACTCAGAAACACTAGAGGGCCAAATGGAGTTTACCAGTTGAATAACATCAGTGTTTTCTACAGAATACTGAGTTATATTCAGCTTTTATTAGAATAGCTGATGACAGGAAATTGCAAATAATTTATAGTCATTTTGAGACTATTTAGTGTGTTTTTAAAAAAACTAATTGCTTGACTTGAAAATTAACCAGGAAATTAGTGTCGTATTGTAAAACACTTGATTATGATCTTGTGGTTTCTCTTCCCTTTATTCAAGAAATTGTAATGTCTCCCCCCCACCCACCCCCAACTTAAGATAGCTTAGTTTCTGGTTCATGTAAATATACTTCTATTCTGCTGGGCAATAAACCATCCCAACCACTTCCTTCTACTTCCACTTTTTCAGCCCAGTATTTTGCCTCATCATTTGATCTAGTATTTATATGATCCTTCACCATGATATAGAGTCCAATGATATCCAAATTCTGTCAGAGAAAATCCTGACTGGCATTTGCTATTTCTAAGGTCTCATCTTACATCATAACAACAAAAAATAATTATTTCAGTATTCTAAATTCCCTTTGAAAAATAGTTAAGGATATATTGTTTATGATGGTCGACGTTCTGGCAACAAACAATATGAATGAAGTTTGTTGGACTTGTATTGATTTAATCATAGTACAATTTGGTTTATGTAAATTAATCTAAATGTGTAGGAGGCAAAATGATGATGCTAAAATGGCAGGACTCTACCTTGCTCTCATAACTCTGATAGTGAAATCACCTCATAAATAATACAGATTTTTACATTCAGAAATTCATTTTAACTTTGATCTGATTTAATCTCTCTAATTAATTTAAGGATTATACAGTACCTACTTTGAATAATAGAAAGTGTACCTGACCTGACCTGATAATCATATTATTAATTCATTGACAGCATATATAGCAATTAAGATAATTTAATAGTTTCATGTTTGCTACTCACCTGCTTTGTAAGTCTTTAACAAAAGTCCACTATTTACTACCTAATTGGGTCACAATGTTACCTGAATTTTAAATTACATCCTAGTTACATTCAAATGCTAATTAAAATGCTAGACTTGTAGAAATTTAAAACCAATATTCTGAGTTAGCATGAAAAGCAATAAATTAATTGTTTTCAACAGTAGCATTTTTTTTCTCTCAGCCCCTAATTCTCATCCTTCTAAGATTAGAGCCTAGATTTTCTTTGAGAATTTTTTTTTTTTTTTTTTTTTTTTTTTTTTTTTTTTTTTTAGAAACAGGGTCTTGCTCTGTCATCCAGGCTGGAGTGAAGTGTGACAACCATAACTCACTGTAACCTTGAACTCCTGGGCTCAAAGGATCCTTACACCTCAGACTTCGAGTAGCTAGGACTCAAGGCACACACCACCACAGCCAACTATTTTGTTGTTGAAACACGAGTCTTGCTACATTGTCCAAGCTGGTCTTGAACCTCTGGCCTCAAATTCTCCTGCCTTGGCCTCCCAAAGTGCTGGGATTTCAGATGCAAGCCCCCACTGTACGCTGCCAAGACTTTTCTATTCTTATTTATTTTTCTGTATTTAATTTATTGACCTTACTTTCCACATCTAAAGATAGTATTAACAGATCAGAGGTGTTGAGATGTGAAGTAGTATTTCCCGGGACCTTAATGAAACAGAAACTTCTGTTTCCTAAGGTTACTTCTAAAAGGGGCTCCCTTTCCTTCTGGAAAGAATAGAATAAAAATACAAAACCTCAAGCTAAGGCATTCATTTTGATTTACAAAAAGAACTTTCTATTTCCTGTGGAACACCCCAAGGAACCTGAGAATGAAGCTAATGTAGAGAATTCTGTAGAAAGAGAGAAATCAGATTTTTCATAGAATTGTATTTATTACTATATAAATCCTTTCCTAAAATAAAATCTATGGAAGCTGTTTTCAATCCCATGAGCCAATAAAATTCTTATTTTTCTTCTTTTTTGGAAACCTGCAAACTAGACGCAATATTTGTTTCAAGTTCTATTTTTTCTATTGAAGTAAATTTATGTAAGTAAATTGCATAAACCTTAAGCATACTATTCCATAAGTTTTAATATCTGCATATTTCCATGTAATATAGTCCCATCAAGATATAGTATCATTCTACATCATTCTTGTAGAAGTAATATTATGTTACTTTCTAGACAATCTTCTAAAAAGTCAAGGATTTTTAGCTTTCTCATACTGTAGATTAGCTTTATTCGTTTTACAATAATATATCAATAAAACGATAAAGTATAAACTTTTTTGTGTCTATCATTTTGCCATTCAAATAATGTTTTGAGATTCATCCATGTTGTTGCATGTGTTAGTGTATTAGCAAGTTGCTTCTTGACTGCTAGCTAGTATTCTATTTCATGACTATACTATGATTTGGATTCCTGTCTCCTGCTGATGTACACTTGGTTGTTTCCAGTTTTCAACTGTTATCAGTAAAACTACTGTGAATGTTCGTATACAAATCTTTGAAGAAGCATGCGATTTTCAGCTGTGTTCTATTTGTGGCTCTTGTTTATTTTTTAAATTTTGTTTTTGTAAAATTTTCTTTTCCTCTTTTTTTACTCTCTTCTCCTTGAATAACAATTATATATATATTTAAATTTTCAAAAAAATTGTTCTAGAGTTTTCGATATACACTTTCAACTAATCCAAGTCCCTTTTCAAATAACATGGTTGTGCTTCATGGTGACCCTACTTTACAACAGAATATTCCCAATTTTTTGCCCCTGTCCCTTACAATATTGCTGTCTTTTATTTCACATACCTGTAAACTGCTATCACCTGATACATTGTTGCAATTATCCTTTGACTATACTGTTATATTGGATCAATTAAGAAATGTGAAGATTTTATTTTACTGCACTAAATCTTCTCAGATGCACTTTTTTTCTAGTTCCTAAATTAGATCCTAGTTCCTAAATTTCTGACCTATCTCTTTGTCTTTTAAAATAACTTATTTTTAACTTTTATTTTAAATTTGGGGTACAAATGCAGGTACGTTACATAGATAAACTTGTGTCGTGGAGGCTTAATGTACAGATTATTTCACTACCCATGTATTAAATCTGCTACCCATTAGCGGGTTTTCCTAATCATCTCGCTACTTCCAACCTCCACCCTCCCAAAGGCTCTAGTATGTGTCGTTCCCCTCTGTGTGTCCATGTGTTCTCATCATTTAGTTCCTACGTATAAGTGAAGATACGTCGTATTTGGTTTTCTGTTCCTCTGTTCCTTTGCTAGGGATAATTACCACCAGCACCGTTAGGCCCTTGCAAAGGACATGATCATGTGAAAGAACTTCTTTCAATATTTTTTGCAAGGCAGGTCTACATGGAACACATTTCCTCCATTTTTCTTTATCTGAGAGTCTTCTTTCCATTTCTATTTTTGAACAAAAATTTCACTGGATACACATTTCTATGTTGGCGATTATTTCTTGCAATACTTTGAAGTTTCACTCTGCTGTCTTCTGGTTTTCATGGTTTCGAAGGGAAGTCTGATGTAATTTTTATCTGTGTTCCTAAACATATTATCCTATATGGAATCTTGGAAGAGAACATGAATATTAGGGAAATATGAAGAAAACCTGAATAATTATGGTTTAAGTTAATAAAATGCATCAATATTAGTTAATTAATTCTGGCAAATGTAGCATCCCAGGTAAGATGTTAATAATAAACTGGGTGTAAGGTGTATAATTTCTATTTCTCTCTGTAATAGCTTCAAAAATTTCTGTAAATCTAAAACTATATAAAATGTTTGATAAGTTTTTTTTAATTAATTGACCATAAACATGTGGATATATTTCTGGACTCTGTTTTGTTCTATCTAACTACTTGTCTGACTTTATCCCAATGTCATGCTCTCTTGATCACTGCTGTTTCATAGCCTCTTAAAGACAGTTGCTATATATCCTGATATTCTTCAAGATTGTTTTGGTTAATTTGGCTTTAGCGTTTTAATTAGATGTTTAAATCAAGTTGTAAAATTATATTTTGAAACAAATTACTGGAATTATAATTAGGATTAAGTTGAAGGTATGGAACAATTCGGAAGAACTGACATCTTAGTGAAATTGAGTCTCATGAAAATTGTGTATCTATCAATTTATTTAGGTCTTCAACCTATCTCAGTAATATTCTGTGGTTTTTAGTGCTGTCATATTTTAATGCTTTTATTAATTTTGTTCATAAGTAGTTCATGATTTTTGATGCTAATATGAATATATTTTTAACTTATTTTCAAATTATTTGCAACTATCCTGTAGAAAGTGAATTGATTTTGTAAATTAACTTTATTTTGCAAACTTGCTAAATTTACTTAGGAGTCAGAGAGTTGCTTTGTAAATCCCTTAGCATTTTGTAAATAGAAAAATCATATGATTTGTAAATAAAGAATTTTCTTTTTCCTTTCATCTTTATGCTTTAATAAATTTTTCTTGCCTAATTATACTGGCTAGTACAAACTTAATCATGTTAAATACTCAGATGGGAAGAGATATCCTTGACTTTTTCCCACCATTTGAGAGAAGTGGTTTAATGTTGTACCATTAACTATTGTTTTGTAGTGAACTGGCTGCATCTCTTTCAGTAGAAACTGCAGCTCTTATGGTGTCTCTTCACAGCATTGATATGTCTGTCCTCTGCAGTAGCTCCTTCCTTCTATTAATGCCTTTTAGTTAGGGGTGATTTTAATTTTCTGCTGTTGCTAGTTTTGGGCAGGCATGGTTAGGTAAAATGAAGGGTTAGGTAAAATGAAGAGGAATGGTTTTAATTTTAAACCATTCCTCTTCATTTTACCTAACCCTGCCTGCCTAAAGTTTTGTAAATAATTTATTCATTACACTTCTTCAATTAACTTTTGAGTATGCTATCTCAAAAGGTACCAAGATCCTGACTGATACAAGCATAATATAAAAACACAAGTTTCATTTCTTATTCAGGAGTAATTTTGCTCCAGAGGTAATAACTTGTAGTTTGATTAAGAGGACTTATGAGATATAATTATAAGACAACCGTATTTTTGTTTTCTTTTGTTCTTTGAAATGTACTTTGAACAGCCAGTTCTTCTCTGGTACAGGATAAAAACTTGAGTGGGCTCCATGACTTTTACAGTTACTCTAAGCTTAAAAAACAAATCCTATTTCAAGTTGCAAAACATTCTCAATTCAACAACTAAAATGGGAGGTTTGTTACTTCAAAACTAAATTTGATTTAACATTGAAGATATCTCAGTCCTCGCCTCTGTGTAGTTCTTCAGTACTTGGGAAGTACATAGGTATGGGTGGAGTTTAGTAGGTTTATCCTCTTTCCCCATAGACTCCTCTTTATCTTTCTCTATCTAACATCTGACCCTTCCCTATTTAGAGAGCAGAGATGTAAAGAAAAAAAAGACCGGATAAAGGTTCCAACTTTTCTGATACTGTCATGAGCTCGTTTATCCTTTCTCTGGACTTACCAGATATTTAAAGTTGAGTCATATTTTGTGGGCTGTCTTCTTCTGAGACTTCCACTCATATTTCAAGAATCTCTTACATGCGGTTTCCTTGATAGAGTGATAATTTTGCGTGAGGTTTGAAGTTTCCTTCTCTTTCTGCAATCTGTGGGCATCTAGAAATAAGCCTTGTATTTTTCTGCTGAAGTCAATTAACACATTTAAATGACTCCCCTTTAATGGAATCAAAGAAAAGCCTATAATTTCTCTCTGTGGTTTGTGGCTGAATTCTAGCCCATGGAAATCATACATATATCCTTTCAACTTATTATTTTCTAGAATTTTATTATGTTAAAAATGTAGTCCTCTCTGTGGTCATAGATTTCTTTGTTCAATCTCTTGTCCTTAAGATTTTTATATAAATCAAATACCAGATCTCTGGATTCCCCAAACATCACAGGATTCATTTTAAGGTCTCAGAAGATTTTCTTAGAATTCTCTTACTTGGGATAATGGTGAGAATGAGGAATCTCCCACTCCTCACTCTAGAGGAAGGTGAGATTCACGGAAAAGCTCTTGCCAATGAATTTATTTTTAAAATCCTTCTTTCCACTCAATCTCTGACTCCTGATCCTTTTGAAATATTGGTGTTAGTGGAAGATTTAGCAATTTGAGGGGGGGATTTTTAAAAATTTTCCATTACACTGTGATACATCACTTTGGAATATAGTAGCTATTTTTTACTTGGTCTCTCATGGGAAATTTCATTTAACAGACTGTTATATTTCCATATTTTTTGTCATTGCCACAATCTGCAACTTGCCTTGCTCCTCCCTTTTTATGTAATAGGCAATTCCTTTACTTATTTATTTGGAGAAAGTGGAATGCATTTCTGTTATGGTTTAATTTCACTTTTTCCTTGTTGAAACTCTTCTCACAATCCACTGGGACATTTCCTGAAATCCTCTTTAAGCCATGTTTCCTAGATTATACATTGTTTTAGGTATAACTCAAGTCACCTTCCTACCTCTTAAAACTGAGTCAAAACAAGATGGCCTACGGGAAAGGGCACAGTGAGATGGCGTATGTGTCAAAACCTAATGCCATATGAGAAAGGAGGTGGAGAGTGATCAGAGATGTTCTCCTTGTCTTTTTCTTCTAATTGGGCAAAGCCTTTAGTCTTCAAGGTTTTTAATCATAAAAGTTTTTTTACTGTTTTAACAACTAAATTATAAGTTAATATTTTGTCAACTAAATTATAAGTTAATATTTTATCTTTCTCTTCCACATAGTTAAAATTGATAGAATTTCTTCATTTGGTTTATCTCTCTATTTGTGCCACAATTACCAGTTAGGGGCAGTGTTAGAAGCCTGTCTCATTCAAACAAAAGGAAAACCTTTCATTGGTGATCTGCCCAAACTGGGAGAGCACTTAGAACAGAAGCAAAGAGCAGACAGCTGAGACCCCTGTCCCAGGATCAGCATATAATTTTTTTCTAACTTAGTGTTGTCCAAGCAGGCCAGGTTATATAAATCCCATTTTGTGTTGGTATAAAGGAATGTCCGAGTCTGAGTGATTTATAAAGAAAGATTTATTTGGCTCGTGGTTCTACAGGCTTTGCAGGAATGGCAGCAGTATCTGCTTAGCTTCTGGTAAGACCTTTGAAAGTTTTACTCATGGAGGAAGGTGAAGAGGGGAGCAAGGGTGTCATATGGCTTAATAGGAAACAAGAGAGAGGAGGGTGGTCCCAGATTCTTTCTTAACAATCAGATCTCATAGTAACTAACTGAGTGAGAACTCACTTGTTACCTTGCAGAGAGCACCAAGACATTAATGAAGGATCTGCCCCCATGACCCAAACACTTCCCACTAGGCCCCTGTCTTCAACATTGGAGATCAAATGTCAACATGGGATTTGGAGAGGTAAGACATCCAAATAATATCACCAGTTATTTCTGATTCTAATACAATTGCATGGCTTTACTGTCTGAAAAAATTTCACCCGTTGTTCTTTTGGGTTCAATTCCATTTGGAATCCTAGATTATGGAGCATAGGTTTTTAAGGCTGCAATATAAAATAAAGTCTACCTAACTGCCTATTCATTTTGTAGTTAAACTAATAGAGTTAAACTAATAGAGTAGTTAAACTAATAGGGGAGATTGAGGTTTACTCATGGCCATATTAGAAGCATAAGTCAGTTGTCTCTACTTCCAAGCAGCTATTATTTGTATTTCACTTTTTGGACTGCCTTTTATGTTTACCACTGCTTCTGTTTGTGCCCACAGTCTTGACTAATACAGATTTTTAATTTCACACTTATCTATGTTCTCTAACCACAATTTTCATTGTCTAGTTTTTCTGGTCTAAATTCCATGTCACATATTGAACTTTCATACATTTTCCTGTTTGCTAAAATTTGTTCTGAAACCACCCTGACTGCACTTATCTCCAGAATTCATATTAGTGACTCCATATAAACAGTCACTCTTTTTTCTCTCTCTTCCTCTCCATCAGTGAACAGGTCACTCCCATGGTAGCATGCTGTTTGGGTGAATTGCTCCCTTTTACATTTTCTTCTACCTACTAGTCTCCTATACACTAGTTCCTGATCCACTTGACCTCATCTGTCACCAGGTCATTTGCACCTTGTTGATTGGTCAGTAGGCAAATCATAAGAGATTTTGAAAACTGATAGACTGTGTTAATAAAGCAGGCACAAGAATGGGCTTGCCAGAGAAAATACAGAGAGCCAAGTTAAATTTGCATTTCAGATAAACATACTAAGAAATTATCTAGCATTTATCTGAAATGCAGATTGGACTGGGCATCCTGTATTTTTGTTTGCTAAATCTGTCATTCCTACAGATAACTATTTATTAAGAATTTTTTATTTCAATTCAATCATTGTATATAATTCTCTTTCATTCTTTTCTAAATGCTATTGGATTCAACCTGTATCCTATTAGATTTAGTTCTGTCAATTTTCATGATTCTCTTTAGGTGTTTACTATTGCATAAATACCTCCAAGGGCTTTGGCTATAGTAAATATAACCTGACTATTGATCTGACATAATTTCTTTGAGTAAATCCTCTCCTATTTGTTTATGGCCTAGCATAGAATTTGTTATTTAAGCTCTAGCTATTGCTCTGTCTTTCATCCCTGTATCACACAGGGTTCCTACAGGAAAAAAAAAAGTTATTAAATGAAGATAATTTTCATGAGTACACTTTTCACTGAAATGTGGAAAGGGGTAAGAGACCCAGGGACTAGCAGTGACTAACAGCTGGTATGCCTGAAGGGGACAGAGTAACCAGAATGCAAGGAGAGCTGTAGCTCTAGAAGAGAAGCTACCCAAAGGGAATAATACTAAAGGATGAAGGAAGTATCTTTTGCCTCGACTATGGCCTGGTATTGAGGAAGTAGGAGATCAGTTACCCCAGTCTCTCTCTCCTGCCCTCAGGACAATGACCTCTCCTCTTTGTCAATTCCATCTGGAGGTGGAAGATAGGGAGCCCAGGTGATCAAGCCCAAGGAGGTCCTCATGAAAAGAGTGGAAAATGAATCTGAAGAGCAACTGACTCGAAACTTCAAGGAAAGAGGGAAACATATTTGAATATTTAAATCTATCAGTAACAGGTCATAGGAAAACATTTATAAAAAAATTAAACATCTAATCAAGTTATCAAATGAATAATGCATTTACTGTTGAATAGTGAGTTGTTGAGGCATTTCAGTTAGACCTTTAACATGAGTAGATTTTTGTTCATAAATGTAGATAGGGATTGAGGAACTTGCTGTCTTTTAAAGATATATTAAATGATAATCATATTCTGTAAGGGAGGCATAAAAATAAGCAGCTTTTGATATTGTTGGTAGGAATGTACTTTAATAGCATCAGTCCCCAGCCTTTATGTCACCAGGAACCAGTTTTGTGGAAGACATTTTTCCACAAATAGGGTGGCATTGGGGGGATGGTTTCAGGACAAAACTGCTTCACCTCAGATCATCAGGCATTAGATTCTCAAAGGGAGCAGGCTGCCTGGATCCCTCTCATGATGAGTTCGTAATAGGGTTCACGCTCCTATGAGAATCTAATGCCCTCTCTGATCTGACTGGTGGTGGAGCTCAGGTGGTAATGCTCACTGGCTGGCCGCTCACCACCTGCTGTGCAGCTGGGTTCCTAACAGGTCATGGATCAGTACATGTCTGTGGCCTGGGAGTTGGGGTTTCCTGTTTTATAGAACCTTTTTAGAAAGTAATTATCAACTTTATAACAAAAATTTTAAAGTGTATAGACCTGTATTCTGAAAGTTAACATATAGGAATTTATTCCAAGAAAATTGCCAAAGGATTGCATGTGGTTCATATAAAGATTGTATATATGAAAACATTCACTCATGGTTGCACAACTTGGAAGCAACTTAGATATAATAATCATTTAAATAAATAAGTTATAGTGCATCTATAGAATATTATGCTGTGAAAATGCTTTTTTTAAAACCACAGATATGCACTATACATTTTTATTTGAAAATAATTATGAATTACTGTAGAATATAATATAGAGCCCCACTTTTGTAAGAAAAATTCCTGCATGTACATAAGCCAAAAAAAGAAAAAAATGATTAGAAAAATAGTTTCCTAGCAAATATCTCTGAGTGGTGAGATAATAGATAATTCTTATGTTCTTATTTATGTAACACTTTTTTAAAAAATTCAAGTTGATTGTATTATAATCAAATTCATCTACTTTAGGTGTATACTTGAATGAGCTCCAACTAATGTGTACTATTGTGTATCCAACATAACGATTGAGATATCGGACATTTCCATCATCCCAGTAAACTTCCTATGTGCCTTTGATAGTCAGTTCCCTCTCCTCAGCCCAAACCCCTGGAAACTCCTGATCAGATTCCTGTTCCTATAGTTTGCCTTTTTTTGAATGACACATAAATGAAATCATAGAGTCTATTGCCTTTCATTATGACACATAAATGAAATAATAGAGTCTATTGCCATTTTTGAATGACACATAAATGAAATCATAGAGTCTGTTGCCATTTGGTTTCTTTTACTTTGTATAATGCGTTTTTTTTAAGATTCACTTACGTTTTTGCATGTATAAGTAGTAGATCCAATCTTTTATTGCTGAATAGTATTCCATTGTAGAGCTGTGCCACAATTTGTTCATCCATTTACTAGTGGATGAGCATTTGGGTTGTTCTCACTGTGGAGTTATTACGAATAAAGCTACTATAAACACTCATGTACAGGTTTCTGTATAAGCAAATGATTTCATTTCTCTTGAGTAAATATCTAACAGCAGAAGGTCTGGATCATATGGTAAATATAGATTTAATTTTGCTTACCAAACTGTTGAATTCTTTTCAAGGAAAACGGTACCATTTTGCACTCCCATCATCAATATATGAGTGTTATAGTTTATTTCTGTGAAGCAATCAACTGTATTTTATTTAAAAACTTGGAATCTCAGGTTAAGTATAAACTTATAAAAGGCATTAGTATGTGTAGTTTTGATATGCTAAAATAAAATAATAGCTCTATAAATTATTAAGCCAGTATCAGGCATATTTTACATTTTAAATTAATAATAATTGTTATACTAGTGATTGCTGCTCACCAATCTGTAATAGCTTATGTCTGATACTCAGTTCACGATTATATTAAGGAAACACTTCGAAACGTATCTTCTTGTAGATACTAAACGTCATAAAAAGCTTTTCTCCTGTGTCTGTTTCTTTACTCAGGATTTAACGTCTTTCTGCTTACACGACTCCTCAATTGTTGATTTCTGTCTCCCTAGCTCTGTTTCTTTCAGCATCACAGAGCAGAGTTAAAGCTCAGGAATACTTCCCTCTTACCAGTTTTTTTCTTCTTTCCTAAACTTTTACTGTAACAGTCCTCACTGCCTTATTGCCATCTGCTTTGCTTCCATTTTCTATTTCAATTTATTTTGTTCTTTTGTTAATCAGTTCTCACAGAAATGATACAAAATTCTCAAAGACTAAAAATGGATTTGTACACTAGGATGCTATGTGGATGAAATTACAGTTAAATATTATTCTACTTTCTTATACCTTACCAGAGTGTATTTCAGTTTCAAAGGAGGAAGATGTAGATAAATTGTGCAAGACTGATTTGTTTTATTCTCATTACTTTATTCATTTGAGGATTTTGATTTCCTCTCTATACTGTTGTCACAAAATTAGTTGTTGATTTATCACATATTTCATAAAAAGGCATGCTGAGTTTTTGTTGTTGTTATTGTTGTTGTTGTTATTGTTGTTTTGTTTTTTTTGTTTTGTTTTAAGAGAACTATGTCCCAGTTACTTCAACAGGAAGTGGTTTCAACTCTCAGATCTGTGGCTTATTCTATCATTTACTAAATGCTGCTTTGAAATTAATCATGATCATTTCAAGGCGACTTTGAAAGGTCATCCCATCCATACCTCTGCCTCCAGTCAGTAGGTCACTTCTAATTATTGGGGGATATGTGGCAACAATAATTTTTAGGGACAGACAAAACCATCACATATAACCTATAATTTGCCCTCTAATCATCAAGTGAGCTCTAGTTGTATAAATTACTTTTACTGAGTTCAGTATACATTTTATTAGTGCTGTTGCCTTCTATTGCATAGAATGCATATGGCTAAGCTATTAAGTAAAATCGCTTATAGATGTAAATTTTTTATGACTTTTTAAATGTTAATGTATGGCTGTTAAATGTTAAAGTGGTAAATAGCTTCTAGGAGTTCATATGTACTAAATTTCATTTTGCAGCCCTCAGCATTTAAAGAAAGAACTCATATTTGTCAAGCTAAGATTTTTATAAACTTGCAGCTTTTAATATATAATTGTATAAAAGAAATTAAGATACTTAGAAAATATATCAATTAATTTTAAAATTGCTGCTGCCATAAACATCAAGCATCCTCTTGCTGGTAGATTATAGAAGAAAAATATTATGAAATATAAGAATTCTGAATTTTAGCTATTGCTCCAAACTAAAAATATAGCTTTCTAAGTTAATGTGCCAGTTCTATGTTCATCTATGTAAGGCTGCTTACAATCCTATTTACATTAAATATTTTTTGTCGATAAATACCTGAATTTTTTTCTGAGTACTCCTGCTCCTACCACTGTCTATATCACTCATGACACAACAGTATAATCAGAGAATGAACAAAATTGGAGCTGAGATCAATTTTTGCATAAATCTCATGGTCTTCGTTGAAGGGTTGTCAATATATTTAACTATAAATTCTTCTTAAAAATACAGATGTCTGACCAACATGGGGAAACCGCATTTCTACTAAAAATACAAAATTAGCCAGGCATGGTGGTACATGCCTTTAATCCCAGCTACTTGGGAGGCTGAGGCAGGAGAATCACTTTAACTGAGGAGGCCGATGTTGAGGTGAACCAGGATTGTGCCATTGCACTCCAGCCTGGGCAACACGAGCAAACTCTGACTCAATATCTATATAGGGAGTCAAATGTATTTTGACTCCCTATTTATCAATGAGGTAAAGGGAAGGTAGAACAATCTCCAATCAAGGCCATAGTAACAGGGCAGCAGGACAAGGAGCATCAGCTTTTCTTTTATGCACGGCTTTTTCTAGGCAGTGATGGTAATGCATAGAACAGGCAAGATAACACTGAAGTGTAATTACGTAATTTGTTACTCCATTTCTTTACTATGGTGCCATAACATACCACATACTGGTGACTTAACAGTAATTTATTGATTCACAGTTCTAGAGGCTAGGAATCTGAGATCAACATCTCATTACTGTTGGTTCCTTCTGATGACTGTAAAGGCGAGTCTGTTTCATGCCTCTCATGTCTTATGGTAGTTTACTGACAATCATCAGTGTTCTTTGGCTTGTAGGTGCTTCACCCTGATTTCTGCCTTCATGTTCACAGAGACTGTGTGCATGTCTGTCTCTGTGTCTAAATTTTTTCTACTTACAAGGACACCAGTTATGTTGATGTTAGGCCCACACTAATGACCTCATTTATCTTGATTAAATCCTTATTTCCAAAAGTTTCATTCTGAGATCTTAAATGTTGAGGCTTCAGCATATTTTGCAAGGGAGACAACTTAATTCATAACAATTTTCTACACACAGGCCATGGGAGAACTAGCAGTTTAGCAAACCCAGAAACTCTCCTAAATATAGCTTCCCCCTTTGTAACACATTCAAATTATTTGTCTTCATGACATCATCCAATCTCCAAGGCACATAACCTTCCAAAATTCACCTTAGTTCTTCCTCAAAAGAGAGACTATATAAAATCCTGTCTCCTCTCTTCTGATTACCCTGTTTTATTATTAAAGTCATGCATCTCTTAGCAAGGAAATACATTCTAAAAAATGTGTCACTGGGTGATTGTCATTGTGTGGCCATCATAGAATCAGCATATACTTGCACAAACCTAGATAGAATAGCTTACTACACACCTAGGCTGGGTAATGTATAGCCTATGGCCTCTATGCTAAAAACCTGTACAGCATATTACTGCATTGAATACTGTAACACAATGGTAAATATTTGTGTATCTAAATATATTTGTATGTCTATATATAAACATAGAAGAGGCATACTAAAAATATGGTATTATAAACTTAGTAGATCGCTATTGTATTGCAGTCTGTTGTTGACCAAAATGTCATTATGCAGTGCATAACTGTATTAGTACTATTTAGGTTACCTGAGTCTTCTACTATATTATAGTTTTGTAGTGTTTCTAGTATACAACATAATTTTTTAGAATACATATAGATAGTAAAATGTTGCTACAGTGAAGCAAATTAACATATCCATTTCACATAGTTCCACATTTGTGTGTGTGTGTGTGTGTGTGTGTGTGTGCGCGCGCGCTTAATGGCAAAGGAAGCTATAATCTACATTTTTTAGCATGAATCTCATGTGTGGTACAATTGTATTACCTATAGTTCTCATGTTGTTCCTTATATCTCAAGATTTGTTCATCCTACTACTTGGTATTATTTGGATTACAGCTCCCAATTTTCTCCTCACCTCCCCCTGCCCCTAGTAACTCTGGTAACTACTCTTTGGTTCTCCCTTTGACTCTATATATTATATTTGGATTTTTTTTTTTTTTTAGATTCTACATATAAGTAACATCATGCAATGCAGTCAGTCCTCCCTGTCTGGAGGTTTTGCATCCATAGATTCAAACAAACATGGATTGAAAATATTT
Organism: Saimiri boliviensis; assembly: GCF_048565385.1. Lineage (NCBI taxonomy): Eukaryota > Metazoa > Chordata > Mammalia > Primates > Cebidae > Saimiri > Saimiri boliviensis. Next base: position 96,612,179 of record NC_133453.1, read on the forward strand.
TTTTTAAAGAAAAATAATACAATAATACAAATAAAAAATAACACAGTAACACTATTTACATAGCATTTACATTTTCCTCTAAGTAATCTAGAGATGGTTTAAAGCAACTAAGAGGATGTGTAGGTGTTCCATGAAAATATGCCATTTTAGACAAGAGACTTGAGTATCCACAGATTTTGTTATTTATAAGGAGTCCTGGAACCTGTTCCCTGCAGATACCAAGGGATACAAAAAAACGACTATATTTTTCTTTCTGTGTTGGGTTTATTTCACTTAGCATAATGTCCTTCATGCTCATTTATGTTGTGGCAAATGGCAAGCTCTTGTGCCCTTTTAGGGTTGAATAATATTCTATTGTATACATGTATCACAATTTCTTTATCTATGAATCTGTTGACAAACACTTGGCTATTTTCTATATTTTGGCTATGTGAATGTTGCTGCAATAAACATGGGAGAAAAGATATTTTTTGAGGTAGTAATTTCATTTTCTCTGTGTAAAATGCCAGAAGAGGGATTGCTGGCTTATATGGTAGTTCCATTTTTAATTTCACTAGAAGCAATCACACCTTTTTATAATGGCTATACCAATCTATATTCCCACAGTTTACCTGGGTTCCCTGTTCTTCACATTCTCACCAACATGATATCTCATTCTGAAGTCCAATTGCATATATTTTCATTCCACAATATTTTTGATGTTATTTTATTTTATTGAATTGTATATACTTATAATTTTTCTCTACTCTTATTAAAATGGAATTTCTGTCACTTGAAGCAAAACTAATATACTTCATCATATTGTGACTTTCTTGAAGCAATATTTATATTTGTCATCATTTCATAGCTAGAAATTTTCTTACTGTCTTTAATGGAAAATAAAACTTCATACCTTCTACAAATTTAATTGTACCCAAAGAAGTCCAGAAAGTTTAAATTTGCTGACAATTTCATCAGGCTATTTTGTTACCTTTTTCTATTTCTACTTCCAATCTAACATGGGAATTTATTACTATGTATAAATGTGGAAATTGAGTCCATTCTAATATGCTTGTTAGGTTATTTGTGAGGTTTGTAAGTCATGTGAAAAGTACCTTTTTGATTCACAAAAGAGCTTGACCCAAATAACCACACCCTATGCTTAATATTTGCATTTAATGCTTAACTTGTATATTATACATTCATACCTTTGCATTTTTAATATTATGAAATTTTCATCAAAATAACAGTATTTCTACTTTGTTCTTCTCATAAATAAAATTAATTTAAACACATGAACTGTAAGTTTTAAGCTATCAAAGATCTCTCATGGGTTTCATTTCTGACTGTGATTATTCAGTGATTTCCTTGGGGGTTAGGTAAGGCTAATTTTGCAATTTATGCTTGTAAGCATATTAGGTAAGACCAATTCTATGATTTATGCTTAGAAGCATGAAAGTTTTCCTGCTCTTCAGTAAGTCAACTCAGAGTCATGTTCTATAAGGCAAGGAACTTCTCAGATGAATAGTTTTGACCCTTCTATGTCCCATGACTTTTATTTAATTGATTAATTGATTTGATTTATGTATTCACCTGACACTGTTGATTATAATTCTAGAGAAAATAATGGCAAAGACAAAACTTATTCTCAATGCCTGAGACACACACTGCTCTTTTTTCTCCTACCCTTTAGTATCTAAATAATTTACCCTATTTCTTCAGCCACAATGCTCTCTTAACCTTCTTCCATACGTTTAACAGAGCTGTTAGGCGTTTTTATATTGAAACCATTTACCAAAATGCATATTGTAAACTGTTTAGAATTAAAAGCTTATGTTTAGAAACTTTATTGAACTTTCTATTCAAGTGTATTCACATTTAAATCACACAACAGTTAGAGGGTAAGCGAATGTTACTCGATTGTAAAAGAATTTTAGATCAAAGGCGTTCTTATTGATTAGTGATGTTAAAATTTGTTATGTAAGCTTAAAAATTAAAATAAGACTTAGAAACTGAATGAGCAACACCTGTTTCTAATATATATGTACACACACATGTATATGTAAACCATCTTGCTTTATTTGGAAAAAAAAGTCAAAGAAATAATAGCAATCATTGCAGGAGCTTTAGTTAACTGTAATGTTTAGTTAAAAAAAAATTCTGAAGAACATATTATGTCAATAGCTTCTCCTAGGCCAGAAGTCTCCAAACCATAGCTCACTGGGCAAATCTGATCCATTGCCTATTTTTGCAAATGAAATTTTGTTCAAAACCAGCCACATTCATTCACATAACATAGTGTCTATGATTACTATCTTGCTGCAATGACAGAATTAAATAGCTGCCACCAAAAAATCATGTACTTTACAAAATCTAAAGCATCTACTCGCTAATATTTTACAGGAAATTTTCAATCATCCCCATCCTAGGTAATGCCTATTAGACCCAAAATATTGTGGGACTATTGATCTTGTATAAAGATATAACCTGAATGGCCACATGTTTTCTGAATGAATTGAGATACATCTTAAACAAACTACTACAATCAGCTTGGTTAGTCAGCAAGGATAGCTGTAGACTACATCATGTCCTATTTGGACATAATAAAATGGAATAAGTTATATAGTCCTCCATAGCCTTATTTCCTTGGTTATCTTCAACAAGAAATATAGAGGCTGACCTTGTAAATATATCTCTATCCATTGTTCCATTTATTGAATATGCCACAAAAGTCACAATCATCTGAAGTTGAGGTTGAAGCATAACATTCTTTCTTTTATTATTATTATACTTTAAGTTCTGGAGTACCAGTGCAGATTGTGCAGGATTGTTACATTAGGTATACAGATGCCATGGTGATTTGCTGCATCTATCCCCCTGTTATTTACATTAGATATTTCTCCTAATGTTATTCCTCCCAAATTCCTCCACCCCCTGCTATCCCTACCCTAGCCCCCTACCCCACAACAGGTCCCAGTGTATGATGTTCCCTTCCATGTGTCCATGTGTACTCATTGTTCAACACCCACTTATGAGTGAGGACATGCTGTGCTTGGTTTTCTGTTCTTGTGTCAGTTTGCTGAAAATGATGGTTTCCAGCTTCATCCATGTCCCTGCAAAGGACATAAACTCATCCTTTTTTATGGCTGCATAGTATTCCATGGTATATATGTGCCACATTTTCTATATCCAGTCTATCATTGATGGGCATTTGGGTTGGTTCCAAGTATTTACTATTGTGAACAGTTCCACAATAAACATACATGTGCATGTGTCTTTATAGTAGAATAATTTATAATTCTTTGGGTTTATACCCAGTACTGGAATTGCTGGGACAAATGATATTTCTATTTCTGGATCCTTGAGGAATCGCCACACTGTCTTCCACAATGGTTGAACTAATTTACACTCCATCAACATTGTAAAAGTGTTCCTATTTCTCCACATCATCTCCAGCATCTTTTGTCTCCAGATTTTTTAATGCTTGCCATTCTAACTGGCGTGAGATCGTATCTCAATGTTGTTTTGATTTGCGTTTCTCTAATAACCAGTGATGGTGAGCATTTTTTCCCATGTTTCTTGGCTGCTTAAATGTCTTCTGTTGAAAATGGTCTGTTCATTACCTTCACCCACTTTTGGATGGGGTTGTTTTATTCTTGTTAATTTGTTTTAGTTCTTTGTAGATTCTGGATATTAGCCCTTTGTCAGATGGGTAGATTGCAAAAAAATTTTCTCATTTTGTTGGTTGCCCATTCACTCTAATGATAGTTTCTTTTGCTGTGCAGAAGCTCTGGAGTTTGATTAGATCCCATTTGTCTATTTTGGCTTTTGTCGCCATTGTCTTTGATGTTTTAGTCATGAAGTTCTTGCCTATGACTATGCTCTGAATGGTTTTGCCTAGGTTTTCTTCTAGAGTTTTTATGCTGTTAGGTCTTGTGTTTAAGTCTTTAATCCATCTGGAGTTGATTTTAGTGTAAGGTGTGAAGAAGGGGTCCAGTTTCAGCTTTCTGTTTGGCTAGCCAGTTTTCCCAACACCATTTATTACAGGGAATCCTTTCCCCATTGCTTGTTTTTGTCAGGTTTGTCAAAGATCAGATGGTTGTAGATGTATGATCTTACTTCCAAGGCCTCTGTTCTATTCCATTGGTCTACATCTCTGTTTTGGAACCAGTACCATGGTGTTTTGATTACTGTAGCCTTGTAGTGTAGTTTGAAGTCAGGTAGCGTGATGCCTCCAGCTTTGTTTTATTTGCTTAGGATTATCTTGGCTATGCTGGCTCTTTTTTTGTTCCATATGAAGTTTAAGGTAGTGTTTTCCTGTTCTGTGAAGAAGGTTAATAGTAGCTTGATGGGGATAGCATTGAATCTATAAATTACTTTGGGCAGTATGACCATTTTCATGATATTGATTCTTCCTAATAGCATATTCTTGTAAAAGTAACATATTTGTTGTTGGAATGAATACAACTTGTATAAGCAAAGTAAAAAAAAAAAACAATATTAGGATCTAAAACTAGCAGATGTATATATATGTCATGCAAACTTGGGTTGTATAAATTTAGGTGAGAGGTACAATTTTCATGAAACTACATACGCAAAGGTAAAAGTACAAGCACAATAACTGGAGGACACATTAAGGACAACAGGTGTACCAAAGAACAACAGCCAAGGAAAGCTGCTGCAGTTGAGTATATGGATTATCCCTAAAACCGATGGCAATCAAAGAAAAATCCAAAGCAACAACAACAAAAAACAAAGACAAAATTATGCACAATTGAAGAAGACACATCTTCCCAGTAAACTCTAAAGATTTATGATGTGAAGAGAATGTATCTCATTTACGTGTGTCATACCTCTCTTGTGGAAGAGAAATAATTAGCACCACTTTTAAAAATTAAAATGTTTCACTTTTATGTTTAGACCACATACCTGGGTGAGAGCTATTTTACATCAGGTTTCCACTAAGCGTAAATTTAATCAATTTTAAATATTTAGTATTTTTTAAATGAAAAGATCACATTAAACTAAACTTTTTTTTCAGTAGAGAAGAAATATTTAAATAACCCTAATTTTGCAAATAAACTATTTGTTTTTTTACAAGATATGAAAAATAAGATGTGCTTTTATTTTATAGAAGTTATCTCCATTTGTATTTCTAATTTGCTGTTACAAAATTCAATATATGTCAAATGACTACAGATTTTCCTTGACTTACAATGGAATTATATCCTGATAAACTTATTATACGTTGAAAATATTGTAGATTAAAAATACTTTTTTTTCTTTTTTTAACTTTTATACTTTTAATTCACCTAGTCTACCGAACGTTATAGCTTAGCCTAGCCTACCTTAAATGTCCTCAGAACATTTTAGCCTACACTTGGAAAACATCGTCTAACACAAAACCTGTTTCATAATAAATTGTGAAATATCTCATGTAAGTTATTGAATACTAGATTGAAAGTGAAAAACAGAATGGTTTGTGTATACATTGAAAAATGGTTTCTACTGAATGTGTATGATTCTCATACTATCGCAAAGTTGAAAAACTGCATATATGTCTGTCTATCTTCTGTCAGGAATTGCCTGTATTTTGGAGAGCAGAATATGGTCTTACTTTACTAATTATTTTAATATCTACCTTATGTTAAACTGTTTTATTTCTTGAAAGGATTTTTAATTTGGGAATCAATAGTGCAGTAGTTAGAGGTTCTGTTCAACTGCTTGCAATTGGCATTTAGCTGCAGCAGTTTATATTTACAGGGGTTCTTTTCCATATATAACTTAGAGGTTTCCTGATGTCCGTTCTGCAACTCAAGAATGTCAGGGGAAAAAGGGCTTTGCAATTTTCTCAGCATTTCCCTCTGAGCCTCCATTATACAGAGTATTTGCTAAACTACATGCATAAAGGAACTTGACAGTGAAGATGAGCTGAATTTTGGACTGACTTACTCAAAAGATTTGGAGAACCAAAGATAGTGTTTCCTGGGAAGCAATTGGAAGCAAATGTCAGAATCAGAAGCAATTAGTATGAATTTTCATTGAGGTGATATTGGAAGCTAATTGATTTCTATTTCAGTGTTACATGAGAGCAGAAAGGCCTGAAGTCTGAGAGGAAAGTAGGCCAGTAGAAACTCTTTATTAGGATAAAGGAGACTAGAACACATTTTTATGTAGAGAAAGTTTTGTGTGCTAAGAGGAGGATTATTGAAGTGATTGGCAACAAGTTAAGGCTGCCTAGGAAGGCACACTGATCACAAGAGTGGCAAAGGCAAGAGGAATAGGTTTGAATAGCATGTTCTTCAAGTATAAAGAAACAGTAGCATAGGCCTATCTTGTTATTTTGAGAAAAGCCTTAATGAAAAGATTACTACTCCCTGGGGGAGTTGGCTCTCCCTTTCACAGAATTCTGTAACAACTTATCCTCCCACTATTATTTTAAAGACTGTAGAATCGACAGATTGAATGTGTTGAGACACAGTATTTTTTTTTAATTTTTTTTTTTTTGTGCCAAGTTATGTGAAGGTCAAAAGTCGATGCTATAACTTCATCATATATCTCAAAGGGATTCTCAACTTTCTTTGTATAAAGATCTAAGCACATATTCTATTAGAAGAAGATCTAAATACTCTCTGAAAATAAACTTCTGCCCTCTTTAATATGTGACACTTTTTAACAAAATCTACAACAAATTCCCCAAACTTGTTCATAGAAGACTTGTTCATTGTGCTTTTGTGCATTTCACAATGTCCAATGGATCATATTTTTCAACTACAAGTAAAAAATAACCTGGAATTAAAATGCTTAGTGATTTGAACCCTATTTCTTCAGAAATTTCCAGACAATAGTGACAGCCACCCACTGCTTTATGCAAAAATAAACTGGTCGATTTAGACTATAGTCATCATAACAGCACACATAAAGAGAAAATACGTGTATGTAAACAAGATTGAACTACAGCTACACACTTATTTTCCATTTGAAAATGAAACAGGTTGGTAGCCTTACCAATAAACAGAGCTCAATACTGTCTTAGTCTTCTGTTTGAGTTTTGGAAACCTGAGTCTTACGGTAATTGCATATTACATCTGCATCCTTCAAATGAGTTTATAATGACTATTATCATCAGAATAAATAGGAAAACAATTAACCATGATTAGCCTTTTTTATGTGAAGCGTTAGCTCCTTATTTTGGCATTCAGTTTGCAATCATTTTGAAATTAGCTATGAGTTTGAATAACTTTATTTATTTATTTTTGTATTTCAATAGTGTAAGAACAAATGAGTTTCTTAACCTTATGCATTTCTATAAAAAAGTAGAAAATGCTAGCAGTGTTTATGAAAACATAAAACCCATTTTCCTAACTATTTTTCTAAAAAAGCAGAGAAAGAGATCAAAAGGAAGCTTTCTGATTCTTTTTTTGAGTTCGGTTTGAAACAGAGCCAACTTGAAGTACCTCCTATTAAATTCATTATTGTACTTTATATACTCCCGCAAATGATTAATTTTTCACTGCCACAGTTCACTTTCAAAGGTAACTGTTTTCTGTTAAGAGAACAAAGACATGACTTGGTAAACACACACTGATGATACGGTTCAAATATTACCACCTTTAAAATATTGAGACATTATTATACAAACACGTTTTATTTTCCACACTATGAAATGTATATTTTCACAGATTCTCAAATGCTTTGGAATAGAAGAAGGAAGACTTAAACTAATGACTATCCATAAATCAAGGCCAGATTCCCCTTGTTTGTGATAGAATGCCGGAGCACTGACTGCCTTGCCGGTGGGGATGTATTTGAGTCCTGCAAGTGATGACTGAGAATAAAAATCCCAGGGGATTTCATGAGCAATGTCTGAACTTTCCAGATGAGGGTTGTACAGCCAACACACTCAGTTCTTAAGGAGATGGTTCAGGTCCTTGGAGATCTAGCCCTCTGCTCTATGCTCGCCTGTATGGCTTGGAGAACTGCCAGTAGCTGTGACTGCAGTAACCCCTTGGCAAAATGGATTGCAGCTTGAGTTCTTCGGAAAGGTTGTAAATTACAGAGGGCTAAGCAATTCTCTGGGTATCTGTGTTTTATTGAAAAGATGATAACGACTTATTTCCCCTCTAAGGAAAAGAGGGAAATGTAGCATTGAAGTTATTTTTGAAAAATTAACTTAAGTTACAGAAAAGTCTATTGAGATTTGTGGTACGCGATGCTAAATACAGTAAACTATGTGTGAATAAAACATTTCCATACTTTACATTCATTTCTTTAGTCTATCATCATGTCCTGAGTTTCCCATTTGCCTACTCATTATTATTCCATATTGAAAAATTTCAGAAGCAGATTCCTTAAAATACTTGAAAGGATTTTCAATATAAATATTCAAAGATTAAATGTCATCATCATTATTTTCTGGAAGTGGAAATTTTTGTCATAATGTATTCTCAAGCAATCTTTCTCATTTTGTGAAATGATTTACTTTTCAGAGCTGGGGAAGATATCATTCCTTCACTATGGGTCAATAAAACTTTATCTCAACATTTATAAACAAAAAAAATCTATAGGTGACTGATAATTGGCCCTATCTTATATTTTATATAAACATCGAGAACTATAGTTTAAGATATATTTGACTTATAATCTACTTTATTTCTGACCTCTCACAAATAACTTTCCTATAAGGAAGTCCTACTCAAATCCCTGAAAACAAACTTCTGCCCTCTTTAAGATGTGAGAGTATTTTTTAATAATTGCTGTATATATTTGATACATGATATTATGGCATATATACAGGGAGTAAAAACGTTACCATAGTGAAGCAATTGAACATGTCTATCATCTCACATAGTTACCTATTTTGTTTTTGTGACAAGGGCAGCTAAAATCTACTCATTTAGCATGAATTCCCATATGGAATACAATTTTATTAACTACAATTTTCATGTTTTCCATTGAATCTTGAGACTTTTCATTCTACATGTCTGCTACTTTGACTTCTCTGACCCTACATCTCTCCATTTTCTCCCAGACTCCCTGGTATTCACTCTTTTTGCTTTGTAACTGTATGTAAATTTTTTTCAATTTTCCAAACAAGTAAGATGCTGCATCTTACTGTATTTGACTTATTTCACTGAGCTTAATGTCCTCCAAACTCATCCACATTGTGGGAAATGGCAATATTGCATTCTTGTTTTAGGACTGAATATTATTCTATTGTACCACAATTTCTTTATCCATTAGTTTTTCCTCAGACACTTACTTGGTTTCCATTATCTTGGCTATTATAAATAATACTGCAATGAACATGAGAGTGCATATCTCTTTATGTGTTGAAAATTTCATTTTCTCTCTGTAAATGCACAGAAGAAGAATTGCTGGATCATATGTTAGTTCTATTTTCAATTTCTTGAGAAACCTCCATATAATTTTTCATAATCACTATACCAATCTGCATTTCCAACAGTGTGCAAGAGTTGATTTTTCTCTTTACCCTCACCAACATTTACTTTTCACTTCTTGATAATAGCTATCTGTACTAGCCCATTCTCACACTGCTATAAAGACATACCTGAGACTGGGTAAATTTTAAAGAAAAGCAGTTTAATTGGCTAGTGGTCCCATGGTCTGTGGGGCTTCTGCTTCTTGCTGGAAAGACCTCATGAAGTTTACAATTATGCTAAAAGGGCAACGCAGAAGCAGGCATGTCTTACATGACCAGGAGGAGGAAGAGAGAGCACAGGGAGAAGTGCTACACACTTCCAAACAACCAGAAGATCTACACACTTCCAAATCACCACAACTCACTATCACAAAAACAGCAAGGGGGAAATTCGCCCTTATTCTCCCATCACCTCCAACCAGGCCCCTCGCCCAGCATTAGGGATTACAACTCAACTTGAGATTTGGGAGGGGACAGAAAGCCAAACAATGTTATAATTCTATTGGGTATGATGTACTATCTCATTGTGGTTTCGATTTATATTTACCAAAAGATTAATGATGTTGAGTACCATTTCATGTACCTGTTGGCCATTTTTATCTTTTTTGGAAAAATATCTATTCAAGTCTTTGGCCCATCAATTTTTTTTTTTCTCCAGTGTTGAGTTTTTCATGTTCTTTATATATTTTGAATATTAACCATTTATTAGATATATGGTTTACAAATTTTTTCCCAATCCATAGAATGCCATTTCATTTTGTCAATTCCTTTGTTGTGAAGGTTTTTAGTTTAATATATTCTTGTTTATTTAGCTTTTCTTTTGTAAACTGAGCTTATAATTTGATGTCCAAAAAATAATTGCCAAGGCCAATATTTAGTAGCTTTTGCGCTGTGTTCTATTCTGAGAGTTTTACAGTTTCTGATCTTATACTTAGGTTTTTAAATCTGTTTTGAGTTGATTGTTTTGCAGGATAAAATGATGTGGTAAAACAAGAGTCCAGTTTTATTCTTTTGCAGGTGGAAATCCAGTTTTCCCAGCACCATTTATTGAAGAGATTGTCCCTTCCCCATTGTGTCCTATTGGTACTCTTGTCAAAAATTAGTTGGCTGTATTTGTTTTGATTTATTTCTGGGTTCTCTATTATGTTCCACTGGTTTATTGTCTGTTCTTATGCTAGTACTATAAGATTTTGATTACTATAGTTTTGTAGTATAATTTTAAAACAAGAAGTCTGATGCTTCCAACTTTTTTTTTCTTTCTCTTGCCACTGTGTGTGCATTTCTTTCCTGAACTGAATCTTAGTGGAACAGGTTTCAGTTTTCCCCATAGATGTTCACTATCAGGTTTTTATATGCAACCTTCATTGTGTTGAGAAAATTTTCTTTTATACTTAAACTGCTGAGAGCTTTTATGAAGAAAGGTCTTTGTCAAATGCTTTTTTCTGCATTAATTGAGATGGTCATGTGTTTTGATTTTTTATTGACTTAAGGTGATGTATCAAATTGATTGACTCTCTTATTTTGGACCATACTTGCATGTCAAGGATTTATTACACTTGGTTACAATGTATAATATTTTTGATGTGCCATTGGATTTTGTTTTCTAATATTCCATTGATAAATTTTTATCTATGTTCACTAGAGAAATTGACCTGTAGTTTTATTTTCTTATGATACCTTTGTCTGGTTTTGGCATCAAGGTGATGCTGGCCTCATAAAATCTGCTTGGAAATATTCCCTCTAGTGTATTTTTTTGAAGACTTTTTAAAATATGGGTATTATTTTTTAAAGTTTTGTAGAACTCAGCTGTGAAATCATCTGGTCCTGAATTTTGCTTTGTTGAGAGGTTTTGATTATTTTTTTAATATTTTTGTTTCTTATGGGTCTGCTTATGCTTTCCATTTCTTTCTGACTCACCCCAATTGTAGGTTCATTTTTCAAAATATTTATCCAATTTCTTCAAGTTTTCCAATTTGTTGACATATAATTGTTGAGAGTAATCTCTTATGATCCATTTAATTTCTGAGATGTCTGTTGTAATTTGTTCACTTTCTTTTTATTTTATTTATTTTAGTCGTCACTCTCTTTTCCTTTGTCAAGGTATTATGACTTGTATTTACATTTTCAAAAAAGTTATTCTTAGTTTTATTGATTTTGTAATTTTTAAATCTATTTTAATTATTTATGTTCTGATTTATATTATTTCCTTCCTCCTGATAATTTGGGATTTAGGTTGTTTTTCATTTTTGTATTTCTTTAAAATGTTATTTCTTTAAAGTGTTACACTATCTCTTTGGGACCTTTCTTCTTTTTAAATGTCGGCATTTATTACTGTAAACTTTCTTCTTAGAACTGCTTTTACTGCATTCCGTAAGTTTTGGTATGTTTTGTTTTCATTGCCTCAAGATATTTTTTAATTTCTCATTTGATTTCTTCTGTGACTCATTAGTTGTTTTTCAAGATTACTTCTGTTATTAATTTGTAGTTTCATACCTTCGTAATTTCAACAATTGTAGTTATAATTTCAATCTTCCTAAATTTGTTAAGACTTGTTTTGTGACTTAACATAAGGTCTATTCTGGAGAATGTTTCATGCACACTGAAGAAAAAATGTGTATTCTGCCACAGTTGGATGGACAGTTCTGTGTATTTCTGTTAGGTCTGCTTTGTAAAAGGTGCAATTCAAGTTCATTATTTTCACATTAGTTTTTAGTCTGGTTGATACAGTCATTGTCAAAAGTAGATATTAAAGTCATTTATATGTGACTGAATGCTTTTCTCTTGCTGCTTTAAAAATCGTCTCTCTTTGACATTTAATAGTTTGCTTATAATATACCTTAGAGAGGATTTATTTGGGTTCCCCTAGAATCTCCAGAAAGGGATTTCCAAAGCCCTGTTAATCTTAGCCCAGTGTGATAGTTTTAGATTTCTGATCTCCATAAACTAAGACAGTAAGTTCGTGTTGTATTAAGCTGTATTACCAATCATGTTTTACAGTATCAATAGAAAAGTAGTATGTGTGCAACAGTTTGTTATCCTATTCATTTGCCAAATAATATCTCATTGCATAGATCTTTTCTTATATTTTCCAGTTCATGGATATTTTGAAAGTTACTAGTTTCAGTCTCTTAATAATGCTTCAGTGAGCATTTGTGTACATGTCTGTGTGTGGACATTATGTTTTATTTCTCTTGGTTTGATACCTAGGAGTGGATTGTGGGTAATGGGATAACTTTATGTTTAACTTTTGAGGAAACTACCCAACATACAAATTAAACTTTGATAAATTCCAACATACATATTTATACATTTTGTGTGTGTGTGTGTGTGTGTGTGTGTGTGTTTGTGTGTGTAATGTTTATGATGGTATGGTATACTTTGCCCAAATAAATGTCAACAAGATTTTCTCCTTATAATCTCCCCTGCGATCCTTTTAGCTCTTACACTTACAGCTATGACCTACTTTTAGTTAATATTTGTATATGGTAGATTTTTTTTTCTAGGATATTCAATTATCTTAGCACCATTTTCTTTTAAAGCATATCCTTTATTAATTAATTGTTTTAAAACTTTTGTTGAAATCAATTGAACCAAACTGTTCTTTCCAAAATTTCTTCAGCTATTCTAAATTCTTTATATTTGTATATAAATATTAGAAACAGATTGTCAACTGTCGAAAAGGCTGTTGGAATGTTTATGGGAATTGTGTTGTATTGTATTTATAAATCAACCTATGAGTACTTATAATACTGAAAATATTGAGTATTGAGTCTTCCAAATCATGATTGGAAAAAAAAAAAGTCTCTGTTTTCTAGATCCTCTTAAATTTACCTCAACAATGTTTTGGAGTTTTCAGTGCACAGATCTTGTACTCCTGTTGTTAAATATATTTTATTTTATTTTACAAAACGATACATTGAAAAGTTTGCTTATTTCACTTTTGGGTATTCTCATTGCCAATAAACAGAAATACAATTGATTTTTGTATATTGATTTTGTGCCTCGATAATTTTGTCAAGCAAGTTTTCTAGTTCTAGTAGTTTTGCGGAGGTTCTTATTTTGATTTTGGTTATTTTTGTTTTGTTTTTGTCAATACTTGGATTTTCCATGTAAGGATCATGTCATCAGGCAATAAAGATATTTTTTATTTATTTCCCTCCAATCTGACTGTTTATAATTTGGTAATGGTGGCTGGATATATAATTAGCTGGAAGCTCAAGTAAAACGTTCAATAGAGGGGACAAATGCACACCTTACTTCTTCCTGATCCTAGGGGTAAAGCATTTAATTCTCCATCATTATCTATGATGAACTCCTGGTTATTTTGTACGTGGCCTTCATTAGATTAGAAAGTTCCTTTCCTTTTGTCGTGTATTGAGAGTTATGAATTGGTGTTGGATTTTATCATGTAGTTTTTCAGATGATTTTTCTGTAGCTACTGAGATAAGCATATATTCTATTCCTTTATTCTACTAATATAGTTTATTACATTAGTCAATATCTGGATGTTAAACCAAGTTGCAATCTGGGATTAACATCTCCTGATTTTGGTATGTGATCCTATTTATATATTGCTAGATACAGTTTAATACAATTTAATTAAGAATATTTACATTTATATTCATAAGACATATTGGTCTTCTTGTGATGTTTTTGTCAAAATTTAATATCAGACAATACTCATTTTATAAATGAATTGGGAAGAGATCCTTCACCTTCTGTTTTCTGAACAGATTTGTGAAAGACTGGTATTAATTATTGATATAGTTGACAAAATTCACTAAATAAATCACTTAAACCTGTATTTATTTTGCAGGAAAATTTTAATTATTAATTCATTTTTTAACATGTTATAAGTGTATTTAGATTTCCAATTTTGTCCTGAGACAGTGTAGTCACTTCTACCTTTCTAGGAATTTGTTAATTTTATCTAAATTATCTAACTAGCTGTGTCTAATTGCTGCTCACAATATTTCCTTAATTCTCTTAATGGATGAAATCAGTCATTAGTGATTATGACTTTATTCCAAATTTTGGTAATATATGTCTTATTTTTTGTTGTTCTTCTAGATAATTTATGTCTATTTTTTGTTGTTCTTCTAGATAAAATGTTTGTTGATTTTGTCGATCTTCTCAAAGAACGAATTTATATTTTCAACAGTTTTCTCTATTGCTTTGCTGTTTTTTTTTAAATTTCATTTATTTCTGCAGTATTTTATACCATCCCTTTCCTTCTTTCTGCTTTCTGGGGTCTTGACATGCTCACTTGTTTTAGTTTTTTAAGGTGGACTCTCAGGTAATTGATTTTAGAACTTTTTACTCTCTTATGTATGTTTAAATGTGTAACTTTCTTCTAAGTATTTCTTTAACTGCTTCCCATGAATTTTAACATATTGTATTTTTATTTTAAGTTACATCAAATATTTTCCAATTTCTCCTATGAGTTTATTATTTAATAATGTATTTTTACATTAATATTTTACACTTAACATTTGCTAATTAATCTCCAAATATTTGGTGATATACCAGTTTTTTTGCTGGTTTCTAAGTTAATGTATGTATTAGATACATGCATGATTAATTATCTCTTTTGTCCAGGATTTGTTGTTTGGGATGTTCAATAGCTTGATATGCTATGTCTAGGTATGGATCTACTAACAAGTATCATACTTAGGATTAGTTGAGCTTCCTGGGTACTTATTAATGTTTTCATCAATTTGAAGTAACATATACAGCATACATAAATGTATGTGTTCTCATATACGTGTATAATGCATACATATATGTACACACACGTACCTAATCTATTATACATACATGTATGTACATACATATGTGCATGTATCTAATATGTATATATGTATTATACACATATCTAATACATGTAATACATGCATACATATATGTATATACATGTATGTATGGTTTGCAAGTGTGTATGTCATACTTATTGCATGTGTATAACATTACATATGTTATAACCTCAATAATAAGGAGCTTAATTATTGCTTGACACATTGCTATTTCTCTTTTAAATGTTAGGAGATGAGATCAATATATTTATAAAGTTGCTAATATTAACCCACATAATAAAATGTCCAGTGTCATTTATTTCTTCCTCTGGATTTGAATTAGCAACTTGTATCTTTTCCTTTCAGCATAGAATACATCCTTTACTTCCTGTGAAGCAAGTCTGCTAGCAAAAAACTCATTTTTGCTTATCTAAGAAAGTCTTTATCTCATCTTCATTTTTAAAGAATGGTTGTGCTGGATATAGAATCTGGTGTTGACATTTTATTTTCTTTCTGCCCTAGAAATATCTTATCCCACTGTCTTCTGGTATCTCTTGTTTTTAATTGAAAAAGTCAGCTGTTAATCATTTTGATGGTTTACTTCGGCATGATGAATTTTCTCCTTTGTTCAGGATTTGTTGTTTGTTTTGGGTGTTCAATAGTTTGATATATGTCTAGGTATGGATCTACTAACGAGTATCATTCTTAGGATTAGTTGACCTTCTTGGATATTTATTAATGTTTTCATCAAGTTCAGGAAGGTTTTAAATATTTTTTTCATTTTTTGCTCCATGTTTTTTTTCTCTTTCTGAGATGCCCATCAGATATATATATTAGTACATTTAACATTGTTTCACAGGTTTCTGAAGCTCTGTTTAATTTTCTAGAATTTTTTGTCTATTTATTACATAGATAATTTATATTGAATGTTTTTAAGTTAACTGATATTCTGCCACCTTGAATTAACCATTGAAAAGCTATTTTCAACTTCAGAAATTTTATTTTTAAAAATTATTTATATACTTTTTTAGTACCTTTATTGCTAGTCATTGTTCTAATAATTTTTTTAATTTTGTTAATTTTTTAAATATTATTTCTTTTTTTGTTCTAATAATTTCTATTCATTGTTCTAATAATTTTGTTAATTTTGTTAATTCTTTAAATATTATTTCTTTTCAGTTTGTTGGAGATATTTCTTAGCTGCTTGGTAGTTTGTACCTGTTAATTCCAAAATTTGAGTGAACTCACAGGTATTTTCTTTTGATTCTTTTTCCATGGGGATGTGTTGCATTTTCATGTTTCTTTGGATTTGTAATTTTTTGTTGTTGTTGAAAATTGTGCATTTCAGATAATATGGTAACTTTGCATTACGCATTTTCTCTTCATATTGTTTTTGCTGTTTTTGTTCATTTGTTTAGTAACTTGCCTGGATTATGTTTGTGAAATCCTTCTGCTTTGCATGTCGGATCTAATAGAAATTGAACTAATATGGCCTCTCTCTACTCTCCTAAGATATTTTTTATATTATTCCAGGATAATTTTGAGAGAAGGTTAATAGGTTATAAGTTAATGATTTTTGCTCAGAAATTCTGATTAAAATAATTCATATGATACTGATTTTGTTTTAGAGTGATTTAATGGCATAGATTATTTAAATCACAATAGGTTTTAAAGATGTAAACTTCCATAATATTAGCAACCCAAAAGAGGCTGACTTGTCCTTTTTTCTTTAAAAAATTTCAGTGAATAGAAGATATTACATGTGAGGATAAAAGTTATGCCATCTTAAATTTACAAAATTTATATACATATACACATAAAAAAACATCAGACACCTTGTATCTGATAAATAAAGAAAACCAACATATTAGCAAGATGATCAATATATTAACTTTTAAGCAGATATCATGCATTCTCAGCCAGTCAAATTCTCTTTCATATACTGGTCAAAGAGGAAAAAACGTAGAGCTTATGCCACTTTATTCCCTATAGTAAGATAGTTTTGAGACATTAAACATCAGCAACATAGCTAACCTTGATAATGTGCCATGAGAAGATATCTGGGTTCAGAGTATGGTTGCCCTGACAGTCCTTCCTACCTTTTCCCATCATTGTTTTATATTAAAAGTGACAAAATTCTTAAAAAAAAAAAAACTACACTTTTTCAAGTTGCTATAACAGCTGGCTTTTGGTTAAATATAGCTATAGAGGGCTTTGGCAGAAGCTTGAGGTGGAGGGAAGGGAAAACCCTCTTTTTCTGCGTTATAGAACAAGGGCCTTATTTACTCCATGAATTCAACTCTTACAAAAATGACTGTCCTGAGTCTTTTGTTGGGTGACTCTTAACTTCTAAGCACCAGTAACAATGTCTCATCCCCTTTTCCCTCCAACCTTGTAGTGGTCAATCTGCCCACTGTTGTTAATCAGTGGGTTACCTCAATGCCTTATGTTTGGTTTCTAAGTTCAGTATAACCTCTACATTATATTTACTTGTTGCAAATTCTTAAAGTTTTTTTCTGATTAGATTCCAACTACTGGAGATTTTTTTGTCATTATCTTATATTTGTCATTATCTTGTATTCTACTTGGTGTTGAATAATGGAGCTCTGTTTCTCTATTTTTGGGGAAAAAAAAGGAATCCTCATTTTGATCCAAGTGGTGATCGATATTTTTAAAATTTTATTGACAATGGACCAAATCTTTTGACTTAGAATTGGCATTTATCATGTTAGTAATAATCACAGGGAAAACAATCAGGGTCTTATTTGTATATATGTTTTATTGTCATTCTATTTATATGCATACTAATATAACTAGAGTCCCTTAATCTCTTTGTCATTCTTTCTCTACTTCTCCTTGCTTAATTATTTCACAGGATTGTTGAGATTCATGGTTTAATCTTGCCCAACAGTCTAGGGTTGAAGATGAACAGGAAGCTTTTAAATAAGACTGACACTAATTCTAATTCTTGCAGCATGCCTATACTTAATATGCTCCACAGACACACATAGCTGATTTATTTGGAGTCCTTCTGCCCCTGATCTAGTGGCATTGAAAGAACTCATCACAATCTTCATTATATTTGCAAGGTTTTAGAAACCATAATACAGGATAACATAGAATTTAAACATAATGCTTCTCTTTCTAGTTAAAATCTATTTCTTTCAACCACAGTGAATACTTCTAAAAATAATTGGACTAATACATTTTTTAAAAACTCAAAGTTTCCAAATGTTCATTTTTCCCTCTTAGAAAATAATGCAAAATCAAAAGACACTGCTCTTTTTCTTCCCTGCTTTAATTTCTGCAATATTAACAATATATTTGCCAACTATGTCCTAAAGGAACTATTTTTTAAAAAATCCTAAAGAATTCGCAAAGGATTATCCCTTCTTTCACCAGCTTAAAATTGTTTTCTTTCCTTGTGGTTAAATATTTAATTTGTTGCTGCTGTAAAAGAATCATCATTGTATTAACTGTTCTAATTATAGACTATGTTTCATATTTTCCAACACTAAATGATATTTTGACCAATTAAAAATTTGGATTACTCAGCAGTAAGCTGTTTATGAGGTTGGTTGCTTTCTCATCTCATCTCAACTTTTTAATTTGAGGTTATCAGATATCACAGCTGAGAATGTGAACATGTCAATAGTCTAATCAGTTTTCATTATACCATTAGGTATTTAAAAGAAATGAAGAAATAATGTAGTTTACCCAGAAGTCTTATATTTTATCACAAGTTGTGTTTAATGGCTTTTGTGAAGTATTGCTTCAATTTTATTTCCAAAAAGCAATAAAGCAGAAGTTATTTTTTACAAAGCAGATAGAAAATTGATTCACTGGTGCTGGGCATTTTCCAAGTGTAATGCAGTATTTCCAAACTGTTACATATGTAATAATGGTGTTAGTGTTTAAGTAAGCATTTCATTAAATGGGTTGATTTTGTTCCTAAAGCTAGAGTTAGCATCACTGACTAATGAAGTGGTGAAAAAATATTAGTCTTATAATTTTGTGTTAAAAAAAAGTCACCATTTGGGTAAATATGAATTTGTCAGGTAAAGGGACAGGCTGAAATGTTATGCCTTATAAACTTTTATTTCACAAATTCGAAGTTGGAGTACATTCTTTTTATTTAAAACAGTATTAATAGTAATAATGAATTGTATATATGACTTTTAATTATCTGTGAAATAAAAACTATCATATATCCTGGGGAGGTATTTTTCAGATTTTCAGTTTCAGCCATGTTTGCCTTTATTAAGATCCCACTCTTCCTCATAATTGCCCTTAGAATTTATGGATCTATTTCTAAAGCAGACAGCACAGAACAAAGTTGTGTCACTGCATTCATTTCTATTTCTTTCTAGCTCCATAAAATTATTGTAATCTATATTTTTAAATCAATACTGATAAGAAATTACATACTAGCATTACTCAGTAAAATATAATTGTTTAAACATTTCCAACAACAACCTTGTACTAAAAGTGGCAGCTATCTTTAAACAAATGATAGGTCTACATTGACTTTTTAGAAATTGAGAGATTATTAGCTGTAATTTTGACATTAAACTTTCTAAGTGTAGGAAATAAAAATTAAATAAAGGAGAGAAGGGCTCCAATTACATAAGAAATTGTAAATATTTATTTATTATTTTTATGAACTATAAGAGAAAAAAAGCATTTTTCTAAATCACAGTTATAGCTCAATTACAAGTCATTTAGATAATGCTGTAAACATTGATAATTGGTTCAAATTCTGTTCAGACATTGTCTATTAAGGTTCAGCCCATAAGACAATCAAACACAGAAATTAGTCATTGCTAAGATTGCCATGTGCTATGGAACCATGAATGCCAGGTACTTCTTAAAGATTTTGGGGGATATTTTTTCCCCAACAGAAATGATTTTGCTTCTCTTTTAATGGGATTGCAAGTAATATATACCGAAGTTTGCCTCTTCAAGCTCTTCACCTTGAAAAATAAACCCGAAGAGGTAGCATCTTTAAAAACCAAACAAGATTTGGCAATTTTTTTAAAATTTCAATACCTGTTTTGTTATTTAATTTCAACAAATATAAACCTTTACTCTGACAATATCACTGCTAGACAAATTTTTGACATACATTAATAATTTCAATTCACATATACACTGAGATTTCATCTGTTTCTCAAATTAGAGTGAATCAAATGTAATTGAGGCGATTCTTGAGTTCATTTTTCACGTAATATGACAGAGACTCATCTGAGTTTTGCTTCCAAACCTAGGCCTGGAGGATTGCCAGTGTTGAGGTCAATTAAAAATATAGAGCAAGCTTCACTTTAGGTTTAATGGCAACAACATCCAAATAGAGAATTGTGTGTGCTCACAGTGGACGCTCTGCCACAAAGGCCTCAAATGGGACGCCTTCCAGGTTTGGCTGTAGGCACAGATTCTTCTTCTCTCTAGCAGTGATGATCTCTATTTCTTCAGTCCACTTTACTACTTGCACTCAGAAATTTTAGCACAATTATCAACATTTTCCTTACATTTTTGAAACCCTCTCTTTGTGTAATTGTTTTGGATTTTTTTTGTTATAATTTATATTCATCTTCCATTTTTCCTAAAAGGAATTTACTTACTAATCTGCATATATACATTGAAAAGATAGTTTAAATGATGGGGCATGAGAGTTGAAACACAAAAACAATTATGCAGGATATTGACAAACTACATAAATTATTCCAATAAAGCCAATCAATTAGACTAGCAGAATTAATTTTTCTAAACATATGTATATATACATACATATATATATATATACACACACACACACACATACACATATATATGTAATTATTTTTTCCTAAGATAACATTCTTTTACTCACTGGTTTAGAGGGAGCTTGGATGTGTATTTACTTGTTTAATTTTTGGACCTGGTTTTAGAATGTAAAGATATTATCATGCAGTAGATGATAAACACCCTTTCTCCATTTCCATTAGATTCAGGTCAGTGGCCTTTTATCTGGCATCTACCTCATGACAGATGCTGGTAATATGAAGACAAATTACCTAAGGTCATGATTATGAAAAAGTTAACAGTTTTGCTGGCTGGCAATATGTAATTAGATAAATTATGACCAATTCTTTATAGAACATGTTATAAAGGAAGTTATTCACTACTCTGGCAGTGCCTGATCCAAACAAAGTAGAAGTGAGTGTAAATATAAATACGACAGGCAGAACTCTCAGTAATGGTAATGTGATAAGGTCAGAAAATACAATGATAAACCTGAACAACATATTTTTTTAACAAACAGTTCACAGTTCAGAAAATTCACTAGTGGTAGAAAAATTTATTTTATTTAGAAACATGTCTCAATTAATTTGCTGAACTTTGGGTAAATATGGTGAAAACCTCTAGGATTTTTGTTGAATTTTACAGATTCAAGAAGAATTGTTGACCTTTCGGTAAATACAGAGAGAATCCATAGGATTCCCGCTGCAATTGCTCTCATTCTTCCAACTGGGTTAGCAAGGTAGATCTCCCCAGATGAGGCAAGCGATGAAGACCACCAGCCCAGCTTTACCAGTATAAAGACTGGCTTGCTTTGAGATAAAAAGAAAAAAAAAAAAAGAAGTTGCTTAGCAGCTTTCTCAGGAAAAGTAGTATTCTTGATGGTTAGTAAATGGGGAAGTTTAGTGACTGTTAGTGCAATCAATATACCAAAAATTTAACAAGCAGAGAATGAGAATAGAAAAGAAGCAGAGAAACTTGATATGAACAGAAATTGCCACATAGCTATTCCTGGCAGTCTGCTAGCCATGTGCATAGGAAAGAACAAAAAGGGCTCAAGCAATCTACATGTTCCTGGTCTTATTATCGGTTTACTCGCTGTACAACACAGGAGAAAGCCCTAGGAAGACAGGCTTAATTTTTTAAGCAATTAGAAAAACAAGCTCAAATGAATTTATATTGTATTACTTCTATTTATGTAACATCCGTGAGGTGTCAAAATCACAGAAATAGAGAATGGATTAATGATTCTTAAGAATTAAGGAAAGGATGGGGATTGTGGGAAGTGGGCATGGTTATAAAATAACCACATGAGTGTTCTCAAGCTGATGGAAATATTCTGTATCTTGACTGTAGTAGTGTCTATATTCTGAGTGTGATATTGCATTATAATTTTACAAGTCATTACCAGTGGAGAAAAATAGGGATAGCGTATATGGATCTTACAACTGCATGTGAATCTATAATTTTCTCAAAATAAATATTAGTTTAAAATATTTTAAGTTTTAATTTTGAATATATATTTGTGGTAATAACTCACATATAGAACTTTTTGGAGCACTCAACAATGTTTAAGGGTAAAGGGGTCTTGAGAACAAAATTCTTGAAAACTTCTAGGTGATTCAGCAATATAGAGCACCTCCCATTACAATTGCTAGTGCAAAGTGCAAAAAAAAAAAAAAAAAAAAAAAAAACATGTGTTGAAAGAATGTATAATTATAAAATGGCTATATGTAATCCAAAAATGAAATACATTTCCTAAGAATATGTTTTAGTCAAATGTCAGAAGGAGTGCGTGATGTTTAACTGCTCAGATTTTTATTACTTGCTGGAATTTCAGTTAATTTATCATTAAAGTTCTTAGCTTACAAGTTCAGAAAGTTGATGTTATCACTTCACCTAATGGAAAGATGATACAATGGTAGAAAAACAAAACTTTTAGCAACTTATAAGGACATCTTTTATTTCTGATATCAAAATATATGACTCAGGATAGGCTCTGTCAAAATTTGATAAACTGAACCAATATATATTTCCCACATAGCATTGCAGATATATTAAATCGACAACCATCAGATTACTGCTAAATGTGGAGAACAAAATAATTTGAATTAGCATTAGGAATTCGCATTAGACAATGATAGTGCTGACAGAATTCTCTTTATTTCATGAAAAACTTAACACTGGAATACAGAGTTCAATAAATATTGAAAAGGGATTTTCCGAGCTGCTGTTGTCTAAATGCTGTTTGACCACCCTACACACATTATAACAATTAAGGTTTGGAATGTCCACTGCTGAAATGAAATCAGGACAAGAGACAAGCATATCACATTTCTCATTTTTCTTAAGTTGATTATTTTAGCTTTTGTTTCCCAAAATGTCTTCTGTACTCTCTGGAGTATCTAACATCTACAGAAGACAGAGAACCTTGAAGAGCCATTTCTGGACTGTGTTCCTTGGAATAGCAGCCCAAATTCCTCAATCTATTTAAGTACACTTGGAAAATAATGCACACTCTACACTCCACATGAATAGTTACAACGCACATTAACATACCAAAATCTCTGAGAACTGCTGTAAAAATGTCTACATAGACAATGCAGTGACAATGCCTATGTGTGACAATGTCTATGTAGGTATTAAATTTATATTAGTTTCTTTTAACCCCTAAAACATGAGATAGGTATATAATTAATTATCCTCACTTTATCAATCTTTTTGTTTGTTTCATTGTTTGAGACGGAGTCTTGCTCTGTTGCCCTGTTTGGAGTGCAGTGGCACGATCTTGGCTCACTGCAACCTCCATCTTCCAGGGTTCAAGCAATTCTACCACCTCAACCTCCTGAGTAGCTGAAATTACAGGTGCCCTCTAATTTTTGCGTTTTTAGTAAAGACAGGGTTTCACCATGTAAGTCAGGCTGGCCTCGAACTC
This sequence comes from Saimiri boliviensis, assembly GCF_048565385.1. Classification (NCBI taxonomy): domain Eukaryota; kingdom Metazoa; phylum Chordata; class Mammalia; order Primates; family Cebidae; genus Saimiri; species Saimiri boliviensis. The sequence goes on from NC_133453.1 coordinate 96,636,105, forward strand.
CTGACCTTGTTATCCACTCGCCTCGGCCTCCCAAAGTGCTGGGACTACAGGGGTGAAATTCCTTTGTCTTATAAAACTTATTGAATTCCACAAATTTCTACTGGGAAATTCTTATTTTTCTTTCAGAGATAGTCGTTAAACATAAGAGAAATTCAAGGTCACCTATGAATTCAGATGGAGCTTAAATAAGATGGACAGAAAATATTATTTTAAGAGGCTAGAAAGTGAACTCAAATTGGGGAGGGTTTTCTAGTTTACGTGTTTTAGCAGGATAGGTTATGGCTAATTTGAGGAAACTGTAATGCTGAGGTTAAGTGTGTGAGGTACAAACAGTAACTGCACAGGAGGCAAAGTAAAAGCAATCTGGAAGGTAGTAAGTGATGAGAGATCTTAGAGTTATATCTGGATATAAAATTATGGAAAAGGAGAGAGTAAATACCAGTATGTCCAAATAATGGTTTACAAGCTTTGGTGTGCCTCCGGGGTACTTAGTTAAATGTATTGAATTTGCCTTTTCTCTCACTCTTTTCTAACATACACTTCATGTCAATTTCATATGTTTAGGGTAGAGCCCAAACTTCAGGATTTTTAGTTAGCTATCTGTTCTCTACGCTTTTAAAATCTTTATTTTTAATGCCACCAAATTGTCATGAAAGAAGAGTAGTAACACAGAGACCAAAAAACCCACAAATTTTGTAATTGTGTTTTGCATCTGAGAATAAATGGGATGAAGTTCCTCACTGTGCTTTGAGCTACAGTGTCTTTGCTTCTGGTTTAAGAGTCCTTTTCAGGTGAATTTTCTCAGGCTTTTCTAGTAGCCCGAAGCTATTCTGAGTTCAAAGTCTCATTTTAAATGTCTTGCTTTCATTCACTTTCTGATAAAAGAACATCTATCTACATATTTTAATTTTTTCAATATCAGTAGAAGCTTTAAAGCAATAATGTATAACTAGCAGATTTTGTTTGACAGCACATGGCAAATTATATTTTCTATTCTACAAATACCCATGAATATTCAATCAGCAAGAAAACCTCTAATCTTCCTGAGGAAAAAAAAAATGCATAGAAAAGTAAAAATAAAACTTTCAATATCACTTTAAGGGTTAAACAAAAGATGTATTCAGCTATTGAAGTCTACTGTCTAATGCATTACACTATGACTTCCCAATTAAAATAAACTTGAGGAAGCATTTTTAATTGTAAGATATTTACATGTATTTTCATGTAGGTAAAAAAGTTTACACATTCAAATATTTATTTATTGGAATATTGTTTGATGAGAGGATTCATAATATAATTTTTTGGACAGTTTAAAGTTATAAAACTCATACATAAAATTAAGCAGAATTAAATTAATATTGATAAATATTAATTTTCAAATTATAATTAAGGACAGAATTCAAAGTATATATATACTATATAAAAGTAATTAATAGCAAATATGTGAAAAAGCTAAATATATGTCTTGACACTTTACTTACATAGGAGACAGATATTTCGTTTTTAATGCAAGGATTGATTTTTAATTCTCAGAAAGAATTGAATTCTCATTTCATGATTACTTCAAGCTCTGGGTTTTGTGAACTTGGTTTTCTTTTTTTATAGTGCCAGTCTCCTGAGATTCTCCTAGTGAGGAAAGAAATCACCAGTCAATATTTAGACTTAGGCATTCTTCTTATTAATGGAAGGTCAGGCAGGAGTGTCCTAAGGCATCTTGTGCAGTTTCACAGGTTTATTCATAAATAGACAATCAAAATCTTCATAAGTAATTGTAACTCCAATTTCGGCAGATTTTACTACATTTGCTTGGCAACTCTGACACAAGCATAAATGCCTTGCTATCATTAAGTACTTTAATCCATTTTAGTAGTCCTTTAAAATGTTCTTTTCTAACATAAGGTAAAATATTGCCAGTGATAGTGAGAAAAAGGTATGTATTCTGTGTTGTTATTTATCATTTTATAAAAACAAAATAATTGAATTACAGTTTAGACTATATTGGCTAAACATTATTTTAATGACTTGAAGGCATATGCAGGTGGAGGTGTTACTATAGAAATAGATTATAACTTACCACAGAAATAGATCATTTATTTTCCTGAGATAAACAATGATATGATTCATCAACTGGAGACAAGCCAAGAGAGAAAAACTATTCTAACAGAAGTTACAATTATGGTGGCATTGCATACTTAAGAAGATTCAATACGTTATCCCATAACCTATATCTATTTAGAGAGCTAACAATGCAAGCTTAACATAGTTACAGAGTGTTTTGTAACATCAACTACTTAGGATAACTGATACGACAGTCCTTTATGACCTCCTAGACTCAATAGTCATGAAAAATCCTTCTTACACACTCAGTATTGCTTAATGTTAGAAACTTAAGCAGCTGTACATCAAATCCTCCAGGGAAAAAATTAAATCAGTCTTTCTCCCACTCTAACTTCGTTCTCCAGTGATGTTGGTGGCCCTTGTTTCATAAACCGGGAAATTGATCCTTTAGATCTTCCATATTTATCTGTATTTCTGCTGTAATGTTGTTTGTTAGTTCCATACGGAATTGATATTTGGCTATTTGCACTCAGATCTCTCTGGCTCCAATTTTTGGTTTTCAAGAATTCTGAATGTTGCCCGTTATATACACATGAAGTTACTTACACATAGTCTGTGCCCTCTTGACAGACTGTCTAGACATTCCTATTCTCTTTCTATGGTATTGGTATCTGCTGACAAAAGTCTTACATACCCTGTTAAGCTTTCTTGCCTTTAGTTTTTAAATCGTTTTTAACTTCATCATAGTTGGTGCTATAGGCTGAATTGTGTTCATCAAAATTTGTATGTTGATGCCCTAGCACCTGGTACTACAGAATGGACTATATTTGGAGGTAGGGTTTTAAAAGAAGTATTTAGGTTAAAATGAGATCATTAAGGAAGACTCTATTTCAACATAACTGGACCTATATTTCATATAACTCTTTAAAGAAAAGATTAGGATATAAACACACAGAGAGCAAAGACCATGTGAAGCCAAAGAGAGGAGAAGACAGCCATATGCAAGCCAAAAAAAGAGGGCTCAGAAAATATCAACCCTGTGGACATGTTGATCTCTGATTTCTTGCCTTCAGAACTATGAGGAAATAAATGTCTGTTGTTTCTTTCACTCATACTTTGCTATTTTTTTGTGGCAGCCCTAACAAACTAATACTGGTGGGTTCACCTTGTTAAATACGGTGGCTTAAGAACACACATTGATCTCTACTCCACCCCTATCTTCCCTTAAATTCAAACATCAGATTAGGTGGAGAAATTATGTTCATTCAAGGACAAAAAGAGTGAGAAAGGGAATAACAGCGATAAAAGACAACAATTACATTTTGTAAAGTAAATAAAGAAGTAGTAATTAATTTAGCAGAACATAGAGAGCTGAAACTTTCTATGTTATATAGCAGGGAGATCATAACAAGCAATCATCTTGGGGCTGAAGAACCCAGGGAAATTTAGAAATTGTCTGTAATAAAAAGCAGGTGTTTGGAATGAGGATTAAAAAGAAAATACTGACCAAAAATCAATCTTCAAATGTGCACTTAGAGTGGACAAATTTTCCCTTCTATCCTAGCACAGTCAGACATGGTATGAGACAAATGCCCTATGGAGAAATTGATTAGAAGAGGCCCAAGACTTGGAGATAAGGAAAGTTAAGAATGAAGGCCAAAAATAGGATATGCATTTTGCTACTCAATTCTTCTTAAAACTAAACGTTTTAATGGGGAAAAAAAAAATCCTACATCTTGAGGACTGAGATTCTCAGGACTGTTTCTCATGTTGACTTTCAGGTGATTAAAATCAGGCATGGCTGGGTGTGGTGGCTCACTCCTGGAATCGCAGCACTTTGGGAGGCCGAGGCAGGTGGATCACGAGGTCAGAAGTTCAAGAGCAGCCTGGCCAAGATAGTGAAACCCTGTCTCCACTAATAATACAAAAATTAACTGGGTGTGGTGGCAGGCGCCTGTAATCCCAGCTACTCAGGAGGCTGAGGTAGAGAATTGCTTGAACCTGGGAGACAGAGGTTGCAGTAAGCTGAGATTGTGCCACTGCACTCCAGCCTGGGTAACAGAGTGAGACTCCATCTCAAATAAATAAATAAATAAATAAATAAATAAATAAATAAATAAAATCAGGCATATTCTATTCTGGCTATCTGTCAGGATTTTGAAGATTTCAGATATGAAAGTGGACTCCCTGCAACAAAATGTCCAGTAAACCTATAGGGAAAAACAGTAAAGTACACATTCCACTCATGATGGGATTGTCCAACAAATTGTTAAGAGTCTCACTCTTAAATATGAATGAACAGTCAAAGATCATCAAATAGTTGAGACAGTCTTTAATGTTAAAGACAATAATCAGAACTAATAAATAAAAATGTAAAATACATTTTTGAAACAAATGCAAATAACAGAAAAAAAGTCAAATTAACATACATAGAGAAAAATAATATGAATTTATTTTTAAAAATATTTAGAGATATAGAAAATGTATTTTGAAATTTAAAATATAAGATCAAAAATTTAAGGTTAGAATATGGGAAGATGCATTTAATGAAATACTGTAAAAATTGGAACCAATAAACAAAGAGAAAAAATATAAAAAAGAAAAAAGAAAAGAAAATTACAGCATACATCTTAACATTTAAGGAATTTTTTTTTCCAAATTGAAAGACAAATGTAAGGGAGAAAATGATAAATACAGTTTAATAACTTCAGTTTTCCAGAACTAAAAATAATGAAGGTAAGCATAACCCATTCCAAAGAATGTAACATTTAGTTTTAACATCTGCAAAGGAGATGAGTTTAAAAGCTTTCAGGAAGAGAAATGTAAGGAGAAACAAATAAAAACTAACAATCACACTGCCCCTGGAGGGTGGCAAATGCCTAATGGTAAGGTTATAAGTTAGGCAAAAAGGAAAGAAAACAGTTCCTTCAAACTTCTCCAGGGCTCAATTCTGAAGGATATACTCAAAGATATTAATAATCTTTAAGGATTATTATTTCAATCTATTAATTATAATTACTCATTATTGAAATGTAAACCGATATAGAAGTGATGATGCTTATCATCCCTATGCATGTGATTAGTCCAAACTATAGAATTTACCAAGGAAATGTGAAATTTTCCTTTGCCAAGGAAATTGTGAAAACTGGCTTCACAATTACTATATTACTCTAAGTGCAAAGTGAAAGAGGAGATGCTGTAAGAAGGTTATCTTTGCAGAAAACTCTATTGTTATCCCCATCAACTCTTTTATGCAAGGAAAAAGATGTGCAAAACCTGGTCCAACTGTAGACTAATAGTCAAGGGACTCAACTTGACCTTTGCAGAGGTTAATATATGCCCTGGGTAGTAGGGAGGCATGGTACCATGGAATGTGGTAAGCACTTTTCTGTGTATGTGTGTTTTAGTGACTAACTTACAATTCACTCTCATTTAGCACTGTTGCTCTCAGAGATAAGGAGAAAATGAGTGGAAAACAGAAAGGAAGAATTGAGTAGCAAAATGCATTGCAGAATGTTTGTTTTCAAGTATTTCAAGTCTATAAAAAGCAAGGGTGATTTACTATAAATATTTTCCAAATAGGAAAAAAGTAGGCAGCAGATAGCTTCAAACTGAACAGTAAAAGCTTTTCATAGGCACACACACATGCACACACACATACACATATCCATGTGTAGCAGAGGAAATCTATATCTTTGTACATTTTTTGAAAGAAAGAAATATCAGAGGCATCGATGTGGTGGTTTCTATATCTAACTTTATTAACAAAATTTAATTGGCTTCCATGGGGGTTAAACAATAAGTTTTATATCAATACATGTATCTGCTGTGTTGATTTTATCTTAAAATTACTCCACATATGAAGAGTCCTCACTGCTGCATTCTCTAATTATTTTTATGTACTCTAATTATGCTTGTTCAAATAATTATACTGAAAAATAGAAAACTGTATCAATGTCAGTTTTTATTTTGACATTAAAACTTTGTGTCACAGCACTACACAAATTCTAAATTCTTCACTTGTTTCCGAATCTTTTTCTTTTTCTTTTCACATTTTCTTTCCATTATAAAAATGTTTCTGTATTTTAAACAGTCAAGATGCCTTCATTCAATGGTTCATAGAAAAATTCAAACAACTATTTTGAGAAACTCATAAGGAAAATTAAGACGATAATAAGCATGTTCTCAACACAAAGTGTAAGGTTTTTAAAAATAAAAGGACTACATTGTTTCGTTTTGCCTTTTTGAGACAACCTTTGCTCTGTCACCCAGGTTCAGTGCAATGGTGTCATCTCACCTCACTGCAAACTCCGCCTCCTAGGTTCAAGCAATTCTCTTGCCTTGCCTCCACCCACCACCATGCTCAGCTAATTTTGAATTTTTAGGAGACATGGGGTTTCACCATGTTGGCCAGGCTGGTCTCAAACTCCTGTTCTCAAGCAATCCACAGGCCTTGGGCTCCCAAAGTGCTGGGATTATAGTCATGAGCCACTGAGCCAGGCCCAAAAAAGACTATATTGTTAAATAACACATTTTAATCTATAAAGGGCATGAAATATATTGATAATTCTATATATAATTCAGTATTCAATAAAGAACCCATATGTTTGTTAATTTAATCTACATGATCTTTATTATATCAGATAGGAGAAGAAACAGTTTGAGCAGCCTCTTCCTGAAATATTTATGGTGTTCTATTGTCCCTCCTACCCTTTTTTCATTTATCATCATCAACACTATAATTATTTGTCTATTATTTGTTCATTTATCTCATACCTATGCTAATCATGTTGCTATGTATTAGGGCCTCGATAAACTTAGGAACAAGACATAGCTCCTGTCCCCATGGAACCTATTGTTCGAAGAGGCATAAAAAGAAAATCAGTTGTTTGCAACGTAACTGACACAGAGAAGTAAAGGAGAATATAAGAACATGTAAGAGGTGCATGTAAGCCCCTTGCGAGGTCAGGGAAGGCTTGTGAGGAGAGGGAGATAAAAAGAAAATCCTTGGAGATATTTTGGGACTAGTTCTAGACCACCACAATAAAGTGAATATTTCAATAAAATGAGTCACACAGATTTTTTGGTTTTCCAATGTGTATAAAAGTTATGTGTATGCCACATCACATTTTATTAAGTGTGTAATTGCGTTATGTTTAAAATGCAATGTATATACCCTAATGAAAAATAGTTTATTGTTAAAAACGTTAATGATCATCTGAGCCTTCAGCAAGTCATAATCTTTTTGCTGGTGGAGGGTCTTCCTGTGTATTGATGGTTGCTGACTGATCAGGGTGTGGTTGCTGGAGGCTGAGGTGCTGGGAGCAATTTCTTAAAATAAGACAATGAGGTTTGTCTCATCAAGTGACTCTTCCTTTAATGAAATATTTCTCTGTGGCAATGAGATGCTGTTGGGTAACATTTTATTTACAGTAAAATTTCTTTCAATACTGGAGTCAGTCCTTTCAAACTCTGCTGTTACTTTAACAACTAATTTATAGAATATTCTAAATCTTTTGGTGTCATTTCAACAGTGTTCACAGCATCTTCACTGGGAGTAGATTCCTTCTCAAGAAACTGCTACATCTGCTCATCCATAAGAAGCAATTCCTTATTTGTTCATGTTTTATCACAAAATTACAACAGTCAGTCATGTCTTCAGACTCCACTTCTAATTCCAGTTCTCCTTCTATTACCATCACATCTACACTTACTTTTTCTACTGAAGTCTTGAACTCCTGAAACCATCCATGGCAGTTGAAGCCAACCTCTTCTTCTACTGATGTTAATATTTTGACTTCCTCCCCCCATCACAAATGTTCCTTTTGGCATCTGGAATGGTGAATCCTTTCCAGTAGGTTTTCAATTTGCTTTGCTTGGATCCGTTGGAGGAATCACTATCTATGGCAGCCTTATGAATGTGTTTCTTTAATAAGAAGAATTGAAAGACAGAATGACTCCTTGATCTATGGCCTGCAAAATGCATGTTGTGCAAGCAGGCATGAAAACAACATTAATCTTGTACATCTCCATCAGAGCTGTAGGGTGACTAGGTGCATTGCCAATAAGCAGGAATATTTTGAAAGAAACCTTATTTTATTCTGAGAAATAAGTCTCACCAGTGGGCTTATTTATTTATTTATTTTATATGGAGTCTCACTCTGTCACCCAGACTGGAGTGCAGTGGTGTGATCTTGGCTCAGTGTAACCTCCACCTCCTGGGTTCAAACGACTTTCCTGCCTCAGCCTCCTGAGTAGCTGGGACTACAGACCTGTGCTGCTATGCAAGCTAATTTTTGTATTTTTAGTAGAGACAGCGTTTCACCATGTAAGCCAGGCTGGTCTTGAACTCCTGACCTCAGGTGATCCAAAGGCCTCGGCCTCCCAAAGTGCTGCGAGTACAGGCATGAGCCACCATGCCTGGCCAGCTTAAAATATTTAGTAAACCATGCGGTAAACAGATGTGCTGTTGTAACCGGGTGTCCCAGGTTCTTGGCCTCCTGTGCCCCAGGAATGGGGGAAGAGGCCATAGAGTTACCATGAGATCCTCCAAGTAAATATCAGATCCAAAGAGTTTTGCAGAAAGTGATTTATTAGGCCGAGAGAGAGAGAGAAGGAGAGAGAGAGAGAGAGAGAGAGAGAGAATGAGAGAAAGAGAGAGAGTTCCCATGCTGTCATGGAACAGGATCCAGAGATGGAGTCAAATAAGTAAGAGAGTAGGGGGGATTTTAATCCCGGAGTTACTCCCACCCCATTCAAGTTCTTGTCCAGTGAAAGGAGCTTTCCCAGACTTCCTCTGGAGTGATTGATCTTCGACTCTGATACTGGATTGGTTGCTTGGCTTGCAATAGAGCCCCTCTTTCCAAGACTTGTGTTGGTTTTTTTTAAAGAAAGGAAGCTTTTTTGCGCTGTCTACCTTTCCATGCATGGGAAAGTTAGACAAAGAACTCTAGGCTCCCAGAGTGGGGGTTGGATAGAGGTATGGCTGGGAAGTTCTTGACTTTGAAACCACGCCCCTTGGGGATCTGGGAAGAGAAGTTAACATAGTCCTTCACTGTCATTCTGGCTTTGTTGTTCCATTTTTAGAGTTCAGGCAGAGTGGATTTAGTGTAATTCTGAAGGGCCCTAGGGTTTTCAAATGGTAAGTAAACACTGATTTCAGCTTAAAGTCACCAGCTGCATTAGTCCCTAATAAGAGAGTCAGCCTGTTTTTGAAACTTTGAAGCCAAGCATTAACTTCTTCTTTTAAGATATGAAAGTCCTGGAAGGCCTCTTTTTCCAATGTAAGGTTGTTTTGTCTGCATTAAAAATCTTGTTGTTTAGTGTTGTTTCATCTTTTATCATCTATTATCTCAGCTAGACCCTTTGGATCACTTGCTACAGCTTCCCCATCAGCTCTTGCTGCTTCAACTTGCACTTTTATGTTACGGAGATGGCTTCTTTCCTTAAACCTTGTGAACTAACCTCTGCTAGTTTCAATTTTTTTTTCTTGCAGATTTCTTACCTCTCAGCCTTCATAGAGTTGAAGATAGTTAAGGTTTCACTTTGGATTAGGCTTTGACTTAAGGGAATTCTGTGGCAGGTTTGGTCTTTCATCCAGAGCACTCACACTCTCCATATCAGTAATAAGGCTGTTTTGCTTTTTGATTGTTCATGTATTCATTGGAGTAGCATTTTTAATTTTCTGCAATAACTTTTCCTTTGCATTCACAAATTAGCTAACTGGACAGGAAGCTTAGCTTTCAACCTATCTCTGCCTATCTTGGCTTTTTACATGCCTTCCTCACCAAGCTTTCTAGCCTTTGATTTAAAGTGAGAGACATGTAATTCTTCCTTTCACTTGAATACATAGAAGCCACTGCTGGGTTATTAACCAGTATAATTTGATTCTTATTGTGTGGTAGGAAATAAGGAAGCCTGAAGAGAGGGAGAGAGAAGGGGAAAGGCTGGTCAGTGGAGCAGTCAGAGTACACACAATGTTTATTAAATTCGCTGTCTCGTATGGCCATGTTTTGTGGTGCACCAAAACAATTATAATAGTAACCTCAAAGATCACTGATGACAGATCACCATCGCAGATTTCATAACAATAAATTTTAGAATACTGTAAGAGTTACCAGAACACGACACAGAGACACAAAGTGAGCATGTGCTGTTCGGAGAGTGGTGCCAGTGGACTTGCTCAATGGAGGGTTGCCACAAACCTTCAGTTCGTTATCTGTGAAGCTCTGGATAGCTGTGAATAAAGGGAAGTACAACAAAAGTATGCTTATATGTATTTAAGCCTTATATTTAAGACTAAAAGAAAGAAGATATGAGGTCATTTGTTAGGGGTGGTTGAGAAAAGGAAGAAGGAATATTTGAAGCAGAGTAAGCAGAGTATATGATTTATACAAGTATTTTGACATGAGACATTCGGGAAAGTAAAACCTAGATGTCTGTGGGTGGTGGTAAAACCCTGATTCTAAGAGAATCCACGTAGAGGGTCTGAAAGTGGAATAAAGATAAAGGAATGAGATTGAGAGATGGATAAAGCTGGACTAAATAACGATGGGCCCAAAAAGACTTGTGAAAATGTCAGAGGAGAATGGAATAGATCAATGTGCCTTTTAGAATGAGTATTCTCTCTGTAGAGCAGAGAGTAAAGAGGTACAAAATTGTCATCAGTGAGACCAGTTAGTGGGGAAATTACAATAATCCAAGTGAGAAATTATTATTGCCTGAATTAGGCATCTGACAGTGCAGGTGGATGGAAGTGAATGGAGTTGAGAGATATTTAATTGCTGGGCAGAAGGACTTCACAATTGTTTGGAGAGAATAACCATGATGAATGACAAAGAGAAAAAACCTGAAGATGATACCCAGATTTATGGTTGAGAAACAGGGTGGAATTAGTGACAGAAGCTGTGAAGCTGTGTGGACAGCTGCACACAAAGTACCGTCTTGAGAGGGGATTGGGGCTATGTGTGTGTTGCTATCTGTGATGCAGCCTCGGATGGTTTACATCAATGTTGCTGTATCTTTAAGTTCATAATTAAATATACTACGCTGGAAATTTGTAAAATCATTTGCGATAATCAGTGATGTTCTGAACCTAATGGAGCATTCTAACACAGAAAGCTGTGTTAGATGTAAGTGTTTTCACATTCCTGTACAGAGAATGAAAAGATGAGCTGAACAGTTTGTAGATGAGGACATGGCAGAAGGAAGGAACAGTATGGCTAAAGGCATATAGAAGTCAGAAAGCGTCCAGGAGTAATTAAGCAAGGCTTTGGAGAATGGGAAGTTTGGGATGTCTGGAGAGACGGTAGAATACACAGGTGGGGAAGAGATCGGGAAGTATCACCTGTTCTCTCCCAGGGCTGAATCACTCTTTATCCACAAGAATAATTCACTAACTCATTACAATCATGGATTTATATAATGTTTACAATTTATAAGGATGTCTCTGGCAGTGTTAAAAAGTAAAAACTGAAGGAGATGTTGGGCACTAAGAAACTTCAACAGAGTTAAAAAGACGTACGGAGACTATTGTAATTGTTGGGAAGAGAAAAATAAAGAGGCAGACCAGGGTAGCAGTGGAGAGCAAGAAAGAGGACAGAAAAACAACCATGCTAACTGCTGAGTTGAGTAGGCACAACTCTGTGGACTGCAAAGTCTAAAATATGTACTGGCTGCCCTTTAGGAGAAATACTGTTGACTCTGAATCTAGACTACCTTTTGTAGAAGCAGGAATGTGCTAATTTAAAGGGAGAAGTAGAACCTAGGAGATATTTTATGTTTTAAGATGGGACAAATTATAACTTTATAAATCAATAAGAAGGGGACATGGAAAAATAGATTAACTCTGGGAGGAAGCCCTCAAAGACAAAATGTGGAGGGATTAACTTTGGTAGAAGAAGGAATCCTTTCCATACATAGGAGTGGAAAGATTACGTTTGAATTTTGATTAAAATACATTTGTCGTAGGAAAAGAGGGGAGATCAAAGCATTCATGTCTAGTGACTGCTTTTTATTCTTCCAGTTAGGGAGCAAACTCACTTGCTGATAGTAAGAAAGAGCTTGCAAAGAAGGGTGTGATTTTTGAAAACCTACACCGAGGGACTAGCAGAAAGAGAAAGGGAAATGTTCAGCCATTCCTTGACTGTCCCTGGGACCAGAAGAGACTAGAAACCACAGGTTAGTGGTGGCATTTACCAGCTCAGTTGTACAGCATCTGTCACTTCTCTTTCCACATACCTAGCTGTGTAACTATGAGAAAATCCCATCTCAAATTGTGTTAAAATAAATATTAACCCCTACGCCTGACATTAACACAAATAGAATTCAACAAGTTTTTGAAGTTTAAGTATTGTACTATGCTGGTTTTTATTAACCCAAAAGAACATAGGATAATACTTAAAGTTTAAAAGCTCTGTGGCTTTCACTAAGGCCACAATTAGTAGGTAAAGAGCAATATAGTTGCATGAGTAAGTGATAGGACTGAGAACAGTCAAGCTGTCAGAATTAGGCAATATTTTGGGGAGAAAACAAAAGAAATGCATAATTTTTCACAGAAGTTGGGGGTAAGCTTCAATCAAGGAAAAGGGAGTATTAGTGTCTGAATAATGTGAAGTAACTATACTGTGATCTTTAGGTAAATGATTTGTGTGTCTGTTTTCATTAAACGTGTTGCACCCAGTAAAAAGAATCATGGGTAGAAGACGATTCTGTTTTAAGTTAAGGACAGGAAAATAGAACTCATATTTAATTATCATCCCTTGTATACATCTAAATAAACAGTTGTCATTAATGAGTCTAACAGGAATATAACTAGGAACATAAAAACTGCATGGCTAAGGCATTTACCTGTACCTCACAGATGACTTGACTTTCCATACATGTAAGAAGTTACTATATCAAAATATGAATTTAATCAAAGATCTTATGACAAGGTGAAAGCTCCTATCTAATCGCATGAAACTTTCACATGAAATTTTAACTTTCCAAATACTGCCTCTTATAGTTCCATATAATTCTGTCTTCATATATTTCCAATATACTTAAAATCTCGGTTGCCATTCAAATATTTTAATATTTTAAAGTTTATGTTCTATATTATAACCTTTTAGATAACTATTTTTTACATAATTATAATTTCACATATTGCCTTACATAAAAAATTTCAAAAATAATAGTTGATTTCTTGGTGCTTCTTTCTATTTTAATTTTATCTTTTAAAAATTATAGTAGGAAATAGAGATGTACAAAGGGCTCTAATTTGAAATGCCCGGACACTAGTTATATGACCACAAGCCAAATCAAAATATAGAGTAACACTGCAAGAGTTTCCTGGAGAGAGACATTGATTGAGAGGGTACATGAGGGAAACTAGAAGGAAACACTATTTTGATCTCAATCATAATGCCTTGAAAGTTCACTTTCATAGAAAACAGCTTTTTATAATTAAATTAGTAAAATAAAATATATATATATTTTATTATTTTATATATATATATGTGTGTGTGTGTGTGTGTGTGTGTGTGTGTGTGTGTGTGTGTTTAGATATTCCATTTCAGAGTTAAGAGGGGTTATTTACTTGTAAATTTCCCAGCCTGGCTTTTGCACAATGACTAGGTTGACTTGATATAATTACCACTAGCATCAGCTTATTTTGTGTGATGCTGTGTGAAGCAGAAATCAAAAGCCTCCTTTAATGGCAGTCCTTCAAAGGCATTACTGAAGAGTCATGATCAAGTCCTAATTATTATGGGGTGTATATCGAATCTCAAATAAAGTCAGAATCTTTGAAGGCAAAGAAGGCCTACATTTCATGTCACTAAGTTAAGAAAGATAAAAATTCAAGGTTTATATACTGATGGCAACTACAAAAGCTTTGTTAACATAATAGTCATACTCTTCTTCTCACATAATGATGCTTCTGTTGTAAAGTTTCACAGAAGTTTGGTGGATTGAACAAAATTGATGAATAATGGCTTTCTACTAGTGGTGCAGAATAGCAAAGCCATTCACTTCATTCTAGTATAGTTTGTCATATTTTCCAGACCTTTTAAAATCAGAAAATAAGGTCTTTATGTGTGCTATGTGACATAGTAGTACATCTTCACAGAGCACACTCATTGATGATGCTTTGTACAGAAAGGATACCAATCCTGAAATTTTGATAAGTAAATGGCAGATTTTCCATTGCATCTAGCCTAAGATTGGGAAAGTTCAAAGAGAGAGAAGTTGGATGAATTTGTTGGGCATTAGTGAATTGAACGTAAGTGGTAGGCAAGGGGCTATGATATATATATGTATATATATATATATATATTTTTTTTTTTTGGTAGAGTTGAGTGAGATTCTTCCACTCAGTAAAAATTTGTAGAGCCCCTACTTGAGAGACTGTGCTAAATATATTCTCTAAGGAAAATAAAGACAATGAGAATCCTTACCTAAATAATGACTCAGACCAGCAGGGAAGGCAAGACATACGAATAATAATATAAAAAAAAGTTTTACCATACATAGAAAGAAAGATGTTAAGTTACTATTTGTCAAAGACTGGATGGCAAAATTTGAAAGTAGAAAGTAGAAATGGCAAAGAATGTTTTGGCAACATAGAAATATCCTAATTTTAAAATTCTTACCATCATGACTCCTCTACCACATCTAATATCTCAATATGTCCTTTCTTTTCTTTTTCTTTCTTTTTTCTTTCTCTTTCTTTCTTTCTTTCTCTTTTCTTTCTTTCATTTGTTCATTCGTTTGTTCATTCATCCTTTATTTCCCTTCTTTCTTTCTTCTTTCTTTCTTTCTCTTTCTCCATTTATCTTTTTCTTTTCTTTTTTTTTTTTTTTTAATGATACAGTCTTGCTGTGTCACTCTGACTGTAGTGCAGTGGCATGTTGCCTGGTTCACTGCCGCCTTAACCTCTGGGCGCACATGCTACCAATTTTGTTTTAGAGAAACAGGGTCTCACCTTATTGCCTAGGCTTGTCTTGAACTCCTGGGCTCAAGCAATCCCCCCATCTCTGCCTCCCAAGCTCTTGGGATTACAGAAGTAATCCACCATGTCCGCCCCCAAATACTTTTAAATATATTTGTTACTATTATCCATCTAGAGCCATCTCCTCTTTGGATGTCATGCACTGCAGCTTCATCCAGTATGCTGTTTCCCTACTTAGAAAGCATTTATTCTATTTCTTTCCATTATTCTTTTGAAGATCCACTTCAAATTTGTGTTTAGGAAGCCATCCCTAATTATGTGCATTAGATGGATATTGTTTTGTCACATTTGCTCAGAATTTTGATGTAAATATTGTATTACATTGCTGTGACCTGTTTAAGATCACTTTTCTCCCTACAAGAAAATGGCTAAAAATGTTGAATTCGGTTTGTTATTCATTAGTATTTAACACATATGAAATATTCAAAATTTTTGCTGTATCATTAAATATTTGAATGAAGAGAAGAATGTTGCTTCTGTGTAGAGGAAGCTAGGCATAGCAGAAGGCAGGAGTCAGAGTCAGACTTTTGGTGTGATCCTCAGATCTATCAGTGAAGAACCGTAATCCTGAGTAAACAATATCTGAAGCCACAGAGACAGAAACAGATAACAAGTAGTAATGTGAGGGAAATGATGAAGTTTAGCTTGTTACCAAGGGATTCTATTTAATAGATAAGGAATTGAATCGTAATACATTGCATCATTGCTTAATGAAGAAAAACAAGGCACAACAATGTTTCCTATTGCCATAAAATAAAAAGAATGACATCAAACAATGAGTTTGATTTTTTAAGTAAATTCTGGTGGTACATGTGCAAGTTTGTTACGTAAGTCTATTTACATAATGCTGAGGTTTGGATTTCTGTTGAACCCATCACTCAAGTAATGAACGTAGTACCTGAAAGTACTCCCCTTTCTCCCTTCCTCCTCTGGAAATTGACAGTGTCTGTTGTTTCCATCTTTATATTTGTGTGTACCCTTTGTTTTGCTCCCCCTTATGAGAATACACTTTTTTTTATTTTCTGTTTCTAAATTAAGTCACTTAAAATAATGTCCTCCAGCTGCATCCATATTGCTGCAAAGAACATGATTTTATTCCTTTTTATGGCCGCATAGTATTCCATGCTATATGTGTACCACCAAACAAACAAACAAACAAAAAACTGAATCTTAAGCACGACAAAGGAAAATGAAATTAGGGCTGTTAGATTTGGCTTTGCGAGAGATAATGGTGCTCAAGCACTTTGGAATGGGTGATTTCCATGGATCAGATTGCAATCTGTTGAAGGGTAATTAAAAGTTGGGAATATGTATTCTGAATGCTGCTTATGCTTTTTAAAAGGTTGGACCAGTAAAGACAGAACAGGATAAAGAGCCTCAATGTGAAGGTCTAAAGACATGTAAAGTCGAGTTTTGCTTTGTTTTATTTGATGTTTCAGTTTTTGTTTTTTTTTTTTTTTTTTTTTTTTTTTTGGTTGAAGTATTTTATAAAAGCCATACTGACATCGTTTACTTTCCTTGTCCTACTCTTCAAATAGCACAAATATGATTTTGCTATGTAATGCTTATCATATGTATTTTTTATTCATGCCATACCCCAAAAATAAAAGCAGTTTACACTGTCATTTTTGTTTAAAGTTTTTACAAGTTGTTTATAAAGAACTGCATTCTTTGAATAACTTTGAACTTTGTTAAGAAAAAATTTTGTCACACACTGTGTTCCAGCAATAGTTTGATTATTCATGACTGCTTTTGCTTCCTGTGCATATTAATGCATGGCTCCCATGTCACTAGAAAGAAATCAAAAACTTCAAACCTGTGAGCAAACCATTCAAAAAATATTGTAATCATATCACACAAATTTCCCTTATTGGTGTCCAAAAGAGAAATAAAATGTCAATTGCCTTGCTACTTGATTAATTATGGCAGGGGCCAACAAACTATGACCTATAGACCAAATTGGGTCTGCCACCTCTTTTTGTAAGTAAAGGTATGTTAGTACATAGCTACACCAAAATATTTTTTATCATCCATAGCTGCTTTCACATACACACAACTGTGCAGCTGAATAATTCTGACAAGATAAGGTAGCTCACAAAACCTAAAATATTCATTATCCTTTAAAGAAAAACTTTGCCAATCCTTATATTAGAGCTTTATATAAATATAGTGAAATAAATCTTAATTTCTAAAACAGATTTGAAATATGTGCTTTCCCAACTTATATTTATTTATATTGACACTATTAAGTCAACAAATACGTATTGAGCATCTTCTATGAAGCCAGCTGGTTTTGAGGCGCTGGCAATATAGCAGTCAACCAAACAAATGAAACTCTTAGTGCTCATATATACATTCTAATTGTAGTTAAATAGACACTCAACAATCAACAAATAACAAAATAATTGAGAAGCTGTATTTAAAAACAGTGTGCCAGATGATCACATGCACCCCGTATAAAACAAAGAAGGGCAAGGAATAATGAGTATCAGGGATTGGAGGGATAAAGAAGCTACATCATTTATAGTTTCCTAAGATTGTCCTTGAATAGAATGAAATCAGCCAAGGGATCAAGTAAAATAGAACTACTCCCTAACACAAATGCCTGCATCCTACATTTATAACATTCAGTTCATACACTCATTAAAATACACCACTAAGCTTCACTTTTAATTGGTACCTGTTTCGGAGCCCACAATTTACAAAATGGTGCAAGACCAAAAATTATGGTCAATCCCCTCAAGAAAGTCTATAAAACTAAGATGGATCCCTGTAATTCTGCACAAATTCAGTGCTTAAATCCAATGCACAATCTCTTTATAATATTATATAAGAAAGGTAAACTTTTATAAAATTGTTTATGCCAGCCTAGCAAATAATAGCTCAATACTATCTCAACACATTTAGAAGGCAAGGGGTAAATAAGCACATTTAAATAAATTCTACTGCTACTTGTGGCAGGAGAGGGGGAAGAAAGCAGGGGTAAAAAAAAAACCTCTAGTAATATTGTAAAAGTTTCTCCCAAAATAAATGGAATGTAGTTATCACTTAGTCAACATTAGCCCATGAAATATTATAAACAATATAAAACAGCCAGCTATAAACAGTCTGTAATCCAATAACAATTTTATTTATTTTTTTTATTATATTACCAAAGCGAATGGTAATTTATATTTCTATTTTGCTAGAACTTTTTTGAGTGGACTACATAGATCATGTACAAGAGACTTAATCTCCCTTTATGTGTCCCAAACCAAAAATATAGAAATCAAATGGGAGTAGTGGTTTTTACTGGGACACTTTGAGTTCTGAAAGCTCTCTGTAGCTTGTCAGTTCAGTAACCCTGTTATGGGTTTTGATTAACTGTTGTTTTACTTGAATTCGATATTAGTTTCTTGATGCTTTTAAGAGAAAATTACTATTAAAATGTTCAAGACACTTTAGAGTTAACATTAAGATTCAAGGAAAAATATTTTAAAAACCCATGTTTTTAATTTCTCTGAGATGTACACTTTTTTCTTTCTCATTTTTACATTAATCTTTTATGGGAAGAAAAGTAATTACTCTCTTATAAGATATCAATTAAATGGCAACTGCTAAAATACCTTACAATATGAACATTTTCTGAACTCGCTTTCTCCCAGCCAGTAACAAAGACATGACCTAGAGAATTCCAAAATGAAAATGGAGCTTTAATTAAAATATAAATGAATATATTTGACGTTAGTTTAGTTTTAAGAATATAGTTATTGGCCGGGCATGGTGGCTCAGGCCTGTAATCCCAGCACTTTGGGAGGCCGAGGCGGGTGGATCACGAGGTCAAGAGATCGAGACCATCCTGGTCAACAAGGTGAAACCCCACCTCTACTAAAAATACAAAAAATTAGCTGAGCATGGTGGCACGTGCCTGTAATCCCAGCTACTCGGGAGGCTGAGACAGGAGAATCGCCTGAACCCAGGAGGCGGAGGCTGCGGTGAGCCGAGATCGTGCCATTGCACTCCAGCCTGGGTAATGAGAGCAAAACTCCGTCTCAAAAAAAAAAAAAAAAAGAATATAGTTATTACTGTAAGTCTCTCACATTTTTATACTATGTCTTTTTCTCCAAAATGTTTACAGAAGAATGGTTCTACCAGGGGTAGGAGTGTAGTTGGGGAGTTTGAAAATAGCCCCTATATTAGGTTATAGGCTTTTATTCAATTTTAGCAAATGTAACTCTCTACCAGTGCCTATTATTTCCTCAAGTTTTGCTTTTTAATACTTTAAAAAATATGTTAACTGATTCCAGATCCTTGAGGGTACCATTCATTAGTACATGAAAAACAAGTAAGATCTCCTGTAACGTCACAAAAATAAGAAAGAGTGCAAGTGGGTGTTGTGATTTGCATTGCTTGGGTGAAGAGTGTACTTGCCATAATTTAGTAATATAGAACTTCATATGAATATCTAAGTGTCTATTTTCTAGTCAAAGTAATAAAAATATGACTAAGTTCCTGGACCTAATAGTATAACATGAAGATAATCAACAAAAAGAGAACTAAAATGCTACTTCAAGATGAGTTACTAGAAATGGCCTGGAATTTCAAGGCTGCCATTGTCGTTATCAGTGAGATATCTGCTTATAGTAACCCTAAAGCTATCCAAGGAAATGCAACTATATAAGCAGAAGGTATATAATAAGAAAGAGAATTGCTAGGCATAAGGAATAATCTCTTTCATAAAGAAAGTTTTATATGTTACTGATAATAATCATATTTGTTTCCCATAGCATGATCCACACATAAAAGTAAGTTAAAAGACAATGAACTGTAAGGAAAAACAAGACATTTGTATCTACTTATGTTGCCAATAGCTTTCCTTGGGTGGAGAGTGGTACCTTTACTTGTGCTTAAGAGTCAAACAAACTGCAATACAAATTGTTTAAAAAAAAATGCATATGCTCAGGATATAATGTTTTGAAAAGCTGAATTTCTCAAATCACTGCTACCAAATGTTGTATCAGTTAGGATTCAGAACAGAAAACAGAAACCACTCTTGGAATTCAAGCAGGGAGAGATTTTCTGATTAAGGGTTTCAAAAATCAGAGGAGCTGGAGGAGTTGGAATCAGGAGAGTTACAATGGGACTACTAAGTTCTAGATCATACTGCCATAGCTGTGATGTAGAGGTCAGGAAGCTCTACTGCTGCTGACTTAGCTATCACTGCCACAGGATTTCATACCCCGGAGCTGGTGTCTTGAACTGGCATGCAGAGTGCAACCATGACAACCCTCTCTTCTGTCCGACATTGCTTTGCTGCGGTCACCAACAGGAATAAGGCCACTGTTTTGCTTCTGACTCAAAAGCTTGCATACAACTGCTAGCTAGAAGAGAATATGGGCAAAGTAAAAAAAAAAAAAAAAAAAGTGTAACAGAGATTGAGAGAGCTCGGCCAAGTACTGTTCCTTAAACTTTTACCCAATGTCCCCAAATTAAAAACAACAGCAACAACTCTGAATCTGATTTTTTTTAAAAAAAAACTTACTTTGTAAATCTGACCTGATATGCATTAATTTGCTATTAAAATATGTCTGAGCTGATTTTGAGGCTGTGTTTTATCTTTGTTTATCCTACTAAACGTGAATATTTATATGATTCTCTGCATAAATATCAAATTATTTGAATACACAGTGACCTGACCCTCTGAGAGTGTTATAAACTATACTGTAGAAATTACACCAAATATCAGAATGTCAAATATCAGGTTGTCAAATCAGACTTGCATGCACTGGACATCTTGCCCAATATCATCTCACCTGACACTAATAATTACTAATAACTTCAATAATAGAAGTAATGCAGGGCAAAGGAAAATCAGAGTGGTCTGGGACATCCAACATAGCTATCTACTTCTTTTCTTGCCATTATATATATTCCAGACCTAGATTGTCATATTCTTTAAACATGCTACATCACTTATGTTATATCTTCTAGGGAACTTTATCAATAAATCTATATATTCTAGATTTATGTACCATCATCAATTGCAGACAACTAGGTTTATTGTGCTGAAAGTATTGCATAAATAATTATTTTAACACAAAGGAATGCCATTAGTGTGTGACCAAAGACACTCATAATTTTTATGTTTACAAGAAGATTAGACAACTTTTTGTCTTGATGATTTTCCTGAATTCTCAATTCTTAATGAATAGAGGGAATAAAGTGTAGGCCAGCTCCACGTCCATTTTCTTCTCCACATATATCCACTATAGTATCTTTTTAAAATCTGAAACATTCTGAATTCTGAAGCACATCAGCCCCCAGGGTATAGGAAAGGCAGTTTTGAACCTATATCTGCAGCAGTGCACTGTTTGCTTTTCAACGAGCACATGCACTCTTCCACACATATTTCTTCTTACAAATAGCAACAACCTTCTTCCATCTAACCTAAGACATTTATTATTTGTATAAATAAGGATCTTCTCATAATCCTAAAATGGGAGGCTTAAAGTTGAATTACTCATTGTATGCATCTTTGGCTTTATCCTCTAGGAACTCAAGTGTTGCTACCAGATTTTAAACTTGAATTCTGCCTCTAACTTATTAGAAACTCTTTTTACTCCAGTTGCTTCTTCTCTGGGTTAGCTTATATTAGTGGCTCCCAGTTTGAGTACATGGGCATCTTCAAAAGTAACACTGGGAATCCATGAGCTACTTCAACATATTAAGAAGTCTAGTGTGGTATTCCCTAAACATCGTTAATATATTGATAACCTAAGGCGCTTCCTTAAAAATATCAACTTTTTTGGGCTCGCTTTGTTCTTACTAAGTCAGAATATCTAGCAAGTACTAGAAATTTACATGTTTATTAAACTCCATGGGTAATATACAGAGCATCATTTAAGGACTGTTAGTCTAGTGGAATCATGTCTACATATGTGTGTGTGTGTGTGTGTGTGTGTGTGTGTGTGTGTGTGTGATGCATAAATTTGCTAAAATAGTAATGTGTTTGTTTTAATTTGGAATTATAGTGAATTATGCGTGCTAATCTCATATTAAAATACAAAATTATAACAAATTTAGTTATGGATCTAATTGACTTTTATTTGCAGTTCATGAATCACGACAGCTTACATCCTGTGAAACAGAATGTGAATTCTCACTGGGAAATGGCAGAACAGTGTGTTTTGTAAGGTGAAGAGAAGGAAACAACAAAGAAAAACGTTGATTGGTTAATGCTAGGTTGCTTGAATTTCTTTTTGGAAAGGGTTAAAGCAGATCTTCCTTATTACGCTGACACATGGAGACTGGACTATCCTGTTTTCAGGAAAAGCTATGCTATTTGGGATGTATCTGCTTCTATGACATTTAACATGAGTGACTCTGTTTTAGTTTGGTCTGGTCTGATGGGGACTAGTCCAAGAGCACAGTCCAAGACAATGATCTCATATAATTGTGTTTAACATCAATTTTATTTTATTTTTAACTTCAGTTTTATTGAGCACATAGATGGCCAGATTATCTCGTTGTTGAGAATATAGAGATATAGAAAACACAGTTTCTTTGCTCAAAAACTTGTGTGAATAAACACACAAGTAAATAAAAAATTATTAACAGGGTCTTCAGGATTTTATCAGACATATGTCCCAGGTGATACAGGAGTACAGAGGAGGAATTCAAAACTATCTGTTTGGCAGTTCAACGTATCTTTGAGTAATAATATAAAAATAAGAGAATAAATTTCAAAATCATAGCATTTTTGGTCAACCAAACAATCAGTAACAGGAACTGAAAGATTTCTTAATTTAAAAAAGTAAAAATAATTTAGTGTTAGAACATATTTCTATACTCAATTGACTATATGCTGATTGTAAATGCTTGCCAAGATCTAATAGTCAATAATTTCATGATTTTACATTTTTCTTATAGAAGCACATAATCATTCTCTCTGACAAGTAGTTGATTTGATGTATGGTAAACTGGCTAATTGGTTGTTTGATTTATGGTTGTGTAATTCTGGGTAAGGTAACTTAACTAATTTTACCTTATTTAGTTTATATTCAATTAAGGAAGAAGTAGCTGGGCTAGGCCTTTCCTTATGAGGCTTCCTTCTGTCTAACGGCAGCATTCTCCAGCTCATTCTAGGACAGTCAGAAATTGTCCAGACCAACTTTCAGCAATGAGCACTTCTTCTCCAGCTGTAGAAATAATAAGCGTCTAATCAAATCCCTCATTGTTGTTCGGACTTACAGTTGAAGGAAAAAAGAGACTTCCCCAGCCATGTGGAACTATAAGTCCAATAAACCTCTTTCATTTATAAATCGTTCACTCTTGGGTATGTCTGTTTCAGCAGCTTGAAAATGGACTAATACAGGCACCTAAAGATTTATGTATTATTTTATTGTAAACTGCTTTTCTTTCTTGTGAGTGAAATGTTATGTTGATTTTTAAAAATTACATGTCTAGGTGTATAATATCATCCATATATTTGATTTCTGCCCAGTGAAAGGCGTGTAAGAAAAATAATGTTTTAACAGGGAAACATTGAGTCAGATGCTGATGAGAATAATCTAGTCATCACTCATTGGCATGGGCTAAAATTTTATACTTGAGGATTTGAATAAAGTGTAATTAAATATGTATCATGAAGAATGTTGAAATTTTAGTTTGACCATGCTTCCCCACATAAAAAAAAAAAAAAACTCAGCTCTGAAAATACAGATTTTTCTTATAAGTTTAAAGATTTTGGCAAAATTTTATGAGGCAATTCTAAGCAATTATCTACAAAAAAGAAAAATCATAGATCTTCAAAAAAGCAAGTACATCAGATCTACTACATCACAATATGGTGCTGTGGCCCCCACTAGCCTGGACTATGACTTTAAGTTGCTTGAAATGTAAATACCTTTACCTTTATAGGTGCTTGGGCCACTTCAGAATTTGATCTCAGATTAGGTTCATTCCAGACCATACATAGGTCAGTACTTTATTCATCAGAAATTCCCAGAAATCAAAGAGGATTGATTGAATTGGTGGAACTTTTATGGGAAGGGTATTGATATCTTACCTATTGGTAACCTGCTAGTTGAATGGGAAAGTTGGGAATGTAACATTACATGAAATACATAGCTGTATTAAGCTGTTCTCACACTCCTAATAAAGACATACCTGAGACTAGGTAGTTAATAAAGGAACAGTTTAATTGACTCACAGTTCCACATAACTTGGGAGGCCTCACACTCAAGGCAGGAGCTAAAAGAGGAGCAAACTCACCTTTTAAATGGTGGCAGGCAAGAGAGCATATGCAGGGGAACTCCCTGGCATAAAACCATCAGATCTCATGAGACTTATTCACTATCATGAGAACAGCATGGGAAAAACCCACTCCTATGATTCAGTCACTCCTACCTGGTCCCTCCCATGACATAGGGGGATTATTACTCTTAGAGATGAGATTTGAACGGGGAATCAGAGCCAAACCATATCAATAGTTAGGTGTTTTTTACTTTTATTTTTGTTGCTGTTTAGTGAAGACAAATTTAATCAGAACCTGCCATGTATCAAAAGACTGTACTTGGCATTTCAGCATTTGAAGTCTTTATTTTCAGGATATTGCCTTTTGAAGTTATCTCCAAGTGTCTCTATCATACATTTTCACAGTGGGGAATAAATAAATAACTGATATTTAAATAAATTTCCATTATGTCTCTGCTGAATAGGATTATAATAAGTATGTGAGAAGGGAGCTGAAATATTTTTAACAAAAATTATATACACAATTACCTTTATAGGAGCCAAATTCATGACATATTGAAGTCAAATGTTAGCATTACCAACTGGGCAAGTTATCTATTGAATACTCATTTGAATGACAAAGTATTTGATAAAATCAAATAAGTTTCTTTTTTTTTCTATTTTTATACATTTTCAAGTAGAATCGGCAACAGTAGATCTAATATTAAAGTGTTTTGGAACACTTATTTATAATTTTATATTCATTTATGCTGATTGAATAAAAATATGGATATTCCTTAGAGCTTAATACATGACAGTTAATAATGCAACTTGCTTTCTTATTTCTCTCCACCTCTTATCACCTACCTTCCAAAAGAAAAACTAACTTTATCTATCTATGTATGTATTTATTTATTTATGAGACAGGCTCTCACTCTGTGGCCCAGGCTAAAGTGCAGTGGTGTGAATACAGTCCACCATAGCCTCTATCTCCTGGTCTCAAGTGATCCTCCCACCTTGGCCTCCTAAAGTGCTGGGACTACAGGTATGAGCCACTACACCTGACCAAAAAGCTTATTTTGAATAAAACATACATAATGTCTGGAACAATAAAAGTAGGTGATCATATAATACGTTTTATGCTAACAAGAAGTTTAGGTACAGTAAATAGAAGTTAAAACCTGTAAGAAAAATATAGCATCTTGTGCTTCCTAGATTTGTTACTCTAAAAAGAACATTTTAACATCTTCTTGAACGGCAAAACTACCACTGATCTAAGAGTAAAGAAGGCAGGCTCTTAATCCTGTCCTCAGTATGTATTTTTTCTCTGTCTTCAGTATATCATATGTGCATTATTTGCTAAGCAGTGCCCAGCTACCAAGTGTAACTGGTTAATATTGAAATGGGATAAGTTCCCTTGTAGGGCATGCGATGGGGAAATGGCTCTCTTCTTCAGTGCCCCACTGCTCCAATCTCTAGGGGAGCATTCAGACAGGCAGGCTGTGGGGCTCTGACACCAGGGCAGCGTGTAAGGGTGAATGTTTCCAGCTGAAGTCCCTGTGGGCATGTGTTACAGTGTGCTCTTTCAGTTTAGCCACCTGCAGGAGGCTGTGTGTTATCAGCTCAGTTAGACCCTCTGCCTTATCACAAGGACAGAAGGCTTCCTGTATTCCAGGTTCTTGCCTGAGTGTACTGGAAAAAATGGATCACACACGGGCTTGGAAAGAGTGTAAGGTTTTTTATCGAGTGGTGGTGGCTCTCAGCGAGGGATGGGGAGGCCACAAGGAGGATGGAGTGAGAAGGTAATTTCTCCCTGGAGTTGGGCTGCCCAGTGGTAGGTTTCTCCTCTGACTGCCCCGGCCTAACTCCCTGTCATTCCACCGGTCGATGGCCTCTGGCATCTGTCAGTGCCTGTCAGCCTGTGCTCTTCCACTGGAGTGATCCTCTCATGTCCAGCGTTTGTATTATCTTTCACTGATGTATTCCTCTCCACGTCCAGCCACTTATGTCTCTGCCCACTAGGGTCTTGGGAATTTTATAGCCACAGGATGGGAGCGTGGGGGGCCAGGGTGGTCTTGGAAAAATGCAACATTTGGGCACAAAGGCAGGAATGGCTGTCCTCAACTAGGCCCGTGGGCACAGGTGGCAGGATAGAGCCCTCGCCAAGGACCCAGCCTCCCACCCGCCTCCCATATCAACACGATGATGTAAAATGCTTCCATTGCTCAGGAATACAGTTTATGGTTTTGCTTCTGTGGATTCATTTGGTGGAAAAAGGAGAGACATGTTGTC
The DNA here is from genome assembly GCF_048565385.1 of Saimiri boliviensis. Taxonomy (NCBI): domain Eukaryota; kingdom Metazoa; phylum Chordata; class Mammalia; order Primates; family Cebidae; genus Saimiri; species Saimiri boliviensis. The sequence continues at coordinate 96,662,659 of NC_133453.1, forward strand.
ACTCACATCATTTTTCTGTCCAATGGACAATAATCATTGATCACTCTTACAGCAATAGCATTGTATAGGCAATCATTGACAGCTTATTCAATCACAGAGAGGTGGATTCAGCTGAAATTTGTTCTGTGTCTAAGAATTCAAAATTTTGGGAATAGAATTATAACAATAACTGTCACCCTGAGTATTTTTTTAAAAAGCATGGTATGAAAAATAGTGCCGACTGTTGACCAATTAGGCTTGCTTTAGATTTGCCTTATGGAAACTATTATGACACTTGAGAAAATTTATTCCTTTAATTCTTTGTGATTAATTACCTTACATGTACATTCTTCCCAAATGTAACACTGATACTAGGCATAAATAGGTCCATCTGAACAGTTCGTTGGGGAGAAAACACTGTCTAGGAACATGTCAATCTCAAAAAGTCTAAAGTTTTTCATAAAATGATTTTACTTTCTGTAGCAGTTCTACCTTTGCAAATGTGCCTAAACTTTTATAAACTTAAAACCATGTGTTTTTTTCTTACTCAGGAGAATGAATGGCGTTAACAGAGTGATGACATTTTCTCTTGTTATCACTTGAGTAATCAAGCGTTGCCTCATTAGTATTAAGCACTTTCCCTTGTGTCTGTAATTTACAGTGAGAACAAGCCACTCTGTGGCGAACACAAGCTGGCGTGCCCTAACACATTATTGTTTCCCTTGCCCTGGTCCACTGTGTTAACTGGAGGTCACAATTTCTATCTCCTTTGTCAATTACTGACTTATCTTAGGATATTCTGATCCTATTCTCCCTATGACCTAAGAGGACATCATCTTAGCCATCTTTTTCTGGATTTCAAACTATACTTTATGTCAATGTCCTTTTATACAATTTAGATAATACATTATGCCAATTACATCCACAGAAGGTTAACCTGACAATTTAGTCATGTTATAGCTGGCCTTATCTGTAACACGATTGATTGGATGCTTGAGTTGATTCAATCAGACATCGAAATTGTAGAATGGATAAGACCATTCACTTTCCATAAAATTGCTCAGTTTTTAAGCCTTTAAAATTGAAACACCTTGAAAAGTGCCCTACATTATAGATTTTCTTTTATACAGGTGCCAGTGGTAACTTTGCTCAATTCTGAGGTGGATGGTAGAGTAGGTGAAAAAGGATAGCACGCATTTGGCCATCAAGTTGAGTTATTTTTCAGTTCATTAAGCTTTAGAATTTAAGTTGTTCCAAATAAGACAAATGTGTTCCCTTTATTCTAATATATAAAGTATAATTATTTCAAATTACTTACTTGGCTATTTCATACATGTTCTAAGATTATAAAAGGTGAATGCATTAATATTTTTGAATTTCAGTTGTCAACTTTAATATTCCATTACTTTTATGGTATGGGGTATGTGAACATGTGTGTGTTGAATGGAGATATGTATGTATGTGTGCCTATCCATAAGGAAAATCTTTCCTCTTCATAATCTCTCAAAATATAACTATTAAACTTAATAAAATACTATTCAGGGAGTTGTTTTTCTAATGTTCAAATTCCATTAAAAACTTTTGAAAAATAATATTTCTAGTATAAAATATTAATAATTTTCAATCATAAAGGATTATCTTTATACATATACATTTATTATAGGGTAAGTTTTACTGCAATTTTTACTGCAAACACTTGTGACCTATGCTGGGTAATCAAAAGCAATACCATCATTTAAAACTTCATTGACATCTGTTATATGTACAGTGACTCTATCTTTTTCTCATCAGTTCAGCATATGAGGCCACAGTGGCCAGGTCACTTTCATTAAATTAAAGGAAAAACAATCTTAATCTAGTTCTTGCTCTTCTTCTGCCTAAAAATATCATTTTCCAGATAACCATAAGTTTCACACCATCACCTCCTTTATTTCTTTGCTCAGAGAATCCTTTTTGGTTGGTCCTATTTAAAGTATCGCATGAGTTACTGAATCTTACATAGTACATTTACTTTCTTACTCATGTGCTTGTTGTCTATTTCTTCCCCTTATAGTATAGTCTCTGAGAGGTCAGGAAATTTTGTCTGATATGTTTCTCCTGTATCTGCAAGGCCTGCATGAATGCCTATCACACAATAGGTGCCCAACAGATATTTACTGAAAAGATAAAATAAATCTGTCTTATTTTTCTTTCATATAAATACTATAGTATTTACTGATAAATCCATACCTTTCCTTGATAATATTGTACAATTTTTTTATTTTATTCATTTGAACATGTTGAAGAAAAAATATTATTTTGATAATTTGGTGTAACTTAGGTATATACATATGCCAATTTGCACACATTGAAAGATTAACAACTCTACAAAATATATTTATCTTCTAGATTCCTTGTGGCAGAGATTCTAATCGTGTATTAGTCTATTCTCATGCTGCTATGAAGAAATACCCGAGACTGGGTAATTGATAAAGAAAAGAGCTTTAATTAATTGACTCACAGCTCTGCAAGGCTAGGGAAGCCTCAGGAAACTTACGATCATGATGGAAAGCATCTCTTTACAGGGTGGCAGGAGAGAGAAGTGCAGAATGAGAGGGAGAAAAGCCCCTTATAAATCCACTGGACATTGTGAGAACTCACTCACTATCATGACAACAGCATGGGAGAACTGACCTCACGTTCTAATCACCTCCTTACCACATGAGGCTTACAATTTGGATTACAATTTCAAGATGAGCTTTTGGGTAGGGACACATTCAAATCATATTGAGTAATAGGTGAGCTTCAGAGTGCTGTATATTTTTGGCATAATCATCCTGACAATTTTTTTTTAATTAAGAAATACACAGAGAAGGATTTTTTTCAAGTATAATTAGGAAGAGAGTTGCCCCAGTGAACTTGTCATAGATGCTGTACTTCTTATTCCTTTGGGTTATTTTTAAATCATATCCTCAATCCTTTCTCTTAGCCTTGTTTCAGAGATTTTGACCAATTTTTAAATCTGGGGAGGGATCTTAAGCCTCTACACACATCTGTGTAAGATGTGTGAGGAGAATAAAAGAGCAAATAAATGAACACTGAAGCTTATTCATATCTTTTGTGTGGAAAGTCACGGAAAACGATGAGCAAATGTATGGCTGTACATTGATCTTAGTACTTAAAAATAAAAGTCATAATGCATTTAATTCTTCTGGTTGCTAAGGGACCTCTGCATCCAGAGTGCAAATTTTGAAGCACAAAGCCTGCTATATGCTCTTCCTACTCACCAATTCTCAATTTGCAAACATATAGGAGCTTTCAAGGGGGACTTTTTAAAAAATGTGCCTTTATGAAGAACAAATCAGATCAGACTAATCTAATTCCCTCTGTGACAGAATGACAGACCCTGTGGTTAAGAGGAAAGTAATAGATATAAGATCTTTATTTCAGTCAGGCTTTTAATTCACTCTCATATGACATTAATTAGGGAGCAACAAAGCAGAGTTGAGATCCTGCTATTAAAGCATGGGTGTGCAATTGCTTAGAAGGTCACACTCAAATAGTAGTTATTAATTGGTTGACACTGCCCTGAGGGATGAGGGTGGCTATTGAGTGATGCTTTAGATTCTGTCCTAGGTCCATTACTATATCTTTATCAATGACTAGGATGATTAAGTGGAGCTCTTACTCCTTAAGTTCATGTATAACATCAAGTTGGGAGGGGTAACTGTCCTTGGAGAATAAACTTGAACATTTAAATGACCTTCTTGAGATGAGTAAGTGGCTTGTGCAAACACAACAAAGGAGAAAGGATTGCATCCTAGGAAAAATGTGAGGGGAAGAAACAAACAAAAAGAAACTCAACAAACTGAAGGTGGGAAGTTGTAGGACTATATTTTTAGGTAGCCACAATGGGAGAGTACAGTTAAATTAGCCCCCCAAAAGGGTAATTTACAAACACCATCTTCCAAATGACTGCACTGCATATAAGAATATGGAGAAGCTGGGTGTGGTGGCTATGCTCATAATCCCAGCGCTTTGGAAGGCCCAGGCAGGCAAATTGCCTGAGCTCAGGAGTTCAAGACCAGCCTAGGAAACACAGTGAAACCCCATCTCTACTAAAAATACAAAAAGAAAATTAGCCAGGGTTGGCGGTGTGCACCTGTAGTCCCAGATACTCGGGAGGCCGAAGCAGGAGAATTGCTTAAACCCAAGAGGCAGAGGTTGCAGCAAGCTGAGATCAGGCCACTGCACTCCAGCCTGGGCGACAAGAGTGAGACTCTTAAAAAAAATAAAAATAAAAAAGAAGTTTATGCTTTTGAGTAGAATGTGGCACTCTCCATCCTTGTCAGGTAAACTACTCATCCAATTTACATACCTAGATTTACTTGATATCCTAGGCTAGCCACACCTTCAGATTCCTTTCTACTTCATTAGAAGGTATGAAAAGGCTTCCTGGCATATAAAGAAGATGCTGTCATTTATGGGTATCTATTTGTTTGCTAAATGGAGTGTGCATTTTATTTTCCTTGACCCTATTATGCTCAAACTGGCTATCTTGGTTTCTGTTGCTGTATCCTCTTAGTTTTTACCCAAACGGTGTAATCATAGATTTTCTTTCTGTTCTAGGTCTCATGGTTTCTGATCAGTTGGTGAATTGCATCTCCTTGATTTATCGGGTATGGGTAATCCCACGACTTGCTAAACTTGACCATAGTAACATTGCACTGTCATTTAATATCACAGTGCGTTCAGAGGCATGCATGTCTGCTTGTTTCAACCTCTAATCTCATCCCAGATAATAACTTGTCAGTTTTGACTTCCTGCCAAGATTTGACCCAGCACCTAACCTTGATTTCTGGTGTTTATTGGTTCTCTATCTCCAAATTGATTACCTGGGCTGCAGACCTCTGACATCCTTTTGGCCACCTTCTTTAGCCTACATACACAGGGCTGAGCTTGAGCTCCATGCCTGCTTCTTATGTGAATAAGTTAAATGACATTTATCGCTTTGCGAGTGGGGAGGATTCTGAAAGTTTCATAAAACAAAAGCATTGTAAAATTAAAAATGTAAAAAAAAAATTGAGATAGTAAAAATCCCTTGCATTTCCTGCTGTTTTGTACTAAGAATATTTCTTGATAAAAATCTGGTATGTAATAATCCAGGTATATATATCTATAACACTTGATATGTAATAAACAGGTTTAATAAAATGATATAATTTGCTGCAACTTGCTTTTTCATCAGGTTGCTTTTGATGAATGTTTCTATGTGTCTCCTATTATAAAAAGTGCTATATCTATATCCTCATAAATTTATCTTCAACACTTACAGATATATTTCTAGGATAAATTTATTGAAATTTATCTGATAGAAATTGAAAGAAACTATGATAATGTCTTGATGACATAAGGATTCGATTGCCGTCTGTCCTAAAATGCTCAAGCTTCAGGTAAATACCTGTAAATTAAATTGTGAGCCATAAAATTTTAGACTTTTTTTAAAAACACGAAACCCTTTTAAAACTTAAAGATGATAGTAATATATATATATATATATATAAAATTTATATTTGAAAAAAAAAATCAGCGATACCTGAAACTTTTCTTTCTGAAGCTCAATTATTATGATAATTAAACCTAAAAGCCAAGAAGAATAGTTTTTCTCACTGTTATTTTTAGAGAAAGTTTACTTCCTCCCCTCAAATAATCCAACTTTGTTTCTTTCAATTATTTTTTTCTAAATTTGGTATAAATTTACATTCAATATTTTGGGTTTCACTCAAGGGTCTTCTTTTTGTAGATTACTACAATTAAAGATATATATCTCTGACCATTAAACACAACTTTTAAAACATTTCAAAATAAATTAAGAACAACAACAAAAAAGCTTGCAAGTATAAATATAATTTCTTTTCATTATTGGAGGGTAAACCTTTAGCGATGTCCGTTGGGCCCTGGCATTATCTATTAGAATGTGGCATTTCAGATTCACAGGTGTAAATGTTCTACTTTAGTCTACTTCTATTTTCAAACTCAGTTTTTAAAATACCAGAGGTTTTCCTTAAAAGCTAAAATGTTAGGAACAACTTTCTTGTGGAAGGCACTGCTTCTGTTATAAAGCTTTGGGTTTTCAGGTTAAATGGAAATGTTTACCTGAGGTAAACATGATATAAGACTGAAAGCCTGAAATGGGCTTAGAATTTTATTAGTTTCTCCCAAAAGAATCTTTTTGAGTAAGGTGGCTGATGTAATCCGTATTTTTTGGAAAAAAAAATGTATATATATAAAAGGTGAAATGTGCTAAAGAATTTGACTTGTACTTTACAACCATGAAAGTAGGAAGAGTAAAATTGATTAGAGATTAAAAACATAGATACACTCACAGTCAGAAAAGAAATTGAAAAGAAATAGGCAATCATAGGAAAAGGAATTTTTAAGAAAGCAATTTTCAAAATTATGACAGTATTATTCTGCAATGTGGAGCTCTCCATCATTGTGAAAAGGTATGTGATCATTATTCTTTATTATTCTTCTGTAATATGATAAGATAGGACTTCAAGATGAGTCATGTTACATAGACATAAAAACAAAAGAAACAAACACAGATGGCTTTTCTTGAACCCCAGTGAATAAGAATGTGGACAGATAAAAAACAAGAATACTTCAAGACTAAAACAGTGTGGGATGCATTTATTCTTATATCCTGTTGGGTTTTAAATTTCCATTATTGAATTTTGAAATTATTTGTAGGTTATAATGATTTAAATAGGCCAGGTACTCTGTCTGGTATCCATTTTAGTTTTCACATTATCAAGGGGATAACACACTACATCCAGAAGACAGGTAGATGACAGGTAGATGGATGTCCAGTTTGCTACACAGAGTTAATAGTGCAGATGATCCCTGGTTTAGGATGGTTCAACTTAAAATTTTTGAACTTTATGAATGTAACTACATTGTAAATTGAGAAGCATTTGGATTTATGATGCTTTGACTTAGGACTTTTTTATTTCACAATGGGTTTATCAGGGCTTTAAGTTCACTTTTGACATACAACACTTTCAACTTAGGATATTTTTGACTTATGATAGATTTATTGGGACATAACCCCATCATCAGTAAGTCAAGGATCATCTGCATATGAAAGATCTGGAATACATTTTTAAGGCACAAGTTATAATATTCCTGTGATTTCAGAAGATACATCAAAATAAAATATCTGAAGTCCACAGAAAATCTTTGCCTCTGGGAAGGTTTTCTGTGGCCCTCTCCAAATTCCCCTGGTAATAGCAATCCTTTCATTTTCTGAACTGCTAAAGTATCCTGTAAATGAATTTTTCTGGGTATCCATCACATTTTATTGTACTTGTTTTCACATATCCAACTTTTTGTATCCAAATTAGGCATATCTTATTTGACTTCCTATGGTGCCTATGACAGAAAATCAATGTCTAATAAGTACCAAATAAATACTGTTGATTATTTGCTGAATCTTAAAGCATTCTCTGAATTAACTACAATCTCATTGTTATTATTGTCATAAAATAATATGTCAAAAAAACTATTTATTTTGTCCATTATGCATAAAGAAACAATGAATTGCATTTACATGTGGGAGAACATAGTTGTCATACAAAGCAAATGAAACAGTTGAAAAAAAGTGTTAATTTTTTTCAGTAGATTCTGTTTTAATCATGAAATTAACAATATAGACACATATAAACAAATATAATGCATACATATATGTGTGTATTATATATACATGTGCATGTATAATACATATATAAATATGCATACATATATACATAAATATATAAATATACGTAAATATATATAGAGAGATCATTGAATATGCATAGAAAAATGAGAAAAATGCAGAAGCCTATAGAACAATCTATGCAAAGTGTGGCTCATGCACTGGCTATCAATTCTCAAACTGTTAGTTACTGGTTTGCAGTAAGATGAAACACTTGAGCTGAAAAAGTAAATCAGAAACAGAAATAAGCAAGATATTTAGTGGAGCTGACTTTTTTTGATAGCAAGAAGTTCTTGTTGGAGAAAACAGTGACTTGATTTACATTCTTGCACAAGTTCTTGATCTTGTGGGCTGGCATTTCAAGTAGCACTGCAATATAAAACTAATGTGTTTAATCTGCATGCAGAAGGATGTATGCTCTATGACAACATTTATACCACTTTAGCTGTTGACTGTTCAGCTAACTGTAAAGAAAGATGATTCACTGACTTGCAATATCCCATTAGTTCATGTACCATGAGAGAATACCTCAACTTTAGGATAATATAAAAATACTACATGTTATAGGAACATCAACAGAAAAACAGGCGAAAGAAATAATTTGGATTTTTTATATAAGTGCTCATAAACATATTGATGAGTTCAACATCATAATAAATGGATAAATGTGAATGGAGATTGTAATAGAAACCATGTCTTACCTACTGAATCCCTCCCAAATTTAAAAATTGGATAGTTAGAATGGTGATCATTAAAAAATCTGGAGACTACTGATGCTGGAGTGGATGTGGAGAAATGGGGACACTTTTACACTGTTGGTGAGAGTGTAAATTAGTTCAACCATTATGAAAACAGTGTGGCTCTTCCTTAAGGACCTAGAAATAGAAATTCCACTTGACCCAGCAATCCCATTACTGAGTATATACCCAAAAGATTATAAATTGTTCCATTATAAAGACACATGCACCTGTATGTTCATTGCAGAAATGTTTACAATAGCAAAGACCTGGAACCAACCCAAATGCCCATTGATGATAGATTGGAAAAGAAAAATGTGGTACATATACACCATGGAATACCATGGAGACAAAAAAAAAAACAATGAGTTTGTGTCCTTTGTAGGAACATGAATGAATCTGGAAACCATCATTCTCAGCAAACTGACACAAGAACAGAAAATCAAACATCGTCTGTTCTCACTCATAGGCAGGCATTGAACAATGAGAACACATGGACACAGGGAGGGGAACATCACACACTGGGGTCTGTTGGGGGAGTCAGGGGAGAGACAGCAGGGAGGTGGGGAGGTTGGGGAGGAAAAACATGGGGAGAAATGCCAGATATAGGTGACAGGGGGATGGAGGCAACAACCACATTGCCAGGTATGTACCTATGCAACAATCCTGCATGATCTGCACATGTACCCCAGAACCTAAAGTACAATAAAAAATGCTTTAAGTAAAAAATAATTGGATAGTATCAAGTGCTGACAAGGATGTAGATTATGAGCACTTACTTACTGCCAGTATCTAAAACTGTAAATAAGTACAACTGTCTTGCTTCTATTAGCCATGCTTCAAGATGCCTCTGTTTTACTATCTTACTCTCTTTTGGGTTGTTTCAGTGTCCATAATACTGAGTCTCCTTTATTATTTTCTATTCAGTGTGCACTCACTTTGAACCACGGTATACATAGCCTGCTTTATACTGCCCTTTTAATAATTTCATTCCATGCTTATTCTTCTTCATTTTCCCAAATAGGTTGCCAAATCCTTGAGGGCAAAAAATGTATTTCAAATGTGTATTTTATGTCATTGTTATTAATCCTCTCAGAATCCAGCACAATTCTTCTTATAAAGAATGTAGTTAAAGTAATATTTGTAAATGAGATTGAAAGATAATAATACAATACATTATCCTAAATGGAGTAGAGAAAATGTGGACAGGAGAAAAGAGGTTTTTACCATCTTTGTATCCAAAGGTAAAAATGTGTGTGTGTGTGTGTGTGTGTGTGTGTGTGTGTGTGTGTATTGCTTGGATGCACTGAAAATACGGACCTACAGTCTATTAACAGCTTTAGTTTATTCCTAAAATGAAAAGAAATGAGAATAAAAGCTGACATATATGACTTAAAACAGAGCTGGGAAAGAGCAAGGGCAGAGGGTGAGATCACACCACTAAGGAGTATTAGAGCAAAAATAGGCTAGAGGTAAAATTGAGGATCAATCACTTTGTCATTGAGCATTCTAAGGCCGAGATAAGTTATGTCAGGAGAATGTCTAGCTACTTATTCACAAACCCTATGTCTCTGATCACTATGTAACAAACAAGAGGTTTTTAAAGAACAATTAAACAAGGAAAGTAGAATATGTTACTATTTGGGCGTAGACAAGATATTAGCCTTAGAAACATAAAAGAAAACATGTAGCTTTAAGGAGAAATTTGTCCAAGATTAGAAACAATAATCTAGAATAGATGTTTAAAAACTCTTAAGCCAATGATACTGCTGGAGGCAGGCAAACCACCCCTTCTCCCTCCAAGGTGGAGCTAGGTTTATGCTAGAGTAGCCGGCCAGGTTAGGCCATGTGCCCACTGTGTCACTGATCCACCTTTGCTACAAACTGGTAACTAAGTGGAGTTCCTGGTGATGCATTTCCACTGACATCATGATTCTGAAGTACTCCTGTCTATCGCTTTCATTCTCTGGATAGTTATATTCTCCTGAGTGGCCAGAATGAGATTAAACTGGTAGAAAAAAGCTACCAGAAATTTTGTGAATTCTCTTGCAACATGTTCAGTTGTTGAAGCCAAATGCAGTCAATTGGTAGGCAGTCATATTCTATTGTTATAATACACATTATTTTATATTGTTTGGTAACAAAAAACACTGGATCAATTAGAAAGCTCTCCAGTTTCATCTCTTCAAGAGGGACTTGACTTTTACTATAATTTTTCTAAAGATAATCTTAGATGTAGGTTTGAATTAGTAGTAACTCAGATTTCTGAAAGGACAATTTTGATAAATGTTCATAGTGCTTAAATATGCCTCACACTCATTACATAATATACAAACATATACATCAGATAAGTATAGAGGAAACATGAAAACCATTGAGATGCAGTTACTCTTTAACATTTGTCTTTGTGTAAAATTATGTGTTCATATTCTGAGAGGCCGGTAACAGAGTTGATCCAATGATAACATGTAACTTCAGATTATCATTTAATAAAGGAACATGACCATCTATGTTAAGGAATAACCCACATTCACATTTAAACTTCTTTAGACAATTTACACTGGGACATGTTTTCCATGGCACTTTTTTCATGTGTGCATGTTGCAGGGTTTGTTGCAAATGTGGATGAGGTGGTGCTTTGGAGAGTTAACTGTGTTACAAGCCTTGATTCCTCCATTGTCTTTTTGTGTGATTTCAAGGAAATAACTTACCTTTTCTATTTTATTTGTCAAACTGTAAAATACTTGCATTTAAAGCATTTGTGAGGTAGTTAGGTGAGAGACAGCAAGCATTTTCAGCTCTTCAGATTATATATGGCACATAAATACAAAATACAGACATCAGTATGCATTGAACAGAATTTTGCTATGACAACTATAAATAGAGAAATATATATTTGGCTACTTAAATTGATCATTGCTTGAAACATTTATTTAAAAAATGAGCTATACTTCTGAGATATTATCATCCAGTCATTGTAACAGACTTGACCTCCAAAAGGCAACTCTCTGATTATTACTGTGAAGCATGAGTTATGTGAACTCTGTTTTTGGATTTGTGTTAAAAAGGAGCTTTTTATTTGCAAGATATTAGCTAAACTCAATTACTGAGTGATACACAGACAATCGACCCTATATTTACTACATATGAGAATATCATAATATTGACTCCAGCTCTGAGCCAGGAATGTTGTTGTTATAATATTCCTTCCTTTTTTTTACAGAAAAAATCATTTATGCTTTATCTCCAGGTCACATATTATGGTGGCTGTAATTGAAGCTGTTTTGTATATTCAATGACATCTTCACTAATGGCTTTCTGTGGGAGTGACTGTTACTACTTTCACAAATAAAGCTTTTTAAAATCTTTTCTTTTTAAAATAAAATTATCCAAAACTCTTACAGATGTTGATGGGCTTTCAAATCTTCTCAGAACTATTTCAATTTGTATGTTTTATGTAACACATAAGACTCATTGACACTGTAGCTAGATATACTTCTAAAACATATTTCTAAAGTTGGAAAATACAAGTGTATATAAAGATTTTCTTATGCTTTTTATAGTCCACATTTTATAAAAACATGTGGGAAGATAAATCTACAATAAAGTTATGGAATAAAATAATATTAGGTGAGTTGACTAAGCTAATTATAAGTTTTATTTTATGTTAACATAGTCCTTTGAATATAATAGATATTATTAAATTGTCTTATTTGTGTCTCTGTACTCCAGGTATTAAAAATTATTTAAATAGTCATAAGAATGACATTATAGTATAAATATCTTTTTAGATAATTAAATTTATCTTTTATTTTGTACTCAAGGAAATGAATTGTTTTCAAGTGTTTATAGTTTATAACTGAATCTTTAGCATCCTAAGAAACCTAAAATTTGCAATAGCCTTGCTATCTTTTTAAAGCATCTATGTACACAAGGTAATAGAAGTTCATGCTTACTGTTTGATACCTGTGATTTTTGAGCTTTAATTTCTGACATTAAGAGGTCAGAATTTGATGCTGGGAACAGAAATGAAAACATTACATCTCTGGGCCAATGTTAAGCTAAAATTCATTCATCTCTCTTTAATTCTTTCTTTATAGTCCTAGTCAGATCCTAGTCAGAGACTCAGGTTGTTTCCATAGTTTGGTTATTGTGAATAATGCTGCAATGAACGTGGGAGCACAGATATCTCTACAACATACAGATTTTATTTCCTTGGGGTACACATTCAGAAGGGGGATTGCTGGGTCATATGGTGCTATGGGAGAGAAAAGTGATTGTAAAGTAGTGCTCATCATTTCTGGAGGTGCCAACATCATCTGGCATTAAAATGGCCAGCAGATCTTTTTCTGAGGAGAACTCGGAGCTCATAGTGGGGATAAAGATCAATCAAAATACCTCCTACCATGGAAATCTCACTTTCATTCCATCCTTCTGCTTAGGTACACCAGTCACACCTGTTGCCTTACTTCACTAGGAAGAGGACATGTCACTCTTTCAGTAAAACAGACAGAATACGCCTGAGAGACTATATGTCCTTGACCATGTAGAGTTTAATTATGGAAAACAGTAAGATTTCAGACTATCTTAAGATGAACATTTGTGTTGTTATAGCTTAGCGACTTCTGTTTCCGGAAAGGTGTAAATTGGTTATGACCTTGGAGTCTTTATATTACATTTATATATTTTCTTAATAAAAGATTCATAAATGCAGTTCTTACCAGAGTACACTTATTTAAATTCTGGAAAGAAAAAAAAAAAAAAACCTCATAATTAGAACAGTTGGGAGATGCTCTACTCATCTCCTATATTTTATTTATAAACCAGAAGAAAGATATTCGAGACACTGGATCAAGACTGTTCAAGTTTGAAACACACTTGCCATATGTGTAATGCTGATCTAGTAACTTCACTTCTTGGTGCTTCACTGTCATTATCTGAAAAATCAGAATGGAAATAATACTTACTTCAAAGTGTTATTGTGAAGATTAAGTTCAAGAATACATGTGGAAAACTTGGAATAGTGCCTGGCACTTAATAAGTGTTCAATAAATTCTAGCTGTTACTTTTACTATAATTTTCATATAGTATATACTGAAAGTGTACAACATGATGTGTTGATAAACATATGTACAGTGAAATGATTGCCAGAGTCAAGCATGTTAACGTATTCATCTCCTCACATGCATACTTTTATTTTGTAGTAAGAGCACCCGAACTCTGCTCAGCAGATTTTTCAGTATACAATACAATATTATTAACTATACTCCTTATGCTGTAAATTCTGTCTCTAAATTTATTCATCCTACATAACTACACCTTTCTATTCTTTGACCTACAACTTCTGATTTCCTCCCCCACACTGCCCTAATCCTGGTACAAAGGTGCTGATTTTATTTCCTTTGGCATGTTTACCCAGAAGGAGAATTACAGAGTCTTCTGGTAGTCTTATGTTTAATTTTTTGAGAAACCTCCATACTGTTTTCCCTAATGGCTGTTATCAATTTATATTCCCGCCAACAATGTTGGTTATCTTTTTATCACATCCTCACCAACTTTTGTCTTTTTGTCACTTATCTTGTGGTTTTATGACAATAGGCATTTTGGCAGATGTGAAGTGATACCTCTTTGTGGTATTTATTTGCATTTTCCTGATGATTAGTGATGCTGAACATCTTTTCATAAAGCTATTGTACTATTATTGTTTCTGAAAAAGGAGCCATTCTACCTCTTACTGAAATCATTCTTTTTTCTACCATTGAAAAAATTATAACAAATATATGACATATTTTATTTCATAGTCCACAGGAGATTAGAAAGATGATATCATTAATTAGATATACATTTCAAGGTAGAGGAGGACCAAAAAAGGTGGGTGAGGTCCCAAAGATGCAAGAAATAACAAGTAGCTGTCCGTTAATAGAGGCACGTAAAACAACATAATTAGTACAAAAATTACCAATGCCTACATATGTAGGTAATCTCAGGCCATTTAGTTCAAAGGCATAGCACTATTTCAATACTTACTATGGGAATGAAAATAATAAAATAGGGTAAATAATAGTTTTATAATGAATTTCTTGGGTTATTAAAAAAGCTTAAATTATTTTCAGTGCATTATGTTAAAAATAGCAATCTATCTCCAAAATATTTTAGTGAGAGCTTATTTCATACTTGGTTTATTTTTATTTTTGTTTGTTTATTGAAGAAAATTACCTATTCAGATGCATTGTTTCATGATAGAATCACATATTGCATTTATATTTAAATAACTTGTCTCTTCCCTGCACTTGCATTTTCTGCCTATTCTGGTCTCACACCGAGCTGTAAGTTCCCCTGCAGTTATATCTGGGCATCTCCAGCAGCTGTCTCCTGTGCTAGCTGTATATATTCAGTTCAAGGCGATGGTGCTTTATTTGCTCCAGTGTCACTCAGGGATATCAATGCTAAGTCCTTTCCTGTCTGAGAAGCTTTAGTATCATTAATTAGTATCATGACATGAAGTCATCACCAATCTCCTGGGATTCACCATGAGCCAAATATCCACGGCAGTGATATTCCCTTCTCCACTCCATCATCAATGTTGTCCTAATTCCTCAGAAACAGTGCTTCCTGGAGGCCACGATGAATTAAAGCCACACTGTGCCATGATCCTTCATGCTGCTTCTCTCAAAATACTTTTCAGAATTTTATATATAGTTTACTAAGAACTTATTATATACTAAATATATTATAGACTTGAAGGATATGACTGTTAAATAGACCTGATTCCTGGCTCAGGGAAGTGGAAGATGAAAGTAAGTAAATTAGCCATTAAAATATAACTGAGCACTTATGGATCTACAGCTGAGGCTCAGATATTGTTATTTTAAACTTTTCCCTTATTCCTCAATCTGCCTCCTCTCCAGTATCAGGTTACTAAAATCCAATGACATGAAGGGCAGTTTACTTTTGACACTCAGAGACGAGGCTGTACAATGGGAGAGTGTGCAAGTGCAAGAATCTGGGAAAAAATTGCTGGATTGAAATCAACTACCATTTCCCATTTTATTAAAATGATGCCAAATAATGGTACCAAACTGGTTTTACCGGTCCAACTGCAATGTTTGGCAAACCACCTTGTCTTTTTTACTTCATCAACATTATTCATTTTCTTTTTTTAACATTTGACAATCTGTAAAGGAAACATACTTTTTAAAATTTTCACTATACATAGATAGATATGTGTATATCTCTATGTGAAAGTATATACAGTTTATATAGGACTGTTAATAATTGTGTAATCTATCAAAGCATAAGGCAAATATACATATAATTAATACCTGTATCAAGTAGAGAATACTCCTATCACTTCAAAGACTCATCCATGTTCCTTCACAATGAAAATCTCTCTCTTGAGCACCATGTCATACTCTCTTGAGAAGTAATGCTAACACTGTATCATTCTCTTCCCATGTGATTCTCCTTCACTCCAATCATTTAATTCATCTGTTCATTTTAAGTCAAGTGCTTTACACATAAGAACCATTCTTCGCCGGGCGCGGTGGCTCAAGCCTGTAATCCCAGTACTTTGGGAGGCCGAGGAGGGTGGATCACGAGGTCGAGAGATCGAGACCATCCTGGTCAACATGGTGAAACCCCGTCTCTACTAAAAATACAAAAAATTAGCTGGGCATGGTGGCGCGTGCCTGTAATCCCAGCACTTAGGAGGCTGAGGCAGGAGAATTGCCTGAGCCCAGGAGGCGGAGGTTGCGGTGAGCCGAGATCGCGCCATTGCACTCCAGCCTGGGTAACAAGAGCGAAACTCCGTCTCAAAAAAAAAAAAAAAAAAAAAAAAAAAAAAAAAAAAAAAAAAACACACACACACACACACAAAAAAAAGAACCGTTCTTCATATTTCCCACAGGTTCATTTTTTTTTGGGAAACGGAGTCTAGCTCTGTTACCAGGCTGGAGAGCAGTGGTGCCATTTCAGCTAACTGCAACCTCCGCATCCTGGGTTCAAGCGATTCTCCTGCCTTAGCCTTCTGAGTAGCTGGGATTACAGGTGCCCGCCACCACACTTGGCTAATTTTTGTATTTTAAATAGAGACAGATTTCAGTGTTGGCCATGGTGGTCTCTATCTCGACCTCGTGATCTGCCCGCCTCGGCCTCCCAAAGTGCTGGGATTACAGGCGTGAGCCACCATCTCTGGCCCCACACGTTCTTGAAGAAGGAAATTTAATTCTATTTGTTTTTGTTTGCTTTCTGTTTTTGTTTCATTTGTGTGTTAGTTATTTAATTGTTCTCAACTTTAAGCTTTATTTCATTCAAATACTTACCTAGAGTGCTGACAAACCAATTCTACTTTCTAAAGACAGTCAAGGTGAACATTATTTATACCAGTGCAATTCTGGTCATATTTAAACACCTCCATATCCATGAATCCTATAAGGATGCTAAGCACTTAGAAGGGTCTTTTCATTTTCACAGCAGTATTTGGCATACACAGACAGGTCAAGTATTATATGAAGATAATAAAAATAAAGGAGCTTACCACAAGGAAGAACCTATTATTAATTGTTTGAGAGAGGCTCTCCTTGTAGTGAAAGAAATATGCTGCTTTCTGCAGGATTTCACAGCATCATATTGCTAGGAGAGAACTAAGAAATCACCTAATCCAGTCCTCAAGGTTTAGGGAGGTGAACTGATGTACTGTTGACCCTTGCATTTATGTTTGACTTTTCTCTATCAGGAAAACAACAACAACAACATAAAACAATCAAGGGGTAGAAATTATAGACATATGAGGTGATGTTAATATGCTTTTATTTTTTAATTAAAAAAAGAACTAAATACAGGCAAAAAAATGCAGTAAACTAATATCGCAGACTTCATAGTAAACACTCAAAAACCAAAATCTAATATTGACAATATTCATTTATTGTATTTGCTTTACTTTTTTATATAAATATTATAAAGTTAGAATTTCTCTTATTCTCTCCAGCCAGTTGCCTTGTCTTTCTCTGAAGGCACCACTGACATATATTAAGTTAATAGCCTTCTAGTTCTTTTAAAAATACTGTTGCCTACATTTTAATTTTCCCATTATTTTTGATATGTTTTACATATTTATGAATATAGTCATTTTTATATACTTTCTAGAAATCACATTTATCTCAATAGTCTTCTTTAAAATCTATAGTTATATCTAGATGTAATTTATTTCTTACAAGTAACATATGTTTTATTGTTTTTAAGATTTGTTCATCACTATTTATAAGTAAAAATGACCTATAACTTTTTCTTATACTATCTTTGTTCAATTATAATACGATATACCAGAATAATAAAATGAGTTGAAAAGTTTTTCTATTTATCATTTTCTCTGAGACACAGTGTGTAAGATATGAATTCTTCATCATCACTTGCATAGGGAACAAAAACTTATAGAAAGGCATTGTGGGCCAGATACGAGGCTCACGCCTGTAATCCCAGCACTTTGGGAGGCTGAGGTGGGCAGATCACGAGATGAAGAAAATGAGACCATCCTGGCCAACATGGAAAAAAGCCTGTCTCTACTAAAAATACAAAAATTACTTGGGCGTGATGGAGCACAACTATAGTCCCAGCTATTCAGGAGGCTGATGCAGGAGAATCGCTTGAACCTAGAAGGCAGAGGTTGCAGTGAGCCAGTATCTCACCACTACACTCCAGCCTGGACAAGGGTAAAACTTGAAAGGCTGTTTCAAAAAGAAAAAGAAAAAGAAAAAGAGAGACATTGTGCCTCTTTTGTAAAATATTTGACTACCACTATAATTTACTTTATTATTATTACATTTAAGTTTTCTTTTTACCTTGCTTCAATTTTTGATAATTTATGTTTTCTTCTTTGAATGATTATTCATTTGTTCAAAATATTAAAGTATGAGTTAAACTTTTTAAATATGTAAACTAGTTTGCAAACTTTGTAACTATGTCTTCTTCTGCCTTCTAATATTTTTTAAATTTGTGCATTTTCTCTTTTTCTAATCTTTTCAGTGAATCAACTTGTATTGTTGCTCTTGTGCTTGATCACTTGAATTTTATTGTCTTCTAACTTCCAATTTTTGCTTTTATTTATTTCTCTCCTTTTGGTTCACCATGGATAATTTTTTGTTACTGTTTACTAGCTTTTTTGGTTGACTGCATAGTTCATTTAGTTTCATTTATTTGTATAAATGTATTTAATGCTTTCAATATCCTGTATTACCCATATCTACAAATTTTGATTTTTTTGCCTTTATTATAGTTCAAATAAAAATGATTTATAATTCCATTCTTAATTAATTTAAATTGCAAATGAACTTTTTTTTTTAACTCTAAGGTTCTAAACATATGCTACTAGGTAGAATTAACCATTAATTTTAATTCATTATGGTCCAAGAACACTCACTTTATTATGAAATGTTTTGTGAACTGATTCTTTTAAAAAAAATTCCCTATATATGGGTAACAGAAAAAAGTTAATAGATACAAGTTTCTGTGTCTATCACAGAAAGCTATTATTTAATGTTGTTTACACCTTCTTTTTTCTTGATCATTTTTAATCAATTTCATTTCTTAGTATCAAAGTAGGTATATTTTGGTTATTTCAGTTTTATATTTCTACTATATCTGCTTTAAACATTTTAAGGCTATGTTGTAAGTTACATGCAATCATACTATTGCTTTACATTCTTATGAAGATAAAGGAGTATTTCCTTATACTCACTTTACAAAGGCATTTTGCTTTATATAATATTTAGGAAATTATAGTTTTCTCTTTGTAACACTCATTTTTGTACACTTTCCAACTCATTGAATTTGACTGACATTCTTTATACATTCCTTGTCAATTTTGTGACTTGGAATATATATTCACCATTTATAACTTATCTTTTCACTTTTAGGTCATGTTTTGATAAAATATTTTTAAATTTTAATATCAGCAGATTACTTCCAATAATTTAGAATTAGGCCTTTTTGTTTCTATTTTAAAAGACTTTCCACTTCCAAAATGGAAACACAATTGCCTACGTATTTGATTTTTAAATATTATTTTCAAAATTCACAAAAATGGATACACCAAAACTTGTATCTATTCTTATTAACTTTTTTTTTCTGTTAAACATAGGTAATTTTTTAAAATGGACCAGTTCACAAAACATTTCATAATCAAGTTGTGTTGTAAAGAAAGGATTCTATTATAACTTTTCCCATATGGAGCTCCACAAAAAGTCTCATTCCAAAAGAATATGATGATTTGACCAGTTCACAAAACATTTCATAATAAAGTTGTGTTGTAAAGAAAAGATTCCATTATAACTTTTCCCATATGGAGCTCCACAAAAAGCCCCATTCCAAAAGCATATGATGATTTGACCTGTCTAGCAGTTCTCTAGATCCCCCACACAGGGGCTTGACTTCCTTTGACCTGACTCAGTGCTCAGGCATTGCCAGCAGTCATTTCCCCCAGACATTGGTCAAAGCCAAAAGCTACAATTATTTAACATCAAAGATCCCTGAGGGATGATAAGAGTTGAGGCTAACAAAAATCTGACCAAAAAAACTTAAAAAGGAAAGTTAGAGAATTAGATGTCCATACAGGGCTTTGAAAAGCTCCAACATTTTCCTGGGGATCTAGAGGGAAAGACCTGAGAAGGCTCTAATCTCTCATCCCTGGTTAACTTGAGGTTCTGCACAAGCAGAAATAAAGGCTGAAGGTAGACTTGTGTACTGTCTTCTGGTGCACTGCAGGCATGCTCCAACACATAGAGTACCTTGGCAAAGGTTGGGAAGCATACTGGTTCCAGGTAGTCAAGTAAATCTCTGTCCAGTCGTCATCTGAACACTAATGTATATCCTTGTGCAAAAACTTAAGTAGTTTCATATGACAAGGACTGACTTTACAGAATCAGTTGAGGAAAGTCACAAAACAAGACAAAAAAATAACCATGATCACCACCATCAATAATGAGCAATAATTGTAACCCATAGGAAAGTATAGAATGTGAGAGTGCAGAACTTAATTCGATTTTTAGAGTCACAACATTATTTTAAGTGTCCCATTTTTAAACAAAATAAAAAAATATATAAGACATGATAAAGAGGAAAGTATAACCCATACACAGAAAAACAAAAACAAAAGTCAAAAGAAACTGATTCCTGACAAAACCCAGATATTAGACTCACTAGACAGAACAGACATTGAACCGCTATTATAAATACGGCCATAACACAAAGAAAACTGTGTCTGAATAATAAAAGGGTAGAATGGAATGATACCTCATCAAGTACAGAATATCATTAAAAAGAGAGAAATTATTTTTTTTAAAAAACACAGATTTTGGAGTTTAAATTTAAAAAATTGAAATTAAAATAGGGGAATTATATTTCAGCTATAAGCAGAACGTTCATTTGATCCACTAAATGTGCAGTGAACAATAGGGAGAACTCTAAGATGGTTCTAGATTTCTGGCTTCGGGACAGCATAAATGGTATTCCCTGTGATAAGAAATGCAGGAGATCGAGAGTTTTTTGTTTCTGTTTTTTTTTTTTTTTCTTCTTCTTTTTTTTTAAATCTGCGTCTTGTTTATTTTGTGTGTCATTCCCAGGAGTGCAGGAGACAAAACACATCGTAATGGCCAGTGCTTCCTCAGCACCTGGTCCAGTCCAGCACAAGTGTGAAGAATGAGCAAATGAGCGGCAGCAGGTTCCTGGATGACATGGGAACACCACAGCTCAGCATGACAGGTCACTCCAGGAAGTGCAGAGCTGATGATGCCTGAAACACAGAGGTGGCGTCCACGCGAAACCAAGGCTGCTGCTGCTGGGTGGTCCTGTGGACACCAAAGCAGGAAGGCAAGTCAGAAGTGTTGGCAGACTGAGCCCACAGATGGTGGAAATAATTGGTTTAGGAAAAATCTCTGTCCTAAAAGTGTTTATAAGAATAGATTCATATATGTATATATATATATATAAACACACATACATACATACATACATGGGAGGGAGAGAGAGAGAGGAGAGAGACGACTATATGACTATATTTAGGCTATATAGAAACCAGGGGAAATGTCGAAGCCCCATGGATGTGGAAATAATAAGCTAGAGAGCATAATTAAAGTAAAACGAGAAAATAGAAGTCTGACTATGATCTTCTGTGAGCACAGAAATCGTAGAAGGAAGAGAATCTAGGAAGAAAGTAGCTGTCATTGAATTAAGAAAATAATGAAGAGAGTTTTACAGAAGTCAAGGAAGAAAAGCGTTTCAAAACAAAGATCAGAAATGTTCCATGGAAATTAAATGAAATGTGTTGTTTGGATTTGAAAACTCCAATCAGAAAGATTGGAGGTTTCAGTAAAAGAAATTTTAGTAGTTTGGTCACATATAAGTCAGATTTTAAAAAGTTAAAAAGTGAATGCAAGGTCATAAAATCATGGTCATTTTTGGAGAACCTGGCAGATCATCATGAGCTTATCACTGCTGAGACCAATGTCCTTATACTGACATCCAAATTATATGTTGACCATAATTATATTGTTGTCACTGGCACTATGTTTCCTTGAGGTGATATTGATTATTACCAATATTTTTAAAACCTTTCTTTGGCCAGGAAATTTCATAGGGCAGCCTGTAGATCAGGTAAGACTGAATTTACTCTGTGAATCCAAAGACTGACCAGTGAACCCTTACCAAATTAGGATTTCAGTGTAAAATCCATATCTATGGGAAAGCAGACGTTTTACCAGCATAACTACGCCAACTGCAGAACAAGTAATATCAAGTTTTGGTGTGAACATACAGCTTTATCTGTGTTACAAAGAGAATTGATTCTTCTTTAGAATAGAGAACGCCTCATTAGCCACGGACACATTGTAATTGCCATATATGCTATTTAAATCTAGTTCTTGTTAGGGATGTCTCAGTGCTGTAATAACCCTGTCAGTCAACATGCCACACACTCTTATTCTCAGGAATTTCTCTTGAAAACGTCCAGCTATTATTACATACTGGTGTTCGGGCATTACTCTTGCTATCAGGTTTTCATGCTTAATAAGAAAAGGCATTTTGCTTTAATAGCTTACTTTCATTTTCTCTTACAGATTTGCCAGTAAGAAAGATATGGTGTAACAGTAATGTGGTGATGGGTTAAAATATTGTCATAGCATCTAGAATCCAGCGTCAGTTCTGTTACTAACCAGCCATGTAAACTTAAGAAAATGTCCAGAAAGTCTCTGGATATTTGTAGTTCTTCTTGGTAAAGTAATGAGCTGCAAGAGAATGTCCCTGGGGAATCATTCTAAAATAACTCAGTGTCTCCAGATGCTTTGCATCTTACCTCCTCTAAAAATGAACCATAGACCTCCCATTGGTCTTCCCAGAAACATCATGGGTACCACCCAGCCTGCTGACATCATACTCATCTTAATATCATTCTCTTGGACTGGATATGTGCCAGAGACAAATGGTAGCTGAGCAAATTCATGAACAGGTTTTACATGTGAAACTGAAGAGAATCAACAATGTGCAAAAAGTGCAAAACAGAACATGTCAAGGGAATGCGAAAGTATAACTTCAAGTAAGGTGAGCAGCTGTGAACATGCTGGCAAAAGCATCAGAAAACACTCCAGCTTGGTACATTGGGGGAAAATGGCTTTTTAAATAAAATTCCAGTTTACTAGGATTCCTAAAGTTAGAGGCACTCTAACATCTGGCTTTGTAAACAGTAGCAGCCTCCTCAAGCCAGAAGATAATCTCTATAAGAACATAGTGAGGTAAACGGCTCATCATAATCAGTCTCTGGTGCCTCTTCACAGAACTAGAAATTCTTATCAGAGACATTTTCTTTGAACTCTCCTGTGTTAAGATGTTGATCATTATCCAGGCTTTCCTACCAGATCTCATTTATTCTATGGCATTAAAACAAAATATAGTGAATAAGATGGTTTGCATGTAACTAAATGTCCTAGAACACACTGGTCTAACCTGGCTGATGGAAGATTATGTTGAATCTCTTTTGGTACCATCGATTCAGTCAAAACAATTCATCAGGTAACTCACTTTATAAAGTCATCACTGCTTTCAGTTAGATCCTCCTCTTCTCATTTCTTTCCTTTTCCATTTCTATTATTTTTACTGAAAGAGAAATACTTGCAGTTTCTCACTTCTAAATTCTTCTTAATTCTTCTTGGCTCACTGCAACGTCAGCCTCTGGGGTTCAAGTGATTTTCCTGCCTCAGCTTCCCAAGTAACTGGGATTACAGGCATGTGCTACCACGCCTGGCTATTTTTTTTTTCTTTTTTGTATTTTTAGTAGAGACGGGGTTTCACTAAGTGAAACTCCTGACCTCAGGTGGTCCACCTGTCTCAACCTCCCAAAGTGCTGGCATTACAGGCTTGATCCACTGCACTTGGCTAATTCTGGCAGTTTTCTCTTGATCTCCCACGTGAATATTCTGCCACCTCTTCTTTTTTACACTATATTTCAGTTTGTATCTTTATAATCACTTGCAGTGTTCTCAACCGAAGTACATGTCAGAACTATACAGACAACACCAAAGAAAATATTCCCAGCCTACAGTGGAATGATTTTATAAATTCTGGGTACAGCAGCATCTTTATTTAAAAAGCTCCTGAATGATTCTAATGTACAACCTTGTTTGAAAAACATGGCCCACCTAGACAGTTATTAGCATCTTTCATTTTTAATATGTGATTGAGCTATAATATTTTCTGTCACGAATTTTATGAGATCTAAATGATCTTTTTTATATTTGTGACTAAAATCCTGAAGACTCTTTTTTTTTTTTTTTTTTTTTTTTTTTTTGAGACAGAGTTTGTTACCCAGGCTGGAGTGCAGTGGCGCGATCTCGGCTCACCGCAACCTCCGCCTCCTGGGTTCAGGCAATTCTCCCGCCTCAGCCTCCTGACTAGTTGGGATTACAGGCACTCGCCACCATGTCCAGCTAATTTTTTGTATTTTTAGTAGAAACGGGGTTTCACCATGTTGACCAGGATGGTCTCGATCTCTTGATCTCGTGATCCACCCACCTCGGCCTCCCAAAGTGCTGGGATTACAGGCGTGAGCCACTGCGCCCGGCCCTATTTTTTTTTTTTTTTTTTTTTTTTTTTTTTTTTTTTTTTTTTGCTTTTAGTTAGAGTGGTACAGTGGCTTGACATGTCTGGTGACTGGACTCAAGAAACATATTCAGACATGTGCCAAACAATCTGCTAGGTACATTCACTTTCATTATTTCATGTAACTATACTAAGTCAATCAAATTGATATGATTATCCTCAGTTTGTGGACAAGAAAACTGAAGGTCAAAATTTTTCAATAATTTGTCTGACATCATACTAATACATCTGTAATTTACAAAAAAAAAATAGATTTTTTGGATCATACCCCAGTGCTCTTTCATCACTGGTGTTTCCCATGTGAATTTCCTGGTCAAGACTGAAAGGCTGACGTCCATCATCCTGTAACTACTGCTGTGTGTCTTCCACTCAATGAACTTGACGTTCTCATAATAAAATAGAGCTCTCATTTGCTGTTTACTCACAGTTTCTTGTTTTGTTTTGTTTTGTTTTGTTTTGTTTTGTTTTGTTTTGTTTTGTTTTGTTTTGTTTTTTGAGACGGTGTTTCACTTTTGTTGGCCAGGCAGGAGTGCAATGGTATGATCTCAGTTCACTTCAACCTCTGCCTCCTGGGTTCAAGTGATTCTCAGCCTCCCAAGCAGCCGGGATTACAGGCATCTGCCATGATGCCTGGCTAATTTTTGTATTTTAAGTAGAGACGGGGTTTCACTATGTTGGCCAGGCTAATCTTGAACTCCTGACCCCAGTTGATCCACCTGCCTCAGACTCCCAAAGTGCTGGGATTACAGGTATGAGCCACCACGGCTGGCCTACTCACAGTTTTGAGGATCCCTTCTTATAGTTAATTTTCACAGTGGGCATGCTACCATCTGAAAACTTCTTTATATATTATATACATACAGTATCTGGAAATTTGACTCTGGAAGTCTTCATTTAGAGAACAATATTGTTTATCAAATGCAAACGTTTACCATTGCTATTCTATTTCTAAAGGAAGATAGGCCCCCTTAAAGTCTTGCCATGACATTGTGAGTGCCTTTCAATTAAAACATTACTTCTGAAGAAAATACTGAGAAATAAATTTCATTAAATTATCTATTTTATATATATTTATTCTTCCAAAAACTGAAGTCAAGTAATAAGCAGCAGTTCCTCACATATACTTGCTTTCCCTCTAGTTATTTACAGATTCTATTTAATTAATTGCAAAACTGAAAAGAATATTAGTCAGTTCTATACTTCCCAAGTTCTGGGATGTTTAGAATTGATAAAATGCCTATGATCTGCCAGCTTTTGGACTGAGTAGCTAATTGAAACTACAGGTTGCATATTAAGCCAGCAGTTGGAATATTCCTAAAGTCTTCCCAATAATGACTAGGCAAAATACATTAATTTAGTCTTCTTACTGACTTCTTTACACCCCTTAATGCAGTTTTTGGACAGCGGCCATACAGGATCCCAATGATTATCCAATTTGCTCTCTGCCTTTAACATATTTAAGAAATTCCTAAACCTGACTTTGGAATCTCTTTGCAAAACATTGTACAAAGTCATGCGTATTGTGGTTGGTTTTTGCACTTGACTCTGTGAGCTTTGCTAATTTCTTCTGGGCACAGGCATTTTTAAAGTAACTTTTAGTGTGTGGCTATTTAAACTAGAGAATGTGTTAATGTTTATGGGAAAAATCTCGTTAATAATTGGTAAATTGTCCAGGTTATCTTTCGCACAATGTATTGAAATGCTCCCATTATGATATACTGTATTATTCAGTTTAAAGTAGCTTCTGCAATTTAGTCTTTCTGCTTATTTATATCATTACTTTATTCTATAATTGGTACGGCTTGTATTTTCCTATACTATTTTCTAGAGCAAATATCATCACTGTCCTTCTATTCTTATTAATGACTATTGTCTTAGCAATTCTTATGCATTTATTTTTTCTAAATTAACATTAAAATCATTTGGTCAAGTTCCAAATCAAGAAATTCTCTGGAAATTTAATTTGAGATTGTGTTATATTTTACTATAAATTGAGGAGAAATAAAGTTTTAATGTCTATTCACATAGTGTGAATTTCTTTCATCAAAATCATGATATGTGCCATATTTCATAAATTCTGAGCAAATGTGACTTCAGTTATCTTTGAAACATAGCCACCATATCTTGGTTTAAAGTGTTTAATATCTCCTATTTGATCATTGTTTTATATGTTCTTGCATTGGAAATTATATTGAAAGATATATATGAGATAATGATTACTTTTACTTAACTTTTATAATATAATGTATCCTCCTTTTATTAATTTATGTTTTATAAGAATAATTCAATTGTTTCTGATATAAGTACTGTTCCTCTTAAATATTTATTTTTTGTTTGCCCCTTTTTTCAATCAGGAATTTTTATTTTTATTTAAAAGAAAAAATATGGATATCTATATTTTAATATAACCATTATATTCCAGATTCTCACACATTATTTGTTACATACAGTATAATCAATAAATATTTTCAATTTTTTATACATTGAATATTTATAAGCATGTTTTATGCATATAAATATTAAAAATTCAATCTAAGAACCAATGTATTTTAATTAGGATATTTAATACATTCATATTTATTATGGCCAGTAGGTACATTTGTTCTTATTACTATTGTCTATCATCTTCCTTTATAAATGTATTACTTTTTTTTAATTATTGTACTTTAGGTTCTGGGGTACATGTGGACATCATGCAGGATTGTTGCATAGGCACATACATGGCAAGATGGTTTACTGCCTTCATCCCCCCATCACCCATATATGGTATTTCGCCCGTTATCCTTCCCCACCCTATGCACCCCCCGTCTCTCCCCTAGTCTCCCCAACTGACCACAGTATGTGATGCTCCCCTCCCTGTGTCCACGTGTTCTAATTGTTCAACATCCACCTATGAGTGAGAACATGCAGTGTCTGGTTTTCTGTTCTTGTGTCAGTTTGCTGAGAATGATGGTTTCCAGATTCATCCATGTCCCTATGAAGGACAGGAACTAATTGTTTTTTATGGCTGCATAGTATTCCATGGTGTATATGTGCCAATTTTTTTTTTTTTTTTATCCAGTCTATTGTTGATGGGCATTTGGGTTGGTTCCATGTCTTTGCTCTTGTAAACAGTGCCAAAATGAACATATGTGTGCATGTGTCTTTATAACAGAACAATTTATAATTCTTTGGGTATATATCCAGTAAGGGCATTGCTGGCTCAAATGGTATTTGTATTTCTAGGTCCTTGAGGAATCACCACACTGTCTTCCACAATGGTTGCAATAATTTACACGCCCACCAACAGTGTAAAAGTGTTACTATTTCTCCACATCCTCTCCAGCATCTGTCGTCTCCTATTTTTTTAATGATTGCCATTCTAACTGGTGTAAAATGTTATCTCAATGTGGTTTTGATTAGCATTTCTCTCATGACCAGTGGTGATGAGCATTTTCTCATGATTGTTGGCCTCATAGATGTCTTGTTTTATAAAGTGTCTGTTCATATCCTTTGCCCACTTTTGAATGGATTTGTTTATTTTTTGCTTGTAAATATGTTTCCATTCTTTGTAGATTCTGTGTATTAGCCCTTTGTCAGATGGGTAGATTGCAAAAATTTTTCCTGTTCTGTTGGTTGTTCTAATGATTGATTCTTTTGCTGCACAGAAGCTCTGGAGTTTAATTAGATCCCATTTGCCTATTTTGGCTTTTTTTTTTTTTTTGTCATTGTTTTTGGTGTTTTAGCCATGAAATCCTTGCCTATGCCTATGTTCTGAATAGTTTTGCCTAGAGTTTCTTCTAGGGTTTTTATGGTGTTAGGTGTTATGCTTAGCTCTTTAATCCATCTGGAGTTAATTTTAGCGTAAGGTGTCAGGAAGGGGTCCAGTTTCTGCTTTCTGCACATTGCTAGCCAGTTTTCCCAACACCATTTATTAAACAGGAAATCCTTTTCCCATTGCTTGTTTTTCTCTGGTTTGTCAAAGATCCGATGATTGAAGATGTGTGGTGTTGCTTCTGAGGCCTCTTTTCTATTCCATTGGTCTATGCTTCTGTTTTAGTACCAGTACCATGCTGTTTTGATTACTGTGGCCTTGTAGTATAGTTTGAAGTCAGGCAGCCTGATGCCTCTAGCGTTGTTCTTTTCACTTAGGATTGTTTTGGCTATGGGGGCTATAGGGACTCTATTTTGGTTCCATATGAAGGTAGAACAATTTTTTTTCCAGTTCTGTGAACAAGGTCATTGGTAGCTTGATGGGCATAGTGTTGAATCCATAAATTACTTTGGGCAGTATGGCCATTTTCAAGATGTTGATTCTTCCCAACCATGAGCATGGAATTTTTTTTTTTTACATCTGTTTGCATCCTCTCTTGTTTCATTGAGCAGTGGTTTATAGTTCTCCATGAACTTTACATCCTTTACTCCTTTACCTCCTTTTTTAGTTGTATTCCTAGGTATTTTATTCTCTTTGCAGCAATTATTTCTTTGGTCTCTTTTTTCGTGTATTTTATTTTTTGTTAGTTATCAAGTTTTTTCTAGTTCTGTTTTTCAATAAGTTTGGAAGATATATATATGTATCTCCTGTTACCAGCACATTTTCAAAAGACTACAATTTTTCAGTGCCACAAACAAGATAAAATCTATTCCTATTATTTTGTAGAATAAGAAATTGGCAAGTTTTTATTTCTTTCAGAAATCTGTAAAATTTTTGTTAAAAATTTATAACATAGTGTAGCCTGATTATTTTTATTATCCAAAAAAATACAAATTTTTTCAAGCATGATTATTTTTTCAATCAAAAATAACCTATAACTGTTATAAAAACCAGATATATTTTGAGGCTTAGCTGAAATTCTAACTCTGACAGTTTCCTTTATACCAGTTTTATCTTTTTTCCAAAATCTGTATTACTTATTTTTCACTTTGTACTTTTAGCTTTGTAATTCCTATATGCTGCTTTTTATCTCTGGTTGTGTTCTTTTAATCTGTCTGTATCTGGTGTCTCCAACTAGATCAATCTGCTCCTTTGCAAGCAGCAGTGTGTCTTGTAGAACATGGCTAGGTGGACAGTGGATCTGGCTATACAGGGTGGCATCATAAAAGAGATGAGATCATTAAATAGATCAATCAAGTTGCAACAGGACGCCGGAAATTCCTACAAGCGTTCTGCAAGTGAAGGGCCTTCACACTGCTGGCACAGTGACAGCAGATGTCAGCAAGATTCAGTAATTGGCACCCCAATTGGAGGCCCTGGTGTTATCATCTCTAGTCCACTCGGTGGACTTCTTGGTTTGAAGAAATTAAGTAATTGGACCAAATCTTTTGGATTGTAAGTGCAGAACTTAGAAATAAATCCAGAATTGGAATATGCAGTCAGGGAAACTTTGTCCTGGATCACTGGATTAACTAGGTAGGATTCTTCCAGTTACTTTTTAATAGCTAAAAGATTACTTTGACAACCTGGGATAAGAATCTAGAATTTAGGCTGCTTCAACCATGGGAAATGAAGAAATGAGAGATGAGATCCAAGAAGAGATCTATAGAGGTCTGAATGCAGGCTCTCAGGTAATACAACTGTATTGGTTGGATTTATATGTTCCTAGCTAGTTCTTGATATATTCAAACAAGATATTTTCACTGCCTTCAAATTAAATTGCAAATTCTTTATTATGCCTTTAAAAATGCATTATCTGACACCTTTGATTTTTCAATATTCCAGATAATCATTTTTCATTTTACTAACTGGCAATATGTGCCTTAACATATCCTGTTCCATCTGCTAGAGAGATCACCCCTCACTTTTATTCCTAGCAAACTATCAAAAGTCATCTGAAGTGCCTCCTTCTCGGTGATATCATTTTTGCTCCACAGGGAGCAACATAAATGTATATTTATCAAAGCCTCCACTGTACATTACGGATACCTTCCTTTACAGCACTTAGCAGGACACTGTTTAATAGTCTCTTCAGACCCATTTTCTCATTAGACATATAGCTCATGAAAACAGGGGCCATGACTTTCCACTAGAGTAATCCCATCACTAAGTACTGTGCTTTTCAAACAAGCACACAATAAGGAGAGAGGCAGGAAAGGAAATTGAGGCCTCCTTTTCATTGTCTACATATATAGTTTCTTCCTTACCACTATATCAATTCTGCATTTAGAAGTTAACTAATACAAAGAAAAAAAAAAAGATTTTAGCTAGACTATTTGTGTGTGCGTATTTCTTTTTCTAGAGAAGGACATTAGTGACAGTTTTTCAAATCCAAGCACACTACATAAAATATAAATTCAATAGCCTATTTTAGAGAGGATCTAATTGCAGTCCTATCACCTAAGTGGGCCGCTTGAAATTAAAGCAATCGCAGCTTTGGTAGGTTATTGCCATACGTTTTTAAGCCACATAAAGGCAGAGTAAATATGACAGAGTGGTTAAGATATATGTTCCTTCTTCCTTTTGTCTTCCACTTTCTTTCTTTCCTTTCTTTTTTTCTTTTCAAACAGAGTCTCACTCTGTCACCCAAACTGGAGTGCAGTGGTGCTATCTTGGTTCACCGCAACTTCTGCCTTCCAGATTCAACCAATTATCATGCCTCAGCTTCCCTAGTAGCTGGGATTGCAGGTGTGTGCCATCATCCCCAGCTAATTTTTGCATTTTTAGTAAAGACAAGAGTCTTTACTAAAGACTTCACCAAGTTGGCCAGGCTGATCTCAAACTCTTGGCCTCAAGTGATCTGTCCACTCTGGCCTCTCGAGTGCTGGAATTACAAGCGTGAGTCACTGTGCCTGTCCTTGTCTACCACTTTCAACTTTAGGCTACAGTACAAATAAGAAAAATCTCAGAAAACTCAGGAAATCTAAGATAACACACCCTGGCATCCAACTGCCAGGAACAGGTAAGTACATGTATCCTTTCATTCTATTTCAATATTATTCATAGATGTCAAGTTGCCATTTAACAAATCTTGAGAATTCAAAGATTCTATTTCTAACCATATCAACAACTGCCTCTCCTCCCATACGAGGATATTCCATTTTCATTTTCTACTACATATAGTTAGTTGATGGTTCTTTTTATATATTAACAGAAATACCTATATATAATAGACATAAATTTTAAACTCATATTTTGAAGTAAACTAATTGATACTATGAGTGTAGACAGAATAGAATAGCAGGCAATCAGAACTTTAGAGGAAATAGCAAAAACAGAGAAAGCACTAAGTGTTAAAATGACAGTTTTCCTTGGCTTTTCAGATAGGCTGGTATGAGGAAAGAAAATATGCGTATTTATATTTCACAGATGCATATTTTTATCATTTTATTTTTATTTTAAATAAAATTCAACGCAGTAATATATTAAAAGCTAACTTAGCTACATGAACAAAAATATAAAAAGTATCCTATAGGGGGCACTCAAGGACTATGAACCAGAGCATCTCCTGTTTCTGGTTCTATTTTGTTTGGAGGAAAAGGTGTAGACCCTTGGGCACATTTTCACATTACCTTTTATATAAAGAACAAAAGTGAGTAAAATAAATGAAAATACTCTTTGTCACACTTCCACTATTCCCCAGTGAAAGATAAAGGAATATTAAGAGGTGTGATTAAATGGCACTTGGAGAATTATTATTCTAAAAGCCTAAAGGTATGATAGTGTAGACAGCTAAGGTGTTGACCATTTTCAAAATTCTAAACAAGGTTTTTTTCTGCATTATAGTTCAATGCCAAGATAATTACCATTATCTTCTGAAGACTGTTTTGTCTAGAACAGTAAAAAGGCAGAGTCATGTCTCTAATTTTTATTTAGGTTTTAAAGAAGACTAATATGAGAATATTTAAATTAGTTTTAGGAAATATAGTAAGGAGGACTTTAATCACTTACACAGAGAATTTTTAATGTATGCTTTTTTGGTTTTTTTGTTTTTTAAGGTTGGGTGGATGCTAAACTAAGGTGAAGACAAAACTAAAATCCACTCCAGTAGCCTATGTACCAGATATTATTTCAACTGATTTAGGATTAGATAGCTAAGAGCTTATTTTAACCAAAACCTAAAAGAAAACTTGTCACAGCACCTAAATGAAATCAAAACATGATTTCTTTAAAGTGGTGGGGGGAAAAGTTTCATTTAGGCTTTGAAATCATAGTTAAAAGAAGTTGTTTTTTAATTTTAATGTGGTCATATTACAGCAGCTTAAAAATGCACCCCTAAATTCCCTCAGGATAGTCGTAGAAATCCTATTTAGCATGTTAAACACCCATCTCCCACTGAATTTTCCTTTGAAGCACTTTGCAGTGCTCTGCACTCAGAGCACATGTGTTTTATTTCTGTTATTTTTATACAAGATAACTTAATTTGTGCTTTTGATTTAAAAACAGGATGTACTAGTACTAACTCCCTTCATTAACTTGTTCACCACTATCACAGTTGTGAATATGAAATCACTTCCAGAACCATTTGTCAAATGGCTATTTGGGACTTCAGGTAGGTACAATCAAATCCTACAGCCTGTTTACAATATAAAGTAAGACATTAAGGTTTTTTATTTTATTTTATTTTGATTAAAGATATCTAAATATTTGCTTACGTAAAATTGGGTTATATGTCAATAATTCCTAGCAATGATTTCAGAAGAATCTCAGGTTATTATAGATGTACTTTAAAAGCATCAAACTTAAAAAAAAATAAGATAATTCATAACCAATATTTCTTGGATTTAATAGTTATTATGGCAAAAAAGAAAAGATTTCTTCAGAACAGTCTCGATTAGAGATAGTCTTCTTGTTGCTCCATAATTCTATTTATTAGGCCATGTGTTTAATTTTGGCTTGGAAACTGTGACTATTATAAATAAAAAGTGTAGAAGGGGAAGTAGAGGGCAGAAGAACCTAACCTGAAAGCCACCTAGAGAGCCTGGAAGTTGTCACCATGACGTCCCTGAGGCTGTAACTTGCTTTCACTTGCAATGTACAGCTTGAAGCATGGACGGTTTTAGAAACTCCCCAGCCAAACTCAGGCCTGGTGACTAGATGTCTTTTAATGTATTTATTATTTTATGTGATCAACAGAATATGTTACTTTTTCTGAGCTATTTTCCCAGTGGTTATATGTATTTTTGTAGAAATGTCCAAGTTGATTAATCTCCTTAGTTTTAGATAATTAATATCAACAATCCTTTGACCAATTTTATATGGTATCCAAATAGCAATTTGTGATTATTTATTTATAAATACAATAAACTTTTTGATTTTTCAATTTATTTTATAAAATTTTCAGGCAAAACTCAGTAAAGAGCATAGAAACTATTTCCTGTCATTTCTATTCACTTTCTTTTAGCAAGAAAAAAATTAAAAAATAGATTAGAATAACAAGATTGATATACATCAAAAAGTATAAAATTAACATTTCTTTTAGAAGCAAATGCATTTTATCGAAATGAAAAATATAAACTCTTAATAATAATCACATATATTCTTGGCCATTCTATGTCCAAGGTATCCACCCTCTTCTGCCTCTTCTGTTGTATGCCTGTGGGTAAATTTATCTTAATGCTCATTTTGTGGTTATGGTTTTAGAGTAGGGTTTGCAGAATGATATAAATGATAGCCTTGGTAAAGTCGATTGCAGAATGTAGCAACGAAAAGTCATAAAAACATTTAATAATCTTTTAACCGTAATTTAACTTTGCTAGGATTCATCATAAAGTCACATTTTTTTTTTTAAATCTTGGTAAATATACTTGGGTCCAAATGTCACCATGTTTTTTCTACAAAGAGAGACTTGACATAAAACTAAGACACTCTATTTAGGACTAAAAAGCACCTTTTTGCTTTTGAATTTTTATGATGATTCAAAAGTATAATTTCACAATAGAAAAACACTTTTAGAGGACAAAACGCATTTTCTATCTGAGAGAAATTTTTTTTTACTTAAAAAATTAACAATGATCTAGAGAAGTTAGTTTTCTAAGTTTTTCTTTAAAACAAACTTTAAAAAATCTAAAAGCCCTACTCTAAGTAAATGCCACTTACCACACACTTACTTGGTACTTACTCTATGATAGGCACTGTGCCCAAATAGAGCTGTTGACAGCCTCCCGAAAGCAATTCTCAGTGTGAATTAAGCAAGGTGCACTTTGAAGAAAGGTACATTTTTCTCATCTTTCTTTCCTTTTTAAAATTTATTTGTTTCTCTTTACTGTTTTGTTCTGTAATTTATTATACAAGGGCCATTTCTGATAAAAGAATGTAAAAAAACATTACTCTTCTTTAAAAAAGAACAAACAAAACAAATTGAAACAATCTCCCCTTCTAAAGTAAAAAACAACAACGATAAAAATAAATTTGACCTAATTAAAATAGGTCCTATGTACTCTTTTACATTTTAACAGCAATTCATTTTATTAAAGTACATATTAGGTGTAGTGTAATTAATAGAATTCTATTGTCTCATCTTCTCAACTCCCTGTCCGTGACTCATGCCAAACCTCTATCTTTGTCTTTGTTAGTATCCTGTTTACTTCACATATAAAGATGTGTTCCACAGCAGAAGAACAAGGAACAGCCAAGATAGGAGATATTAAATAAGTTCAAGGGAAGAAGTAGAAAGCCGTTAATCAACAGTAAGGCAAACTGCCTTTGAGTGCCTATTATAGGAGAAAGCATATATTAAAAGATTATTTTTTGAGGATTGAAAATTATGAAATGCCAAAGGCAACATACAAAGTAAATATAAGGAAAAATATGAATTGGGTATGAAAAAGAAAATTATTATTTAAAAGGTACAAGATGCTTGAAGGAGTCACAAATAGGTCTTCATTAATCATAGTAAAATATAAATAAATAAATGAATGAGTTGAACAACTTTTCCAAATTCTCTTTTTGTCCTGATTTTATATAACCCCACACCATAATAGAGCCCTTAGACTCTAATGAACAGGTAAGCATGTATCACTGTTGACATTTCTGAAAGTTCTGAACATTTCTGAACATGCTGCCAAGTTCTAGATCAAAGTATGTTGTGACAATTGACTAAATGATGTTCAAACCTCAAGCTGTTTAAATATATTTTGTGATTTCTTACTAAGTGTTGAATTCTAGTAGAAGTTGGCTTTTCTCTATGACTAGAAGGTATTTTCTATAAAAAAAAAAAAAAAAAAAAAAGACGCAGCATTGATTTTACTGGTGATCTCATTAGTGGCCTATGTGTGATGCTTGTGGTTTCTGACAGCATGGTTTCCATGCTGATCTTGAAAAGTCAGTTCTTAGCATAAGAATGGTATTAATATTTAAGTTAGAGTATATGCTGTGTTCCTGCAACAGTTATGTTTATTATCCTTGTTGCTACATGCATGGTGCTAAATATAGTGTCTGTCACATAATATATAGATATTTAGTAAATTAATAAATTTATATTCTCTGAGCTACCACTCCTAGGAAGGAAAACAACAAAAACAACAACAACAACAACAACAAAGCTGACTATATAATACAGGAAAAAGTCAAGAAACTTTATTCAAGATTTATTTCTGATATTAATAAAATGTGTGACCTCAGACTAGTCACCTTTTCTTTCTTAAAATTTTTTCATTTGCAAAATATGGTAAATTGGAGTAGATTATTTGAATGTTCCTTCCAGCTCCAACAATCTGAAAGCCTTTAATTAGTTAAGGAGCAGCAAGATCATGACCAGAAAGAAGGTCAGACATCAATATATTAGTAGGTAGAAAAATGCCACAAAGGCATATTCAGACAAAGTGCATCCTAATCATGGCCACTGGCAATCAGGCAATCGACCCTCCACCTGATACACTAAGTCCATTCTGCAGCTGGAGAAGGCAACGTGGAGCTCATTTTGACCACACATATGTCCCGGTCTGAAAAACACCAAAGCAACATGCTTTATAATCAGCAACCAACTTAAAACCCAAGGGCTAATTCCATGTGAAAAGAGTGACAAGGATTTGGTGAATTGTTGACATTTTTGTATTACCCACACGAGAGGGCAATATTACTAATTGTACCTTCTGAATGACATAGCTGAAAAGCAAGATAGGATTTCTATCTTCAGACTATATTACCTATTATGGATGTCAATCCCTTAAAAATAAAAAAAAAAGATGAAATTTTTAATCTTTCAAGTCACCCCTGGCTTTGTCTAAATCAGTAGGCTCCTTTTATTTTTGCTGTCAAAAGTTTATCAAACAAGAGTCAGAAAAAATCCAAACAATCAAATCAGTATTAAAAGCTTATATTCTTTTTCTTCTGAAAATTATAATTGTTATCGGTCATGCTTTTCACCATAATATTTATGTCTTAAAACTCTTACAGATAGTGACAGTAAAGAGAAGCTGAAAATGTAGAGAGGACCAATATAATTGTCCTAAAATGTTTTTTACTTTCTAGTTTTAATTAGATAATTGCATCACTCTTAATTTTCTTTTCAGTTGTGCATACCTCCTAATAATTGCTTAATAGTGGGAATTAAAGTTACATCAACATCTTATTTATTTCAGCCAAATCCTTATATCCTTATTGAGACAGTATGCTGAAAAACAGAACACATTTTTAAAGAAAAGCAGTAAAAATATGTGTTAAAATGTTGAGAAATAACTTGCATATAATTTTTTTCTTTTCCTTACAGGCTTTTTCCAGAGTAACTCTGTTTCAATTTTAAAGAATTGATAATATTTCCTTAATAATCCTTTTTCTCCCTCCATCTCTCTCTACCTCTGCCCCTTGTCTCTCTAAGGCTATTCCCTTTCTTTTTCATCTTGTGTCTGCTGCTGCCTGGCAACTTTTCTGTCTGGAAAAAGGCAGGGTAAGAAACTTAGCAGCCCTTGCAATGATAGCTGCAGAAATCCCTAGCAACCTAACTTTCAGGCCAACTCTTCTTTACACACATCTCTTCCATGAGATAGACTGTCAGCTCCAGTTTGTTAAGATGCATGTCCTATTCCTAACTTACAATGTTCAGATGTGTAGCACATAAATTGTTTCCATTCACTGCAAGAAATCCAACCACACAAAAATAATTGTTAGTAGAAATGAAATCTGATGTTTGATCACATGCATGCAAACTGTGACTCTAATTGGAAAGTATAAGATTACCATTGACTGATAATTAGCATTCACGTGTTGTTTTAAAACAAAAAGAAAGAATGATTGGTTCTACTTTGTTTAATTTATCTTAATGAGAGATTTCATAACATTATATAGTTTGATGAATTAATTTATTTAACTTGCCAGTGTTAATAACTCTGATTAGGATGAAGAAATTATAACGGCCTATAGTAATAAACAAAATTCCAACATTAACTCAAGCTTTTCTCTCTTCGCTAATAGAGCACTTCATTAATTTCTTTTTTCATTAAAGCATATATTATGGGGAAATAAAAATATTTTATAGAAGAGATTATACTTATGTTTTTCATTTATTTACAATCCATTAAAATTCAATGGTCATTTAAAACATAGGAGCAAACTCTTTAATTTTAAAGCTCAAATTTTGTCTACACTTTTATCTGATGCCCATAGAAAACAATCTCCTTTCATAAACTGGTCATTTTCAAACAATATCTGGAAGAAGAATCACTTTATATGAGAGATTTGATGTGGGACAGATAATTTATACCATTTCACTTTGACACTGTCTTTATTTCAGTTTTGGAGCAAATATATATCTGTTGCTTAATATTTAATCTGTTTATTGTATATTATGGGTTCATAGTATGAATCAATGTCCTCATTATAAATTTTAGTCTTAAAAATTTTGC
This sequence comes from Saimiri boliviensis, assembly GCF_048565385.1. Classification (NCBI taxonomy): domain Eukaryota; kingdom Metazoa; phylum Chordata; class Mammalia; order Primates; family Cebidae; genus Saimiri; species Saimiri boliviensis. Next base: position 96,701,008 of record NC_133453.1, read on the forward strand.
CAAGCAATTAAATCCATGTGTTGTGTCCACTTAAGCACTGGTACATACCTGAGCATCTATACTTTCACCACATTTTTGAGAGAGTTTTTATACCTTTTAGATCTTTATTAATTGTAGTCTTAAAATAAAGCTTTATTTATTTATTTATTTATTTATTTATTTTTAAAGACAGAGTCTCTCTGTGTCACCAGGCTGGAGTTCAGTGGCCCGATCTCAACTCACTGCAACCTCTGCCTCCCAGGTTCAAGTGATTCTCCTGCCTCAGCCTCCCGAGTAGCTGGGACTATAGGCACATGTCATGCTAATTTTTTGTATTTTTAGTAGAAACAGGGTTTCACTGTGTTAGCCAGGATGATCTCCATCTCCTGACCCCATGATCCACCTGCCTCCACCTCCCAAAGTGCTGGGATTACAGGTGTGAGCCACTGCGCCTGGCCTAAAACTTCAAATTTTATTTTATAGATAGTATCTCACTGAGATTCATTATGTGGAAATTAAGTATAACATGTTACCTTTTATTGATGCTCCAGCCTACACTTTAGTGACAATCTTCCATATTTACTATCACTATTTTATAGTAACTGTTTTGAGTCCTATATCATTCATGATTACTGACTTAATTGATGATTACTGAAGAATTCTATTTTGCTTTATTATACTGGTCACAATGTGCAGACAATGCATTCTTGATTTTTATTTATTTATTTTTTTACCCATTTGATGAAGTAAAAAAAAGTCAACCAGATGATCTGAAGGAGATCATATGGTTTTTACTCTGTCTAATTGATTTAACAGGCTATTAGGAGGTTCTACATATTTGGAATATAGTATGTTCAGAATACAAAATATTCTAAGCATTTACTACTTTGGTGATCTGTCCTAGCTTTTCACTTTTCTAAGCTGACCATGGAATCTAGGGCTGCTGCACATACTGCAGAAGTGGATGAGTCAGTTATTTTAATCATAGTATTGGGGCACTTTAGTCTTTGGTGGGTCATACTGTTCCAGGCTGCTTTCCTCTACCTGGCAGTTTTTGAAATGGAGGGTAATTAGTGGTAATCTTTCAGAAAAGGAAGAATCTGGAGGTCCTTAGCATGTTTTGTGAGCACTCCTCATTTGCTTTCCAAGAGTTAAATGGATACAGATCTCCTAATAGCTGACCTTCTAGTTGACTGAATGGGATCATGTAAGAAAGACACCTACTACATTATTCCAATGATTAAGTATGCCATACAATACACAGGTCTGTGGACCCCGGAGAAAGAAACATTTATTACATGGCACATCATTCAAATCTCTCTCTCTCTCTCTCTCTCTCTCTCTCTCTCTCCTCTCTCTCTCTCATTCACACACACACACACACACACACACACACACACAGTCTTTACACTCTGCCACTAATTTCAAAGTTTGTGAATTTTCAGTATGAAGTAAAATGTGTAAAAAAAAAAAACCCCTCTATTCTATATTGTGCACTTCATTATGAAATAATAAAAACATCTAGGAGAAATTAGACATGTAACAAGTTTACAAGAAAAGAAACACTTTTGAATATAGAAGGAGTCCTGTTTTAAACACTAAATGGCTGTATTTTCAAGGGAAAGTAAACTTTGTAATTTAAAATATGAAAAAGTGACATAAAATACATTTATGTATAAAATACATAAAATACAATGTAAGTATAAAAAGGTGAAATTTATACATTATTGGCTATGTTCTGCAGAATCACCTGTGTGTTCTTTGATCCAGTCTAGTTTTAATTCCTTCAAAGGAGCATTCAGAGATGCTTCTGGATAATTTTAGTCTTATAAGTACTTAGATAGTAATGCTGGCATTCACCTGTAAGTCTTAAACAGCAAAGTAAATAAAGTCTTTAAAGTATCTTCCTTCACTTTTCAATCGTTGTCTTCTTTGGTTCTGTTCCCTTCTCATAGTTTTCCCCTCCACTCAACTCCAGTTTCAAAATATTAAATACAAAACCTTTTCAACTCTTGATCTTAAACGAGAAATTTCTGATGTTACAAGGAAGACAGTAAGCCTTCAACTATTAAGATTTCTGAATTTTAATTCCGTAGCCACCTTGGAATGGCAAACTAAAATTTTGGGAACTGGGATGATCATGTTGAAAACTTAAGTGGCCATAAAAACAACTTTACTAATATCATTATTTCAATGATTCGCGTTGATGCCTCCGATGGCTCGGGAAAGTTCTTACACCAGCACTGTAGCATATGGAAAAAAAACAGCAAAACAAAACACAAAACAAAAACATCAAAACCCTCAAAGCCTATTTAAAACGGCTCGAAGTACCTTCTTAAAGGCAGAACCCAACAGCAAAACGCTGCCGATTCCTTGCTTTATTCTTCCCTGCCTGGGGACCTCAATAGCCTTTTCCATTAACCTTCCCTTCTTACGCAACGGTTAATGACTTTTGGGGTTGTTTGGCTTTTTATTTCTGCTGAGTCACTAAATTTTGCCTCTTTGTCCCCAGGTGCTGCTCAGCATAAAAGTTGAAAGTGCCATTCAGGAAGCACTGGGGTTCTGTGCCGAGCGGAGGAAACCATTTCCCTAAGAGAAGCCCCGTTCCTTGGCTTGTCGCTCCTCCCCGGGAAGGAAGCTTCGGAGCAGCGAAGGGATCAGCCCGCTTTGCCTGCAGAGCAGCCGGGTGCTCGGCTGAGGGTTCCCAGCTGGCTGCGAACTGCGGAGCGTTCTGGGCGCCTGGCCGGCTCAGCCCCGTGCAGAATCTCCCCCTTCTCCAAAGACCCAAATCCTACAGAACCAGGTTCGAGTTACTTTCCCTTCAAGGAGACTGAAAGAATTGTGATTTGCGGCGCTCTCCGTTCGCGGTGGTATTTTCCTGTTGTGTGAAATGCCTCTCACTAAGTAATAGATGTGATTTATGTGGACGACGAAGGGGTGTGTGGCGGATTCGGTGATTAATCAGTGAATCCCCATCCGCTGGCATCTCTCACTGCCCCTCTTGCGTGATGTAAGATCAGACGTACCCTGCATTGAAAAGTCAAGACACACGGGCGGCTCGCTCGCGCTCACACACGCTCTCCCTCCTCTCTCCGGCACGCGCGCATCCCTGCGCCTTCCACATCCTGCTCCAGGCAGAGAAGGCGGACTGGCTGGACTCATTGAGCTGAAGAATTTCCAGTGACATTTGTAAATGACGCCGCTCGATTCGGGGCTCCGAGCCGCCGCCGCCGCCGGGCCGAGGGTGCCGCGGAGCAGTGTCCAGCGCAGGCTTCCTCACCGGGCGACCACAATGTCCGAGCTCCTCCTCGCCTTACTCACTCTCTCGGGATTACTGCCGATCGCCAGGGTGCTGACCGTGGGAGCCGACCGAGGTAAGGAGAACACCCCCCCACCACCACCACCACCACCAGCCCTCCCCTGGCTTCCTCGCCTTTCCCGCTGTGCGATGCTTGCAGATAAGTGAGTGTGAAACTTAAGTCCTTGCAGCCCCGCTCCCTGGGACCGGGTGGCCGCGGTGCGCTGGCCCCGTGGGGAGTGAGAGGTGCGCGTGGGGTTTCTGAACCAAGTGCCAGAGTCCTGGGCACCCCCACAGCTTTTCCCTTGGGCCGTTTTCCGGTCCTGATTTTGTCCCCTTCGGGAGCGTTTGGACTTGGCTGTGCGCTTCTGGCCGCGCATCCTAAGCGCTGCAGATGTTGGGATGAGAATTCGCATTTCAGAGAGAGAGAGAGAGAGACTTCCCTCCGCGATGGCGCTCACCTGCGAGCTTTGGCGAGCTCCAGGTTCTCCGCGTTAAGCGTGTCCGCCCTCAACTTAGCTCCCAGGTTAACTTCCTTACCTGCTGCATTCGGGGTCTGTGGAGAGGCCAAAGCGCCAATTCAAGCCCTTTCGTTTCCGTAGCCCTTTTCTGGGGTCAGACGGGGGAGAGAGTCCTGTCCTCAGCTGTGAGGCTTTTAGGGCGCTTCCGGGCACACGCACCTGCTTGAAATTGACTTTTCCATTCTGAGGGTCTGTGACACGGCACAGGTGCCCTGAGGGGCTAACCCACCACTGGAGTGCCTCGCTCCAGTCTGGCGCTTTGCTTTTGCTTTTTCTCCAAGTAGCTGATGAATGATACAAGTTTACAGGGGAATGGATATGGAGAGCAGAGGAGAGAGGAGGTGGGAATTAGAATAAGCCAGGATTCTATAAACTTTTCATCTGGAAAATCTGGAATTCCTGTGCAAGTTTCATAGTCTTTGACAACAGATAACATTGGTGAAAAAAGGAGGAAAATACTAGATGAATAGTTGGGGCACTGGTCCTGGCCTTGGAATGGTTAACTGCTTAAAGTAAAATCAGAAGTATCATAGATCCTTTTTTTTTTTTTTTTTTTAATGAGAAAATGAGCTTATATTGACTGGTATAGTTCAGCTTTTTAATTTAAATAGAAGAGAGAGAGAGAGAGAGAGAGAGAGAGAGAGAGAGAGAGAGACAGAAGAAAGAAAAACCCAGACCCCAATGTCAAGCAAACAGGGAGAATGTTATATTGGGAAATATAGTGATTGTACTTATATGACACAGATTATGAATTGACAAAAATTATTGCTTCATTATAAGAAATAACACGAGAATGAAATGTAATGTTTCTATTCAACCTGCTGTTGGCAACCAGATTCTAGCCTTTATTGCATACCCACACATGCCATTTCCTCTATCAGCCGTCGGACTAATCTGAGTTTCTTTAGGAAATCTGACATTTACTGGTGATAATCTTTTAAATACATCATTGCCACCTAACCAGAGCTTCTGAACTTGCTCAACTTGCCTTGAAGTTGATGTGGAATAGTTGGAAACTATACTGATGAAATGGAGGCACATTGCTCTCCTTGAAATGATGATGTCTTTGATCTGGAACAATCAGCTCTCAACCTTTCTTAGGAAAAATGTTTTAAGTTGGACCAGAGCAGTTGAACAGAATGGAGCTTTTCAGCTCAGTGTGCTAGCAAGATATAATGGTACTGGCAGACTACTGCTATTGGGCTCTTTCTGATTGAGTTTCCATTCTCCAGAAATTTGACTTCACCTAGAGCTGAGTTCTCAATGCTTTTATGTATGTTTATGGGGATAGAACCTATTGCTACCATGATTTGAATAAATATCTGAAGATAATCTTATATATAACATAAAAGATACATACCCCCCAACTTTCTTCTGAGATAGGATATTAAATAACTAAGAGGATTATATTTGGTGCCAATTTAGTTTCATGAGGGAGAGGAACATATAAGATAAAAGAGCATATGGTAAATGATTGCTAGGTTTTTTTTTTTTTTCTAAAAAATGAAACAGTGTCGTGTTGTATCACCATGTCCACATGAATTACTGTATCAGATAGCACAAGTAAAAATAATTGTAGACCAGCACTTTGCCATCATTATATATTTAACACAACTTTCAAAACTGTTAAGAAAGAGCTAAAATCCTCACAGTTACCAAAAGTGAAAAAGATGGCCCACATTGGGAAAAGGGAATTAAAAAAAAAGAGACAGAGAAATCTTACTGAAAGTTAAGAAACAAAGTATTACTGCATTATGACAAACTTCCTTCACTGATATACTGAAACAAGATATGGGAATATAGACTCAAGAAAGAGGGTAATGAGATATAACTTTCTGCACAGGCTTATGTCAATCGTCCTTGAACAGTAGAGCAGGCATGTGAATTACACAGGTGCCTTTTGCAGTGCAAGAGCTAACTGCTTGACAAAAAATGAGAATTCACTTTTAGGTTCTACATGTACTCATTGGGTAACATGTAGTTTCTCAAACTGTATGGACTATATCAGAAATGTTTGTGTAACTTTCTAGCTGTGTTGTTCCCTTTATACATTCATGAGTATAAGCTCAAACATTATATTAAATAGAAAAAGACTTGAAACCAACTTGTATGTTTGTGTTCAAATTGTATACGTGAACTTGTCTTTTAATTCCTTATTGTTTATTTTCTTAGTTTATATCGATTTTATACAGAGCTATACTAATGTATATGTCAGTTCTTATTAAATTACATCACATCATAAAAATGAAACACCTTTGTAACTTCTAACAGCCAAAAGTGGAAGATAAATCAGATTCACTTAGAATCAACTAATTTGTCATATCATATCAAAGTAGTGCTTGATAAGGATTAAAACTTAAAGGGAAGTATATCTTAAAGTGTCAAATTTTCTGAAAAGAAAACTGCAATTTATGTCTCTTTATATGCCACAAATAACATAAAGTTTTGTTTTGAAGAAGTTGCTAATCTTTGAGTTTGTTCTCTTTTTCTCTCTTCTCAAGCTCAAATTTAAACTGAGTAAGAGGGAAAAAAGACAATGGAAAAGTAAAGAAAAATTTAAATGCACTAAAACAATAAGAAACAATGTGAATTGTAGAAAACAGAATTCGGAAAAAAAAGAAGTTCAAAGAAAGCTGAAGATAAATTTAGGAAAAGGATGGATGGATGGATGGATAGATGGGTGGATGGATGGATTCTGCCATACATCAGAATCTGAATCAGTATTTCATGATGAAAATAAGTATCTTTAAATAAAATAATTTCTTAAAATATTTTTCTCTCATGTTATTATAAATATATGAAAATATTTACAGTATAAAAATAACTTAAGGAAAAGTGTCACCAGTGTGAATCTGATTATAATTAGACCTCTAAGAATGGAGAGAGACATGAGAATATTGCAGATAACTTAAATGTTAACTATGCTGCAATTACAAATAGGGAAGTCATTTTTTGAAAAATTTAAGTGAACATAAATTTTCTTAGAAAGGATGGTAGATGAGTGATATGGTTAATAGTTAATGTATTCGTCAGAATTAGATGATACTTTCTAAATGCTACTTGTCATTCAGGGTGAAGATATGCTGAGATATTTAGTTTGCAAATCTATTGGATCCAGGACATTAGTTTCTTGCCAGTTACCTTGTCAATTTCTTTTCTCAGCCTAGGGCATACCATAAAAATCAGCTCCATTTAAAGTCACTTGAACTGAATAGGACTTAGTCTTCTATAAGGATTATTATGTTCAGGGATCTTTATATTTTCTCTTCATTCTATGTATTAATATGATCCAGTTTTTTTATGTTTCTGCCATTAATTTTTATATCTTAATATGAAATGTACAACTCCCCCACCTTTTCCTTCAACATTTTCCTGGTTATAGGAATTCTGTGTGGTAAAAAGTACCAATCAAACATACTGATAGATTTCTCTATCTTCTGTGGCTGTCTGTCAAAACAATTCTTGTACAAAGGAAACACTTGTCTTCATTCTAGATAGATGCATTCAGAGAAAGTAGAATTAATCCTAAAAGTTAAACATGCCTGTGCCAACATGATGTCATTCATCAAACTAAGTTAGTAGTAAGTGGAACCCACCTATACAATTGCCCCACCCCTTTCTCTCTGTGTGTGTGTGTGTGTGTATCTGTGTGTGAGTGTGTGTGTGTGTGTGTGTGTGTGTGTTCTTTAAAATGGCTGCCTTGGCACAAACACCTATTAAAAATACCACTTTGGCCTGAAAATTAGAGATGGCTTTTATGAATGAAATTTTTGCTTTTCAGAACTCTAATAAACCTATCTATTTATCTGGACAAAAAAAAAAAAAGAAAGAATTGAAAAAATTTTTTTGTTTTTTTTTTTGACTCATAACATGTAATATTTGAATACATTACTATATTATAAGTATTTTATTTTAATAAAACATGACTGTGTGGAAGAAACACGTGTCGATATTATTTGCTTTTGAAATGCCTATAAGTATGATATACCCAATACTTATATTTTGAAGCAATACATTTAGTAGCAGAATGCTAAAGAAAATTATGCCAAAGAGTGAGTACCATTATTAATTAATCAGAATATATGCTCAGCCAAACTTCTATGAGAAAATATTTATCTCTACTTTAGAGAGTTTTAACATTTTTCTTAAATTTCTTCAGGAAATCTGGCTTCTCCCATATAATCCAAGAATAATGACAAAAAAACTATTTGATACATAGAATGAGCAAATAATAAGGTTTTTCTTTTGGTTTTGGCCGAGGAGGGGGAGAGAGGTAGGAAAAATTAGCTAACCAAACAGAAAAATATCACAGGATGATTTTTATTTTCTTCTGAGGAGTTGCTATATATTTTCACATGGATAGCTATTCCCAAACTTAACCTGTATCACAAACAATTGGCTAGAGACATAGGAATGAAGTTGCAATATAGCAATCACAAATCTCACAGACTATAGGCCTTGGGAACATTTTCCAGTTATTTTATTATGGAAGGAGATTTTTAAAACATATTAGTTTTTAGAGATAATATCTTATTTAAATAGTAAATAATACAAAACCAAAAATATCTCTAAAAAATTATTTGGAGTTTTTAATTCACATCTAGAAATTAGTCCAAAAACCAATTTTTTTAAAGTTGGTTTTTGAATCTGAATCCTCTATTTTAGAGAAAGGAGAATAAAGGATTCCAGAGATTCTGCCTTACATCAGAACAAGTAAGCTTAGACCTTCAAAATGTATATGCTTTTTTTTCTGTTAGTTTGTCTTCTATAAGCTGCCCTCACAATTTTAAATCTATATTTTCCTCTTCATAAATGATTAGATGGTCTCCCCTTTCCCCCTGGAATAACTACAAGGCCAAGTTAGAAAATATGTATTATTTATTGCTCTGTTGTAAATTGAGCAATATCAAAACATAGAGTCAGTCTTACACTGTCTCTCCATCTCTCTCTCTCTCTCTCTCTCTCTCTCTCTCTCTCTCTCTCTCTCTCTCTCCATCCTTTTGATTTAGGCTATCTCTATATAAACCCACATATTTTGACTAAATTCCCTGACTAAACTAATTGATGAAACTGACTAGTAACTAAATGGAAATCAAAACTCGTAACAAATAGTCATGCATTCTATAAAAAAAGCATGACTGATCTTATAGAAAAACCCTAAAGTTATATTCTGTGAAGAAATAATAACAACATATTTCTCTAAAATAATTATGCAACATATTTCCAGTTTGTTAGAGCAAATCATACATGCTTTTGCTATTGTGTCTCTCATACTAGGCAAATGAAATATGTTTGGTAATAATTATGTATTTATATAATGGGATATTATACAAGTTTAAAACACTGTTAGAAATGAGTAAATAGGTATTCTGAATTCATTTGTGATCAAAAAGAATTTACTCTATTGAAAGTGGAAATTTATTATTTTTCTTTGCCTTTACTTTTTAACTGAATTTATATTTCTCCGTTTTGTGAAACATTAAAAAATGCATTCTAAAGCTGGTTTCAAAGACTTTCTCTCAATGAAGAATATATATAGTAGATACCATTAATAAAATGGACAACAGAATTAAATGCTCTTTTAAATATGACTATAATAAATTTTTTATGCAATCATGTTAACTTATTTTTAGTCTGCAGTTAGGTATCCAATTATGATATTTAAAATGCAATGGCATGAATAAATAAATGAGTATACTCATTTGTTGATCTTATTCCCCATTATTTTGAATTTGTAAATATCATTAGTGGAAAAGGGTATCACTCATTTTGGAAATAGTCAAACATGATTGGGGCCTACTTGACAGGGAGGGTGGGAAGAAGAAGAAGAGCAGAAACGATAACTCTTGGGTACTGGGCTTAATACACGGGTGATGAAGTAATATGAACAACAAACCCTTGTTGCAAATGTTTACCTATGTAACAAACCTTCACATGTATCTCCAAATCCGAAATAAAAGTTAAAAAAAGAAATAATTATGTTTTTTCTATTGTTCAATATCTCTACTCATACTTGTTTAATAATGATATATTGTCAAAATTTGGGATTTCTTCTTACATATTGCAAAATTCTGGTAAATATGCAACCCTTTTCAAAGGTGCCTTTACCTTTAGAAAAGAAAAATAAGTAATCTTGATGAATCCATTTGTACCATAGATCCATTTGTTTAATCTTATTTTTCTCAGATATAAGTTCATATATAAAAGTTTATCAGATATAACCTTGTGTATTTAAAAGGTTCCATTTAAACATGAATAATATTAAAAATATATCCTTTACAGAAGTTGATAAAGTACCTTTCCATATACAATTTCTTCCAACTTTGTTAAGAGAAAAAAAAAAAACAACAACAACTTCTTGAAGGAGACAGATCATGTAGTCTTGCTAAGATATCGACGTTACGTTTCATCTCACAATACATTCTTATTAACAGTCAGACATCTCTTCCTGAGTTGCATATACCTCATTGTCCTGACTGGCTTAGCCTTCAGACCAAAGACAGGTATTGTTGAAACTGACCTCATTTTAGTGAAAAGAATATGTTTCTTCTTTGGGTAAGATCAAGGTACCACATATCGTCTCTTGTTTTATTCTTGCAATCAATAGGACTTCCCTTCCTAACTTTTCCACATTGCACTGACATCCTTCAAGGCTTCCAATACTGCTTAACTTTAGAAATACGAATATATAATTCCTTAAGAATTTTCCTACCGCTGAGTTTTTCTTTAATGACGATTTGTTATCTTAGCGCTTTCTTCTTAAAATGAGAAAAGATGACTAAAAATGAGATTTGGGAGAAATGAAACTTAGTTGTACTTGCTTTGTGTGTTCCTAGGGTATCTTAAGATGATTTATGACATAGAAAAGCTGTAGGTATAATGCTGATAATGGAAATGTGTTTAGAATCATCTTCTTCCTTTAAAAACTAGGACGTATAAGGAGAGGAAAGAAAATGATACCGAGAAAGAGAACTTTGACAGTCAGAATTTATTGAAGCTTCTGTCCACACAGATCAAGTAACTGAGCTAATTAAAACCTTAAACTTTTGCTAAAATAGATATTACAGAGGTTTTAACATGATTCAGTTTTTAGATTACCTAAAACAGTCTGTGCACTTCCAAAGCTTTTAATGGTATATTTTTATTGAGATGAAAATGTTAAAATAGCAAGTATGCTTTATTAAAATATTCCACTTTATTCAACTCTATTAACTTTTAAGGCATTTTTTTCATGACTAAGCTCTGAAAGTACAGTGATAATGACACCAGCTCATGAGGGCGATTCTTGCCTCATCAGGTGAAAGCACTACAGATTGTGCCCACTGGGCATCCATATTGTTGAGATTTTCATTAAACATAATAACTACCTCAGATTTGTAGATGGAATTACTAGTTCAGAATTCAGGCATTCCTGCTGAGTGCCCTTGTACTGATGTCATTTATAACACCAAGACTAGCAGTTCAGCAGCACTATGTTGATGTCCTGTAATACAACAGCATGCTAATCTTATTTGAGGGAAAATTTGGTGACTATCCAACATGATCAACACTTAGATATAGGAAGAAGTCAGAATTTAAACCTTCTCCTTTGTCCATTGTTGGATTACACTCAATTCTACAGTTCCTTCTCCTTCTAGGACGTTTTTCTTCCTATTTTCGCTTGCTAATGACCTTGTCAAATATTTAGAAATTAATCGTGACAGTGAGAGGACCAACATCTTAGCACATTTCAACTTTCCTTGCTATCCTCGTTGCTAGGAGAACATAAAGTAATGAAGGGCATGAGGGTTTTACCTTTTGTGCATTTTCATCTGGGTGTCTGTGAAACCACCACCAGAGTTTTACAGAAAATTTCTCAGACCCATTCTGAAACGATAAACATAGCTATGACCCTAACACATTCTGTGAGTGCACGGATAATGCTTGTGAAAACACACTGCGTCATGCATTGCATTACATAAATATCTATCATTTTATTAATTAGACTATTTGCTTAATATAAGTTACAGGAAGATGCTCTTTATATGTTCAGCATTCAGCATACTTTTATTTTTTATTCGCAGTTTTTTCCTGCAGAAATCACGTGATCCTTGAAGTAACCCATATGTTTTGTGATCATTCACGTGTTTATTCACCCTTTCGACAAACATGAGCAAATAGGTGGTAAACACTGTTTTAGGCGGTGGGAATGAAGCAAGTGAACGGCATAGACAATGTAACTGGGCTGATGGGGCTTTTAGTGCAGGAGGAGACAGAAACAGCAAACAAATAAATAAATAACATTCTTACTTGAAAGAAAAGTAATATAATGTGACTGAGGAAAATGCTATTAGGAGTTGTAGTTATAAAAATAGAAGGCCTTTTTGAGCAAGTGACATATTTGCTAAAACTAAGTGATGAGAGGGGACAAGCTCTGAGTCATCTAGAGGGAGGAATTTTCTATGCTACCCTTGAGAGGAAGTTGTGATTTTGGTATTTTAGAGAAAGAAGTTCACTTCATCTGAAATAAACTGTGTGTGTTAAGGAGAGAAGAGAAATAGAGAATGCATATTTATGGTGAAGTCAGATTAGGTCAGGTGAGGTCACGCAGATAAAAGGGGGGCATTTGGGTTTGGTTCTGACTTTGAGCAGCTACTGGCTGTCTAATCAGAGGTGACAATGATGCAAGTTACTTTTTTAGAGATCGTGCTTGGTCTAATAGAAAGACAAGAAGGGAAATGGTGAATCCAGTTCAGGGATCATCAAAATTCGTCCTGGATAAGATGTTGATGGCTTGAATGAGGGAGTAGCAGTGGCAATGAGGACAAACTAGAACAGAGATTTGCATTTTTAGTTTAGAAAGATTTTCTATACGAATGAATGCAGCAGCATTTTAGGAAGGATAGACATGAAATAAAGCCTCAAAAAATAATCTTTGGAGGAAACGGTTAATACTCTAAGCAGATAATACATTATTTCAGGCTACTTTAAATGGTTACATTCTATTTTGCAGTACCTCTTATTGAGTTGTGTGAAATATACTTCACAATAAAAGTCACATGATAGTCACGTGTGGACCCTGCAATATTGTTTACTTTCTTAATACCTTTTCTTTTCTATTTCAGAACTGCTGATACCATATTTGCTAATACTCTGTGTTTACTATGCCATGTCTGTAAAATTAAATTAATGGAGTCTGATTCACAGTATTCTTTAGGGAGTAAGTTAAAATAATACAATTAGCAATATCTGAAGCATTGACAAATGTCGAAGCAATAATTTTGCTGTTACTTCTATCAATATAAACCAGCATAATACCAAAAGAAACAGGCATTGGCCTATGAAGACTTGTTTGTGTTTGTTTCTTGAAGAAATTTGCAGTGTTTTAAAGAAAGAGTTCCTTTTCAATTATCTCCAAATTCTTGACATGATTCAGAAGAGTTTGTACTGACAGTCAAGTTCCTGTGGATGAATAATTAGAAAAGAGAGAAGAAATTGTAACATAGCTATTATTGGCTGTTCTCATCACCCTCCCTAGAAATTCCAAGAAAACTGTAGTAAAGGCTGGCACAGTCACTCACGCCTGTAATTCCAGCACTTTGGGAGGCTGAGGTGGGTGGATCACCTGAGGCCAGGAGTTTGAGACTAGCCTGGTCAACATGGTGAAACCCCATCTCTACTAAAAATACAAAAATTAGCCAGGCATGGTTGCATGTTCTTGTAGTCCCAGCTACTGAGGAGGCTGAGGCAGGAGAATCACTCGAACTTGGGAAGCAGAGGTTGTAGTGAGCGAAGATTGTGCCACTGCACTCCAGCCCGAGCAACAAGGTGAGACTCTGTCTCAAAAGAAAAAAACATAGTAAAGAAGTGAGTGGTGAGGATCTACCAGGTAAGAGTTTGTGATATATGGGTATTACTTGTTGGACAATCAGGGCCCGTAAATTATTCTTATTTATCTACACATTGATTGAATAAACATTGTAGTGCCTAACATGCTAATGTGTACCAGTCTCAGTGTGGTTTGTAGACTCGGAGGCAGAAACAACCAGACTATTAAAACCAGAACTATGGGTGCAGCAAACCACCATGGCACATGTATACCTATGCCATGCTATGTAACAAACCTGCACATTCTGCATATGTACCCTAGAACATAAAGTATAATTTAAAAAACCAGAACTATAAATAAAAACACTAGCAATTGTACAACTTCCGATTGTGAAGGAAAGCTTGCTTGTGGATACAGAACAAACGGTTTGGGGTATATTTAGTCCTTGCTGAAGCTAAAAAGGAAAGAAACAGTGAGAGGCAGAGAAAGAGAAAGGAGGAAGGTTTTATAAAACTGATGGAAGGCAAAAATATCAGAGTCTGGAGAATACATGAAAAAAGAGAAAGGAATACACTATTTGAAGGAATACTGTTACTGTTAAGCTGATTGAATTAGCCTGTTTCCTAAGGTGTTTGAAGATTGTTTTGGAGTTTTGTTCCTATGATTTTTTTTTTTCACTGCTCTTTTTTGGTGCTTTCTCCACCATTCTGTACTTTGAGAAAAAATGAGAGTTTAGATTTATAACTTGATATTAAATCCGCATTTCAGAGTACCAGCTTAATCCCCAAAATATCTTATTCAATTTGTTTTTAGGTTATGAAGACCAACTAAAAGAGTGCCAAAAAAGCAGCTTGGAATAATCAACCCTTTTAAACACTATTTACTTTATATTGCTGGACCTGCAGCATCATGGAAGAAAACACTTTACTTTATCCATAGAAATTACCTCGGAAATGCTACATGACATGATCATTACAAGTAATATATAAGAAAATAACCTGCTTTCTTAGTCTCCAAGGATGGTATGTTTTTAGATTCAAGAAAAGATATACTAAACATACATTAGGTTAAAATGAAAAGAGATTCGAAGCTCAGGCATTTAAAATTTTAGAAATGCCTAAATAAAATATTGAAGCAAAAGATCTCAACCAATTTATTTGTTGTGTAAAGAGCTTACATGCAGGTTTAGTAGACATTTGCTAGATGCATGTGTAGAAATCTAATTTGTTTGTCACTTTAAGTTCATTTTTCATTCATGTTGTCAAACCCTCTTTGATAATTTGGCTCCAAAATTTCAATACTAAAATCAACATTATACCTCAAAATAAGTTAAATATGAAACACATACTCAAATTTTATTAAATTTTACAGTGACTGAACCAAATGAAATTTGAGACTGGAGATTTTGCCTTAATATTTAATTTGGGACTCACTGCAAATTTGTTTGCTATGTACTTTAGTAGAGGGGTGCCAAAAGTTTGGAAATAAATTAATCTAAGTAAATGAAAAGAGCAGGAAAGGGAAGGGTTACTTATGTATGTGTGAATATGAGGTATGATTTATGCCCCTTGACTAGCACTCTGCTCATATCACACAAAAGTCTGCTGAAGAGCTTTTTTTTTCTTTCATAAGGAAAGTACTGTGGGAACTGGTTCAAATAAGTATAAGGGAGTTATTTTTATATTAGGTAAAGCAAAAAATAATAATAATAATTACTGACTGCACATTCACAGTGAAAGGCATTTGGGCAGGAAAGGTTTTGATCCCTTGGACCAGAGCATAAACCCGCTATAAAGAGGGAAATAACTAAAGCGTATTCAGATAGCTATGAAGCTGGTGAGACACCTGAAAACTCTAGCAATAACATGAAAATCACTTAAGTAAAAAATAAACTTTCAGAGGCTGAAGCTACTTGAGTTCAAGATGTAGAGATGAATGCCAAAGAGGATTAGTAAAACTCTTCCATGCGAAATACAGCTGTAATGGTTCCATCGACACATTGCAAACCCAAGCCGGAGAGTCACTATGTAAGTGAGAGTTGAGTGCAATCTGTAATAAGAATAATAACATTTCCTTAAAAAGTTAGAAAAAAATTATATAAAGGAACCCAAAGTAGCAGCCCTGCCCTTTCCATTCCCTTCTGCAGGCAAAGGAAAATGATTGGCAGATTTTCTTCTGTAGTTTTACAGAGAGAAATAGGGTTGACTGTGGCTTCTGAGATTCCTAGGCTCAGAGGAAAAGACAGCTTAAATTTTTTTACTCATCATGTCAAGTAATGGCACTCAGACATATTTGACTGACCTTTATGAATTAAAGGCAAGATATAGGGCAAGTTTTGCAAACACAAAAGCTTATAGCAGCCAGGCTGGTCAGAAGACAATGTGGGTGACTTGTAAATTGGAGAACATCCCCGCTGTCCAAAAGGGCAGCTGATATTCAATTTGAGCTGATCCTGGCTCCATGTGAATGTGGGCACACTGTTGCAGACCTTTAAGACTGGCTGGGAATCTGATTTTTTAGGTAAAATTTCCTAAGTTTTAACTATTGCCTGTCGAGATAAAGCAGAAAACTCTCTCTCTCTCTCTCTCTCTCTCTCTCTCTCTCTCTCTCTCTCTCTGTGTGTGTGTGTGTGTGTGTGTGTATGTGTGTATATGACACACACACATACACACGCACACACACTCAAATAAAAAACCATTGTGGGGACAAATAAAGCAAGTTGCTGGATCCAACATTGAGGCTAACAGCGTGTGGTCTACTATGCAGCCCCTGAGTTGCAGATATCAATAGAAGGTTGGACTGGGTCAGAATGTAAGCATATTTGCTTGGTTCACTGCAGGCAAAAGATGGCCCTAGAGAGCTGAGCATAACGGCTAGATACTTTGACTGAGCTATGGTGGCAGGATGTGGGCTTAGAAAGAAGAATACAAGGATGAAATCTGCATTTCTGCCTTTACATCTTCCTCCCCATTGCTAAACATAAAGTAGAATCGGGGGAGAGAAAGTGGATGTAGAGAAAATTGTTAATGACCCAGCAAAGGGTTAATGATATTAGAACCAATTGTGACTTAACGTAGGATCATGTCTCTGAAAATGCTCTAAGAAACAATACATGCTTAATACTAATGAAGAAACGATAAGTGGAGATTTCAGTCTTAGCACTGCAGGGGCCTGAGGAAATACGTTACGTGTGGGAAGTAACAGCATGTGGTTGAAATAACATTACCATGTCACACACACACATTGTTATTGAAATGCAGAAGGAAAAAATGAAAAGACCTAAAGGGAGCAGAAGAAAAATAAAGCAAAGAGAAGACAGCAGAGATATGATTCTGATAGGTAGACAAATTCTCATACTGAGATACAAATGAGATCACTTCTAGGTTTGTGTTTTGTCGTTCTGTTCCTTGGGAAGCTGTGACTAAACATGGGCCAACCGTGTGTTCCATTACCACACACTGACTTCAGACTTATACCTGTGTTTCACATCAGAATTAGTTTCTCCTAACTCATTATTTGACAAAGTATTTCTTTGCTTTACATCTTGATATAATTTTAGAATTACGGAAAATTTGTAAGCCTAGTACAGAAAGTTTCCATGCACCCTTCACTCAATTCCCCAAATACTAACATAATATGTAACCATAATACAATATGAAAACAAAAATGTAGCATTGGCAAGACAAACATTATTAACTAGGGTTTAGACTTTTTTCAGATTTTACCAGTTTTTCACTAATGACCTGCTATCCCAATATCCAATCCAGGATGCAGTACTCACTGCATTAAAGTCATGTGTCCTTTGACTCATCCAATTGGTGAGAGTATCTGTCTTTCATTTGCTTTTAACACCTGGGCTCATTTGAGGACTGATGGTCAGTTCTTTAGTAACTGTCCTACAATTTGGCTTTGTCTGATGTTTTCTCATGATCAAATGGGGATTATGCATTCTTGTCAAGAGTGTTACATAGAGATGTGCCCTACTCAGTATATCCTTGGTAAGCACATGGCACTATGTCTTATTATTAGTTATGTTAATCTTGATCAATTGAGGTGGTGTCTTTATTATTATTATTATTGTTATTGTTATTTGAGACAGTCTCTCTCTGTTACCCAGGCTGGAGTGCAGTGTGGCAATCTCGGCTCACTGCAACTGCAACCTCCTCCCATCAGGCTCCTGAGTAGCTAGGACTACAGGCATGCGCCACCGTGCCCGACTAATTTTTGTATTTTTAGTAGAGACGGGGTTTCACCATGTCAGCTAGTCTGATCTTAAACTCCTGACCTCAAATGATCACCCACCTCGCCTCCCAAAGTGCTGGGATTACAGGCATGAGGTACTGTGCTCAGCCTTATTCTTTCCACTATACATTTATTAATTGAAATTCTTCTCTAAGGAAGAGCTATCACTTCTCCCTTTTATTTATTTATTTATACTAGTATAGACTCCCAGATATCTTACTTTTTGTGATATAATCCAGTACTATCATTCTTTATTTTCTAACTCAAATTGTGCCACCTTTGGCCATTGGGAGCTCTTTCAGTTTGCCTCCTCCACCCTTTGACATACCCCCATCCTTTTTTGAGTACTTTTTAAATTTTCTAACACTTTCAGATGCTCAAGCTCATCTTGTATTTATTTTTCCTTTCTGCCTCCTGGAATCAGTCAGTACTCCAAAGTATATCATAGGATGTTGACATTTCACAGACTTTTAACTGAATGCACTCTCTTAAGTGTCATAAGTTTATTTTAAGGGTGATAACCAACTGCAAGAACAATTCCTCTGTTAATATGTTTTAATATTCTCAAAGAAATCATTTTGCTTATTATATTATGTATTTCTGTTTTTAATGTTTATGGATTCATAGTACAGCTACTAGTATTACAACTATTTGTACATATGGGGCACATGTCATATTTTGATACAAATATACAATGTGTAATGATCAAACCTGGGTAGTTGGGATATATATCACCTCAAACATTTATTATTTCTTTTTGTTGCTGACATTCCAAATCTTCTATTTTGAAATATACGATAAATTATTAACTCTAGTCACCCTATTATGCTATCAACCACTAGATCTCATTCCATCTATCTAATTGTATGTTGTAATCATTAACCAGATACTCTTCATTCTCCACCCCAACATGCCTTTCACAAGTTGTGGTATCTATTGGCTCTACTCTCTACCTTTATGAACTCTCTCACATATAAGTAATAACATGTGATACTCGCCTTTTTGGGGCTGACTTATTTCCCTTTCTATAATGCCCACTAGTTCATCTCTGTTGCTGTAAATGTCAGAATTTCATTCTTTTTCATGACTGAATAATATTTCATTGTGTATATGTACTACATTTTGTTTCTCCATTCATCTTGACTTAGGTTGATTTTGGCTATTATGAATAGTGCTGCAATAAAAAAAAAGTGGTGCAGATGTCTCTTTGATATGTTGATTTCTTTTCTTTTAGATATGTACTCTGCAGTGGGATTGCTGGAATAGAACTGCTCAACACTTTAATTTTGATATTCACTGCACTAATTGATTATATGCTGACTAGAATTCTGAATTAGTGTGATTATAGAAGGTGATGCTTATTAAAGCATTTGAAATTCACTGTTTTCAAAGTTTCTAAGCAAAAATATAGATAATTTTTATAAAACAGACTACTACATATTGATCCTTTTCCAGGAAATCTGTGTTAGGTATGCTAACTTAAAAAGTATAAACAAGTCATATGAGGAATAACAGCAAACATTTTGATGAGAACTGGTGGCTAAGACTATAGATCGATAAGGATTCTATATCTTGTCTTGTGGAGGGGAGTGAATAGAGAAGTAGATGCTAGAGATAGTGAATGGATGTGATGTCTTGGACCTATTGTGACCCATTGTTAGTGGTTGTCCAAACCGCTGTATAGAAAGAGATCCTGTACAGAGTCTGGATTGGGAAAGGGCATTGTTATCAGTTAGTGATGTTTCCAGTGATTGCAGCTGGAAGATGTATAGGAGTTTGAGCATCTGGCCCACTTAGTTACCATTTCTGGTTTAGTTAGCACAATAAGAGGCTCTGGTAATTATCACTGAAATGGATGGTGCCTGTCCATGGTCCAGAATTCCCAATGAACTAACTGGTAAAATCCCAGCTAATGAAACAAGCATTGCTTTGTATAAAAACAAGTGTCCAGAATCTTCCTGAAAGCCCCAAATCTCTACTTTTTCGATGTACACACATTTTTATTTTATTTTATTTTTTGTGCTGCTTCACCATGAATACAACATTGTTGTGTTGTTTTTGTTTAAAATTTCTGGTAGCCAATGAGATCTTCTTCTGCATGATCATTTCCAGTTTCTTCTAACTTTGAAGCTACAATTTTTTGGAAGCAGTAAATGCTAAACCTAACCTTGTTCTCTAAAAACTCTGATTCTTCTTAGATATTTGTATATATCCAATTTTAATGAAGTATTATTTAAAAATTATGGACAGGGAATTGCTCATCTGACTATCAGCTTAGCTTTTGATAATAGCTCTAGTAAGATAGTGAGAAACAGAGCTAGTTGAAAAGTAATGCAACACCCATATTGAATTTTTAACAACTTAATACATTTTAGGAAATGATCCATCTGAAAGGCATTATGGCTTGCTGAGAAAAGCTGTACACTGGGAACCAAGAGAAGTGGGCTTGATTCCCAGCTCTGCATCTGACTCACTCTTTGTCCTTGGGCAAGTCACTTAGCCTCTCTCTGTGTCTATTTCCTGTCTCGTAAAATCAGGAGAATAATGCATAAAGCCTACCACCTCACCACGATGTGTTGAGGCTGCATTCTATAACCACTGAAGGAACTTTTCTTTCCCCTGGTGGCTAAAGACAAATTTATTTTTATTAGCATCTGCTTAGATTAAATTTTGCAATAAGAGCATGAATTTACAAATCACTTCAAATAATCCTTTAATCTTTGAATTTACACTGGAGTTTTATTGCAACACACATTGCTTCATGTTAATGCACCCATTTGCTAGCAAGAGGCTTTGAGACACTTGCATTTACAAATATATTCAATGCCTCAATCTACTTGAGTACCAACTATGGAGTCTTGTACTGAGCACAGCAGAACCCATTAAAAGAGTAGAAGATAGAATCCTAGGGAGAAGATGCTTACACATGAGAAACAATTAGAGAATGCTATCTGGAAATATTTATTCAAAAATGTTATTGTCAAGATTCTAGTTTCGACAATGAGGAAATCAATGTGGTCTGGAAAATCACAGAGCAATGTCATGCAATATATGGAACAAATGCCTCTTATTTTATGACATCTTCCATGATTCCTTCAGTAAAACTCATCTTCTTTATTTCCTTCCCTAATCCTGCTGGCTCATTTTACATTCTCCAGATTTTTTCTATCTTTTATGGCTTTTATTAAATAATTTTGTTTCTTATAACTACTACATAATCATGGATAACACATTACATTTGGTTGTTCTTTTTCTTAATTCTCCTTTTATAATGAATTGTAGTCCCTCTGTACTTTTTTCATGAGTTTGACCTTTTGAGATGATACTGCCACTTATAGAATATTTAATATTCTGAATTTATCTTGCTTTCTCATTGTTTCATCTATCATGGTTCTCTATCACTGATATTTTCTCTAAACTAGATATTAGATCTATAGGCTACATTAGATTCAGGTTGAGCATTTCTGGGCAGAATGTTTTCCGGGAGGTGTTAGGCATCTATATTAATAACTGTGATGTGAATTATCTGTACATGCAATAGTAGAATTTGTAGCACACCTTGGTGTAGTGCTCTGTAGCTTCTGCTTTGTTACCATGCTCAGCAGCAATATGGGATATCATTGTAAAAGAAAAGATTGTACTTACAAAATACTACGACCTCTGCTGAATTACGTTATCTCTTCAAGTTCGTATTTTCTTATCTATAAAATGGGGATAATGATATCTAGTATACATTATTCTTTTGAAGTTCTGAGACAATACCTGAAGTTTTCGTTCATAATAGGCACTCAGTTAATGGAAGTTTATTAGTAGCAGTAGTGGTAATAATGTTTGTGGTACTAGTAGTATTCAGTCATATAGGCCTGCATGATGAAAATATTTAAGACTGGCATTCATTCTATAAACAGAACAGCAATGCTGTTCAACCAGAATTCCTATTGTAACAGATGGACTTTCCTGTTCACTTGTTTGGTTGTTTAACACGCTACCATGTGGTATGATTTAATTGGAGGATATCATTTTAAATCATTTTCAGAACAAATCAGGATATAAATGATCCAGTTAAAAGTTAAAACATTATTGATGGGCAAAAGGCTCTCTCAGGGCTCTCAGCTTTCTTTGCCCCATGATCATTTCTTGCATCCTACTACCTGAATGCAAGGAGACAGATGTACATGCAAGATCCAGGAGCCTCCATTTGGGCTGTTCCTAATAATTTACAAATCACACATTAGGGCTGTGGTAAACAGATTAACTTTTAAAGTCAGTCTGCTTGTCCTCAAATGCAAGTTTTATCACTTGTTAACTGTTTAACATTGGCCATGATACATAATCTCCCTGAACCTTAGGCACATTTATTTTCAAGAAAGCTCAAAGGGATGTTGTGAGTATAGAACAGAGATACATAAACCTCAAACTTGCCAGGCACAGTGTCTCATGTCTGTAATCACAGCACTTTGTGAGGCCAAGGCAGGTGGATCACCTGAGCTCAAGAGTTCAAGACCAGCCTGGCCAACGTGGTGAAACCTAGTGTTTATTAAAAACACAAAAATTAGCCAGACATTAATTACATTACAGGTGGCAGGCACCTGAATCCCAGCTACTTGGGAGGCTAAGGCAGAATTGTTGAACCTGGGAGGTGGAGGTTGTGCCAAGATCATGCCACTGCACTCCAGCCTGGACCACAGAGTGAGATTTAGTCTCAAAATAAAACAAAAACCTCCAACTCGAAGTGACTTCCTAACACACACTAGGCCTTATTGTAGTTTTATTATTATATATCTACTTTTCTGGTTCTCCAGTTTTGTCCATAGTAGGCAGTTATTAATGCTTAGAAATCAGTGTAGTTTTAGTAGGAGAGATCAGGGTTGCAGCAAGGTGTGTGCACTGCACGAAGGAACTGCATATAAAAATGGAAAGGAGGAGTGATATCCACATTTCTTCAGTTTATCAAACTATGTGCTCTAATCCAGGGTTGCATTTGTCCAAAGAGAGCTTTTTCTAATTAGAACAAAAGTGCCATATAGACTAATACTGTCTTAGATGAAAATCGAAGCAGAGTGAATTGCAGGAACAAAATCAGTGAAGAAAAGGAAACCAATTTACAATAGGTTTTTCATTATGATACAGTTAATATAAGATGAACTCCTGAACAGTGAGGTATGTAGGAGATGTTGTTCTTTATAACCTGCTGAACCGCAAGGTGGGCTTTAAAAATAGTTTCTAAAAGAAATCATTGAGTTGTATGAATGTAATTAACGAACTACTTTATTATCAAAGAAAAGATCCTTGTTGCAGAAAATACTTCAGTATCGATTTTCATATTGTCTCCTGAGATTAGTCATTCAAAATGTAATTTATATTTTTCCTCAGATAGTTTAAAATGACATTTTGGCTACATTAGAACAGAGGCTTTCTATTACTACCTATTAACTTACTGATAATGCCTCAAGTCATGACTCTGCTTTCTCGCCGCGTGTCCTGTAGGGATACACTGCCATGTTGAATCTGAAAATATCAAGACTAAATAACTGGCAATCTGGAATACTTTTCTGATCTTGACGGTATTATTTCAGATGGTTTTTAAATTTTATATGTTAAAAATAAAGATTTTTCTGATTTTCGTGATATATTTTTACCCATGCAAGGCTTTTACATTTGCCTTATAAATAAACAGATATGGGGAAAAGGAACATCTATTTTACTTTTTATGCTCCAGAAGTACCACTTTACTTCTCGAACAAAGAGGAATTTTTATTCCAGGAAGAATGATATGCTTGTATAATATCAAGTAGATGTTCAATGCTTCTAAGTGATAAATTTACATAAAGGATAGTTTGCTTTCTCATCAGAGTCTGTACGTTAAAGATTTTCTGTCAGAAAATCAGAATGAAGACTAAAATCAAGGCTTGGGTTTGTCTCTTAATACTACACATATCATTCTATGCACCTTTTGAAAACAACCAAACCGAGCATCACTTTTGAATGTTGACACTGTACTTTGCTGATGCTATTATTTTCTCTTCAGGTAAGGGGACTGTGAGGAATGCTTAATGCACATATTATTTTCCTCCTTAGTGGGGGAAAAAAAAACTCCCATTTAAATAAAATAATTCTGAAATTTAAAACATTTTTCATTACTTTTTTCCTTTGAAAACCAAATATGTTACACTTTTGGTTTCATGCAAAGCAATTAAAACCAGTAACTTTAGACAAAATATGTACAGTGTTAATCTTGGGCTTTCTTTAACTAAAGGGGCATAATTTATTAGAGTACACTAATATTTGAAAATTATTTCTGATAAATTCATAGGTATTCTCAAAATTATTTTTAGCAATTGGAAGAATATCATTTCTTAAAATAAGCATTGCTTAGAGTAACAACAAAGAACTACTATAAGAAGTGTCCGAGTTGTGTTATTTTGTTATTGCTCTTATATATATATATATATTTTTTTTTTGGTGAATTCAAGCCTCTTTCTAATATTCCAAAAAATAGGAGGAAAAGACATTAAAACATTTCTAGGATGTTAGAGTTAACGTCATAACCACCAACTGTCAGCAGGCTTTGGGGAGCCAGCAGGGAGCTATGTTTATCTGACATAATGGATGTGTGGTCACGGATCTCATTAAGCTATAACAACCTCTCGGAAACCATTGTTCCCCTCCCAAAGTCCACTCTAAATGTCCTCTTTTCTAGTCCACTGAGGTTCATACTGCTTATAAGGTCATCATGATTTTGTTGTTTTTGTTGTTGGTCTCTAAGCTGATTTTCACATGTAACAGAGAATCCTGTCAAATGAAAATTGAGATATTTGTCTCTCAAAAATCCGTTGTCAAGTAAGACATGACTTTAGGCTCACTAGAAAAGTTCTTGGACAAACATAGTTCCTGTGACCGATGGTCTTAAGAAAATGAGACACCCAGCACTTGAAATACTCAGTTTTCTTTACCTGAAGTCAGTTGGGTGAAATATACAAGTGATCTGACTTTAGTGACCTTGGAGAATACGTTCTACAAAGCAAATTTTAACCAAAGGCTGGAGCCAAAAATATAACTAGCTCTCAGGTGTGTGGAGCAATTTGTGCACCCATAGGGTTTTTTGTCTCTTTTTACTTGTGTTATGTTGTAGATAATTAGAAGCAATAGAAAACTGATATAAACACGTACTAATGATAAATTAAAGAGTCTGCTTGAAAAATAATTTTAAAAGTCCTCCATTCACTTGATAGTGAAAGCCACTGTTGAATGTCCAAGCCTCCTCATTCAGCTTGGGCAGTATTCGGTGCCTTAATCCTTTATTCAGATTCTCATGAATCCTGTATTTCCCATGAAGGCTAGTAGAGGATATTAGAACAATAGTGCAATGAAATAATTATTAAAATGGCAAAGACTTTAAAAATGGAAATTCTCTTTTTATTTAGTGATGGACTTTTCTTTTTCCATGAGAGAGGGATAGTAGTCGATAACATTGACAACCTTTGCTTTAGTGGATTTTTTTAATTGAACATCTATTGATTATTTACTTGCAAATTATACTGTTAGTGGATAACATGAAAAGACTGATCATACTGATTTTTTAAGCTAATTTTAAATTTTGGATTGCTATTTCCCACAGAATTGAAATGAATAGAAGTTTATTTGAGAAAAATAATTTAGCATAATGCTAGAGCTCTAAAATCATAGGCAAGATTTATTTCAGAGAACATGTCTGCTTTATTATTTATGGAGAGTTCCCTATAAATTCATTTTTATATTTGAGCCATCTCTTATCTCTATATATATTTAAAGAGATTTGATATTCGATTTTCAGAAATATGTTAGGAAACCTTTGGAGCCATTTAGATATATCTGTAGCCCTAAGTACTCAAGCTATAAGAACTTGGTCTAAAAATTATAATAGTAGAATCAAGAAAATTATGAGCATATCGAATATAAGCCCTTATGAAAAAAATATATAATGTAAATTATATAATTTATTCAATGCCTGTATGAGACATTGGACTAAGAACAACTGTCATAGCTCATTTTACAGTGTTATTGTTATTATTATTTTTGAGACAGGGTCTTACCCTGTTGCACAGGCTGGAGTCCAATGGCATGATCTCGGCTCACTGCAACCTCTGCCTCCCAAGTTCAAGCAGTTTTCCTGCCTCAGCCTCCCAAGTAGCTGGGATTACAGGCATGCACCACCACCACCAGCTAATTTTTTGTATCATTAGTAGAGACAGGGCTTCAACATCTTGGCCTGGCTAGTCTGGAACTCCTGACCCTGTGATCCACCCACCTCACATGAGTTCTTAGTTGGAATAAGAACAATTGTCTTAGCCCATTTTACTTTTTTTTTTTTTTTTTTCTTTTTGAGATGGAACCTGGCACTGTTGCCCAGGCTGGAGTGCAATGGCAGGACCTTAACTCACTGCAACCTCTGCCTCCCAGGTTCAAGCAATTCTACTGCCTCAGCTTCCCAAGTAGCTAGGATCACAGGTGTGCACCTTCCCTCCCTCCTCCCCCAGCCCCTGGCTAATTTTTTGTATCTTTAGGAGAGATGGAGTTTCACCACGTTGGCCAGGCTGGTCTGGAACTCCTGACCTCATGATCCACCCACCTTAGCTTCCCAAAGTATTGGGATTACAGGTGTGAGCCACCACGCCCAACCTTTATGGTGTTTTAACAGTAGACTGGGTGACTTGTAAAAAACAGATACACTTCTGGAGGCTTAAATGTTCAATATTATGGTGTCAGCATTTGGTGAGGGCCCTTTTGCTGTGTTTGCTCATGGCAGAAGGCAGTGGTGCAAAAAAAAAAAAAAAAAGAGGATAGAAGGGAAACAAATTCATCCTTTTATCAGCAGCCCACTCCTGTGATAACTAACCCATTCTCACAATAGCTGCTTTAATCCATTAATGAGGGCAGAACTCTTGTTACCTAATCATCTCTTACAAGTTCTACAGCTCTACAACATTGAATTGGGAATTAAGTTTACATAAACTTTAGGGGACACATTTAAACCATAGCAGCAAACTTCTTGAGCAGTATAATTTTATTTTAACTCAGCAAATGTTTTAAAAAATAGAACTTGTTTTTAAAAGTCAATTTTTTTATTATGAAATTTATCAACGTATTTTTTTCTCATCTCAGAATTAAACAACTAAGCAGAACTCAGAAAATGCACTATTTACATTTTAGAACAACTGTCTATTCTAATTAAGTTAAAATATATAAATGGTATACATATTTTTGCCTTAAATATGAATCTTTATCTTAAATATGTATAATTTTATAATTATTTTTATAATATATGCCTGTATGCTCATGTATATTTGTTCCATTGATTCAGTATTTTAGCTAAATGAGAACTAACATCTGATCACATACAAATTTCATCAATTTTTTAAAAAGCAGGATAGAATAATTGTGGCATAGCATTGCCTAGATACGAGACATAGTATAATTTTCAACTTTTAAGAATTTACATTGTTATCAGATTTTTCAAGGTCGTCATTATTACCACTGATCATTATACTCTAGAATTTATCTTAACTTCATATTAAATTGATCCAGCATTTTTGGGTGAGGTGATGGGAGGCAAGAAGATGTTTGCAATGGCATATTCCAAATGACAGAAAGGAAATATTTTAAAATCTGATATATTTTTTATCTTAATGACATAGAAATTATCATGGAATATAGATTGGCCTTGAAGCCAAAAACTTAATTTTGTGTTCAGGCTTTTTATTCTACTATTTTCTAGTGGAGAAACTCAGAACAAGTCACTTAATTTCTTCAAACTGAGATTTTGTATCTGTAAAATGTAACTAATGACAGCTTATTACATGAGGTTGTTGCAAAATTGAATAAGATAATGAAAGTGCTTTACAAATTTTACAGCACTTTGTGGAATTAAAACTTAATTATTCTACAATAGTAATAATCCAAGTTTACTTTTGTGATTTTAAAAAAAATTATCCAATTTTGCAATCTTCTTTTGTTTAAGTTTTGTTTCCTGAACTTGCTTCTATGGATGGTAGGAAAAGTTAACTGAAAAACAATTTGTTACTTCAAAAATATTTCTTAGAGATATAGTAAATAAAATTGCCATTTGGAAAATGTGTGAATGACACTATAATGAAAATCATAGCTAGGGCTGCAGAGTAAAGCCTGTGTGGTAGACATAGAACTTGAGAAGAGTGGGGAATATTGCACAGGTAATCCCATAGTTCATCGTTCTGTGGTGTTAAATGCCATTAGAAAAGTAGAGATGAAATACTGTGGAACCTCAGCTTTCATTATTTATAAATCTAAGTAGTTTTAAAAAAGAGGGTTAAATGATATTTTATCTAATTTAGATTACATTACCAGAAGAGTACACAACCTCAAGGAACATGTAAAATAAGACATTATTATTTAAATGAATTTTCTAATAAAATACTTACATTAATAATTGAAATATAAACACAAAAAGAATCACTGCTAGGCAGTGGAATTAATTTAAAATCTAGACCCTCAAGAAGTTTTCAAAATATAAACAGAGTTTTGGTTTATTTAAAAAATATATATAAATCATCTTTGGTGCTAATGAATTATCTCTAGAAATCACAAGCCTGAGCCAAATAAATCATTTTAGCTGATTTCCTTTTGAACTGCATGTTTATCAACTTAAGGTTGTTAATTAATTCATCAACTATAAGCAGAAAATGTCATAGAAAATCATTATTTCAATCTATGATTTTTCCAAAACTCTACATTTTGTGAACAATACGTCATAATAAGAATTAACAATAAAAAGTATGATCTTAGTCATATCTAGCCCTATTTAATGGGATGTGTCAATGAGAAATGATACATCATTGTTGTTAAAGCCAGAGGTAGATATGTATACAATTTTGTTAATTGAAAAGAACTAGGATGTCCAATCCATTTGGCACCCTGCAATTAGAATGACCTTTTTTAGAAACAAAGAGAGATCTTCAGTCTAAAACCCTTCAATGGTTTCCAGTTGTTTTTAGAATAAAATGAAACTTTCCTTGGCAGGACATCTGGGAATAATGATGACCTATATTTTGCTCTTCTAGTTGGTGTCACCTCCATTCAGATTTGTTTAGTACCCTTTCCCACCTTTCCACCTCAGTCTATGATGCACATAGGGCTATGAGCCTACTTCCTACACAGCATTTGCCAACAAGTACTGTGATAGTTGCCCAGTGCTGACATTTTTTTCTCTTAGACTGTGAACTACTTGAGGATAGTGAATATATTTTATTTATGTTTCTGATTTGTAGTCTCTAGAATCTGTTAGGACATTTAAGACAGATGAATAAAGAGAACCAATGATCTTCACAACTGGTCTTAAAAAAATTGACTGGAGAGCTTCTGATAGGTACAGGGACTATGAAGCTCTTCAGATGTTTAAATAAAGAAGACATGAGCTGTTCCCTGCTTGCATTTTTAAGGCTTGGTTAAATATAAGGCTGAGAAAATGTTTCAGAAAATATGTGGCTACTATTTCCTTGAATGAGACCCAAGTAAAGTAACTCTGGTTTTGATTACACTGCAGCCTATTATAAGCTCCAATGCAAATATAGTACTAATGAGTTATGTGAAATAGAATGTCAAAAAATACCTTTATTATTCTGCATTGTATCAAACCTATCTCTGTCTTATATATATACTCACACTACTCAATCCAATATTTGGAAAATGTCCAGCTTTAAAGAAACTATTTGGAGCATTGATTTCAGGCCAATCTTTGCTAAATCAAAGGGTGCCAGTTTCCTTCATGCCAAACAGCACAATAAACCCCTCTGCAAAAGGAATAAAGAGTGCTGAGAAATAACTGATGAGGCTTTTAATGTCAATAAATGTCATCTTGTGCATCAGTATTGTGAGAGTTTCCTTTTCATAAGTGGAAGAGGGATTTTATAAACTCTCCCATGAAAGAATGGGGATTTAGAGTTGGCACTAGTAGACCCTGTAATAAAACAAATCCTTCCTTCCAGTTCCCCTAGAAATGAAGAATAGCACTTGAATTTCTCATTTAGTAATATGTGGATTATAGATATCCCTCTTCTGTACCACTAAGGTGTGTGTCATCTTTTTTCTACATTCATAAATATACTCTTGGGAGAAAAAGGAAGTGGAAAAGAATTGAGAAATTGTCTTTTGGCTTCATTAGATGTTGCTTGATTAAAGATTTGGAAGGTACTGTGAAAATACATTTAGTTTTCTGACAATCTTGTAAATGAAGCTCAACAAGTATGCACCAGAGTACTGATCAGACACTTGTGGGGAAGCTTTTACACAGCTGACAGGTTCTGCTAATGAATCCTGGATTGGCACAATATTTAATTTGGCTTTTTCTTATATAGAGCAGGTAAGAATCAGCCAATAGTATGAGGTCAGAGATGCCATTTATTTAGCATATTGTCCTTTTTGCATTTTGTGATATATTCTAGCTTAAAATATTTTGCTATTCTGCATTTATTTAATTTATAAAAAAATCATGGGTCATCTTTTACAGGATTAGAATGTTAAATGATATTTGGAAAAGACAAAAATGCCCTTTTGTCATTTCGTTGTTTGGCCAAGACTTCTTTCTTTTTTATTTTTTTTTTACTGCAAAATTTACACACTGCAAATGAGTAGTTAGCTGCCTTGGTGATTGCCAAAAACTAATAAACACTTTAAACTCAAAGTGTATTTTTTCACATACGCAAAGAACACGAAGGTTAGAGCTACGTTTCTTTATTAAGGAAAAAGTGATTATAAAAATGCCCATTAAAAAATCAGGTTAATTACCGAGAGGAAAAAAATGATAAATAGTAGCTTTTACACTTAAGGGACAAATGATAGACTTGTGTATATACATTGATGTAACAGTTTGGACTGATGGGTTCTCAGGGACTAAAGCTAATGCATAATAAGAAAACAAGCATATGCAAATAATTCACTAAATCAATTTGCATGAATTAAACTCATAATTTAATCGATATGAATATTTTGCATGATTCTTTTTACCTAGATAACAATTAAGGTAGATAAAATACAACTTGGATAATTTGTTAGCAAAATCCTTCAAATACTAAAATATGTGATATTTAAAATAGCAAAAGCATTAATTAACCCTTTGCTTTTTGCAAATCTTAAAGTAATGAGAGAGAGCAGGAAAATTCTGCTCACCAAAATACAAAGTCAACTTCACACCAAAAGATCATGTGAATCCTTTCTTCATGATAAAGAAAGAAAAATTATATTTATAAGGTAACACCTAGAAGACAAAGCCCAGAAATTCAAGGAATAATTAAAATAGTGATTAACCAATCACCAAATTATTCTTAGCTATTTTTGTCCATATTAATTATATTTTAAAATGTAAGACTTTTAGCATTTAAAATGTCAACACATAATTTTTGCTAATATTTTTATTTTGTTACGGTTCTGAGTTTTTGCATTACACCCAATTGGACACATGGATATTTAAGGAGATACTTTTTTCATATATGTAAAATATCTAATTCTGTTTTCTAGATCTTCTATGATCCAATTTTGTAGCACGAGTTTCATAGCAAAAGATATGTGTTCTAAATTTTATTATCAGTAGCCAAATTGTGAATCTGCATTTTCTTTGAGTAATTTTAGGGAATGTGATCAACGTAATTACTTTTAAACATTTTTTATTTCATTTTGATTTTTTCACCGTTGCCTCCCAGTGTAATTAATTTCCGATACTTTCAAAATACTTATATAAGCAGTTTCACTCTTTTTTAGGTTCCTAGGAGATAGGATCCTAGCCCTGACATTTGTCTCCAAAGAAATGGCTGCTAGATCTTGTTAAGTGCATTTGTCTGGTACAAACTCAAGTTTAATAGAAAGAAGTACTCAATAGAGGAATCATTAAGTTTTCTTTCTTCTTCTTTTTCTTCTCCTTCTCCTTCTCCTTCTCCTTCTCCTTCTTCTTCTTCTTTTTCATTTTCAGGCATTTAATGAGGAATTAAAGGAGATTTGTGATTGGGGTACAAACGGTTCACAATGCATGTGGCTGTAACCATGCATAAGGCTAATGTTTTGAGACACTGCTTTAGACTTTAAAATGCATTTTCAAATACAGTTCAGCAGCCAGCAAGTTTCAAAGCACTGCAGAGAAACTGGAATTCAGATCTTCCAATCTCTAAGGCTTTTGTTTTTTAACTGTAATATGATAACATAGCATTTCAGAGGGATGACATTAATACTTAATAAAATGTAGTGATATGACAATAAAGCACAGAGTTTTGTTACTTAAATCTCAGAACTACAAGAAGCATATAAGTGTTTTCTCTCTCCTTACTAGTTTAGACCCAATGGGAAGCTAAAATATTGTTCTAGTAATGGTTTATTTTCTCAGAACATTTTTGGAATTCTTATTTTGGCATGCCTTCAGAGCCTATAGCTTTTTCTATTAAACTTGATGCTTTCATATCTTGATTTCTAAAATGTAATTCTGACCTTTAAAAATAATCAGAAATTATATAAAGTTAAGATCTCTGAATTAAGTGAGTGATTAGACTTCTTATTTTGGTTTTGACTTTCAAGGTTTGAGCCTGATTTTTTAACTGGTAGTTTGTGTCTAAAGAGAATTACAGGATAAACAGTTAAAAATAAACTTCCAATCTATGTCTACCTTAAACAATAGCTTCATTTGGAGTCTTTAGGACTGGAAGAGTCACCTAGAATCTTACATTATCAGATATATATATTTTATATCTGAATATGTCTAACATATGCAAAATATGTCAAACATATGCTTTATATCAAAATATATGTAACATATGCAGAGAGATAGACATACTAACATGTCTTATATTCCATTTTTAGGTAGTGTGAGTATAGGCAACTTCAGTCCAAGTCATGTACATCACCTATATAACACAGATATTACCTAAACTTTTTCCAAAGCAGTAACTTTTGTTACTAAGTGAATGATTATGAAGTGGCATTTGAGAATGTATAATTGCCAACCTACAACGCCAAGGATATCCAGCCTGGCTGTGGTCCAGATCACCAGATAAATCACCATCTTTGAGGATGAATCAGGCTACAGCTGATCTTTTATTCCTTTATGTACAAATTCTGCGCCTGCTATCATACTTATTCCTACCTTCCTCCCTAGTTCACTCACAAAGCAAGCGGGGAGAGCTCAGTCAGGAGAAAAACCATTTTTAAATAATTGTGTCTGTGCTATAGGATTTATTTTATTGAGAACTCCCCCTTCCCTCTCTTCCTTTCTCTCTTTTTTTTAAATCTTTCTCTTCTTTGTCCCTTCCTCCTTTCCTCTCTCCCTTCATCGTGAGTCCTACTGTTCTCAAAGTAAAAGGAAGGCGGAAATATGTGGGTGGGGGTAAGAAATCCTTGAAAGAAGAAGGCTAAATTTGAAATAGCTTGAAAGCAACTCATATCACTCTCAAACTCTCAGTTTAATTTTATTATCATCTTAAAGATGATCAAAGAATCCTTAAAGCATTTTGGTTATTATCGTCAGGATTTCTTCACTGTTTTGAAAGGTGAAAGGTTAATGACTCATTTACGGAGGTATGCAGTTTTCTTTTATTTTTCACTTACAATTATCTTCACTTGTTTTAAAATGCAATCCAGCCTCCAAAATATATTGTAGTCATTCATTATTTCTGTCAATTAGAGTTTCTAAATCACAGAGTTAAAATGAATCATAAATAAGCATTAATTGATTTCAATCACTGAATGCCCACTTCCCAAAGAAATGAATGGGGCAGATTTACTTTTGAAAATCTGCTTTCCGTGGCAGCTGGAGCATTGGGGCTCAGCAGATGTTAGTTTCTAAAAGCTGGTATTCACTTCGGGAACTGACTCTGGATGTCTGTGTTGCTGCTCCCCAAGGAATAAAATGTTGACAGAGTGGTGTTAACGCTAGTGGATTTTCGACTGCAGTAATGGTAACTTCATAGAGCATTGGTGCTCTACAAACACTGCAGTGTGATACCGTGAGCCCTCAGATATCTCATGGAGAAGCCATTTATTCATAAACAACAAACTCTACACTTCCTTTCGGGTTTCATACGTAGATCTAATTTTAGAAAGGTAACACAAAACCAAGTATCCTTAAATTTAGTGTAAAAAATACAATGATCTTATCAAGGAAAAGTAATGTTATAAATGTAGAAAATGCCACTTAACAGTCATTGTGGCAAAATTTGCATTGTTTGTAAAATTAAAATCAACAATTTCTTTTTTATAAAGAAGACAATTCTATTGTGAACCAGGCTCTGTTATAATTGACATCTCTCTAACACTTAGAATCCAGGTTACTATTCCAGGAGGGGCATTCTAATGAGGTTGTTACCATAGAAACTTTCCAATCATTGATGTACTTTTTACTATGAGAAACTTAAATGCTATGGTAAATTTAGAATTTTTAAATTATTTAGAAACAGAACAAATTCTGAGGGGTAGTATAGTGTTCTTTTATCTAAAACAAGGTCCTTGAGCAACTAATTATTTTGAAGATTGAAGAAAGGGGTTTATTAGTGCCATTGGATAACTAAGTCTAAGAGTGAAGACCAAGAGAAGAATTTGGTCTAGTAAATGCAAATTGTCAATAAAGATGCAGTGTTAGAAAATCTAAATGACCATTAGTTTGAATTGGGGTTGCTAATACTAAAAGTAGCAAGAACGATTTTTATATAAAATGGGATAAATAAGCTGCTGAAGGAAGCATAGAGAAGGTGGCTTTCTTATCATAAACTACCAATTAACTTAATCAAATTAGTTTAAAATTTAAGTGGAAAATATTTTTTCCTCTAAATCACGTTAGTATTGTAATGATATTATCTGTCTGCAATGTTTTATCAAGGATTTTGAATAAAATGGATTTGTAGCTTTATGAAAATGTATTGCCTGATGGTCATCATTTTAAACTACTGTTGCAATTAGATTATAAACTCTTTGAAGGTAAAGCCCACTAGGACAGTGGTCACAAAAGGAAGAATGTAGATTGAAATATCTCATTGAGATTAAGGAACCATGTTTAATTTGATTTTATACGTGCATTGCTATTGAATAATGAGTTTTCTCAGCGTTATAGATGTGAGACATGACAGAAGATTAGATGAAGTATACATTATGTTCTGGATATCAACTTGTGCTATTCTTATTTTTATTCTATATGAATAATGTTTTTAGGCAGAAATTTACCAAGTTATTGCCTGAGAGTTAGTTGCCTGTTCATCTATTGAGGAATGATTCATAATGTCAAGAGTCAATGCTGTACGTGTAGAGGAGAGAAGTGAGTTCTAATTAAGGAACAACTACTCAAATTTAAAAAAGTGAATTATCTAATTTTGACATTGTATCTTTTGAAAATGATCAGTAGTGTGGCTTAGAACACATTTCTGCTTTGATTTCTCATTTATCCATGCTTAGTCCATTGAGATTTCTCTGAATAATATGAGGCATCAAGTCAATCAAGGTTGACTTAAGATTGAATTTACAATTTATCTCAATATGTTATACATCTATTTATTCTGGCTCTACTGCTCTGAATAATGATGTAAAGAGTGATATTATTTATTTTACTATCTTTGTTCCTGTTACAAAAGTCAAATCAGACGTTTTAAAATGTAGAGTTCAGATTTTGTTTATTCTATAAATATAGAATGTCTTGCAATGAAGTCCTAAAATTGAAAATGAGTACATATTTGGGTATTTTTTATGATAGTAAAACATGTTCTCTAAGTTGGAAACAAAGAGCCATTTAAAAAATCTCCAAAGTGAACAGTTTCCAGTAATATCTATTTCTAAGTAATTCCTGAAAATATGGCGCAGACTTAGCAATTCAAATATATATTTTAAATGCAACATTACACTTTGAACTATTATAAATGTTTTTTTAATATTTATAAATGCAATTATTTTATTTAAAAGCATCCAAAAAGATTTAAGATTCAATAATGTCTAAATATATTTGGCATTCTTGATAATGTCCCCCAAAGCACAGGAAATTTTTATTGAAAACATATTTTCTGGATCCAATCTCAAGCAAATTTCTTTCTTCCTTCACCTTTTAGCAGGTAGTGGTTAGTGTGGTGCCGTGTGGTAGAGGAATATGGGCTGAAAAATAACCACACACTCCTCATTTCCTGACGTTATTAGAGGTCTCTGAAAGACATCTGGGTTTTTTCCAGCTTATTCTTGTTCTTCAAAACATTAAAAAATGAAAGAATTTATACAAGAAAGAATATTAGACTTTGATGCTTCATTTTCAGAGGAGACTTGTAAGAATAAAAGTGACACCATGTGATTTATTCTCATGACAAGATTGTAAAGGGTACAAGACTTATGAAAACTCAATCCGTTGTTGTTACATTATTTACATGCATACCCTATGTCTTACTTATTCTGAATGCCATATTTATAAAATGAGTGCTTCAAAATTGGAATATAGACGCTTCATATAGAGCTACATTTAACTTTAAACAAGTAACTTCTAACTTCTTAGTTTGACGGTAATTACATGGTTTTAAATTGTACTTTCTTATTTTTGTGGTAGCATATTTTTTCAATAGAGAGCTCTGCATATGCTGACATTAAATCATATTGCTGTTCTTCAAAATACACACTAGCTCACTTATGTTTTAAAATGTGGAGATCTATCTAGCTGTACATTTCATGTCTTTCAATTGAAAAGCAACAGATACGATTTCTAAATATTTTTTGAAGTCAAGTAATTTATCTTAAAATTTTAATTGCTAAAAAATTAATTGCTAATCCAAATAGTACATAATAAACACTTGCTTATTTTTTGCACATGTATTATATTGTAAAATTAAATGCAGGCCCGGCACAGTAGCTCATGCCTGTAATCCTAGCACTTTGAGAAGCCGAAGTGAGTAGATCACGAGGTCAAGAGTTTGAGAGCTGCTTGACCAACATAGGGAAACCTCGTCTCTATTAAAAATACAAAAATGAGCTGGTGTGGTGGTATGCACCTGTAATCCCAGCTACTCGGGAGGCTGAAGCAGAAGAGTCACTTGGACCTGGGAGGCAGAGGTTGCAGTGAGCCGAGATCACGCCACTTCACGCCAACCTGGGTGACAGAGGGAGATTCTGTCTCAAAAAAAAAAAGCAATGTTTTCTTTAGATATACAAATAAATAAATTTAATTTTCTTTCTCATATTTGAAATAGGCCAAAAGCATTTGACTACAGAATTATGGACCCATATTATTTTAAAAAGAAAGAAAGAAAAGCTTTATAAGGAAATTCGGTATTCAATGATTATTTTTTAAACATATATGTGTAAAGGTTTTCTTACAAAATAGGTAATTTTTAATGCTATGCATAAAGAATCGCTGCTTCCCTCAAAGTGCTTATATTCTAATGGAGAAGTTGCTAGCATTAGGAATCCCGGTTTTGTAGCAGGCAAAATAAATATAGCAGGATTCTTGGTAAACCACATGGTTTTTGCAGTGATAATTGCAGCAAACTGTAGACTGTGGTAGTCTAATGGACTGTTTAAACATGCAAATAGAAATCTATAAGGATCAGTGATTATAAAGTCATGGGATCAGATTTTGGAGCTGAACATTGAGTACTCATGGCCATGAAGATCTCAACAATAGAAACTGGGGATTTCTAGAGGCGAGGAAGGGAGAGAAGAAAGGGTTTTAAAAACAACTATTGGGTGCTATGCTCAGTACCTGGGTGATGAGGTCATGCATATGCCAAATTTCATCGTTATTCAATATGCCCAGGTAACAAACACATACATGTACCTTCTGAATCTAAAATACAAGTTTAAACAAATAAATAAATAAAATAGAAGTTTACACCTGCTACCTTACATGACTTTGTAAGGCCTCTGTGGAGTAGGTAACACAGTGCTGACAAACTTATGTGTAAATGAGATAATATAAACACTTAGTTTCATAGCCTGTAATTAGACTGAATTCTGTGTTCCAGGACTTTATGTACCCATCACAGTAGGAGTCCTGTGGATCATTTATTGGAACAAATAGATTCACTATAAAGGTAAATGGCTATAGATATAATTAATATCACATTGGAATAATAGAATTTTTAAAAAATACAAATTATCTTGGAGGTCATGTGAATAATGAAATTGACAGTTTTGCCTTGCTTCCTGGACTCACATGAATATATTCAGGACATTCTACTTCCACTTTAGTTTACTTTAAACTCCTTTCCTGCTTTCATCTGTAAAAACGAAGAGACTGTTAACTGGATGAATGCTGTTAGGGAGTCTTAGTGTGACTGAGAACAAGGAGGTTGGATTTTTTTGATTGGTGCATCAATATCCCACTAAACTGATACATTTCTCCCTTAATATTTATATCTGCTCTGCATAGAACTAAATAAAACAATTAAATAAAACAAATCTGTAGAATTCTGTGAACTTCTGCAAAAGGGGATGTGAGTATAATACAAATGTTATTTATTTGGGTTTAGGAGGAATAGTCTGGCACACAAAAGATAGTTAAGTGGACCAAGACCTGGCACCCATACTGAATTCCAATTAATGTCACCTTGGTTTTCACAACTGCTGATATATAAGACTATTCACCAGGAATTGAATGGAACTACAAACTAATTTCAT
Organism: Saimiri boliviensis; assembly: GCF_048565385.1. NCBI lineage: Eukaryota > Metazoa > Chordata > Mammalia > Primates > Cebidae > Saimiri > Saimiri boliviensis. The sequence goes on from NC_133453.1 coordinate 96,739,481, forward strand.
ATTGGATCCTGAACAATCTTGACATAGTAATGTCTTTTTGTTTCTTGGGATTGGATTTTAATCCAAAAATGCTATCCTCAGCAATATAGCAATAAACTTCTGAGTTTTCTAATCTCCTTGTAAAAATGATCACATTATACATGGTTGAAGATGTAGCTATGCATATATTAATTAATAAAATGTTAGCATTAGCTAAACTCCTTTCCAACTAAAAAAAAAATCCATGTTGAAAAGGTATTTTCCTACTTCAAATGGGGCAAATTTGGAATCTGAATAAACTTAGAAGCCACTGGAGTACAGTTTAATGCCAGAGGTAGTAGTTAACTCACCCTCTGAGTACTCTCAGAATATTTAAGTCATTGGTTACCTATGACCCATCTGTATGGTCATTTTACATATTGATTTCTTCTTAAATATAATGAAACAAAAAATTTAATTAAAGGATACACCCATGCACACACACAGGCTAAATGGTTGTTTATGTAAACTATACCAGATATTTTAAGTACTTAATGATTATTAGGGAACTATAAACTATGGAGTCTACTGTACTACTTACTCCCTTGAAATCAATTTACTTACAGTAATGGCATATACAGGTTCTTATTAAGGGACTTTTTAAAACCAGAAGGTGCTAAAGAGTATATTATAGCATAATACACATTTGGTAACATATACTCTTGTGCATTGCTTCACATCTTGCTAAAAACATATATACATCCCATTGTGGATAGGTTCTAAAATATAGGGGTCCATCTGCTGATTTTTAAAAAAGCCTTTTTATATGTACATATTGCATTCATTTTTTTTTTTTGTTATTCTCTGTGAACAGAAAACTATTTTATTTTGCAATTTGAAATACACGGGTTGTTAACTAACAACAGTACCTAAAGTTATTACTAATTTGGCTAATTCACATAAATGCTACAAATATTCATTGTACTTTAGCAGCATTTTGGTATATGCAAGACGGAAGAAACATGGCATTTGATAGAATATTTTTCTTCTTGAACTATTTTCTCCTGTTTTCTGTTACCTATGCACTTATCCAATTGTCAAATTGTAGCAATGAAAGGAAACAGACTTTGAGTGCTAAGGAAATTTATTACTAAAATTTATTACTAAATAGTTGAATATATTGGGTTTCATTTATTATATTTAGTTTTATTTAATATATAAATTAAGATGAAGAGGTTGAAACCTAAAGAAGTGAATTAATTATTTTCCCTATTTTAACACATAGGGTTGTGTTAAAATCAGGACAAAAAGTCATTTTTAAACATCATTGTATGTTTTATTAATTCAATTTAAGATAACAATGATTTTAGTTTTAACAGCATTTAACTAATAATATTATACAATAAAATAAGCATGATGAGTGACATGCTTTGAATCTACTTCCTATGTTAATTGGGCTGATTCTTTTGCAAGCATTACTGTCACTTAACCAATTTGTAACAAGAACCCTTTACTATAGCTATACATCAATTTAAGTATTTTACAACTGCATGAGGCCAAGTGGCCCCTCATAATGCTGACCTTGGATATTCTGTTACCATCTTATACTTTATCTCTGTGGATTCCAAATAAAACTTGACTGAATATTAAAGCCAACTGCACACATTGTTATAATTTTAAAAAAATAATAATAAATAAATAAATAAATAAAAAACAAGCCTTACAGCCAAAAATTATTGAAAAGGAATTTAAATCATTACCTCAGTAATGATTTAAATTCAGGCTATAGCCTGAATATTTGTGAACCCAGAATCCATACATTTAAATCTAGTCCTCTATATGGTAGTGTTAAAAGGTGGGTCTTTGGCAGGTGATTGGATAATTAGCTCCTTTATATTTCATGGATAAAATTAGTGCACAGAGAGCTAGCTTACCCCTTCCAACATGTGAGGACATAGAAGATGACATCTATGAATTAGAAGATGGCGCTCACCAGACACCATCTGCAGGCACCTTGATCTTGGAATTCACAGCCACCAGAGCTGTGAGAAATAAGTTTCTGTTGCTTATATGTCATCCATTTTACAGCATTTTTGTTATAGCAGTTCAAATAAACTAAGACAACTAAGTCTTTTGAAAAATTATAAAAGGAGAGTTGTATTGCATGCACCATATCTTCTTGAAAGCCACTTTCTAATCCCTCCCAAACTCTAAGTAGAAATTGACCACCTGCATCTATCACTGCTCTATAACCTTATCTTTTCTCTTTTACTAAACTCCTCAGAATCTTTTATCTTTAATGCAGCTGTTACAAAGGTTTACTCTTTTACACACACCTCTATGCTACTAAGATGCACGCACATGTACACTTTCCTGGATATCCGATTTACTCCCTCTGGTGGCTTCTATGTCCACTGCCTTGCCTTTCTGCCTTTTCTAGTACTGGTTCACACATTCAGTAGATATGTGTCGTGAACTATAAGAAGAGGGGGAAATTTTCAATACTATATTTTGTTTTGCCTGTTACATTTATTCCCTTTGCGTTTTTCAAGAGAACATTGTGATCTTAAAATAGAAAGGAGCTAACTATCCATTCCTTGCATCGCATGTGTTATACCAAAGGGGAATAAAGGTTAATTTTTTGTGATAGCCTACGTAAAACGTTATTTCTTACATTTTATGATCAGCAAAAGTGATGCCGCCCTCAAGGAACATAATAAACAGCTTACTAGAAATTGGGGCAGGAAGAGAAGGAAAAATTGACATCGTTCTCAGGAAACTCTTGGTTTACTAGGAAAGATAAAATTGATTCTGTAATTCTACACAGCTTTAGTTTTAAGTACTGTAGAAAACTGTAGACATGATGACAAAATGGAGAAAGACTTCAAAGCAATAGTCACTTTCGGTGATGAAAAGATTTGAGTTATGCCTTACCGGAAAATTAACATGACAGAGTCTTTGGAGGTACTGAAAAAAGTGGAGCACAGATTTGCAGAAGGGAAATTCTACAGGATCTATGTAAATGGACTTTACTCTTCTATGTGATTTTGGTGTTCATAGGCTGTAGATAGTATATTTCAGGACTGTTATTTTCTTATACAAATTTTCAAAATAAATGTGGGAAACTTATGATTACTATTTTAGTAGAAAAATAATTTATATCCAGAAATTCACAAGTGAAACTGAAAATAGAATTACTCAGCTTACAAATTGTTAATATCTATTTTAGTGGAAAACCTAATCAGATTTTGCCATCTTATAGAAACAGAACTCTGTATACACAGAGTGCTTTTCACTGAACTATTATTTTCATACCATAAAAAAAACCTATATAATATGTAAGAGTTCCATGCAAAAAAGATACAAGTCTCTTTATAAATTTATCTCAACTCTCAAATGGGTCAGATTGCAACACATTTAATTCACTTGTACATTGTTCCCACTGCTGTACCTAGAGAGCACTGGACTTTTTCTTTTTGTATATGTTTCTGTCGTCTCTATTAATTTTAAAATGCAATTTTGTTATGAGATATTTTTTCACAAAGTTGTGAACCTAGAAATGTTCTTGAGGAATAATCGTGAAGTAGTCATGTCAACAAATAACTACGGTACATAATACAAATGAAAATACTAATATGACAAAAAATTTAAAAACTAGCACTTTTTAAAAATGCAGGCTTAGTAACCTGACAGAAAGTATATATTTTTAAACAAACAATTTCTAAGAATTTATTAAGTCACAACCAATTTACTGGGTACTTTCTCTAAACTGAAAAATCCAAATATTAGATGCAGATAACAGGAAATTTTATTTGCCATGCCATAAGCAAATAATAAATAAGTTATCACATAAAACAAGGTATCTGGATGAAATCAGCCTGGATATGGCACAGGGATTCTGTGGTGACCCACAATTATTCTGTTTGGTTGCTCTGCCATTGATAATGAATTAGTTTTACTCCTCTAACTTTTCACCTGCCAGCAGCAAGATGGTTGTCATAGGTCTAGATAGCTTCTCTACTGAAAGCAGAAAAACAGCAAGAAGGGATGACAGAAGGGATTTGCCTAGGGTAGCTCTCTGCTTTTTTTATGGAAGGAAAAAAATTCTAGAAACCTTTCAACAATTTTCTGCTAATATTCCATTGATCAAAATTGGATCACATATTCATCCCCAGCTGAAAGAGTGGCTAAGGAGAGAATTTCTGGAAAGAGGGAGTATGCTAGTCATGACTTTCTTGGACCCATTGATACATCTTTTGGGCTTAATGCATTGTCTTCCCGAACAAAGGCAGAGTTTTATTTTGAAGAAAGAAGTGTCTGTGTTGAGTATTAGTGGAATGTTGTAGGGGCAAGGAATTAACTAATAGTATTTTTCACATATAGAAAGAAATCCAGTCATGTTCTTATAGCTAACAATTGCACATTTGGATCCTGATTTCACTCACATCTTTATACTCAAGTCCAAATATTTTTTTTCATAATACCTAAGCAGTTTTGAAGATATTGGCAGTTTTTCCTTAGGTCTTAGATATACTTTTAAAAAGTATAATCTTCAGCTCCTAGTTACCTTCCAAAGTTAAAAAGTAAAACTCAACTTTATTTTTTATTATATGAGACATGCAGAGAAGACCAGATTCAAAGGAATCACTAACAGTATCTATCACATCAGAAAATGATGACAGAGTATTTTCCAATTTCAGATTCATTGTTTTCTTTAAACACATCAGCTGTAGTACGTAAATACTTACACCAAAGTCTAAAAAATGAGTTTGTCTCTGAAAATAGCAGTGGAAGATAAATATGAAATATTTATGCTTCATTTTAAAGATGAATGGTCTTCTTATTAAGTTCTTTGCTTAAAGAACAGGTAATTGCAGAAGATTCTCTAGGTAATTGAGGCAGATTTTTATCTACTTAGTGATTAATCAAAAAATCATTAGTTTCTCTTAGAACCAATGAGATAAATTTTAAAAGAAATCCATATGGAATTTTTGCCCTCATGCATAAAGTTATTGCAATTAGATATTTTCTTAAGGAAGACTAGTTGCAGTAAAACAAATTATTTTAAATTAAAAATTGCATTATTAATGAATTAACATTATGTATATCCTGATATTTATCTTCTAACATTAGTGTATTTTGTGCATAACTGCACTGAACTGAACTGAAACTATATATCCATTTAAAAATCTGGAAAGATAAAATTTTTAGAAGACAAAATTTCCCCTAGAAGCTAAGCGTAAGTTAGGAACAAGAATTCCAGGTGAATAGTACTTTGTATTGCTGGTTCATTTTTCATTATGTCAACTTTCATATTCTTGTTTCATAGTTTCATATGATTCATACTAATAATTCTCACACTCGGTTCAAAATGTGGAAATAATTGGTGAGAGATTATCTGGAGTATTTTTGCTTCCAATGTTGTATACGTCTGTAAATGAAAGTCTTGAATATTTTTTAAAACATTGGGTTCTTGTTATCTTTCCTGTGTATAATTATTTTCATCTCTGTACCCACAATGTTTTTATTATTTACAGCTGCGATACAATTGTGATAGAGGAGAAAGAATATTGGAGTAGAGATGGAAGGGTCTTTTTCATCTATAAAATGGTAGTGCAAACAGCTAAATTACAAGGTTGTTATGAGAATTAGATGTAACACAGCTGAAGAGTATGTATCTCATCCTCATAGAAACTTGAAATTTGGCTATTATCATTATTGTTTACTGGTGATAAAACCAAACCTCAGCATTATGTTTATAAATATTACATATGAATAATAATCTTTCAAAGGCATTTGGAAATGATATTTTCAGTTTTGCTCCATTTCTGATAAAGACTAATATTTTTAATGAGTGATTGATAAAATCATGCTGTAATGTTTTTAATATAATATGAAAAAAGAAGTCGTGACAATTTGCATATTTTATCATTATCCACATAGATGATAAACACATCTGACACTTTACATTTTTTTTACAGCAACTCACAAAGATTTTGGAATATATAGTGAAGCTACTCATGTGATATGCAATCAAAGCATACCTGGCTATGAGAGATAAAATCCAAAATGGAACATTCTATCAAAAGCCAAATAATAAAAGAAAACCTTCTTCTTATCAAGAATATATTTTTAAAAATCTTAAACATATTATGAGCTCTTAAGTAGGCTTAAACTTTGCCCTTTTCATTATTCCAGTTAAATTTAAATTTATGGTTTCTTAATCAGATTAACATGTCATGATCCTTCTTAAATATCTTCATTTCCTCTCTTCTTTATGAAGAGTGACAACTAATCTCCAGCTATTACATTAAGATGCATGGTAATCATTCCTTCTCCAATCTCTGACCACACTTGTCCCTGAATGGGATGCATCTTTGACGGGGTACCCTGCTTCTTTCCTCCAAAGTGTTTCAAATGTAACACCTGGCCTGTTTGTGTTTGTTCTGTGCCTGAAGCATAGGATGTTTTTTTCCCATATATGACTTTTTCAAAATACATAAGAACATGTCATATTTTCCAAGAAGATTTTTCTAACACTTCTAAATTTTAATAATCTTTTGCTTCTCTTCATTTGCAAGACGTTTGGGTCTATGCACTTTATTCTTCTTTACATCTTGTGTTTGTCTTGTGCATAAGGTTATAAATACCTTGAGGGTATCCCATGTTTTATAAATTTCTATATGTTCTACAGTATCTAGCAAAGGATGTTAGAGATTCTTAATAAATAGTTGCAGAAAGAACTAAAATTAATATTGATTGAATAACTATCGGTTAGGTCTTCCTGGCTCCATATTTCTCTTCAAAAGAACGTAAGCTCCATGAATTTAATGGCTATTATCTGCTATGCTTATTAATGTAGTTCAGTGCCTAGAAGAGTGTCTAGAACATAGAAGAAAGTCAAAATTTGTTGACAAAAATAATGTATTTATGTATATAAGTCAATAACTATTGAACAAATGTGCTACTGGGACTGTTTGATTAAACATTGACATTTTAATAATGTTAACGAAGCATTATTATTGAAAGGCTAGTTTGACCATCTGTGACTAGTTTTCTTGAGGGCGAAGAGATTCTGATATAAAAGAATATTAGAAGAACTGATGGCTAAGGTATTATCTAAATCTAAGCATGAATAAGCATTGTATTATATTTCATATTAACTAGTAAGAGTTTTCACTTATTGTGGCTTATATTAACCAACAATAATTCTAATTTCTCAAGTACTATTTACAGAGCAAAACTCACCACTGGTTACACAATATACTAAAACCAATTAATAGTGTTCAGATTAAATGTAGCTAGGAAAATTTATTTAGGACTGATTGCTGAGAAAGAAATAACCATTTAATGCAACTGTGTTTTGTGAATCACAGTTAATGTAGGAAACCTATCTTTATCTTCTAAATATCAAGCAGTATAACTGATATCCTTGATGCAAAATTTAAAAGTGAACATGAGTGAGTCTTGCTCTATGAAGTGGTTATTTTTCAATGGAAGCAGATATATAAATATAAAATATTTTCAATAATGTCAGAATTCAAAGAAAACTTGTAGTGCATCTTTGATGATTCTCTTTTTATACATAAATAACTGCTTAACTAATTTTCATGCTCTGTACATTCTGATGTTTGTGTGTATAAACATATTTATACACATGTATTCTTCAGCTAGGATGAAAAAATATTAATGTCAGAGTATTTAATTTTGAAACTACTTTAGTTTGTAAAAGGTTATTTCAGGCAGGAAGAGATAGTGTTCTTTTAAAGTACAGCTTGCTATCTTTGTGCAAATTGAGCTTATCTCTTGCCTGAAACAGAATTATCTGTTCTTAGGCTTAAGAAAAGCTGCTATATTCAGTACAGTGGTATTTACAAAAGATCTAGCTTGGTAGACACTTTATCTTTCTCTGTGGTTCCTTGTCTTTGTTAGGCAGAAACAAATTACATGGTATGATTCCTAATCTGTTGAAAAGGGGGCAATATTCTACTAATGAAATGAAAATGATTGTTGAAATATGCTTACATATTAATAAGTGGCAGAGCCTCAGAGGGAGAAAAGTCCCTCTGAGTTTTGTTCTTATAATTTCTCTTTGGATGTCCATACTGAAATAACTTACCCTTTCATTGTAATTCATGTAAATAATCCTGAATATTCTATTTCCATCCCCTTTTAAAATTACTGTCAAAGTAAGACATGTCAAGCCTGCAGAATCCTTGATACATATGAAGCTCAGATCAAATAAAGGGTAGTTTACTGAAAACAACATAGAAAGGAAGATAATTTAAATAATCTTCTCCCTTCTAGCCTGCCATTTCTTTTCCTCCACCTCAAATCCATAAGAAGACAGTGTCTGGGATAATGGAGAAATTATCATACACTTCCATAATCACTGGGGGATAACATTCTGAAAATTGAAACCTAAAATAGAAAGCTACAGGGGCTCCATAGTACACTCTCATTTTTTACTATATTTATTGAAATGAGATGACTGCTATTACCCAACAAGAAATCTGACCTTTATCACCAGCTAATGAGAGGTTAACACTCTCCTGCAATGTGAAAAATCACAGAAGGACTAATTAATCAGATGGAGCAAAAGGGAAGGGCAGAGATGAAAAAAAAATTCACAGAGGCAAGAAAGAAAATATGAAGTGGAGTTAAGGAACATTGCTTTCTTGATGACCATGATATTTTTAATTTTCTTACCTAATTATGACATAGTATTCATTCTTTTTGACCACTACCTTGAAAATAGGATTGACAGATAAAATATGGGACACTCAATTAACTTTGAATTTTAAATAAACAACAAATACATTTTTTAAAATATGAAATTCAAATTTATCAGAGAACTTTGTATTTTTCACTCCCAAGTCCAGCAAAGCTACCTGGAGACACGTTGTTTTTTAAGAGACTAACTGCTAGAAATGTTTTCCTGTCCAACACCACAGTCAAGGGAACAATGTGGATCTTGGATTCATTTCTATGGATGCTAAGTAAGTTCACTTCCAAGAATTAACATGTCTCTTTCTGAGATATGTTATGTGAAACGGTGGCAATAAATTTGCAATAAATTTTCAGTCTTGGAAAATGACAAATTTTCACTCTTGCTGAGATAGTTCTAGACACACTAAATACCTTGTTAGTTACATAAGGGATCCTACTTTTAGGCAACTTTTTATTTCCTTAGAATTGAAACCACATGTAGTAAGCTAATGGGTAATTAATAGTATACACGTGTAGTAGGCTAAAGAATAATTATAGCCAGTAAGTGAGAATGATCAGGATACATGAGAGGTGGATCAAACAGTGGCTTTAGACGTATATGCCCAGAGCTCCAGAGGAGAGTGGTATAGTTCAGTGACTTCAGCTCTGTCATAGATAAGCATTCAATCATAATTCACCTTTCATGTATGCACAGTATTATATTAACATAGTCAAATCATGCTCAGCTACAACTTGAGGGATTTAAGATATCAGTTAAATGAGTTATAAAATTTAATTAAATTGGGCATTGTATAGCCCACATATAATCTCAAAGCAGGTAGGCAAACTGTTTCTCTCATACACATATACATACACAGAGTTGGAAATTTCCATTGGATATATTTTTAAATAAGAAAATGTATAAATAATAAGACATAATAATGGAAATATGTAATTAAATAGTATAAGACAGAGAAAATGAAATTTATTCAATTTATGCCTTAAGTTTGTATATAATAATCTTCATGTATGGGAAAATACTTAGATAACATTTTTCTTCAGTGTCTAACTCAGGAACTCAGTAAATTATTACTGATTGAATTAATAGATAGATCTTCTACCTAGAATGAGTTCACAGTCCAGTAGAGAAGATGGGTATAGAAAGTTACACAAATAGTACAATATTATATGGTGTCATGACAGAGATTGTTATTTTACATGTTAATATGGGAGATGTTAGAAGATGAAGATGCATATAATCCACCTTTTTGAGGAGCCAGGCAGGCATCCTGAGAAGGTTGATCTTTGAATTAAGTGGATTTTTCCAAGAAAAACCAGATGAGGTGATGGGAAGGATTTAGAGAGAGCGTTTACAGGCATAGGCTGGATGTGAGAAGTCCTCTGAATACTGGGAGCTTCAATGAAGTACCTATTTCTGAGGTGGAAATTTTAATATGGAGTGGACAAAAATCAGAGCTGAAAAGTTTCAGGGCCTCATTTTATAACAGATTAAAGAGCTTGGCCTTTATTCTATAAACCTCTGGGAACCATTTACAGATTTTAAGCAGGGCCTAAAAGGATCAGATATGCATTTTAGGTGGAACATTTTGCCAATGATATTGAGAATGGATCTGAGAGGGGCAAAACTACAAGTGAAGGAACAAATTAGGTAGTTATTACAGTAATCCCAGGACAGACGATAAGGATCAAGAGGTTACTGGTAAAAGTCGTTGGATAGGGGACCTGGGGAGTGAGGAGGTCTGGTTGAAGACATATTGCAGATATAAAATTAATGGGACTTGGTGATTGGTTAGACTCAGGAATGAGGAATGCAGAAATACCTGGCAGCAAGTTGGAGACATGAGTGTGAAAATTTGAAGAGAAGTCTAAGTTGGAACAAATGAACCAAGATTCATCAACTCAGAGGTGAAATCTTGAGAGCACGTAAGATCATTTTGAAGAGTGCAAACAAAAGTGAAGAACTAGCAAGAAAACGGAAGTCTAGAGAATGTCAAAGTCCAAAGTTTGGGTGGGAGAGGAAGAGGAGGAAGTAATGATCAGAAAGGATAGAAGGGAAACAGGATGGCATGAATCATGAAAGAGAAGAGTGAGTCCGGGCCTGGGGGCTCATGCCTGTAAGCTCAACACTTTGGAAAGCTGAGGTGGGTGGATCACCTGAGGTCAAGAGTTCAAGACTGGCCTGGCCAACATGGCAAAACTCTGTCTCTACTAAAAATACAAAAAGTTAGCCAGGCATGGTGGTACATATCTGTAGTCCCAGTTACTTTGGAGGCTGAGGCACAAGCATTCTTTGGATCTAGGAGGGGGAGGTTACAGTGAGCCGAGATCACACCAATGAACTCCAGCCTAGGAGACAGAGTGAGACTCTGTCTCAAAAACAAAGAAAAGTGTAGAGAAAATTGAGATGAGAATAATGGTGCCAAATATAAACTACAGCACAGAAGTTCAGAAGATCCATCCAAATAGTTTTTACAGTATCTTTATAACATATAACTTCACACAGATCCATTAAATTTGTTTGCTTATGTTTGGAGAACAGATTTTAAATTGGAAAGGTGATTACCACAGACCCATGAAAACATTTGATAAAGATTTTTTGCTCCATTTGATGTACAGTCTAACAAAACTTCCTAATGAACGGATTAGAATTTAAAAGACACCTGCTTTAAAACATTTTTCATACTGCATGTATTTATAGGATACTTTATTCAAATTCCTTGATCTATCAGGAAATTAATTACAGTTTAAAATGAACTAAATATATACTGTGTCTGCATCTAAATTCCTCAAGAGATAAATTATGTTCTATCAAGCATAAAATATGTGTCTAAATATTATCTGTTTACACATACTTACATGATAAACTCTAACAGCTTTTTCAGAGACATTATGGAATGTTCATTAAACACAATAAAACATCCTGCATTCCTCCAAAAGAAGATACTTCTTTCTGATTTCTGACTTTAACAATTGCATTAAAGAGGCTGCACACTGAAGGACTAAAAAGGGAGAGGAAGGGAAATGCATTGGAAATAAGCTGAGGAAAAACCAGGAAAGCTGGATATGAGGAAGGGCCAGGAAAACCGAGAGACGAATGCCACAATGACAGTTGGGTTGGAAGTAGTGAGATGAAGAGAGAAGATGAACTTGATTTATTTCATTAGACACATAAACTCCTTGGCCACTTGTGCCCCCAAAATCTTCTTTCTGGACATACCCTTCCTTTGGCTGCATATACCATTATGCCACATGGGCCTATGAACCTCTACCTTGAGCTAATCTTCCTTTACCTCTTGTAATGTCTCTATCATTTGCTGTTACTTCATCACCCCAAAACCTTTTCTCTGAGAATCTGAAGATTCTTGTCATTTATTTCTACGTAGAAATTTAGAATTCCTCATTAAAAATCTCTTCTTATCTTGCAGAGATGACAATTGTGGGGAAGAACAAGATATCTCATGTCCTCATCCTGGCCATACACACACACACACACACACACACACACACACACACACACAAAGCCCATCAAAAAGTCTTAAAAGATGGAATAGTATCTGCTCCCACACATATTAGAAGACACACTAAAGATTTTTATTTGGGGCATACAGGATATCATTCCCATTATTACATATTTTAATTTCTTAACAAAACCATGATTTTGGTTCTTTGCATTTTATGTTTTTCACAACTTGACTATTCCATTTAATACAAGGAAAAGCTGAAAGAGAAGTGATTTAGCCTGTCTGGTGTCACAAGCCAGATGCTCAGGCTCCTGTGTTCTTCAGCAGCTGCTTTTAACAACTATACTCCAAGGATAGGGTTGTTCTGGCTGGGCCACCTGGGACATGAGTCGGCAGCACTGGCTTTCTTCCCCAGGAAGAAATCAGCCAGTGTGGCTGCTCACTGTCATTTCAGGGCTGACTTCGATCCCCAGGGTTTACATTCGGTGATTCAAGCCACTAAATGCCTATTGCTTCTTAAACATCAGAATTCTCTTCTCAATGATAATACTTGCTATAGTATTTATGGTCTTTTCTGAAAGTTACCTTCCATATGAGAAAAAAGCCAAAGTAATTTTTTTTTAAGTCTGTTTCATTTTGCCTGTGTTTGTTAGGATGGAGTTGAGTCCAAATGTGAGAAAATGCATCACATATTGGCATATAGGAAATAATTCAGGTATTCTTGAGTAGTAGATAAATTTTAGTACTAACGATCCCTTTTATTTTCTTCAATATTTCTTGAAAAGTGCTTATTGACTGTGGACAATGTAAAAACCTAAACCTTCAGACTTTATACTTTCAAAGTGTACTTTTAAAAATTACAATATTATTTCATCATTATAATATTGAAAAAAGTTTTGGCAGAAACATTTTTCCACCAGAAAGGGGGGGGAAAGGTTATTTTAATCAGATAAGCTTCAACATTTCATGACTTATGGACAAAATGATGGTAAACTCTGTAGCCAAATTTGCCTGTCTGAAATCAGTTTTGCCACTTACTAGCTGCACCATCTCGGGCAAGTTCCTTCTTTTCCAGGTCCTACCTTTTACCCTCTGTAAAACAGGGCTAATAATATTACCAACTCACAAAAAAGTTACAAGGATTAAGTGGGTTGAGAGTTTCAAAAACCCCATGCTTTCGAGAGGCTCTCTAAAAACATGCCAAATCAAATAAAAATAGCTGGACATGGTGGTGTATACTTATAGTCCCATCTACTCAGGAGGCTGATGCAGGAGGAGCACTTGAGACCGGGAATTTGAGACCAACTTGGGCAACACAGTGAGAACCTATCTCTAAAATAATACGTGCATACATACATAAAATAGGTTATAGCCTGTTATTGTTAACCACACATTTCAATTGAACTAATATTTCAGTATTTCCCAATTCTACTTTGTAAGGTAACATATATTGTTCTCTCCTTTGTGTTTCATCCACGCCCATTTTCTACCTCCCTTCTGGTCATAGTCACACAGTGAATGGCTTAATTTGTATACATGATTGATTCTCCAAATGGACTATAATATCTTAGAGAGCACAAAGTACGCTGTGATCACATTTTATCTCGAAGAACTGGAAGCATTCTGGTATGATGTGGGCCAATAATAAGGTTTTGTATTGAATAGAAAAAAAAAAAAAGAAACTCCCTCATTTCTAAATTATTGTTTATGTTACACTATTGATTTATTCTTCAAGTATTTCAGAAAATATTTTTTCCTCTATCCTGAGGTTTCCTTGTTCTTATTTCTTCTTATATCCTCCTTTCTCAGTCCTTATTGAATACCTCTTTAAAAAATACAACTTTGTAACTCATTTTATTTCCATTAAAATTTATTACTTCACTTTAACTGCAAACTTTATGAATTTGGGCAATATTGGAAGTCAGGAAATGGAAGGAAGGAAAGAATGCATAGACTTACTAATTTCCCAGTTAGAGGGAAAGTCAGGTTTCCAAACCTTGGAGCTAGCTTCCTCCCATCAGTCCCCCTTTCTTCCTTCCTCTTCTGAAATCTCTAGTGGAATTAGTCATTTGGGAACTATTTCTACAGAATTTTAAGCTGGGAAAGGCAATAGCAATAAGCTCAAAAACGATAAAATTTTAAATATAATATGCATTAGGTCTGAACAAGAAAGGCATCATTGTTTTACCTGTGGTAAGTATAGTATCTAGGAATTTCAGGTGGATAAAGTCAGAATCAGCAGGAGAGGAGATGGAGTCAATCCCGCATCAAAAAATACAGAATTCTGAACAATACATTATCAGGGCATGTTTTTTGTGTGTGTGAATTCGATCATGCAAAGGTGGAAAGGAAATTGCTATTGCAAGGTAAACACTTGAAGCATTAGAGGTGAGTGATCACTTTTGCTATGTTGGGCTGAATTATTTCAACAGCTTTAATTTAACTTCAAAACAGATTTTTTTTTTTTTTTTTTTTTTACAACTCAACCCTTGTGCTACTTCCATTTCTTAATATTGAATGGTAACAAAGTGATTAAAGACAAGGACTGAAATATGAATAAAAATCCCTTTAAAAACCCCACAATTTTCACTAAGTTTCCATAGAAACTTAGAAAACCATGACCCTAAGACTCAGCCTTCTTTTCTTTCCTGTTGGATCATTTATTGTGATCTTATGTGTTCTCGAACACACTGGAACACACTCAGAAGAGGCTATTCACTTAATAGCACCTTTTATTTTCAAAAATGAAAGGACAGATTTAATACTGCAGTTAAAACCATAACTATAATCTGGAAGATATGTAGCAGCAGTTTTCCTAGAACAAGTCTTTATTTGACACATGTGGGGATGCAATTGTGAATTTTATGTTTTGATGTTCTTTGTGGGTTTTTTTTTTCTGACCACTCATGATAAAATTAAGCCCTACATGGCTTTGTACAAAATGTCAAGAATAACCCAAAATCTTTCAAACTTTGTAAGCAAATCAAAATTAATATGGGAAGAAAATAAATCAAATTTAAACTGATTTTTTTTAGTGCCCTGATACTTCTTAATTTTGATTATCTTTTATAGGCAGGATAGCTGATTATTTTATGTGCTTGTTGAAAACCTGTTAGTTCACAGCTATGTTGTATAAAATGCAAATTAAAACATAAGAAATCTGCTTATGACATGTATTTTAGAAAAGGGGACAGGCACAGTGTCTCACACCTGTAATCCTAATGCTTTGGGAGTCTGAGGAGAGTGGATTACCTGAAGTCAGGAGTTCCAGACCAGCCTGGGAAACACAGTGAAACCCTGTCCCCTCGAAAAATACAAAAATTAGCCAGCCATGGTGGCACATGCCTGTAATCTCAGCTACTCAGGAGGCTGAGGCAGGAGAATCACTTGAACCCCAGAGGCAGAGGTTTCAGTGAGCCAAGATAGCACCATTGCACTCCAGCCTGGGCTGCAGAGTGAGACTCTATCTCAAAAAAAAAAAAAAAAAAAAAAGAGAGAGAGAGAGAGAAACATGGTGTTGGATATAGCAAAAATCACCTTATGAGCATTATGAGTACTTGGCTATGACTTCCAAACCTGAGCACTTAGTTGCAATTTGAGATTTCAAGACAAAGAGATTGTGCCTTAATAGCAAATTATGAATTCAACGTATATTTATGTATTTAGATATTTACATAAAATAATGCTATTGAGAAAAATCTCAAAGTGGCAAAACAGCTCAACACACACAAATAAATATTCTACCCATAAGGTGTGAAAAAATTATGTTCCTATATGGTTCATATGGTCAACTAAGGTTTAGTGCAAATTGAAACATAAGAAATCTGCTTATAACATGTATTTTAGAAAAGAGCCTAGGCATAGTGGCTCACGCCTGTAATCCTAGCACTTTGGGAGGCTGAGGTGAGTGGATTACCTGAGGTCAGGAGTTCAACACCAGCCTGGGCAACATGGTGAAGCCCTGTCCCCTTGAAAAATACAAACATTGACCGGGCATAGTGGTGCATGCCTGCAATCTCAGCTATATGGTACACGTAAAAAATGTCTGTCTCAAATACCCTCAGTAGTGTGCTGATGTCTAATGGTTTGCTCCATTTTTAGGGCTATATAATCTAGCATCTAGTGATAATTTCAATTTTGCAAAAATTAAAAAATATATGGCATTTTAACTTTGATTATGTTAAATATTTCCATGTTTGGTGTAATGTGTGAATTAAATTGAAATTAGATCAAGCAGGAGCTATAAGATATTTTTGAAAAGTATTACAACTGACTTAAGGCTAGAACTATTTACTAAATACATTGTAAGCAACATAGACTATTTGCTATATTATGTGTGGGATTACGACATCTAGATTACAACTACATAGATATTACTTTATAGTCACTATACTATGCATACTACTTATTAAATGTGCTATCTAGATTAACAAAAAATATCCATAATAGTCCTATTATGTGTTACACATGGTGCTGCAGTTATACAAAAGAGTAGATTCCTGAAGAAACTTCTAGAAAACTGAACTTAAATAATATTTTTTAAAGAGTAATAGGAATGGAGCTTAGAATCTACTATTTGTTAATATTACTATAAAGCCTTTCTCAATGTAAGCAATAGCCCTGTCCCATAGATTGTTTTACCCACTGTACAGGGGAGGTAATCTGAGGGAGAGAGGACACATTAATTCAATAGGAGTAAATACTCAGTGCCAACCCCAAATCTTAAACTCAAATATTCTGACCTCAAATCTAATACAGATGACAGTATCAACAGCATACTGTATGACCGATCAATGAAAATAAAAGTTATTGTGGTCTCCTACTGTTAGGAAAGACTAAATTGAATATACTTGACAGGAAATGAGGTATGAAGAATAGCTAGGATCTCTGAAGTAAGGGAAGGAGGATATCTTGGGCAAGAATTATAACATAAGCAAAGGCAAGAAAATGTCTAACCGTAAAATGATGGGTAAGACTTTTTGGTCGTCATACAGTTTTCCCAAACAGGAGGTTGAGAAAATGTACATTTCAATTTGTTTGCAGAGAGCCCAAGCACCAGGCTACAACTGTAATGAATCCGATGTATGCACATCATGTGGCAGATAAGCGCAGCAAGAGATAGGGAACAAAGTGCAGGGTATGTTTTGATTACATGTTGTGAAAATAAAGAATGTTTAGTATTACTCATGCAGGTGGGAACTCTAGCAGAGGAGAAAAAGTGATGTTTCAGGCCACAGTGAATATAGTGTTCATTTCTGGGGTAATTTTCCATTCAAAGTGTTACTGGTAGCAGTAGATAATTATGTTATTTAAATATTCGAGTGATATGGTTCTGTAAAGCGGCTTTGGGCAAACATATTTTAGTTTCACCATTAAACTAATTCAGTTTTTCTAGAATCTATGACCTACCATCAGCAACAGAGCATTTCTGAGGCCTTCTGGGCAGATGTAATAGACTAGAGATCATTGAAGACAAATTCCTTGCAGAGAAAGATTTGTGAAATCCTGCAGGGAACCAAGGAAACTGTACTCCCAAACACTCTCCCCTGCAGAGAAGGCTTCATCATTGACTGTCTCTTAGTACTTCAAAAGAAAACTTTGAATTTGGGAGTAATAACTACTGTTACCTTATATATGAATCCCCACAGAAAATTATGAAAACATTGATGGTGGTCCCATACTATGAATGGAGGCTCTGTTCTTAATAACAGACATTTTTGTTCATAAATATAACCTCTTTCTCTGCATATTAAGTGAAATATGCAGTTGCAAGTAAAGATGAATTTTAAAAATTATATTCATTGCAAAACACATGTCCTGCCACCGAGTTGTGCTAGATTACAGGGATATAAAATTAAACAAAACATAATCCCCTTCCTAAAGAATGCTCAGCAATGCAAAGAATGAATGATTTGTTCAGATGGTCTCTTACTTTCAGAAAATATTTGAATTCTAACTCTTTATATGTTCAAGTTGCCATAAATCACTCCTAGATCAAGTTAATTTCAAATAATCTCTCCCGTAATTTCTCCAGGCCAAAACAAGATTCCCGTGTTGTATGTAAACATGAAAAGATTATATAACTTATTATCATTATTATTATAACTTGCCTTTATGTTTAACCTCATGTGACTC
Organism: Saimiri boliviensis; assembly: GCF_048565385.1. Classification (NCBI taxonomy): domain Eukaryota; kingdom Metazoa; phylum Chordata; class Mammalia; order Primates; family Cebidae; genus Saimiri; species Saimiri boliviensis. The sequence goes on from NC_133453.1 coordinate 96,757,765, forward strand.
TAGAGCAGAAACCCAAATGATGCCATTCATATATTATCTTAGAGTTTATAAATGTTCTGGTGCGTGTCTAGGGTAGAAGATTATCAGAATCCTCTGAAATTTAATTCTGTGACATACTGTATCTTCCTATGTGTTTCTGTTCATATTGTGACACCCCAAATGTCATATGAACATGCTCCAAGACTATTTACATGTATATACATTTAAGGAAAATTTCTAATACTCATAAATATTGTATTTTATTTTCATAGTCTCATAATTTTTATTTTTGTCTTTATAAATGCATTTGGAGCATATGATTATAAATATTAAGAGAAAAAGTATTACAGAGACCCTCCAAGGACTCCTCTTTGGAGATTTTAAGCACCTTTGATCAGCATTCATGTGATGAAGCCTAACAAAAATTCTTACTACTGAATGGTCTCTTGTTCCACTTTAAAGAATAAGCTATTTGAAAACTAGTTTTATACAGTTTTCCAGGACTCTTTCTTATCCTCTTTTGATTTGAAACTTTCTGTTCTTCTGTGATTTTAATGCACACTCGAATGCCCCATGAAACATGAGATGGATGAATTAAAGCAACAGTGGGAAAGTAGATTCTACTTTAAGGCACTTTCTCTTTGTTGCTCTTTCCTCAAAGTACCCTTAGCAAGGAGTATTAAGATTCAAGCATTCCACATTCATGGATATTTCTATAGGCACACAGAAATTCTTTCGAAATGGATAAGTCTAATGTTCCTTTTAAGGATGCTGTTGGTATGAATAGTTACTTTCCTCCAGAAAGTATGATCTATTGTTATTTTAAAAATGTAGATAGGCATAAAAGTATGTTTCCCTCATTTGGAACGTATTGTGGTTCATATCTTCAACAAAATTAAATTGTTTACAGTATTTTATTTTATCAAGTGAATATCTCTTTTCTTATTAAGAAAATGGTTTGTCAGATGTCGTAAAACATTTTTTAACAGTAAAGGTCACATTTTATTGCAAAAACCTGTCAGTGCTTTATGTCCGAGCTGTGAAATGTTATTGCTTCAGGGTGATTATGTGGGAGGGGGCTGTGGTTAAGATTGCTTTTCTGAGACTAGCTATGATTTACAGCAGTGAATGGAGAATTAAACCCTTAATTGAAGCCTACAGAGTAGTACCTAGAGGCTAGATTCAGCCTGAAATTTGATTCAGACAATTTTCTTAGTCAAGCCCCTTTGGGCTTACCAGTTGATTCTCATGAGTTTTGATTGTGATTGAAAAGACAACCTGTTTTCTGCTTTGCCCTGAACTTCCCTAAGGTAAACCGCCAGTTTTAGTAAGCTTCTTGATTAATGTGGAGGGAGAGTTATCAGGGAGAGAGGAATAGAGGTGGAGGGAAAGAGAGAGAGAGAGGGAGAAAGAGAGGGAGAGACAGAGAGAGAGAGAGAGAGAGAGAGAGAGAGAGAGAGAGAGAGAGAGATTGACAGCACAGGATTTAACACTTTCCTGAAGTCCCAAAAAGAAAGTATCTTGCTATGTCAGATACTCTCTAAAGGAGACTCTCATTTAAACGGATAAATCTGCCCTTGCTGAAATTATGATGAAACTATGGCTGTGGCCTTACGTACTTGCCTCTGTGCCTCTTTAAAAGAGTGGTGTGGGTCATCAGTTACAAACACCTTATAGGAGGTTGAGCCACATCAGGTATTATCAAGGGGTTGCTGACTTAGATGTGACACAAATGTCAGTCCAGAGGTCACATGATCCTGAATCAAATTTTCCATTTCTTTATAAGTAATATTCTTGTTTGTTCCATCAGATTTTCTCTTTATCGTATATTTACTTGGAATGTCTTACAGTTTAGTAAATTACTAACTCTATTAACACATCCTGTTCTGCCTTTGTCTCATGTATTAGTTTTCTGATTACTATGCTTAATGTATCCTATGAGATTTGTCTATATTTCTTAAGCCTATACCTTTCTTATTATCTATGCTTAATATGATTTGCAACCACCCTTTTGTGTTTTTTTTTCTTCTATAGCAGAACTGAATATATTCAAATAATGCAGCAGATCCACATTAAGCGTTGAATAACTAAGATACGCAAGGTAATGTGCTGAGTGTTAATGAAGATTGAAAGATAAAATATAATCTCCAATTTAAGGTTTTGGAATGGTGAAAGATCTGTTATTTACCTAAAGGTATAGTACCAGGGAGCTAGAAGCTTTTGCGGGATGGGCACTGACAAAACAAGAATTGTGATTTAGAAAAATGAATCTGGATGTAGTGTATAACACAGTACGTGGGAGGAAAGATTAGATGAAGAAGGTTATTTCTGTGGTCTAGGAAAGTAATAACATCCTAAACCACTGTAGTGGTTATGAGATCAGTGAGAGAGGGTCAGATACAAATCATATTTTGGAAGTAGAATTAACATTGTTTGATAACTTACTGAATATATAAATATTTCAGAAGGAGGGGAGAGGAAACTAAGCTAACCTTGAACCTTTGAGCTGGGGTGAGTAGGAGACTGGCTATCAACAAATAAAAAGGGGAATGTAGGGAGTTGAGCCAGCAGAGGCAAAAGGGTGGTTATCCAGCTGGAATCATATTGAATGTGATATTCCCATAGGACTACTACACAGAAGTGTAAGGCAAACAGAAAATGCCTCATAGAAAGCATGGGTAGAAATAAAGATTCAGGAATCATCTTCATAAAAGAGAACATTCAGTGAACAGATCTGTCTCTATCTTCCAGACGAACAAAATGAACATAATTTGGGAAAATGATGGAACTTTGAGAATTAGCAGCATTGTGGGGTCAGTGGAAGTGAGGAAGTCAGTGGAGAGAAGCAAGAGGAGGCAGAGAATTGGCAGAAGTAGATGGAAAACCCAAAGCAAGGAGCTGGGCAAAGGGAAAGGTAGAACTAGAGGACCCAGGAAAGGTAATGAAACTTGAGCAGTATTAATTTTCTGATGGCTTTGGAGAGAGATTTCAGTGAAGCGATGCAACAACAAATTGCATTTCAAGGTAGTTATAAGTGAGCGGAGATCAGTTAGAAGCAGCGAAGAGAAATCTCCCTGGTTGAAAGTTTTCAAGTAAAGGAGAGATACAGGAGAGTAGCAAGAATGAAGAGGAGAGATGGTATATTGGTCCATTCTCACACTGCTGTAAAGAAATACCGAGACTGGAAAATTAAAAAGAAAAGAGATTTAGTTGGCTCATAATTCCTTCCACAGGCTGTACAGGAAGCATGGCACTGTTGGCTTGGTTTAGGGGGAGGCTTCAGGAAGTTTTCAATCATGGCCCAAAGTGAAGGGGAAGCCAGCACTTCACATGGCTGGAACAGGAGGAAGAGACAGAGGAAGGAGGTGTCACACACTTTTAAACAACCAGATTTCGTGAGGACTCTATCAGGAGAACAGCACCAAAGGGGAAGATCAGCCTATACACAATCACCCCCCACCAGGCCTCGTTTCCAACATTAGGGATTACAATTGAACATGAGATTTGGGTGGGGGCACATTTCCACACCATATCAGTTGGGTTGCTTTGTTTATAACAATTTTACTCCAGAATAATTTACATAAAAACAGATTGCTGTGGTCAGAGATGAATATGAGTATGGAAAAGCAAAACATAGTCCCAAATACAGAAGCAGCTACTTTTCATATAGGCAAGTCAATTTGGTAGTATGATGTGAAGAAAATATCAGAAATGTAGTTGTTAAAGCATCTGGTTTTGAGCTAACAAATGTGGACAATTAATGATGTAATTATCTATTTTGCGGAAAGATCTTTACTGCATGTAAGTTAGTATTACGTCTTTACAAAAATTCTTTTGTTATTCCACATTTTATGTTTAGTTTTTTTATAGTTTTTAAGACTTGTTACCATGTAGTAGGTCTTTACAAAAATTATTTGGTTATTTCACATTTTACATTTTTTTATAGTTTTTAAGACTTGTTACCATGAGTACAGCTTTATTCAAACAGAACATGTGCATTTTACATAATCATTGTAAAGAGGGGATTATACTTTATATTCCAAAGACCTAGGCTAATGCTCCTTAATACGTAACACTTTATATATATAAATATAGTCCTACCGATATTTATTTTATTGAAAAATGATAGTGTATTAGACTAATAATAGAAATAGTAAATTAATCATAAGTAGTGTTGAGAGTGAATATGTCTCTCATTTACAGACGACTTCCTAGGGAAATAATGACACTTTCTTACTGTGAGTAAGATTATCTTTATCTGCATTGCTGAATAATACTGCAGAGAATTTCGCAGAAAAAGAAGATCAAAATAACTTTACCCTAACTTTTTTTCCTGAAGGAAATAATTACAGGCATAGAGATTTTGTTTTGTTTTTAAAGATTTGTTTTGACTACAATTATTTTGGCAGATATGTCAAACTTCTACTTAATTATATTCAATACATGTTCATTTAATACATGTCCACTACGCCAGACCTCATAGGATAAGATATTCCAGTGAGGTAGATTACAAAGCAGAATTTTAAACACTTGGAGCATATAATAAAATCATTTAAGTCAGGAGTGTCCAATCTTTTGGCTTCCCTGGGCCACACTGAAAGAAGAATTGTCTTTGGCCACACATAAAATACATTAATATTAATAATACCTGATGAAGTAAATTTAGAAAACTCATAATTTTGTAAGAAAGTTTACAAAACTGTATTGGGCTGCATTCACAGCTCTCCTGGGCTGCACGTGTCCTGTGGGCCACGGGTTGAACAGGCTTGATCTAAGACTTGAGGGGTTAGGAAGCGTATGTTTGGTGTCTGGTTTGGCAGTTGACTAGAATTATCTCTTACAGTAAATAAGTTTTAAGAGAGCATAGCTCAGTCGAAACCCTCAGTGTAAATTAGGGATTTGAGATTTTATCCATAGGGCAGTAAAGAATCACTGGAGCATTATAAGCAAAGGTAAGGAGAACTTACCTGGTATTACCTTAGGTGACATGACCAAAAGCTTTTCAAAATCATCTGATCAGTGGGGAATATAGTGGATGAAGCAAGCCAGAATTCAGGAAGCTTCATTAGACAACAGCTAAACTATTATAGGCATTACGGGATGGTAGCTTACGCTAGTGTTGATCTGTACAGTTAGGGAACAGAGACGATGTGCAGGATAGTTAGGGTGTGGAGTTTGTGTTGCCAGTACTTATCTGGGCATGGGGAATGAGGGAGGGAGGGAAAAGAATCAAAGATGCCCAGATTTCTGGTTTGGGTGATTGAGTAGACTATGCTTTTCTCTGAATCACAGGAAGAATATCTAGTTTAAGGCAGAAGTTAATGATCTCCATTTTGGGCACACTGGATTTGAAGTGTCTTGAACCATCCTCATGGAGGCATTCTGTGGGTCTGAGGTTCTGGATTGAGGAGGGGAGCAGCTATGTACCCAGTGATCCTAGCCCTGGTGGAAGCAGTTATTCTCTCACTGTATAGAGTGAGAAGAGAAGGGCCTAGAACAGAGGTGCCTAACTTTATGTGTGAGGAACCAGAGAGTAAATATTTTAGGGTTTATGGATCGTACAGTCTCTGTCACAACTACTCGAATTTACCTCTGTTGTTGTGACACTAAAGCAGCCACAACACACAAGGAAATGGGTATGGCTGTGATACATGCAAATGTACTTATGAATGAGGATATTTAAATTTCATGTAATTTCCACATATTACTGCACATTCTTCTTCCTTTGAGTTTTCATTTTTTTTCAACATTTCAAACTGTGCAGATCTATTCTTAGCTCATGGACCAGATAAAAAGCAGTGGACCAGATATGGCACAAATGCCACAATTTGCTGACCACTGGCCTATGACATCAGCCTCTGGTTAAAAGAATCTAAAGAAGAAATGACAAGAATTGGGTCAGAAAGGTAGGGGAGAAATCCGGAAGAACATAACAAATATACATGGCATATAATTTTGAGTTAACTAGCTCTGACTTTTGTAGTAGCTGATTACCAACCAGTTAAAATTTGCAACAATGATTGAGGTTCAGGATGTTTTAAAATATATATGTTTTATTTACTACCATGAAAGTAATAGAGGTACTTGAAGAAAAGAAGTCATCCCTTCCCATCACCTATTCCTCCTCCTACCACCATTCCCAACCCCCACAGCATGAATTCAGATGGCAAAAACCTGAGTTCTCTTCTTGGCTAACACTTAACAGCCAGTTCATTAACTTCTCCTGTCCCAATATAGTTTTCTGTAAAATAAAGGTAATTTGGTAAATGAGAGAGGATGCATGACAAGACATGAGTGCATGTGCTAAGGCATAAGTTGAGAGTTTAGGGAAGATAAGAGCAGATATAATAAATGAAAGCATCTAGCAGAATGTATATGGAATATATTTAAATGCTGTTCAAGAATTCTCTCTCCTTTCCAAACTGTTTGCAATATGATGTCCTGTGCGAATTCCAATCCTTCATAAGGAAATGATTAATTTGCCTGGTTTCAGATAAGAATAGATGGAAGTGGTTTAATCAATATCAATATCAATCAGTATCTGTTGATTAAGGGATTAAATGATCCCTTTTATAATGTGAGCGAGGGTGCATGAGCTATAAAAGACAGTTGAATGCAATGACTTCTTAACAATTGCAAATTTCCTGTGCTGGGAATACTGCTGGCAATTATAGAACTGAGGCCAGGTGCTGGTTGGATTTGTGCACTTGTAAACATCAGATATAATTTATGTAAGAAAAAGTGTGAAGCAGTTGGAAAGAGGGAAAGAAAGAATTTGTGTTAGAACCCAAGTTTGCCATTTACTGGACAAAGACAAGTAACCTTAGGACAAGTTATTTAACCTCCTCACTAATCCTCAGTTTCATTATCTATAAAATGCGGATAAACTGCCTCTTTGTGGGTTATGGTGTGACTTAAATGAGAGAACATAAGATATCCAGCATAGTGGCTGACATGCAGTAGGTGCCCTATAAATATTAGTTCCTCCCTTTCCCTTCTCTCTTATAAGAAAATCAATTTTGCCCTTTATTTCTACTTGCTCTAGACCATTTGCCTTAAAGAAGAAACCTAAATGAAAAAAAAAAAGAGTTTTATTGATGTGTTTGCAAACGGGTCGTTGGGAATGTGGAATGTGTTACATTTGAAGTAAATAAATTCCATTGTGATATAAGCCTCATCAAACTAAGAAGAGGTCTATAATTTGTTTCATTTAAAACATTAAATTTTTGGCTCACTTAATAACTACAGACTACTCTAGGCTAAAGTGTATTTGTGTTTAGCAAACAGTCATAAAAATCCTTGTTAGGCATTTAATTACTGCACAAATTGCTTTATAAAGCACTGTAAAACAAACATGTTGATTAGCAAAAAAGTAGAGTCATGATTGCAAAAATACTAATCCTTTAAAATATATAAATTTAGCTATAAGCAAGTGCTTTATCATACAGAATTATTTATCTCTTAAAGCTTGCCCTCCTTTTGTAAACCTGTTCCTTGTTAAAGGAAAAAGTTCACATACAAAACCTTTTTACACACACAAATGGAGAACAGCCTTATTGTGTCCTTATGAAAATGTGCTTTGTCATATGTGATGGGGACTTACATTAACATTTATGAACATGAATTTACAAAATCAAATTTGTAAGGACAAGCCATAGTTAATCCTTGACTAAATGATAAAGTGAATGAGTGTTAGTTTCAGGCAGTGGCACCAGTCCCTGTGGTTCAGGGTGAAGGCAGGGGAGATGACATGGTTATTGCTCAGGTCTCTTTTGACAAACCAATTCTGAAGTGATCATTCAAAGGGCTTCATATATAAGGCAAAGAGACTGTTTTCCCAAGAGTATTAATGTGATTTTCATCAGTGATTTATTTATGGAGATCCTAGTTCTAAACTAATATTAGGAGAGCGAACCTGTGACTTGGGCACTATCAGAGGGAAGAATTTACAGCGGTAAAATCCTTTTCAAACTTCTTTGACTTAATCTTCTTTTAAATTACAGCACATTTTGGCTAGATCAGATAGAGTTATAACTGGTAGCCATATATCAATCATATTTCTATGTGCATACAGATATATCTAAATTTCACTTACATGACCCACATTAGGCACCGCCTTATGATTCTGACCTAATAACTAAAAATACAGAGAGAAGGGAGTAGGATAGAGGGAGAAAAGATGGGAAGGAGACACAGAGAGACGGAGAGCTAGAGAGAGTGAGAGATGGAACCATTTTCTCAACATATTCATTCAACAAACATTGAACAAAACAAATATATTCAACAAATATATTCTATTATTCAGGCATTGCAAAGTTGAATCAGAACTTTTACACATGAACTTACAGATTTGATGAGCTAAAAACAATTTAAATAGGATATTATCAGAGAAAAATGTTACCATTAGCAGACCACTAAAACATTCTGGAAAATAAAAAGAGAGTTAAGCTTTTAGAAAGAGAGGAAATCATTCAATGCATTTTATTACTTCTGAGGGCCTAACACAGTAATGGAAACAGCTTTGTTCTGGGCTGTGTTATAACAGAGAATAGTGGAGTGTGGTCCTTGTCCTTTAGAATCTGGCAAATAAAACATATTGAGAAACCTGTTCACTGATGCAAAGAAGGGAGTTAAATCAAGGAAACTTGTGAAAAAACTTTATCACCAACAAAAGGAAATGGCCAAGACAGTGTTGCCAAATACAGATGAAGAGCTGACCCCTACACAGGCTATCAGTATCTAACTAACCCAGTGGAAATTTATGGAATCTTGGCCTATAACAAAGATTCTGTAAAGCTAATAGAAGAACCATCTCTTTCAAGTTCTCCTGCTGTATTCCAGATTCAATAATCCTCCTATTTGTTACTTTATTCTGGCAAAATTACTGACCACTAATGGAACATTAAATCCTCCTTAGTCGGTAAAATTCATAATTAGACAAAAAGATATGAAGTAATGGTAAAAGCATCTATGGTATTTTCAGTGCAAGTGGCAGTTAACTCCATTCTGAGGTGAGTTACATCTTAGAGTAAAAACAGATTTTACTCCATTTCATACAATAATACTTACATGAGGACGAAATTTTAGAGACCTTCTTTATTAATTATAGGGAAAGGACTAGAAGCAAAATCTTCGCATGAGAAGCTACTGGTCAGGAGTGGGAAGGACTATCCTGAAGGGTCTTAAAGAGCCAACTCCTAAGCTGCTAGGGAGATTATTTCCATGTCCACGTAGTTTATGTCTTTCTTCTTCCTTAGAGGAGGTGCTATGTTATTTGCAAAGATTATGCTAATACCTAGTAAAATGTACATTTATTTTTAAATAGTTTAATTTTTTTGTTGTTTTTAGAACTATTTGGGAAGATAACACATGGCTCACCTGATCTGCGCTATGTTTAAAGGAGCCACAGAAACATTTTTGGTCTGTATGCTCAAAAGAGGTGCTACGGTCTGTAGATTTTTACTTGTGAATCAGTGTGAATGACAATATTACACACGAGGAAACAAGTTATAAGTCAAAGATAACCTGTTTCTTCTTCATATTCGGGATTGAGTATTTCAGTCTAAATAATGTAAATGCAGGCCAACAACGAGCAAAGGATATGGTGTTCAAATCTCAATAAGGAAAACTCTACAGTCTCTTAGTGCTTTTGTGAGATTACGGACAGTGAATAAGGTATGACTTCTACTTTTGCTTTTTCGAATTGAATTGAATCACATTGCCTTTTTTGAGTCTACATTTTACTCTTTTTTCAAAGAACATGCTGCTCTCAAAGAAAGATAAGTGCATAAAGTAGAACAATTTTTGAATTTGGATAATCTAGTTTCTGATTAAATCCTAGCCTGTACAACATGGAATACATTACGTTATTTTTTAACATTTTTTGTCTGTCTGTGCTCATGGTAGGCAAAATAAATGCCCTTCAAAGATGTCTGGGTCCTAGGCTCAGAAAACTGTAAATGTATTACCTTAGCAAGAAGGGCTTTACAGATGTTATTAAGTTAAGAATTTTGAGATAGAGACATTTATCCTGGATTATCTGGGTGTGCGCAATATAATAAAAAATGTCCTTAAAAGTGGAAGTGGGAGGTAGAAGAAGAGAACCAGATTTGATGTTTGGAATGATGAGATGTGAGAAGGAATCAACCCACCATTGCTGGCTTTGAAGAGAGAAGGGATCTCTGAGCCAAGAAATGTGGGAAGCCTTTAGAAACTTGAAAAGACAAGGAAATGTATTGTCCCCTAGAGCTTCCAGAAGGGAACACATCCCTGCAGACACCGTGATTTTTGCTAAGTGAAATCATGGTACCAAAGTAGATTGGAAGTTTGTTTTGTTTTAAACCACTGGTTTGTGGTTCTGCTTTGTTAACAGCAGAAATAGGGAAAAAATACAGATTTTTAGTATCTTGTACACCACTGAAACAACTGAGAAATGTAGAAGTAGATTTGGAATTGGGCAATAAACAGAGGCTGGGAACATTTTAAGAAGCATAATAAAAAAATACTAGATTATGCTGAATAGACTATTAGTAGAAATATGGAGGTCAATGACTCTGATAGTGAGGACTCAGAGGACATGAAGAGTGTGGGAGGGAAAACATACCACCTTAGAGAATAACTAAGTCCTTGAAAACAGACTGTTAGGAGAAATGCAAACATTAAAGACATTGCTTATGGAGAATCACAAGAAATTAAGAACATGTTATTTGAAAGAGGGAGAGAGCATACCCTTGCTATGTGATGGCAGAAACTTAGAGGAATTGTACGCTGCAGTTACGAGGAGAGCAGAATTTGTAAGCAATGAACTTGGCTATTCACGTGGGGTGATTTGTCTGTAAACTGTTGAATATGTGGCCTGATTTCCTAGGTGCTGCTTCTAGCAAAATGTGAGAGGAGAGAGACATAATGTGAGCAAGAGCTGTTAAACAAAAACAAACAAAAAAGGACTTAATAATTTTGCTAATTCTCAGCTTACTTTAATGGCAAAGAATGCAAAAGTTGAGATTCACTAGAAGGAAAGTGTGGTCTAGAGAAAAAACCATATTTACAGTCTTTCACTGGTATATCAGAAATATCAAAAGGTCAGAATGCTCAGTCATACACAAAGGTTCTTTGGAGAGATTTCGAAATTGCTTGGGACTGGTGATACTTTTTTCCCCTTTCTTTTTTTTTTTTTTTGGGGGGGGGACGGAGTTTCGCTCTTGTTACCCAGGCTGGAGTGCAATGGCGCGATCTCGGCTCACCGCAACCTCCGCCTCCTGGGTTCAGGCAATTCTCCTGCCTCAGCCTCCTGAGTAGCTGGGATTACAGGCACGCGCCACCATGCCCAGCTAATTTTTTGTATTTTTAGTAGAGACGGGGTTTCACCATGTTGACCAGGATGGTCTCGATTTCTCGACCTTGTGATCCACCCGCCTCGGCCTCCCAAAGTGCTGGGATTACAGGCTTGAGCCACCGCGCCCGGCTTCCCCTTTCATTTCACACTTTTTGGACCAGAATATCTATAATTGTTATCCTATGTCTGTACCACCATTATACTTTGGGAGCAAATTGTTTTTTGAGGGATTTCATGAACCCACAGATGGAGAGAAATTTGATCCCGGATGAATCATACCCAGAATCTCACTTGTCCTAATTTAAATGATTTCAATGGGACTTTTCAATGATTTCAAAGGGATCGGGGACTGTTGTGTTGATGAGATTTAAATAAGATTTTGGATTTTGAGTCGATGCTGTAATGGGTTAAAAATTTGGAAAACTTGGAAATGGGCTGAAGGTGTTTTTCATTTGTGATGAATGTAAATATTTCTGAGGCCAAATGGGTAGAATGTAGTAGGCAAAATAATGCCCTCCCTGCTGCCACAAAGATGTTCACATTCTAATTATTGGAAACTGTAAATATGTTATATGGCAAAGGGGAATTAAGGTGGAAGGTGGAATTATGATTGCTAATTAGCTGATCTTAAAGAAATTTCCTGAATTATCAAGGTAGACCCAAAATAATTATAAATGTCCTTAAAAGTGAAGATAGGGCCAGAACAAGAGAGTCAGAGGGAGATGTGGCATTCTCTGAAAAAGATCAGAATGAGGCCAAGCAGGAAGGCATCAACTAGCCATTCCTGGCTTTGGAGAGAGAGAAAGTGGGCCATGAACAAAGAAAAGGGGGCAACTTCTAAAAAGTGGAAAAGGCAAAGAAATATATTGTTCCTTAGAGCCTTTAGGAAGGAACACTGTTGATACCTTAATCTGAGCCAACTGAGATCCGTGTCAGATTTCTGAACTGGAAGATAATAATTTGGTGTTTCAATTCACTAAGTTTGTAGTAATTTGATACAGCAGTGGTAAGAAACTAATTCAATGCCATTATACAATGACCGACTTAAAGGCATAGTCATATGATGAAAGTCAAATGTTTAAGAGCCTCTATCACAGACATGGCTTTCAACAATTATCCTGTTGTTTAGATATTTCAGGATTGCTGATAGTTCTGTGACATGAATTATTATTTTTGTTTAGTTTAATTTTTTACTCTCCTCTATGTTAAGACAAAGCCCAAAACTCTCCTATTGCTTTCATCACTGTTACATAGAGGCACATGGATATATATATATATATATATATATATATATATATTTTTTTTTTTTTTTCAGTATTGTAGTCTACAGATATAAATAACTGAAAAATAAAGCAATGAGGCCCTTATGCCAGACTTTTTTATCTTTCAGAAATATTTGTTAATACTTATTTTTTATTTTATCATCTCAAGTCATTACTTAATCTGAAAACATAAATGATATAGTTTTAGTCTATATTCATGAATGTGTACATGTACTCAGTATATGCTTTTTTGCAAATGTTAAAATACACATGTAATTTGTGATATTGAATCTCAACTGTAGAAGGAAAACATTGCACAGAACAGCTGTGGAATATCATGCCATTTAAGGAAGGACAGGAACAAATGTGCATTTTGCTCATGGGTCTCAGAATCATGATATTACTGTGATCCCCTTTTCCTGGCAGTGCTAGATATTAAAATTAGAGAGTCAAAACATAGATTCACTGTTATGCCTTCCAATTAAACAGCTAATGAGCTAGAATAATGACCCTTTCTCCTAACTGGTTGTAAGAATAATTAGATTCAAAAATATTTCACACATGAATGAAACCACAGTGTTGCCAGTCAGAGAAAGCGAAGACAGAGTACCATACTCAAATTTTCTAACTCTGATAAAAGCCAGTTTGGTGTTTGGGTGGTAAACAGGACAGTTGCAATATTAATCCTTGTCCAATATAACTAAGATCTTGAAAAATAGAATACAGATAGGTGGGCCACTAATAGGATTATATAAATTGTAATAAAAAATACAAAATATTACAAAGAGCTCTATGCTTAGAATAAAATTCCAAATAATCAAATTGTTCAAAATTTCAGTTTCCAATCATTTGAATTTACTAGAAATAGAAAGAAAACATTTTTCTTCAAAGCATTCTTGTCCAAATCTTTCAAAAACATACTAAAGGGCATTATTCAATCATGATTGAAAAGTCTTGAGTGCCTCAAGAATCATCATTGTATGTGTGAATCTTCATCATACCCTAAGGTCCATAGTAATTTATAAGGTATTGATGTATACGTGCAGTGATTCCAGGAAACACTTATAGTGTGGAGACAGGATTCAACCTTCAATCTTGTATATTATTCCAAATGTCTTTACTTTCCTGTGATAATATTTTTCTTTTCTTTTTTTTTTTTTTTTTGAGATGGAGTCTCACTCTGTCACCCAGGCTGGAGTGCAGTGGCTCAATCTTGGCTAACTGTAACCTCTGCCTCCAGGGTTCAAGTGATTTTCAAGCCTCAGAGGCCCCAGTAGCTGGAACGACAGGCGTGCACCACCATGCCCAGCTAATTTTTTGTATTTTTAGTATAGGCAGAGTTTCACCACAGCCAGGCTGGTCTTGATCTCCTGACCTCGTGATCTGCCCACCTCAGCCTCCCAAAGTGCTGGGATTACCAGCATGAGCCACAGCGCCCGGCTTGCATGATGAGTTTTCTTTGTGTTATGATGAACAAAAATCCTTGAAATTTTAACAGCTTTCTCTAGCGTATTGGAATGGTAATATTTTATGTTATTTAGATATGTTGGTTTCCTTCAAAGCTAAGTTTTAAATTTATAGGTATTAAAAGATGATTAAAAGAGATTAAAAGTAGAGGAAATACATTTTTGTTGAAAGCTCTATTTTACTTTAGTTCATAATATATTTGTGGAATTAGAAAAGATCTGTTATAACTTAGAAGTCTCTGGCACAATGATTGTTAAAGCCAGTAGAGGTAGATATGTTGCTGATTGAACAGAACTGCTCTTTGATAATTCTTTTCAGAAGAAAGTCAAAGTTTGATACTGATTGTTCACACCAGTTTCAGTGCTACTCATTAGTAGTCCCAAATGTTAAGAATTTAACTTTCTAAGGATATCTTCAATGCAAAAGCTATTATGTGATTGTTTTTGGTAGTCCCTGCCTTATAGTTTTGTTGGCTTTCATACCACTTCCATCTGTCTAGAAAACAATTAAGATGAGAAACACAACTCTATCAATTGCAAACTCATGGCAATTAATTACTCTAAACAGGTTTTGTACTGAGAGATGGGGAAAGTAATTGTATATTTAATTTCCTGATCTGTTATTATCTAGGAATTGAAGACAATAATCACATGTGGCACATAAATACATATAAACTCTCAAAAATGGAATTTTTGAGAGGAATATCTGGTATTGTCAGTGTTTTTAAACTCAGCTTTTTTTTTTTTTTTTTTTTTTTCAAATAATGCTTCCATCTTTTAGATAGAGCTAATACTTTCCAATATAAATTGAATGCCTTTTTAAACTCAGCTTTTTTTCAGGTAATGCTTCCATATTTTGATAGAGCTAAACTTTCCAATATTTGTTGAACATAATGCCTGTAGGTTCTGAAAAGATTAACAAAACTTGATCTGAATATTTTGAGCAGTTTCCATAATTACTTAAGAATAAAAGTATCATACTGATAGTATCTGGGCATATACTTTTAAACCATGATTTTTTTATACCCTTGTAAATAGTGTCAAGGTACAAAAATAATATTGATAAATAATGTCTTACTCTCTTTAAAAGCCCTGATGGTCTGATTTTATAAATCAAGAGACTTGTTTTATTCAATAAGTTCCTTAGTTTACTTCAGATTTAGTTGTCAAAATTTTGTTATAGTAATTGTTATCACTTCGTTCATAGGGGCCCAAATGCTGTGTCATCCCTGATAAATCTTGCTGCCAAAAAGCAACATTAATTATTTCTGCTCCATCTAGTAGACATCAACATCAAAATTTCGTCTCAGCTTTCATCTTATGGTTGAAGTAAGCCCATTCATCATCTTTTTAGAAATGAATGGGATTGTATCATGAAATATTTTTTGATTGGCAGGCTTCATGGTAGATGTGAATAGGCAGTGGTCAGCAAAGACCTTGCAGATTTATTTTCTTGGTCGTGCTTCTGCTTCCAGTAACTCACTACATCTTTGTGCTGCAACTTTTAGAGGTCAGAGAAGTGATAGTATGTGAGTAGCAGCTAGGCTGATTTCTAAACCATCTTCTTTATAACCCATTTAGTTTCTTGTTTTCTAAGCATGTGGAAGGGAGCCAGAAATATAAAAATTGCAACTATTTTACCATCCTAGTTTTCTGGGGCCATTGAAGTGTGCCCAATGTCATAGCTGGTATGTAAAGGAACTGATTAAAAGTTTACATGTGAAGGGATAGCTTCTGGCATAGAAATTCTTCATTTATGGGAAGAGTTCTAGCAGATTCTTAACTAACCCCTAATGACCAACTCCCGAGCAATAGTAGCAGTCCACTCATTAAGGACTCCCCATTGACAGTCGCTGTTGGAGAGACGTCGCACCAGGATACAAGTTGCTCAAGATAGGGAGTAATTTCATAATTTTCAATAGAAATGTCCTCCACAAATTTATTAACCTAAAACTTCCTGTCCTGACCCTAGAAGAATAAAATGGTTTTGAGAGTTGAAAATATTAGACTAAATGAAATGAGTTTTGTAGGTCTTTATATTCTGAAGTCTAATTACCATTAAATATATATGACTAAACACTGAAGAAGATATATTGTCACTGCCAAACTTTTGAATTGATTAAATTTTGGTTCCTGTCCTAATATGATAGTCATTTTTAACTTGATTATGTTAATGCAAAATATGTCACACAGAGAACCCTGAAACATTCTGCCTAAATTGAATAATGTTTCTCATGAATTAGTTTAATATTTCACAGATGTAGTCTTGTCCATGTTCTTTGCCCTGTTTGCTGAGCACTACTTTGTGTTATATTCTTTGGTGAACACGAAATGGAATAAATGCTTTAATGTAGGCATAATACTTGATTGTATTCCCTGTAAAGAAGTGTTCACTGTAGATATAATAAATGCTTTGTAAGAGTGGTGTGTTCCAGAACAGACTTGAAGAGTCTCCTATTGAGTGTACACATTTCATAGGTATGATTGAAACCAAGTGGGTTGTGTTCAGTTCCTCAACTGATGGACTGCTTTCATTCCAAAAACTAAATGGAAAATAGTCCTCACAAGGTTTCCAGAGACTTTTGTTATCCATTTACCCACACAAGCACTCTGAGCATTGCTTTGCTCTTTATTCTAAAAAATTCTTCAGCTCATTTTTTCCAAAGTCATATATAAAAATTAAAGTACTCTGAAAAGCAGTTTGAATCTGTAAGAGAAAATAATAATGATACTTCCTGGAAAGAAACGAACTTCTCTCCATATCTGTTTCATGCTGTTACTCCCTTTGTTAATAGCCCTGTTTTCATTCACCTAAATCCTCTTACACCTCAAGTTCTAACTTCACTCCTGTTTCCTTAAAACCTCACTCTAGGGTAGCACCTCCCTGGTCATCTATGAACTCTAATTGTCAGTGCATTAGGACCATACACAGTCATGCTTTTATGCCTTGTATCTCTCAAAGAGCATCTAACTTGGTGCTCAATAACTATTTATTGACAAATTAATTTCTTTTTAACCTATTACTTTATTTTAAGTTGATTTTATGAATTGAAAATTGTTGTACACCTTATTATGCAATCGATCACTGCCAGAGGGACAATAATTGTCTTTCCATATGTCTTCTCTTACATAGAACCTTTTGTAACCACATGAATTCACATTTTCCAAACACTGCTATTTATTGCAGTGTATTGTCTAGCCAAAGCTGTATAACTATCCTCAAAGAGACATAAGACAACAATGTTGCCATTATTCCTGTGTTAAACAATGAAAATAAGCTAGAATAATCCAGAAATAAACCCAACCTATAACAGGTCTTAAACATCTTTGACATACACTCATCCACCTCTTACGGATTTTCAAACTTTCAAAGTAAGAGGGTGGATCAGCAGAGGCAGACTCTACTGAACTGGAAGAAATAATGCTCCCTGACAGATTTTCTCCTTTTTTGAAAGCTTTGAGGTTCTTGCATTTAACCTTTTCAGAGGTGACACAACCTTGATGGACCACTTTTGACACCCAGTAACCCACAAAAACATGCAGATCTAAAAACTTTCAGATCTAAGAGTGTGAGCCACAACTTATAATATGGAATGGAATCTCCTATCACAAAGAGGAAGAAACACCATTCTTCTCAAATATATGCATCTAAAACCATCATTTCTCCTTTCATAATACCTTTGTAGAAAGTGTCTTCTTCAAGCGTTTGAATTTAGATATTGAATAGAAAAAGTTATAAATATTTTTAAATTCATCCTGAAATTCTGTTCTAGCAAGAGCTCCCAAGTTTTCATCTTCTGTTTAAATTACCTTTTCCTTTAACTTAACTAAGGAAAGGTAAAATGTTTTTTAAAATATTATATGAAAAGGTGAGTACATTTTTATAAATGCAGTTAAGGAATTCAACACTCTAAATACACTTTATTCAACTATGTGCTTAACACATAAGTAAATATTTTGATGATTTCAAGAAAAAGGTAAAATGATCCCAATACTTTAATTTCAATCCCTCTAAGTTTGTAAAGGATTTGTTCCTTCTGAAATGTTATCCATGCATTATGAACAAAAATGATCTCTAACAACTAAAATCAGCCTCTCTGCCTCAGAAATAAAAACAAGGCAGTCACGTGGAAGGAGAGAAGGAAGCAGACATTTCTTAACAGGGTAAGATGAATGTATTTCTTACCTATGTATAATTTGATAATATATTTTCTTTATCCATAGGCAGAGGATGACTGTTAAATCAAATTATCCTTAATAACTTTTTAAAAAATTGCCTACTGTCTTCAAAAAAGCAATGAAAAAATGGTTCTTTTGCATGATTAGGTGAGGGTTGCAACTTCCTAGATTCCCTCAATACCATTTATATTAAGCACTTCCCTAAAAAACCATTTTATCAATTACTATGATCACTTAAACTTCTCTTCATTTTTATAGGGTGTGGATATAAAAACCAAACAGTACTGACTTTGACCTAATAGGCCTGATTTGAATTCTAGTATGATTATTTCCTTTTAAAATTGCATATTTAAGTATAATTTGCATACCAAATATTCATACATTTCAGATTGCCATTCTGGCTTTTTGTGTGTTTACAGAGTGGTATAACCATCTACACAATCTAATTTTAGAATATTTCCATCATCCCCAAAAGAAACCTTGTGCTCGTTCTCAGTCATTTCCTATTACCACCCCCACTTAGACAACCAGAAATCTACTTTATGTCCCTGTGAATCCTAGTATTAATAACCCAATTTTTAAAACATGCATATTGTCATTCAGAGAAGTGAAGCAGTAGTCCCAAGAATAAATAGCTGGTAATTCCATATTTTACATGTAAATAATGGTTATGGCAAACCCGATAAATCGTGCCCTACTATTTCTCCTGTTTTACAAATGTGGAACTAACTTGTGGCACAAAAAGACGAAGTAACTTTCTCTAAGTTACACACTTAGAAAATGGTAAGAGAGTGCAATTTGTAGATAGAGTTCTGGTATTCTTACTAATTGTGCTGTGTGTTAAAACTGCTTAGAGTAGGGGAGAGAATTAAAGGTGTGAAGGATTTATCTTCAAGTAGTTTATATTTAAATAAAAATATGCTGAGCATCAACTATGTGCAAAGCATGTGCTGGCATTGGATAGAAATAGAAGGAGTAAAGTGCTCTAAAGCAGGGGTGTCCAATTGTTTGGTTTCCCTGAGCCACCTTGGAAGAAAAATTGTCTTGGGCCACACATAAAATATATTAACAATAATGATAGCAGATGAGCTAAAAAAGTGCAAAAAAATCTCATAATGTTTTACAAAAGTTTATGAATTTGTTATCAGGCCACATTCAAAGCCATTTTGCACCATATGAAGCCCTTGGGTCATGGGTTGCACAAACTTGCTCTAAAGTATTTCTCAAAAGAGTTGGGAAGAATGGCAGGATACTCATAAGTGGTGATGGGTGTGTTTTGTGACTCAACATGTAACTGAACAGAATTATTTTCTCTGGCATCTTTAGAACCTAGAGAAATTTTTGTTTGCCCTTTAAACTGTACACTATATCCTTTTTTCTAGTCCTATTACATGTACCAGAGGAAAGAGGGTTGATTTTTGTACGTTTAAGTTTTATTCTGGACAGGGAAGTAGTACAGTAGAATAAAAACACAAACGCAAAGCCACAAATGAAACCCTCCCTAAACATCCTTTCCATAAATATCAGACAACACTGATAGAATAAAATTCACAAATTGTTATTTTTGTCCTTACCATAGACTTAGGGCTCATTCAGCAGGCTAAATGCACAAGATTATTATAATCAGCTGTTGTTTAATTTAATGAAAATTAATCTGTGAGAAATGTAGATCTTTCTCTTGCATATTTTCCTTCCTCCTTCTCCCATACGCCTCTTCCCCAACTATGAACATTTCAGCCCAAGCAATCTATTTTGCATTTAATATCCTTTATTGCAATAAATATTTTTGTTTATACTGTGTTACCTTTTCACCTAAATTACATGCTAATGTGTTCTCAATGGGAAAAACAAACAACTCAGCACTTTCATATCTCTGACAAAAAAAAGCGAATTGCATGTTTTACTTTTTATGGTTTCTTACTGCTTTTTAAATTCTGTCATCTAATGGGACTAATGTTCATGGTTTAGGAGTATATTTACCATAAATAGCTTTAGCAGTTATCAAACATCACTGCTTCATTTCGGCGTTTAACCAACCTCAACCACTATTTATTGCCTCATATACTTCTCTACTGGGAACATTACACCTTAATTACCCCAAACCCTATCTCTAGGTCTGATTTAGAAAGCCTAAATGGAAATAACCATTTCTTGTTCCATTTATGTAAGAAGTCAGTACCTGTGCCTAAACAATCAGAGATCAGGGCCATGAAATCAGCAGAGTGTATCTCAGTGACCCAAAAAAATCCAAGCGCTATGGCAATGGAAATGCAAATTCTCTTATCTGCAAGATGGGAGTCAGGGCGAGGTTGTCAAATACCTCCTCCAAATGCTCACATCTCTGTCAAAGTGTAGTGATACTGAATGATGCTGGGGAAGGGTAGAAAACAGTGATGATTTGGAAACTGTTGATTGACTTTGACTAAATTAACACAGCTGAGAGCTTGTGCTTTAACGGTCTATCTGTGTTTCACCCCTAGTAAACTCAAATACTATTTTTTCTAGTGCTTTTCTATAAAAATAATACTTGGGGAGGGTGTAATACTTTTCAGATGGTAGGACATTATCTTATAAGATGAAATTAGGAAATGGATTAAGTAGATTAAGTGTGTTTCTCACCTTAAACCCTTTGCCTAAATTTTTGTTTTCTCGGTTTTTTAAGATTCAGCCTGAAGAGCTCCTTCTCTGAAAATTTTTACCTATTCACCTTTATAGAAATAATGGAGCTTTCCTTGGACACCCTGTGTCTCTTCAACTTTCTGCAGTGAGTGTACTGGTTACTGACTCTTGAATCCCCTCTACACGTCATCTTGACCACTTTATATTCAAAGTCAGGATTCAGTGTACGTTTTTTGAAGGAAAGAATGTTTGATCAATTGACCAATAAGACAACACAAGGTGCTTCACGTGCAGAAATATGGATTAATATGTACTTTTACTTTCACATGGCACTACAAGGTCCCATTGTTATTAAAGTATAGAAAGAATGCCTTCATTATTTTGTTAAGATATTTAAAATATTTAGAACTACCTTCTCCACCCTCAGCAACTCCAGTAGGCCAGCTGTTCTGCCCCAGTGATGAAGATAAGATTTGTTAATGATATGTCCTGCTGAGATTTGCATTTAAAGTGATATATATTATGACATAACTTCCTCTTTGGGCTCTGAGTCTGACTGCCTCTGCACTAACTCCACATTCAACATGTCTTCTGCCCTGTTCTGGACTCCACCTTCAGCCATTCAACTGATCTAGTCCTATTACATGTACCAGAGGAAAGAGAGTTGATTTTTATAATGTTTGCAACAAAAATAGCAAGTCCAAATGATGTTTTCTTGTTGGAGATAAAACCACAAAACCAATTTGTCTTTATTGAGAACATTTTTTTTTTCTTTTTTTTGAGACAGTCTGTCTTGCTCTGTCACCCAGGTGGGAGTACAGTGGCACAATCTCGGCTCACTGCAACCTCCAACTCCTGGAATCAAATGATTCTTGTGCCTTGGCCTCCCAAATAGCTGAAATTACAGGTGCACACCACCACACATGGCCAATTTTTGTATTTTTAGTAGAAACGGGTTTTTCACCATATTGGCCAGGCTGATCTTGAACTCCGGACCTCAGGTGATCTGTCCACTTCTACCTCCCAGAGTTCTGGGATTACTGGCGTGAGCCACTGCACCTAGCTTATTGTGAATACTTCTAAAAAACAGAGAAATATTCTACCAGAATAGACACTCATAGACAAATTTTTAGTAAAGCTTTGGAGTATTAGGAGCCATCATTTCCAGCAAACCACAGGTAGATATTGAAATGTGAGATGGGCAGATTCAGAGATTCAGGGACATGTGGATGACAATGTGAGTAATATGTCACTAAGGTCAACCGTTGGAAAACGGTAATGAATTTTCATAGGTTATGAGGTAATGGTATAAACATGAAAAGTTCTTGAAGGCCCCTAATATATTAAGCCATCTTATATAATAAGGTGAAGAAGCTAGAAGAATGTTTTGTTTTGTTTTTGTTTTTGGAGTGTTTTCTAGATGGAGTTTTGCTCTTGTTGCTCAGGCTGGAGTGCAGTGGCGTTACCTCAGCTCACTGCAACTGCTGTCTCCCGGGTTCAGGCGATTCTCCTGCCTCAGCCACCCATGTGTGCACCACCACACCTGGCTAATTTTTTTGTATTTTTAGTAGAGACGGGGTTTCTCCATGATCTGCCCACCTTGGCCTCCCAAAGTACTGGGATTACAGGTGTGAGCCACTGTGCCCGGCCTAGAATAATGTTTGTAGATGGGTTATATGTAAGGCTCGAATGTCTATATGGATGATTTAAACAATCATGCTTCAATTATAACTCCAAGAGCTTCTGTACATTCTGTTAATTTTATTTCTTCCCATTATATTTTTCTTCTTCCTTGATCTTTATCTCTTCTCTGCAAATAGTCTTCTGAACTTTGTAAACAATATGTTGGGCTCTTCAATATGTCATTAGATTATCATGTTATCCTCAAATTACCAAATTGTTCAGATCTCCATTTAAGTGTTCCCACCATGGAGGGGTGTTTTCTAACCTTTACCTAAAGTGTCCTCTGTCTGTTCTTCTCTATATCAGAACTCAATTTCTTTATTTCATATTACTTTTAGCTATCTATGTATATTTCTGTTTATTACTCCTCCTCTGTTTGCCTCTAGACTCTTAGCTCCATAATGGAAGAAAACCATTCTGTCTTGTCCACTATTATATCCCTATCACTTAGAATGGTTACCGACATATGCAAGCAGCATAATGTGTATTTGGTGAAGCAAAGACTGAATGAATGATGTTTTCTCTCACACAATGAGCTTTCCTCTATGGCTCACTAACTCTAACAACAAGATTTGAGTTACTTGTAAAATTCACTGATGTGAAACATGGTGTTTCTTAAATGAGATTATGTAAAATGTTCCAAATTTTCAGGAGAAGCTGAGCTTAAAAATTGATACTATAACATTTGGCTTAAGTGGTTTCAGAGAAAAAAAAATGGCCACAATATCTCAAATTTGAATTAGAGTGAGGGACTGCATACTAATTCAGTTCTATTTAATTGAATCGATTTGGATTCAAAATATTAAATAAGGTACAGTCTATGGCATACAAAAAGATAAGTAGGACAGCGTTTACTCATTGTAGGAGCTTCCAGTCTACTGAGGGAATACAACAATTACTTATATAGAACAATGTAATGCAAACAGAATTTGACTATGTGTCATGGTAAACACGTATATAGGGAAATGTGGTCATTTGGTTTGGAGTATTAAGGAAACGTAACCAATGAAATGGGCCTTGTGGAGTATGAAATGCATGGAGGAAGAAAAAATATAGCATATATAAAGATGAAAGAGTCAGAGGGGCTCAGGGGGTACTATGTAGCATAATTTGTCTAGAATTTATGGCAGTTTAGGGAGCTATTTAGAAACAAGACTAGCAGTGGGGATGGGAGAATCTATGGGGAAGTCTTAAATTCTCAGTACTCTGAGGTTCCTCTGCAGGTTTAAATCTTGTACTCTATCCACTCTAAGCAATACCCACTGTTATAGTTTTGATTTTGTTTTGAATTTTTCTTGAAGGAGAAGGACAAATTAAACATTTGTACTGAAATGCATTTTAAATTGCTATCCTCTAATATGTCATATTATTTGTGAAAATAATTTTGTAGTGTAATAATGACTTAGATTTCAATGTGTTCTCCTATGTTGAAAGACATATTTTCCCTTATGAAAACCATTCATGATGGGATAGAATGGAGAGTATCTAGTGCTCCAAGGATTAGCTTAAATTGTAATCTAGGATTTCTTTCCTGCATTCTTGGCAATCCTTCAATTATTAGCTTAAATGTTGTTTCCTTGGGTTTCCCTTTGCTGACACACTTACTGTCCAACAGAGCTCCCAATTATGTATACTGTTGTCTGTTGTTTCCTAGGATACTTGCAGCATTTGTAATTGCACTTACAAATTCTGGCTTATGAACTTAACTCTAAGTATCAAGAGACTGGACCCTCTAGATTAGTTCAGTATATCCAGCAGCTCACATAAGATGTGTTGCCAAAGTAAGTCAGTAATTATTTTTGCAATTAATTAATGGCCAAAGGGCTTTTTGTAACAATTCCAGAAATAGTAGTTATTATAATTATGAAGATTACATGTATGAATCCAAATGTCTTTTATGCATGAAAAAAAAATTCTTAGAATGAGGATCTGCAATCCTACATGTTCAGTGTTCCAGCTTGAACAGGTGAAGTAAATGTTGTGCTTACAAATCTTTAGTTTTCTATTACATGTCTATAGATCTGTATCTATAATCTACATGTATCCATATATATATAATCTTTGTTTATCCATTAAAATAAAAATGATAGAAGAGATCTCCTTTTTAATGTTGGAGTCTAAGAGTTGTATTTTATAGCAGTGAACATTTGAATTAATTTCTGCTATTGTCTTTTATTCCAAATTACTGTCTACAAGAAATAGCTATGTGTGTTCCAGAATGCTGAGCCAAACAAAATGAACAAGTTTTAAAGTAAAATAGCTAAATTGCTATAGCAATATTGAATTTAACTATTTTCTATATTATTTTGGCCCAGTCTAGCTAAATAAATATCAGGGTCATGTTTGAAAATAATTCCATATATTACTTTCCTGGTTCTGTGCTTTCTGAGATTACAACCAACATAACACTTTTTGCCCTCTTTCCCATTGAGAGAAACAAAGGTCCTATTTATTTTGGTTTGTCTTTTTCCTGCAGATGAGGGCACTTTTTCTTTCGCCTTATGACGGATCTAAGCAACTATCTAGGCAGTTGGATTTAAGATTTAAGTAAGCTCTAAATTTGATTCCTTTTGTGTATTCATTAACTTCATGCAGACAAAGCAGATGGTCACTTGTATAATTACTTATGTGTTTATAAAGAAAATCAATTAGCACTACCACTATGGAGTTCTTACCTTTTTCCTCTTTAAATTCTCATCAACAAATGTATTGATAGAGTCAGCTTTTGGCACTGCAAATTTCCATACTTGTGTGTAAGCCAGGGATCGTCACACATGTTAAAGAAGCTTGAAAAGAATCAAGAAAAGCCCAGTGGAGACCTTTAGAGAGAGGGAAAGGAAGAAATGAGAATGGTAGAGAAAAATCGTGAGGGATTAGAGCAGCACCTTGAGAGCATACTTGGACATCTGCCATTACATGTGAGGGGGAGGAATTTTTCTGCATTTCTCTAAAAGGCTTAAAGTAAGGGGTTATTGGGTGGACCACACATGACATATTAAAGGTATTTTTTGTAAGATACAACAGTAATGTGAACAGTCCACTGAGAGTCTGAGGATATTCTGAGATACACTCAGATAATCATTATTTGTAGAAATTGCTCACTCATTGGGTTGTCTAGAGTCATGGAAAATGAAAGCAGGTAGCTTGTAGGTTTTCTCTTTAGCTTTTCACACACTTCATTCTGGACCTAAACCAACCTGATGCTAGATTTGAACAAAGGGCTCACCAGGCTCTTTCAAATGTGCCATATCACTGGGCATTGGAGGAAAATGTTAATAGGAGTTTTAAGTTTTGGTTTCCAAACTCATTATTTCATTTTAGACTTACATACTCAAGTAGACACTTTTGAGATTTTTTTAACTTATTATAATTATAATTTAGGATTTTAATAAAACTAGTTCTCCAAAAGACATGTTGACTATTTTTAGTTGTCTGATTTTTCAATATTTTCTGCAAATATTCTTAAATGAAGAAAAGGAATACTCACATGAAATAAGATTCCTGATTTTTCTACAGGTCCAGTGTTTAAGTACCATAAGGGAGTCAAGAGAAGTTTATCACAATTGGTGGTTCCTTTCAATGCAAGGATATAAAGAACACAGATACTGATTTTCATAGTTTTATTATGATTGAACTGGTTTCCAGTGTGTTTGTGATACACTCAAGACTTTAACAAGCACTTTTATTTTCATAATTTAAAAGTCCAACAGGCAAAAAAAACATTACTAAGAACATGTAACTTATATTTATGTGCTTTTAAAATATTTCCAGATTTGTAAGTCCTACAAAAGAGGTGATATTAAGCTAAATGGTGTATTTGCACTTCTAAACTCCTCAAGTTGAATTTGGACAAACCCAAATTTCTCATTTTCCTTATCATTGTCTTAAAATAAATTATTTTCTTCCCAGTGTTATTTTTTTTTATAATCAATCAGTATTGATTTTTTTTTAATACCTGAAACAAAAAAGCACTCTGTTAAGTAAACAGTATTAAACTTGTTTATTCCTTTCTTTGGTTTATGCTACATACTAACATAGACTACACACTGGAATCTGTTTTGAATCATGCTACATATATTCTGCAACTGAATGTTTTCACTCAACAATATGTTTGAATATTCCCCTATGTTTCTAAATCTAAAGATAAAATGCATATTTTTCAGAACTATATGATGTGGAATTACAAAATATAAATACATCTTTAATTATGCCCCTGTTAGTTTTTTCTCCCTTATTCTCCATTTTAAGCAGATTGTAGTGAATACACTACAAAGGTAGATGACACACACCTTTGATTGTGTATTTTTGTACTCCACATTCCTAAAAGCAAAATTACCAGGTTATAGAGATTCCACACTTAAAATTTGCTAAGTCTTACCAAATAGCTCTCTAAATATTGTCTCCGTTTATAATTCCAGCAATGTCCTACATGAATGCCCTTTCCCCACCCCGTCACCAACAATGTACCTGTTAGAAAGGAGTCTTCCTGCTTGAACTCTTTGAACTCACACTCCCCTATTTACTGGGCATGCTCTCTTCAAATGCTCATATCCTCATTCATGATCTTATTCTTAGAAGCTGAACTTAACTTCTCCTCCCAATCTTACATTTTTCTGCCTTTTGTCCACCCATTACACATTTGCTGACATTTTCTTCACATTACATTTCTCAGGGCCATAACTTTTTTATTTATATTGCTTTTCTTCCTGGTGATATTTTTCTGTCACATATTTATTTGTTTGGTAGACTCACACCTGCTGGAGAAAAAAAAATATTTGATATGGATGAGGTAAAATGTTGGGATGTATCCAAATTCCCTATATAGAAATTTAGTTGGGAAAGGAGTTCATGGCAAGATGGCTACCTCAAGGCAAGAGGTGAAGAATCTTTATGGTAGAATTCCCAATATATATTGGTTGTGTTGGGTGAAGGTGGGACTTTTACTACACATTAACTACTTGTTCAGTAGATTTTTGGCCAGTTGATAAAAATTGGAATCAAATAATTGAGCTAAATGAGTCATTTTAAGTATTCTCTTTGAGGTAAGTTACTAAGAGAAATAAAATAACCAATCATTTTTTCTTGGCACAGAGGCGTCTTTTAATGACAAAAGTTGAATTGTAGGAGATGTGATGTCTTGGTACTTCACCCTAATCACTTATTCAGAATGGTAATTGTACTACTTGGTACAAAAATAGAAGAACATTTATTGTATAATGGCACCTATCAAAATAATGTTTTCCTATTGTTTTCAGTAACTTTTATGGCTTACACACAAGCTAGAAAGTAAGATTGTATATCTTGATTAGAATTATTAAGGTTTCAACTGATAATATACTTGTTATAGCATTAAGATTTATTTTGTCAATTGGAACTGGTGAGATGTGTCACATTTATTATAATTTTATAGGCAACTGCCATAAATATGTATTTTATATTCACATGACTATATATGGGATCTGTATGTGTGTATGTGTATGTACATATTACCCACACATACACACAGAAAGATAATACTTAATTATGTAACTCAATGGGAAAAAATTAACAGGACATTGATAAGCATAAGCATTCTAATCAAGTAACTGATTTGAAAGCTTAGTGTCCAAACTGAAAAGCAGAATACCTACTCCTCTGACACCATATAAGTTTATGCCTTTAGTTCTTCTGATTTCCTCAGTCATAAAGCTTAGTGACAGACCCAGCATCGGTGGCCAGGTGTTAAGAATGCTTCCTGACTTTTACTCTGTAATTTGTCCACAACAAGAAGAATCCAACAATCCTCTATGTCTGTATTTTCATCTTTGTACTCATAAAGAATAAGGAAAAGTTGCTATTACTTATGCTAGATGGAAAGTAGAATGGGTTTTAGACCATCTTAAATGGAATCAGTGTTTCAATAAATGGCTGTTGCCTGTCCATCTGCCTTTCTTTAAATGCTTGCTGTAAATTGAATAGATAGGCAGAGAGCCTCCTTCATATCAATGAGTGAAATCTTTTAAAGACAATTAAGCAGTCATGAGAATTGTGAGGCATTATAAGTGAAAGAAGGAAGAAACCCTATGTCAGCAGAAGGGCTACCACTGACATAGTGAAAAACTGTAATACCTCAAGGAGAATGCTGTATTGGCAGATACTTTCATGTTAATGTAATCTGATACCGTATAGCTTATATAGTATTTGCCACTCTTATTGCCATTATCTTTTGTGTTAACTCTAAATATGTCCTTATGTGATATATATCAAGCTTTCTTGATACCTTTATAAAAGTTAGAATAAAGCTGTATTAGGCTGAGGGATGTAAGAAACACCTAAGTGTAGTGTAAAGAAAAGAAAAAACTCCAGACAAATACCAAGTGTGCTTTTATTTTTTAATCTGTGTGCTAGCAGTTACGTTAGTGCATTGCATATCATAACATACGGAAAGTACTAGGTTTTCTGTGAAATGCTTTGTTGACCATCAATCTTTTCTGGATTGATTGTTCATGCACTTAGTACTAATACTTGTTAGAAAAAAAAAAAAGATCTTTTTTAGTAATCAACTTTCTTTCTGGATTTCTTGAATATAGTGGCTTCTTACATTTAATAAAAATAATATTTTATCAAATAACAGTTAAAGTGTAGTTAAAATTGACCAGTGTTTTGAGATATTTAGAAACTATTGATTTAAACAAATTATTTCCACCCAAAGTATTTCTACATTTTAATAGAAGGGGAATTAGTCAGTTAAGTTCAACATTTTATTTTTAAACTGGTACTTTTCAGGCCTGATAATTTATGCTTCTAAGTTTTTAATAAAGGCAATAAATCTTCTTTTTATTAGTCCATTGTAAACACACTCGTCTTTTAAGTATGCAGTTTTCATTGCCCAATAGTGACTCATCTTAGACCAGAAGCTTCCCTTTCATTGATGTCAGTGTCACATTATTTGTCTTGGAAATGAAGAATGTTATGAGACCTCCAACAATAGCAATGTTTGCTACAAAGTACACTTTTTACATGCACTACGAATAGCAATGTCATAAGCTTTAGACTGGTAGTAAGTGTAAGTAAATTATTCAAATTTCTATTCCGTATCTTTGTGACAAAATATTTTGCGAATGGATTAAAAAAACCTATTTGCTAATTATTTAGGATTTTTGAAATTCACGTACATAGTAGAACAAGTCTCACTCTTTTTTTTAAGAAGAATGTTCAGAAAAGAACTTTTTATGCCAGTTGCTGAAACTGCTGAGTAAAGATCAGTTCGTTATGTGTAAATCAATACTTGTGAGGGGAATTGGGGTGCTTCAGCAAATCCGGAGAACCTTAGAAAAGGTAAGAAACCACAGAATAAAATGGTCACTCGTGATAGTAGAATACTACCACAGTGGAAGGCCTGGATTTTGACCACTATGTTAATAATAATAGATGGCAATTATACACATACTTATGCATAGGCCTTAGATTATTCAGAGTAGAAAAACTACTGGAACACAGAACCAGAGAATTTCAGTAGCTTGGCATTAAAAAAGGTTTATTTCTTTATTGTCCAGTCACAATCGAGGGCTGGCCCTGGAGGCTTCAGAGTTCTAGGATCTTCTATTGGATCTACCTTTCCCTGTGGCCTTTGCATTGTCCTTGTTCCTCTGCAGCAGACCAGGGAAGGAGCAAAGCCGATCATTTCCCAGGATGCGTTTCAGGACCTGTTTTAGGGCTGTTATGTATCATGTCCAGCCACAATCCATAAACCAGAACTCATTCACATGGCCACACCTACCAGTAGGAAAAGCTGGGAGATGCAGTGGAGCTTTCTGCCCAGAAAGATGTAGGAAATAGTTTGTGAACATCTAAGCAGTCTCTGTTACAGATCTTTATTATCTGAGTTTATTTCTGTCATTGTATCTTTAAAAAAAAAAAAAAAAACACAAAATATCCCAAAGTGGTTATTTTACTTCAAGGAATTAAAGAGAGTTAAACATACAAACAAAATTATCGATAAACAAACCTATAAACCACCACAGATCTTCTGAATGAGCTTTTACTCTGTTGAAAAACCCAACATTTTTTTTTCTCATCCAAGTGTGTGGACTGCTACTTTCTATAGTAGAATTTTGATTTTATATTATGTGACCACACATGGGCACAAGCAAAGAACATTTGTTTAAACAGTGGCATTCCTAAAGCTCAAGCTTCTATGTACATATGTGCTGGCTGTACCATGCACAGCTCTAGGAGCCCATTTGCATACACTACCATGTAAATAGTACCCTAAAGTTATGGGCCCTGCAGGGCCTCCACAACTGACCTAAGTACAACAATTTGCATGATTAAGACTTACACCAAAAGAATCCAACTCCTTACAAAGCTTAATATTTGAAATACTGCAGAGAGTGAAAGGACCCTTTGCCTCAGTGTAAAACACTTGGTTTTGAATCCCTGCTGTGCCAAGTATTTACTGTGATATTGGCCATGTTGGTTAACCTACAAAAGCTTGACTTTTTCCACCAGAAAAGTGAATATATACAAGATGGCATACCTGCAATGCCTAGAAATAAGCGGACATTTATAATTCCATTTCCAAATCCCTTTCCTCAACAAGGCAGAAAAAAACCTAAAAGACAAAGTTTGCAGATGCTGCCTACATTTGTAAGATGAGTGCAGAGGAGCGTTTATATGAATTTGGCTGGAGCATCAGGGATTCTTAATAGAAACTGACAGCCATGGTATACAGACAAAAAGATACTACATCAAACTAATCAGTCTTTCACTTCAATGCCCAACACATTTTTATTGCCTATGATGTGCTAGGCAATTTTAGAGTACTTTTACACATGTTCTATTTTTGTTTACTTAGAAAATTATATGTACAGAGATTACTATTGCTGTTTATTCTTCTCTTACCCAAAACTTAGTTTTATTTACTGTGGGGAATGAGTGTTAATTACCAAGCTACAGAATAATGTGTGAGCATGATCCCTCTGACAAGAAACGCTCAGTAGACTGTTAGCTGCCAGTGTCTACCACTTTTACTGGTGGTGTACCATCGTTCCTGTACCATGTACAAGAAAAAAACTGTAATGTTTTCTTTACAGTTGCAGAAGTCAACATCATGGTCCAAATGCAGAAACTGGAATGAGCCAGAATC
Organism: Saimiri boliviensis; assembly: GCF_048565385.1. NCBI lineage: Eukaryota > Metazoa > Chordata > Mammalia > Primates > Cebidae > Saimiri > Saimiri boliviensis. Next base: position 96,789,415 of record NC_133453.1, read on the forward strand.
CAGAAGTCCTTTCTCTCTCCTATTTGTCCTTACTTGGACATTCATGACCACATGCTCTACTTAATGCGGCTGTCTTATAGAAACTGCCCCCCCAACCCTGAAAAAGAGTAAGAAATTCAGTGAGTGTCTAACATGCCAACTCTTGTTGGCAGTGGCCTAAGAGACAGAGAGACACAGGAGCAAGTAAGATAGAAGTCATTTTAGTCCTTTCATTGATCTCTCCTTTCATTTATATCAATTAGGGGTCTGGTTTACACTTTGTTTGCTTATGAATTAATTTGTGAAATTCAATCATTTTATCAATACCCCATACAGTGGCCTTCTGTTTTATCCATATTTCACTTTGGGTATTTTCAAAGCAGAGGCGTATTCTATTAGCATTCACATAATGAATGTCAACATGTGTTCCATACTTTTAATTTCCTGTCCTCAAGAGTGTGGACTTTGTTGCCAAAGAGACAGAGGCTCAAATCCCAGGCTTAACATTTACTGACAATGTGGCCTTGGGCAAGTTACAGAACTTCTTGGAAAACCTGTTAACTCTTTTGCAAAATGAAAACAATTAGATAATATTTGCAGAGTTGTTTAAAAGGTAGAGAGAATGTATACCAAGCAAAGCCTGTACTACTCATCACTGACTAGATATATTATATATTACTTACGTCAGAAATTATTATAATAGTTGCAAAATAAATAATAAGGAAATTGTTCCATATGTTGACCAAATATTGAGCAAATAAATGCAGAACTCAGTTGATCACCAACTGCATATATAACCTAATTCCTATATAACAATATAAAGTAAAAGAGAAACTTCAGCTATAAGTGCTAATTTAGAAAGAAAATTTACAATCCAAACTGACGAAAACAAATAAAATGTGTCATCATAATATTTGCAGTTGGTATGAGAAGCTTCCTTGAAACGCAAGCATGGTGATGATGAAAGAGGTGAATGTTTTTAAATGAGAAAATTGAGATTCAAATTTTCACCTACTTTTATGAACTGTGATAGGAATAGAAGTGATTTAAAATTGGAAATCTAAAAGACAATCCTGAAGCACTGTGGGAATGGTACAATACTGGGACTGTTCTATTCCTGCTTACTCCTACACAGTCACTTCCTTTTTTTGTTGTTTTTTTTTTCCTTGGGTAATATTGTAATGTAGAAAAATGCATATTTGAATTTACAGAATGTCAGTAATCATGAAAACTAAAATGCATAGTTTTATATGCATATTTGCAAAAAGGAAGTTACATTTAAAAAGAACTCTTTAGTTTTCTCTTACTTTTTATATGACAATGCATATAGAGGAGAAAGTAAAAGGCTGCCTATAGAAAATTGGGCTCCATCCAGCTACTCTCAGGTATTTTTATATTTAGCACAGGTATGAATATTAGTATGTCTCTGTATGCCCAAGAAAGAAGCAAAATGGGTCAAGTCTAAAAGGTATTTTATCTTCTCTAACTTTCCTTTTTTTTTGGTAACTGTTACATTTTCATGTTAATTGAGTGCTTCTGTATCAGGATGGCCCTTGATACGTTTTGATAATTTAGGGTAAAGAAGAAAACAGTCATAAAGAGAAAAGAATAGAATTGATGAATCTCCCTGGAGCTTTTTGATTTTGTAATCTCCAAAAAATTTTGCTTTTTTAAAAAAGTACTCTGTCAAAGCTGAGTTTACGTTACATAAAATAGTTGAAAGTACCGGCAGGTATATGTTTGTAAAGCGTCTTAGTACTGATAAATGTTTTATCATTCTCATATCTTTTTCTGAAGCCTACTGTGTGCTCATCTCGCTGCTATGCAGGAGGAGCATGCAAAAATCAGCTCAGCCTCTGAAATAGATCACTGTACTGATTTATATCGGTACACTGGTTGCCTAAACAAGCAAGAGCTAGCCAGTTTACTTTGAGACTATACTGCATAAGGCAACTCACATTTGGTATGTGACTAATCATATCACCTAATTCCTTAATCTGTGATTCAGAATTAGAAATTCCGAGTAGAAATTCACCCATGGATGGGAGAATCTAATTTCTTTTTTCCTTTAATGTACAAATAAAGCAAGGGGTTGCTGTTTCTTATAGTAAGAGCAAAAAAAGGAATTACTCATTTGTCAAGTTCTAGACAATGGACCCAAGTAAAAATTTATGATAAGAATTATGTCTAAAGTTTAATTCACAAATTGTCCAAGCTATGGAAAAGTCTGTAATTATGAATTTATTCAAAATATGTCTTATCTATTGTATACCAGGCCTTTTGGTCTAAATTATGTCTAAATTCTTTCTTTTCTACATGGCTGGAGGATAAAATATGACCCTAGAAAGTTACTCACTTTGTTCATTTGAATGTCAATGTTGTTGAGGATTTGAAAGAATGAAAAAGCTAATTATTTGAATAAAACAATCTCAGCTTGTGGACAACTGTGCACCTGTATAGCATTTCTTACCTTTTGGAGAAAGATTTAAAGTCATTGAGCTGTCGAAAAACGAACTGACAGCTGATTTTTACAGTAAAGGAAAAATAAAGTTGTTCAATGAAACAGTTAATAATTTTTGATGATATCATCCTAAAAATACTGATGATATATACTTTCTCTCTCATTTACTTGGTATCTACTAACCGTTCAGCTGACATCCAAAATATAAACACTATTTTTTCTCTTCCAAATCCTTAAGACCTATCCTACTATCCTAAAAAAGATGGAATGTTTTATGGCTGCTTTCTGTGTAAAATAAAATGTCACCTAGAGGTTCAACTTGTTATTTAGTTATAAAAGATAAACCAATGACGATCTGGTCATTGCTATCATAAGATAAGGGATCTAAGGAATTGACTTTAATAATGGTGGACTTGAAAAGATGGTAATTATTCTATGCACCAAGAATTTGACCACAGCACAACCATTATAACAATGGCAAGTTTATATGGGTTGTGTTTCAGAATATGATGCATCTGGATATTGAAAACTCTTTTTTCCATCAGTTTTATTCTGTGTAGGTAGGAACATTTCAGTTACACCCAGTTAACCCAGATTAGTGTGCATCAGGGAGCATTCAAGATATAGTTTTTGACAGATTATAATTAGGTAGAAGTAAAAAAAATATTATCACTAGGTTAGTGTTTCACAAATTGGGATACATGAAACAATGGTGTCCCTGGAGATATTAAAAATGTTTGATAATGAAATTAGTTGATATAAAAGTATCAATTTATATCAAATCCCTCTTGAAGCATCATAATTCATAGAGAAATCAATGAGAAATCCTGGAATAAAGGTATTTTTCAATTTGGTTAATGAATCTTAACTGATAAAAACAATAAAGGCACAACTCCTTTCTTTGTGTGTCTGTGAAAAGAAAAAAGAAATTAGAGTCTTCTATCCCTGGATAAATTTCCACTTGAGTAATTCCAAATCATGGTGAGTTTAGAGAGAATTCAGGTGGTTAGACCAACACATTTCAACATTTTTAACCAGCCAATACGTTTTTACAGCTATAGATTGAGAAAGCCTTTTTGAACTTAGTATATATAGCTAAGGCAGGTCTTGCCAGGATTGCTGAAGAAACATTGTCCAATTTTTATTGCTATGAGTAACAAACACTTAAATCAAAAAAGTCATAATTCAGACTACCTGGGACAACAGAGATCAAATGATATACAGTTGTAAATAGAAAATTATTGAGTGCAGTATTGTTTTAAGAGGATAAAACTTCTGAGTTTGCTTCTGTTTATTCCAGCCATTCTGCCTGAAACATTCAGAAAAGAAATAGTTTTCAGCTTTCTGTCCTAATTAGCTCAGCCCTCACCAATGAACACAACAATTTTAGAGGTCATTATTATTCCTACCTACATTTTTACAGCACACTGACCTACGTGCTATTTAAATTCTGGGGTTTTAATTTCATCATGATTATTGCAGTTTTCCAAATGCCACGGGATGTAGATTACTGCCAAGTAAGGCTTATTATCAGCAGGCCAGGGTTATAATGTACCACAGACAGTAGCATTCAGTTAAGGCCAAAGTAGTTTATTTCATACGGCTAGCTTACAGCACACATTATGCAGGAGGAACTGCCTATTGACAAAACTACAGAAAAAAAAATGCATAAGTACAAAATCCTCTGTGGCATTTGCCTTGAAGTTGCATCCCAAATTTAACACTTAATTGATTTTACCATAATAAAAATAATCATCTTTTCCCCTACAACAAGGCATAGTGTAATTGTGTAGACTACTTTTAATTCAAATTGATAATCCTAAGCTTAAGACATGTGTAATATGCTTATTTTAAATTTAAAAACTGTGCTGGGAAGTTCTGAGAAATATATAATATGAAATCCTTGTAACATCTTTGCAAAAGTAACCTTTTGGATTTTATGTTCTCTTAAGCACTAAATTTCAGGTTGTGTCTCTTCTACTTTCCAGTGAACTGTGTTACTGAAAATTAAAATACTTAAAACACAAGCCAGCACAACAAAAGTTCATCCTAGTAATTCTAAAGCTTTTCAGTTCTTACAGAGTTTAGCCTTTGTCAATAGCCAAAATATTTGTTTGAAAAATAACTTTTTTGAGTTTCAAAGCAAATGAAAACATAAAACAAACAAAAAAGGCTTGCTTATTGTTTTTCTCTGCATAGCTAGGGTTTGTTTCCTCATTCATAAATATGGTTTTCAAAAATCATTGCCTCAGCCAAAAGTATTGCCCTTTTAAAAATGCTTTTCATGTATGCAGTTTCTACCTAACTGCTTTCCTTTACACCTCTTTTCTACATTTTCAAATGAAAAGTCATCTTGATTACATAAATTTGTTGTACTGGAATGAGCACAGAAAGTCAACACCAAGACAAAAGTATGCCAGATTGCAGGGTCTTTATTGCCGGCATCCACGGAGGACTCGCATCTCTCCAACGCGTGGCCCTGAAAGGAGGGTGTCGAGACCTTTTATGCCAGTAAAATACCTCAGGGGTGAGGGTGAGGGGAAGGGGTGGGGGTGAGGGGTTTCAGACATTCTGAAGGTCAGTGGACTTTGAATATTCTGTAAATGACCTCCTGGGTGGAGATCAAGGTGAGAGGCTTTGGACATGCCAAGGGCCAGGGGACTTTGGACAGTCCAATTGTTATTGTTACTTAAGTGGTTAACACAAGTTAAAATAAGCAGCAGTTTACACATTGCCTGGGTAGGGGGGAAATTACAGACCTTAGTTATTTATTACAAGTCGCAGGGGCCAAGATGGCATGGGTTTGGACTGCTTGCCTGTCACATCAGGGTTACAAAAAGCAGTTTCAACAGAAAGCCGAGGTATGGTTGAGGTATGCAGTTTTATGGGGCTTTTGGCATGTCACAAATTCAGTGCCACCTTTCGCATGAGTAGTCAGCTATGGTTGTGGCTTGGAATGACCATGTGCTCCTTGGAGCTCTTGTATAATGATAATGGCTTCCTTGTCACGGACAGGTCTCTACAACCTCCTCCCACAGGCAAGTTACAAATCTTGTTCTCAAACGTGCAGCCTTAATTAAAAGTATGAGAATTCAACTGCAAAAATACATAAGTCCAGGGAGAAAATAAGTCAAAAAAAATTTTTTTAATGGCACTGTTTCTAAGATATTAACAAATATGTAAGGAAATACTTCAGTCGAAGTGATAATGGAATTGGTGAAACATTCAAGTTTTTAGAACTGTTTCACTGGACTCGACAAAAATGATAGTGCCCAAGAGAATAGGCAAAGTGCTTGAGGTTGCTGATTGCTACTCCTTACAATCTTTGGACTTAAGTCTTAGCAGTTACACAATGAAAAATTGTATTATTTCTGTCCTATATGTCTTCACTGTCAATGAGCTAAAATGCAAGTCAATCCAACTTGAAAAGTAAAAAGACAAGTAGCTCTACCTCATTTGACGGCCAGACTAAATAGTTCAGTCTTCCATTTCCTTTGAAACTGTGATTGGCATTGGAATAGACATGAATCACTCATAAACAAAGGCTTTTTAATAAAAATGTTACTTGTGGACTTTTTTGTCTTGCTTTCAGACCAAACTGAACTAGTTATTAAAAAAAAAAAAATCCTCAATACAGTTTTTAGCATTTATTTTCTAGACTGCATTTAAAACCGTTTACTTTTCATTCTGTGGGATAACCCATACCTTTTGTTTTCCTATTTTGTTTTCATCTTTATCAAGAATAAGTTTCCAAATGGTAGAGGCAGAGTTAAAACTGATGAGGAAATTGAACTAAAAAAGAGATGAGGGATCATATGAGAGCTCAGAGTTGTTCCAAATGATTGTATGCTTCTTCTTCAGGATAAATTTACCTCCCAGAATGTGCAAATATTATTTCAGAATCCTTTTATTCTTTTAAAAATGATGTCAAACAGATGTTTTAGAAGACTGAAAATATGAATTTTTTTTTATTTTTCAAAAACAGAAAATATTATAAGCATAGTATTAGGCAAACATTTAAATTATTAAGTGGATAGCAGCAAGCATTAGAAACATTAAGTCAATCATTAGAATCCAGATTGTATTCACCAAACATATAAACAAGTTAAAAAGACATTCTAATCCAATCTCATTTTATTCTTTATGGTACTAATGTACTCTGGAAAGGAAAGGCAATGTTGGGAAGAGACATAATATCAATTATCTTCATATCCACAATTAATTTAATGGTTTATGTTAGCCCAAAAGGAGGAACAATGGAAAACAATAGAATTAGTAGGGGTTTATGACTTACTGAACAGTTCATTTCTTAAAATGGTGCTACTTAATTGATTGATGAAAATTTGCACATTCCTCCTGAACTATGTCCTAAAATGCTCCAATTTGGTCATCTTCAACACTTTAGCAATGACCTCAATAAAAATATGTTTTGACAAACTTCCAGATAATACAAAGCAATGAGAAATAGTGAATATGATAAATGACAGAATCAAAGTAAAATGTAAAGTAACTAAACACTGATTCATAAAAGCACATGTTTAATATTGGGGCTTCTATTTTTCCCTGACCCACAGCCATTCCCATATCCAACTGCTCTAATAAATGCAATGAGACATTCCCGAACACACAAACAGACTGCTCCCATCTACCCCGGGGAATTCTGTTTAGTTTGTGTTTCAGTAGGGGCTATACTTACTGCTTTATTTTAATTTAAGCATTATAAAGTGTCCATCATTTCTTAGAATCTATTCTATTTTTTCTGTTTTTCAGGACCAGAACATTCTAAATACTGTTTCCAATGTCAGTGATCTGTCACACACACACACACACACACACACACACACACACACACACATCCACATATCACAGTATTTTCTATAAGGTCCTGAGATAATATGGAGATGGCATAAATTAATCTGGATCCTAGGATCACAGGATTTAATGATTTATTATGTTATAATGTTAATATGCAATGGGGAGGAGCCATCTATGACCATCTCCAGCCTGGCTCACTGAGGTATATTTTGACCAAGGCTTTTTAACATGTAAAAATTTTCAATTATTACACATTTCATAATTATTCCCAGTAAAGTTTTCCTCTGCCATAATAAACACCCACTTTTCATGATAAGTTATGGGGACAGTACCAAGAGAGTTGGGAAAATGTGGCTGTGTCAGAAATTTGGTGCATGCAAGTCTTCAGGTGTGAATCATTTTTTTTCATGAGCTCTTGGCATATTGTGACTTAAAATTTATGTACATGAATTCACTTATGTACATGAGTAAGGAAATATGATTGACCTAGACTTCATTTAAGGTCTTAGCAACAAGGTTACGCCTCAGTCTTTTCTACTATTCGATATAAAATGATTAGATGAGTACCAAAAACTGACAAAAAATGCTGTTTCTCACTTAAATGAAAGATGGCGAGGAAATATGTACAAATAAGAAGTACAGAATATCACTTGGTGGTTTTGTCTAATTGAAAAAGGTACAGGGATAATAGATGGTTGTGATAAAACCAGCCCTGGAAGAAATGCTGTCCAAAAGATATTTATCTACAGCTCTGCCTTCCTTCAGTAAAAGGGCTTCCCTAAGAACAGCCCCTCCCATATCAAGTGAAACTTACCTGTTTTATCAAACTGTCAGTGTTCTGTCATGTGATATAAATAATAAAAAGCACTTAGAACAGTGTCTGACCCTCTAGTTGTTAACTATTGCTACTACTGTTTTTGTATAATCAGTGTCATTTCTTGAGACCTATTGTACCAAATATTAGCAATTTTATGTAGTTCGACCTCATTTATTAATACTTTGAGTTTGTTAGCACTGTGCTTAGAAGCTAAAGTTTCTTGTTCCATTTTAGTCCTAATTCATACAGAATTATTAAAAAATTAGGGCTCCAGTTACATCAGGGACCAAACCCGCTATATCATTGCACTCAAGGCATCACCATTTAAAACTGATGTCAACAACCTGAGCGTGCTTGGAAGTTTGCAATTCTTATGCTCTCGAGTTCAGACATCATGTAAATGAGCAATAGCTGAAAGAGACAAGGATATTTATAGCCTCAATAAGAAGAAACGACATCAAAAATTTGCTTTAAATAACTGAAGAGGGAATTTATTTTTTAAGTGATATTTTGAGAATAGAACCGGATCTAGTAGAAACTACTAGAAAATGAACATCACTTAAACATAAGAGTGCTCCAGATATGGAATAGCTGCCTCGTTAGGTGGCGCCTTCTATCACTGATGTGGAACAATCCAGGCGTTCACTCTAAGCTTCAGAGGAGCTAACAGGAAATCCCGGAGGCACTCTACATTTGTGCTACAAGGCTGCAGCTATTATCTTATACGTGTTCTGACTTTTTTCTCTGTACAGCTCTTAAAAAAAAAAGTTTATAGTTATAATGTATAAACGTTAGAACTATAAAAAAATTACATTATCAAAGCCTCTAGTCTACCATTTTCATTTTAAGGATGAGACCAAAAGAGAATAAGCAACTTTCTTAAAGTCATAAACAAATCAGCAACTGGGCAGGAAGAGGAAATCAGATGTCTGCGCTCAGAAAGAGTACATTTCCCCTAAACCAGATTATCCCGTCTTTTAATTGTAAGTAGTAGCTTATGGATCCTGCTACTTCTGAATTGGGAATTTTAAAGTAGAATTTAAGTATTAAGTTTCTTTTACTCTTCCAGGCTTTGTTGTCACTCCAGGCTCTCACGTCAGGTTCCAAATTTTTTCTCTCCCCATGAACTTATTATCCTGCTCCTTTTCATTATCCCTTAAGTGATTCTTTACCTGCTGTGTGTCTCTGCAGCTGTGCCCCTGTCCTTACTTAGTTCTAAACCAGACTTACAAACAGCAGACGGTGCATGGTGTTCAGTCTTTGTGACTCATTTCCCAGCCTTCCCCTGAGGCTGTGATAGTGGCTGAAACCACTATACCGGATGAACTCAGAAAGCTAGGCTTCCTCTGAGAGACTGCAGCATGGAAGTGAATTCAAACTAAATCTCTTTTCTGTTGCTTTCCTTCAGGAATTCAGAATTCAAAACAGCCCTGGGGTTTTTGTCGGTCTTTGTTTTGAGCATTTCTCCACTTCAGGCACTTAGGAACATGAATAAGGAAAAGGTCTGATGCCCATCAGCAGTAACGAGGCTTTTTTCATCCATGTCATAGTTACAGATAGTCCTCTGTGTGACCCAACATCCATGCCCAATTAGCAAACCCAGTTCACGAGTGTAAATGCATCCTTATAATTTTTAAAATATCTGTTGAGCTGTGTAGTGTCCATTGTATTGCAGAACATGCAATAGAGGTATTACAATGAGTTAGGAATCTTTATTTTTGCTTTGTATTAGAAAAACATGATGCTTTGTAACAATTAGTGAATTCAACATTTTTGAATCTCAGTGGTTACAGTAGATATGTCAAGGGCTTCAATGAGGTAGTTGAGGTAGTTGGATATGCATAGTTGTTTCTGTGAAGATTTACAAGTTTTATATTTAACCCATGAATGCAGTTATGCCAATTTAAAATTTAATTGTTATTTTTGTCAAGTAAAATTCAATGTATAAAATATGGAACTGGTTTTAATTTATAAGATCATAGAGGAAATATACTTAACTACATTTTTCTTAGGTAATGTTGAGTTTTACAAATTTAAGAATATACAAGTATTTTTCATATTTTAGACTTGATGCCATCCTGCTCTCCATTATAGCAATACCAATAATTAGGAATTCAAAGTGGTGAGTATGGTGAGATGAATAAAAGTAATATTAAGAGATCAAGTATTCATAGATGAAGAGAAAACATACATATAATTCTTCAAAAATGTCTTTTGATAAAAAGGTCTGGTCTCTGAACCAGACCTTATTATTTGAGAAGCATCTTTTAAAATGTCAATGATTTACATGACTTTCTCATTCTTAAAATGGCTATGAAATGTCTGGGCTTCTCTGTCTGATGACAAGTCACCTCAAGTAGTCCCTGAGCAGGAAACTAACAAATGTTGAAGGCTTGTATGTTCTTAAAGTAGGAAAGAAAGTAGTAGCAAGAGATGGCCTGGGATGGTGTTCCTGGGGTGTTCATGAGTGTAAATGCATGAGTGTTTTTATGCTATTGATAAAGACGTACCTGAGATTGGGAAGAGAAAGAGATTTAAATTGACTTAAACAGTTCCACATGGCTGGGGGGCCTCAGAAACACAGTAAGGGACAAAAGACACTTCTTACATGGTGGCAACAAGAGAAAATGAGGAAGAAAAAAAGTGGAAGCCCTGAGAAACCCATCAGATCTTATGAGATGTATTTACTATCAAAAGACCAGCCTCTATGATTCAATTTCCTCCCACTGGGTTCCTCCCACAACACATGGGAATTATGAGAGACACAATTGAAGTGCAGATTTCGGTGGGGACACAGCCAAATCATTACATGAAGAAACATTCTGTTATCTGGGAGGAACCGATTTGGGCAAAGGTGAAATTGGTTTCTGAGTTTCAGAGTGAGGAGTGAAAGGAAATTCTAAAGACAAAAGCTAGAAATCAAGTTGTCGTTAAACTAGACCTTCCTGTGAATTACACGAAAAGAATGGGCAGAAACAAAACTCATAAGCATCGGTGCTTATTTTGACTATATAAAGTAAAGAAAGTAACTTGAAAAGAAGGGCCATGCTGTAATGGGTGTTACAGCGGTTCTCAAATCAAGGTACACATTAGAACTGTCTGTGAATATTTAAAAAATACAAATGAGTGTGCCTCACTACTCAGGAATAGTGAAATTAGTTTCTCTGGATTATTAGGGCCTGGGCACCTGTATTTCTTTAAAGCCACACTGGTGACTTTGATAAGCAGCCAAGTTTGAAAATTGCCTATGCTAGAAAAATTTATTCAAATAGCTGAAGTATCACCACAGGGTTTCTTAATATAGCATCTGCGCCTTCACTCCCAAGTGGGAGGAAGCCCTTAAGGGTGTCCTGTCATGCTGTAGAGAAGCTGTTTTCAACTTAGCATCAGCATCTTTGTGACTAATATGTAGTGGGGCTTTTTTCTTTGGAAAATAGATCAAACCAAAGAATATTGTTGTAAAAAAAAAAATGTAGAATATTTGTCCACTTGGCCGGGCGCGGTGGCTCAAGCCTGTAATCCCAGCACTTTGGGAGGCCAAGGCGGGTGGATCACGAGGTCAAGAGATCGAGACCATCCTGGTCAACATAGTGAAACCCCGTCTCTACTAAAAATACAAAAAATTAGCTGGGCAGGGTGGCGCGTGCCTGTAGTCCCAGCTACTCAGGAGGCTGAGGCAGGAGAATTGCCTGAACCCAGGAGGTGGAGGTTGCGGTGAGCCAAGATCGCGCCATTGCACTCCGGCCTGGGTAAGAAGAGCGAAACTCCGACACAAAACAAACAAAAAAAAGAATATTTGTCCATTTGTTATTGGTTTATGATATTAATTATGTCACTTAGAAGGATTAGTACAGTATACCCTACCCATTTTAAATTAGTAAATGATTAAAATAAGATCTTTACACATATATGATTATTTAATTTCATAGAAATATCAAATATTATCATTCCACCAATATGCTACTTTTTTATAGTTTTGTAACTTTACAAACGTGTTGTATTGTAAATAGCCATTTGATCAATTCAATTCAATAAAAATTATTGAAGAGCTACTATTTGCCTGATGCTGCTAGGTTTATGGTTACTATGAGACCATGATATATTCGTTATCTACAGTGTAGTAGCTAGCCATTATGAATATTAATGATTAATGTTATATGTTCACTTATGATTTCTTAGCTTTCTAAGTGTAAAGTTTATTCAATCACATTTTGTTTGAACAATGGATATTCTGGGATCTATTTAGGAGTTAACAGCAAAACTTTATTCAAGACAATTCATAAAACAATAATTAAGTACTTGAGTACTAAAAATGCAAATGATGCGTAATACACTTGCAGTAAGAACTAAATACTAGTCTCCGAAAGAATATGCACTTCCAATTGAATGGCAGAGGTTCCAAAGAGCTTTACAGAGTACCGTTGAACATGGATGTTGTCAGTTTAGTAAGAAAGAAAAAAGCATTATGTGCAGAGGAAACAGGGCAAGCAAACTCATATGTGTTCCCACAGCATATTTAGGGAATGATCATTAGACAACTATAGCTAGAGTACATGTTAATATGTGTAGAGCTAAAGCAAAAATGGAAGGCTTATAAAGAAATTGGATATTATAATGTTAATAGTTTATTCTAAAAGGCAGCGTAAAATATATCCGATCGTATTATACTCTTTATAAATATTTTTAAGAATTGTCAGTGTGTTGGAAGCATAACTGTCAAAATGGTTCATAGAACTAATTAGATAAGCAACAATTAAGTGGCAAAGAACAGAAATATTGCAGGTAGGAGGATCCTAGATTGGAGAGGGCAGATTCGATAGATGTTTTGCATGTAGAATCAATAGGACTTACTGGTCACCTGGGAAATGCATTGTAAATGAGGTGGAGATGACTCCAAGTTTCTGACCTGGATGTGGGTATATTATAAACTATAATTTTAATACCAACACACAATGAGGTCATGTGATGCATCTGGATCAAACTGAAAATGAATATCTGAAAATATGGGTCTGGAACTCAGGTAAAGGTGCCTGTTGAACAGTAGCTTGTGGCCACTGGTAATGATAAACCAGATAACATGGTTTTCACAGTAAAGGTAATTATTATTATAGAACACAATGTTCTAAGGTGGATACCTACCTTAATTCAGTACCATATCTTTCTATAACTTCACTTTGCCTTTTGACTTTCTTTATTAGTGGGAAATCTTCTTAAGTGTCCTCAAAGAGGCAATGTCATCTCATTGACCATTGACATGCCTAGGAATCATACCCCTACCTAAACCCATTTATAGAAGGAGAAGAAGCAATTATGACCAGTCGACATTATGTTGCATCAGTGGCGTTGGGATTAAGTCCACTTTTCTCACCATTTAGCTGCTTGGGTAAGTGCTAACACTGTAACCAATCTTTGCTTTGATAGCAAAGAGGAAGTGTGGGAGGGTTCGGGAATGGGCAGGAATAGATTCCAGGAGACAAACAATGTATTTTACAAAAGGTACAGGCGTGTAAGTAAAAGTCGATGTCTGCAATTAGGTAAAACTGTCCGTAGAGAAAATTAAGAGCAACAGGAAATTCAAGAGAAGAATTAAAAGGACTGACATTTAAAGATAGACTTCTAGAATGGGGAAGTCAGGAAAATATTCATTTTCTGGGGTAATACAGTTTAAACAATTCTACAAATAGTATTCTGCATTATATTTCAAAACAAAAAGAAATTCTTATTTACAATTGTCCTAAAAGTTAAATTCCTAATTGTAGGAATTAAATTGAGTGACATCTTAGCAGCTGGAGATATGGGGATACTAGTGATTCTCAATGAACTGAGGACAGTGACAGAATCTCATAGTGTGGGGTCTGAAAGATTCTTATAGTCACTTAAGAAACATTTAGAAATGTTCATGAAGGATGAAGCATAGAAAAAATTAAAGTGGTGTAGCCGTCAGAGGAGTGAACTTGGGCAAGTGGTATTGTGGAAGCTAGGTCAAAAGATTTTCCTCAAGGAGGGAGAATGATAGATTCACATGCTGAATAGTGTTAAAATGTAGCAGACACATCATCAGTCAGCTAGCAACTGACAGAATGGGAAGGGAAGGGGATAGAATGATATCTTTGCTCTTCTGTCTGCCTCTTATATCTCTGCAGCCTGTGTCTTGCCCATGTTTAGCTGAAAACAGAGACAGCCCAAGATGGTCCCTAAATTTTGAAACTGAACAGCCTCAATAGTCTTCACAAAGGGAAACCCTACGCAGTGTGGCTCAAAACCCTGTATGTCTAAAGATAAGTCTAGTAAAAACACATAATACAAAAAATGAGGGAGAGAGAGGGGCTCCTAAAGATATATTTGGGGCCAAAAATTAAACTACAAAGAATGACGATGTTTAATATTTGTTTGTACTAGCTCATGTTTGGGATAGTAAGTTCCACAGGTAAGAAGGATGAAAACCAGATTTAAATACAAAGAAAGAGGAAGCAACAAGTATTGGTCCATCTCTCGAGCTTACAAATATGGAGAAAACTTCAGCATGGTTAGGAGCCGAGCGACATAATTTAACAGAGATTAAGATATTGATGATATATAATTCAGAGGGAGGGAATAGAATTGATGGCAAAGATGGGATTGAGAGCATTGGTGAACAGGTTTGCATGGGATTGAGGGATTAACACATACATTGAAACAGGAGGAAAGAACAGTTGAAGCTACATATGTTTTCATAGCCAGGAAAAGGGGAAGTAGATGAGTTTGTTTCTACCCGTCGACTTCTGTAGGAATCTCAGTTACATGCTCTGTTCCTTTGTAGGGCCACTGTAACAAAGTATGACAAACTGAGTGGCTTCAACAACTTTAATATCTCATGGTTCTGGAGGCTAGAAGTTGAGATCAAGATGTTGGCAGGGCCATGTTCCATCAGAAGGTGCTAGGGAAGGATATGTTCAAGGTCTCCTCCTAGTTTCTGGTAATGGCTTGTCTTGCAGCAGTATGACTCCAGTCTGCATGGGGCATTCTCCCTGTGTGCATGTCTGTTTCTTTTCCTGGCATTCTGTTTATGAAGACATCAGGCATATAGGATTAGGGGCCCATTCGACTCCAATATAACTTCATCTTAACTACATCTTCAGTGACTCTAGTTCCAAATAAGATCACATTCTGAGAGACCGGGGGTTAACATTTCGACACCTAAAATTAGGGGCACAATTCAAACTGAATCAGATGTTGAATAATGGAGGTAGGAAGTTTGGAAAGACAGCCTGGGAAATGGGAAGAGGAGTTGACAATCTGTCATTTTTTTAGAAAGTCAATACATTAAGTTTGTCTTATAAATAAATACGTAAAATCAGCCTTTCTCTAAATATATCAGTTTTTATCAGATATATTTAGTTCAGCAATAACATGAGGATGCAAACTATTCCAATGATTTAATGATTTATGTTTGTCTGTCTCTTTCATATGAACATTTATCTTGTTACACATACACACAGAGAAAGAAAGCTATGTCATATCAAATAATGAGAAAAGTTAACCCAGAAACAATAAATAGAAGACTGGTGTGAAGACTCGTAAAAAGCACACATATGACAAACACTTAAACTATATGATTCAGAGTAAAAATATGAGGGGGTATAGGAAATAACATGAAGAGCTTGAAATTATGCTGCAACCTTTAAAAAAAAGACTTTGACAAGTCTTTAAGAACAAAATTTCAACATCAGCTGAGATAAAAATAGGTTTGAATGGAACTGAGGAACATTTGGGTTTCAAATATCTAATAAATTGTGGCCGGGAAAAGCTAAAGTACTTTAGCGACACTGTTTGGTACTAAATATTTAGAACAATCAGCCCCAATTTTAAGATAACTAATATAACCAAGGGCTGCCCTTGGCATCAGGAGTGATTTCTTTCTAGGTCATGAGTCCCAGGCATATCATCTCTAATAAAAATCTTACACAAACAACTTTATTTTACTTGCCTCGTGCCCCATTCCATCCTCAACACAAATCTGTCTCCTGGCTTTATTAGTTGGGACCCTTTTTTTAATATGTGCTCTGAGGGTTAAATTTAGTAATTCAGGTAAAGCTTATACTGGTAAAGCTTATTTTTCTTTTTAAATTATTCCTTCATAATTTTTTAGCCCCCAGATATCATTTTCATCATTTTCTCAGTATCAGCTTAATTTGTGAAAGTATTCTAGGGCCATTTATCATTTAAAGCTTTATATAATGAGCTAAGGATGAAAATCATTACTAAATATATAAGCCCTCCAATAGTTAAGTCCATAAATTTACTTAAATTACAACCATCAATATGTTTAGCATTGGTTATTCAATTTATATTTCTTGCCTTAATGAACATAAGAAGTAAATATTGACTGATTTTTAATGACATCCTTTTATAGCCTTCTTTATAACTTTGATGAGAAGCATAATTGCAACTGGTTTTATGTGAAATACCTTAAGGAACTGCATTATGCATGCCATTCACTGCCCTCTAGGAGCTTACCATGTAGGAAATATCCACATGTAGAATATACACATACGTGATTGCCATATAGATACATTAAAATTCAAATATTAACCGTAAATATACAGGTAACATGCAGAGATTTTTTTTTTCTAAAATGGACACAATGAGTATATTTCAAAGGTTGTGGGAGAGAGTGAAAAATGGATAGAAAAAACTGTTAAGGTCCGTGTTCAGCCAGTTTAAGTGACAATGAAGTATTTACTGTGAGCTCTAATGCATTAACTTTCTTTAATCTTTTTGTTACAATAGAAATTAATTGCATCAGGTAGTTTTGAGATCAGATAAACAGAAAAATAAATAAAGAAACATCTCTAGAAACCATGAAGAATTTAGTGTTAGAGAAGATGGGATTAGAGTTTTAACAAAATGATACTGTGGGGGGAAAGCATATTGAAGAACAATATGATGGGCTTTCTACAGACACAAATATGCTTGAACGCTGTGGGAGGCCAAGGTTTTACAAATGAGAGACACTTTCAGAATAACTCATGAACAGCTCTGGAATACGGGCCAGATGTTTGTTGTTGTCCTACTTTTTTAGTCAATTGTTTCTCTCTTGGGACTTTCTCCCCTTCACCTCTCTGAATACAAGTATGTTTATTTCTTTATATATAGAAATAATTTGCTAGTAGATGTATTATATATTTTCTATTTCTATTATTCTGGAACTAGATAACTCTAAGAATAGGATCTAACAGAAGTCATCAGTAAGTTCTGAGATAAATAAAATCAGAAAGATTTAGACATGTATTTATTGATACCTGGCCAACTTTCAGTAAAGCTGCTCCAGATTCTCACCAGAATTAGATATGGTCATTCTTTTTTAAATTATACTTTTAACGGTTCTAACAAATGCGCAGTGATGTCTTAATCTGCATCTCCATATAGAGAGATATTTTTAGGTTCTGGATCTTACCCTCTGAAGATTCTCATTGAGAAGCTCTGAGATAGGGCCTGGAAAACTGTTAACAAGTTCACTAGGTGATTTTGATGATTGGTCAAGTGTAGGGACAGAAGGGGAGTCATTCAAGAACGTAGGCATTGTCAGTGATGAGAATGATGAGTCAGGGTGTGAAAAAGTAGATCTGTCAACAATAAGAAAGCAATCCAATCAAAAAGAGGCAGAGAGCGGTGGCTCGACCTGTAATCCCGGCATTTTGGCAGGCTGAGGCAGGTAGATCACAAGGTCAGAAGTTTGAGACCAACCTGACCAACACGGTGAAACAATGTCTTTACTAAAAATAAAAAAAATTAGGTAGGCGTGGTGACGTGTGCCTGTAATCCCAACCTACTTAGGAGACTGAGGCAGGAGAATTGCTTGAATCCAGGAGGCAGAGGTTGCAGTGAGCCGAGATGGTACCACTGCACTTCAGCCTGGGTGACAGAGTGAGACTCAGTCTCGGGGGAAAAAAAAAAAAAAAGAAAAAAGAAAAGAAAAGAAAAGAAAAAGGCAAAACATTTGAACAACACTTCAACAAAGAAGACAAAAGGATAGAAAAATAAGCATTTGAAAATCTCCAACATGGTTGGTTGTTAGAAAACTGCAAATTAAAACCACAGTGACATACCGCCGCACTTTTTATTATAATGGCTAGGGGGAAAACTGTTAACATCAAGTGTCTGTGAGAATGAGAAGAAATTAGAACTCACATATTTCTGGGGAGAGTGCAAAATGTTACAGTCGCTTTGGAAAATAGTTGGCACTTTCTTATATAAAGTCAGAATTATGCTTTCCACTGAACCCTGCTTCTAGGCATTTACCTAAGAGAAACTTGTGTTAACACAATATTTGTATATGAATGCTTATATCAACTTTATTTGTAATAGCCTCAAACTGGAAATGACCCAAATGCCTATCAACCAGTGAATGGATAAAAAAAAAAAAACTGTGGTACATCCATACAATGGAATATTACTCAGCAAAGAAAGGAATGAAGTATTGATACACACAGCAAATATAAAATACATTCAGCTAAGTGAAAGAAGCCAGAATCAAAATTCTGCTATATTCTGTAATTCCATTTTTATGACATTCTAGAAAAGATAAAACTAAAAAAAAATGATTAAGTCAGTGTTTGTAAGTGTGTTGGGGGTAATAGAATGGTTGGCAGCAAAGGGGCTACACAAGGGAACTGTTGTGAGTAATGGAATTGTTATACAACCTTATTGTCTTGATAGCAGCACAACTCTGTTCATTTGTCAAACTCACAGACTTCTGCACCAAAAAGAGCATTTTACTGTATATATATTGTTTTTAAAGTAAACCAAACAACATATCCCCTCTCTCCAGCTCCTTAAGAGAAGGACAAATTTGTTTTTGTTCATGGACTGGGACTGATCCTTAGGATAATAATGACTTAGTAAATACTTATTTGGTCAATGAATGAGTTATTAAATAAATGTTAAATGTTAATATGAATTTTTATCCTGCTAACTTCTGTCTCATAAGTAGTAATAAAACCAGACATTAACCACTCAATCAATATTCACCGAGAGTGGAATAATAAGTCAAAATACTGAGAGAAGTACCAGTTATGTATAATCTGACCAGGATTTCTAAAACAGGCAGCTACCTTCAACCAATGAGCAATGCTACAGATTTTGAATAAAAGAAATGTCACTCTTGGTATCTATTTCAAAGTAACTAGGAGAGTATTCCATTGCTATTAAAATGCAAACTCTGAAGCTTATCTTGGATATCACTTTGAAGCTATGTAGTCTTGAGTGCATTACTTAATCTCTGTGTGTGTGTGTATGTGTGTGTGTGTGTGTGTGTGTGTCTGTGTGTATGCATGTGTCTTAATTTCTTAATCTAACAAATGTTAATGATATTACTTCCCTCAGTGGGTTACTGTGAGAAGTAAATAAATAAATGTATGTGAGGAAGTTAGAACAAGGCCTGGCACGTAGGTACTTGATAAAATTCAGCTAATGTTAGCCTGTTCGGCAGTGTAGAACATATGCCATTCATGTTTCATCCCATTCTCTTGACATAGAAAGGTAAAAATATGTCTTCCTCATTTTATTTACTACACAATTACAATAATTGTAGACCGTTGTGGAAAGATTTTTAAAGAAATTAGAAATGCTAGTCTTTACTGCTTTTTAACACTTTTTAACCTAATTCTAATATAGTATTTGGAAAAAGAACAAACTCTATAAATCAGCATTTCTTTATTTAAAAAAATGAGTGCTTGCTTCGGCAGCACATATACTAAAATTGGAATGATACAAAAAAGACTAGAATGACCCTGCGCAAGGACGATATGCAAATTCCTGAAGAATTCCATATTTTTTTAAAAAGGAAAGGATTGAACTAGACAGTCTGTGGGGTTTTTTTAAATTTGAGGATTCTCATTTGTGCATTGGCAATGGATGAATACAGCAGTCTGACCACTCTCCGTGGGAAGCAGTGTTCACATGGCCAGATATATGCGACTTACAATGCACACACAAAGTGCATGCAAATTCCCCTCATCTATTTCAACTGAGTAAGGGTGACCTTTCACAATCTGGTTGAATTACAAAATGTTTTCTAGCTGCTACAAGTGAATAGATCATTTTCTTGTAGCACCCATAAAAGTCATACTTGCTGTCAACTTGAGAAATTTTGGCTCAGTGCTCATGTTTCTCTTTCCTTGTCATGGGAGAAAAGCAATTCTTCTTATATGGAGGACAAGATGTACCATGAGAAAATATGAAAAATTACCCATTCTTGGTCCCAGCGGCACCAGAAATTCATACTTGAAAATGAAAATATGTTTATATTTTTATATAACTGGCCAAACTATAGGTTTTAGTCTCCCCTGTAATATCATTGTTTAAGATAAGTGTGGGCAATACACATTTATAGATAGCCAGCTTCCCCCAATTCCCACCACAACATCGTATTTACTGCCTGACAGACTTCTGATGTGTTTGGCTATAGCGTAAATGCCAACTTGCATCACTGTCTAGAAAAAAAAATTTTAAGATAGCCTTTCAATGAGCTTACCTAATTGAATATGGTTTATTTATTAAATTTAGTCACTAGAGGTTTGTAGAGATGGAAAAAACACATTTTATAATAAATGATTATTTGGAAAAGCTCTAAGGTGTTATTTAACATATAGATTCCTTCATTATGGAATATGACCATTATGACTTGGTAGGCTGATCGCAGGAACAATCCTTCAGAACAATGAAAATGTCACCTGGCATTTCTTTTCAGCTGTCTCAATGTGGTTATGCATATAAGCTAAGAGAGAAAAATGGTACAACTGGATTGAAGCACAGCAGACTCATATCTTAGCAGATGTGTTGTTTAAGTCAAAAATGAGAGTAAAAATGTGCATCAAACTCTATGAAAGTTTGCACAGCTGTTGCAATGTTTTAAAGGTGGCAGTGTCTTGACAGTTTCCAAAAAGCAGGCAAAAATAAAGTATCAGAGTTTTTTAGACAGGATTTTGAAATGTTGATCTCCTTTATTCTTTAAATCATTTCATAGGCCAAATAACTGTCAGGTCTAGCTCATGTCTGCTTTGACTTTCTCTTTGGCTCTTCTTACCATTGTAATAGCTGGGCTTACCCTGTTCACTCTCTGTGAGCATATAGAAAATGGAGAGTGGAAATTTATGGAAGATGCCGGGTAGTAGGTCAAATCTATTCATCCTTGTTATCATTGTAATTCAAAACCTGCTTTAGCCTTCTGTTCGAATGCATGGAGCACATTCCTCACCACAGTACATAAAACTTTTTCCTATTTAGGTATTCTTAAAACTAAGTTAATCAATCAACTATTTAATAAATTATCACACACATGGTGTGAAATGTATGCTCTGGAAGGATTAAAATATACATAGGAAGAGAGTTGCTTTTATGGAAATTTTAATGTAAAGGCATGCTCAAGCTGCAGATGACACAACACCCACCAGGGTGACCCATCTAGGGTAAATATTTTGAGATCCTCTGGGCAGAGCTAATTGTCCTGTTCTTGGCTGACATAGCACTTGGTATCTCCTTCTTTCAATCACAGTTATTACCACACTATCATACTATTGTTACAAGTGCAGGTTCTAGCCTCTGGATACTTAGATTCAAATTTCTGCCTTTGGAAAATGCCGTTGTCTCCTTATTTCTAAATGGAAAAAATAAAAGTGCTTGCCTCACTGAGTAAACTTGTTGTTGGATTAGCACCATGATCTGACTTTTTTTTTCCCAATTATCTTTACAAAGCTTTATTGAAATTGTACATCAATGTGACAATAATTCAGTGTTTTGAAAACAGTAACACAAAAAGGGTGCCCCAAATTCAGGGATACCAAATAAATACTGGCACCCCAGGAACTCATTTCTCCCTCTCCCACTCCCATTGTTTTTCGTAAGTGTGTCTCACAGAAAGGTGTGGTATTAAAGTTAGATATTAAACTATTCCTGGTAAAATATTTTTTAAAAAAACTGACTGAAAATGGTTGTAATACAACCACAGTTTGAAATGGTTTTATGAAGTAGAAGTTACCTGCTGATTGACTGAGTGTGGGAAGTGTTTGGGATGGGAGGAAAGTTGTGAGGGAAAGAGGAGAGTTAGATGATGGGATAATAATGGTACCCAGTAATGCAAATAAGAAAAATTTATTTAGGAAAAAAGGAAATGTATGATTATATGCATGTCAAAAAAATGTCAATTTTCTCTGCTCTGGTTTGTGTTCCCACGTACATCACTACCTAATGTTATTAATTTTTTTAGACTTTGTCCTCAAATAGAATGCACAACCCTTTATGACAGCAACACTGTTTATTTGTATTCTCTTTATCTCCATTTGATAGGTGCTCAATAAATAGGTTTTGAATAACCAAATGGATGAATGAAGTATCTAAATGTGTATTCAAGAGGCAGATACGTATTTATGGAGGAATATCAGAAAAAGAATGACAGGGAGTCAAATAGGAAAGCAAAAAGGGAAATCAGATTATAGAGTAGCTGTGAAAACCTAGAGAACTCAATTAACCTGAGATTTTAAAGGGCTATGCCACACAGATTTTCATTTTTTTAAGCAATTCTGTATCATGAGAGCGAAAAAACAAATTAAAAAAAAAAAAAAAGATTTCAGCTGATTATTGACATGACAAGCTACCAGAAAAGTGAAGGAAGTTAAAGAACTTGCTAGAAAGAGGTTCTAGCAAGAATCAAGAAACTAGGTCTCAAGTGTAATTCTTATTGCTTATTTCTTAAGTGTAATCCCTGGACCAGAGGCCTCAGCATCACCTGGGAAAGGATAGGAACCATCATTTTTTAGGAAACTCTTCTTTGAGCTACTGAATCAGAAACTCCAAGGCAAGGGTCAGAACTATATTTTAATAAGTCCTCGAGGTGACTCTGATGCAGGTCGAAGTTAGGAACCAAAGCCCTAAATTGCTAAAATATCCAAAAAGTGAAAGTTTGCTGAAAAAGGAGTTAGGATAACCACCAGAATAAAGAGGACTATTGGACCAGATGTACAGACGTTTTAGTGGTTATAACAAATGATAATCTGATTTGATAATTAATTACTTCCTAGCATACTGAGATGTGACCCAAACTCTTCATACAGCTGCCTCGCCTATCAGGCAAACTCCTTTCAGTCACAGCTGCATTAGGAGGCTACAAACCTCCACACACAATTTTTCTTTTTATTGGACAGCTGCCTGATAGCATGGACCAAAATGGATTTAATATTCTACTAATTGGATAGGCATATTCTATTTTGTTAAAAGACTGAGAATAATAATATACTCCATTATTATTATATAAATTAAAAGCAAATCTAGAGGGAAAAGTGGGTAAAGATATCTGTTTGATAGCTACATGAAATGTTTCATAGAGGCAGGGCTGGACTGTCACAAAACAGTAGAAGGAAAATACTTACCTATACAAAATGTGAGAATTATGTGGTAACTCACCCTCTCAGTCTCAAACTACCTTTTCATCAGCTTTCCATTGTGCCTTGAATTTCACTTTTAGAAATTCATCACTTGGCTCAAGGCATTTTGTATCTAGAAATCTTATCTTAAAATGGGAAGGATTCTGGAAGAAGTAACATCTTCCCTTTACTCCCAACCATTGGCCTCTTCAGCAAGAGTTAGTTTATTTTAACTTAAGAGTATTGACTTTGTGTGAGTATTGACCTCGAAGAATGTACCAAAGAACATGTCTACTATGTTTTGCTTTGTGTGTGCTTTTTGATCTTGGTAACCTCATGGATTTACTGGGATATTCAGCCTTGACATAAAGTAGAAATCAACTTATTAAAAAGAAAGAATATGTGAATTTGAACCTTAAAAATTCATGCCAGGGAGCTAGGTTATACACACTCCAAGGCATTGAGATGAAGAATTAACATGGATACCAAGAAATAAGGAATTATGCTGAAAGTAGTCATAAACCAAGGTGGAACATGGAAATTGGGCAGGGGAGAAGGTAACAATATATTTATTGCATCAGTTCATTAGATATAAGAAAATGTGGGCAAGGATAAGTACACACATCAGAAGCTATAGGAAATTCTCCTTCAAGCTGGCCCTAGGGGGAAGGGTAAGGTTGTTGATAGAAAGGTACAGAACAAGAGTAAATTACCAACTGATTCAGATATAATTCTTCAGATAGGATGTGCTAGCTGTTTGTACCTTTGCAGTACCTGGTCTCCACTAATCTTTATCTGTGGTCTTTTAGACACAGCATTATAAAATCAGTGAGATTTGGTGGGGGGCAGTGGCTCATGCCTGTAATCCCTGCAATTTGGGAGGCCGAGGCGGATGGATCATGAGGTCAGGAGATAGAGACCATCCGGCTAACATGGTGAAACCCCATCTCTACTAAAAAAAATGTACAAAATATTAGCAGGGTGTGGTGGTGTGCACCTGTAATCCCAGCTACTCCAGAGGCTGAGGCAGGAGAATGGCTTGAATCTGGGAGGCAGAGGTTGCAACCAGCCGAGGTCCTGTTAGTGCACTTCAGCCTGAGCAACAGAGCGAGATTCCATCTCAAAAAATAAAATAAAATAAAATTAGGGAGATTTGTTTATTAAGTCCCTTTCACATAGCTTAATGAGAAAACACTGTACAGAATGAGCTATAGCCTGCAGTAATAGAAATGTCCAAGTAAGGAGTACACATTGAATGCCATGCCTTTAAATAAGTTGATGCCTGTAGTTGAAGTTCTTTTCAGTATGTGCCATGAACAACATCAAAAATAAATGTACCTCTTATACAAACTGCTCACCTTTTAAAACAAAGCAAATAATAATAATAATAAAGTGTTTCAAATTTCTATAATTACCTTTTCAAGCATAAACACATTAGAGATCATACCATCTACGCTTAAGTAAACAGTATTTCACTATTGATTTTTTTTTTTTTACATTTTGTTTTAAAGATCTCATTTTAAAGTCTGTTTTTCCATTATTTTTTTCTTGCTCATGTCAGAAGAACAAAGCAAGATGATTTAATTGGTCTAGGAGTGGCCAGATATTCTTAAATATATGAACTACCTAGTAAACTTTCATTATATTCCTATAAAAATAATAATCAAAATATACACTTCCGATCTGACATTAACAAGTCATACCGTAATAAGAAAAATCTAGTTTCATGCTCATTGTGTTTTAAGAGTGTAAATCACTTTATGCAAATTTACATTTTTATGAAGTAGGAATTCTGAATATTTTTAGCCTTGAAATGGCTTTAAAATGCAATAATCTTTTGGCACCAGAGCTTAACAAGGACAAATATCGTGCAGTGAAACAAAAGGTCACCTGATTGAGAATATTTAGATATGTTCTTTATTCCTATGCAAAAATAGTATATTTTTTGTTCTATCTTCCACAAAGTGAGATGTATAAGGCTTTTTAAATTTTTTATTATTGTTTTAAAAGTAGAATACTTTTGTTATTATTAAAATATCTACTTTTTCTGTTTAATATCATTGCAACATTCCACAGGGCAGCTAATTTTTGCAAATAAATTATACCACTAGAAGTTTTCTATAGGAAGTTATATTCTGATTAGAGTTAACACCACTCTTAAGTATCAAATAAAAATGTAAAATCTTTCCTTGAAGAAGGAGATTAAACCTGTATGTGCTTTCTTTATGGAGATCATTTTACTACTGTGGTATTCACAAAATAACAAATATATAGTTTATTAGCGTCAATATTTAAAATGCTAAAACGAATGTGAAAAACTAGGTATCTGCTGGTACTTTTTTCCTTATCAATTAAATCCTCATTAGCTCTATGAATTGTAATATAATGATTTATCAAAGTCAAGTAATGTTGTGGGCCTTTTTCTTTTCCACTGTGACACACACACCCACAAAGATTTTTTTAAATCTCAAAAATCTATTCAACATAATTTGTATGCAATAAATAAACAAGAGAATTTGGTAGTGTCACCAGTAATATTGTATGCTTCATTTATAATTATCATTGCTGATGAATCATTATATCTCTGGAATGCAAGTGCATATGGGAATGCCGAGGATTAGAGGTTTAAAAAGGAGAACATATGTTTTCTTCACTGCATTGTCAAAAGTTTATTTTACTTCATATGAGGCTAGCATTTATTATAATATTAAGATTCAATGACTTTTTGTAGAAATTCAAAGAGAACATTCTATTTTGTGGTGCCAGATGTACTTACTGTCATTCACAGAAGTACATCTTAGAACTTTGCAATTAGTGTCTAGAATGAACATTTACTAGTTGCTTTGCTTTTCTAGCAAGAATCAAGAGAGCAAGAAAGTAAAATTGACCTGAACTTGCAGAAGAGTTCAAATGCTAAATCCTGAAATTAATTAGAAGATGTATGACCACCCTTGATCTTGATTCTAATCCAATTCTAATTAAACTTACAACACGAACCAAGAATTCACACACTGGGAAGCCTTATTTTTTTAAATTTATTCAGTCGTTTTTAGTTACTCCATTTCATACACAGGCTGGAAATAAGTTCCAATTAGCTGAGCTACTCACTGAACATTCTCT
Organism: Saimiri boliviensis; assembly: GCF_048565385.1. Classification (NCBI taxonomy): domain Eukaryota; kingdom Metazoa; phylum Chordata; class Mammalia; order Primates; family Cebidae; genus Saimiri; species Saimiri boliviensis. Next base: position 96,816,005 of record NC_133453.1, read on the forward strand.
GTGGTTAGAAGTACAAAAAATTTTTTAACCAGTGAGTGGACAGAAAACAGAAAACATGTGATGGATGAATGATTCAGGAGACGGTAGAGTCAGAGAGAAGTTCCTTTTGTAGTCGCTGTTTTATTCTGAACTCTATTAATAGCTTAGTGGCCTGTACATATTAGTATAGTGTCTTAGATTATCTCAAGGGAACAAAAATAAAACAGAAAATCCATAAGGAATATAAGTTCCTCAGTGGTCAAGGTCTTCCATCAAATGCTCGGAACATGTGTTTGTCCTCTTCCAAAACTCTCCTCTGTGTACTCCAAGGTCTGAGGGACCTAGAAAGCCCTGAGCATGCTTTGGGCCTCCCCAATATCTGGACCTTCATATCAACCTTTAGGGTTCTTGTGAAATGTCACCTAATTTCTGACATATTTCCTAAACCATTGATGATGGATTTGGTCCTGTGAACCACCAAAGCATCTTGATTGATTGTCCCTACCTTGTTCCTTGATTGCCTGTACTCTAAGCCTTTTTATAATTTTGATGAGGATACATCAGTGAGCCAAACCAACACAAATATCTTCTCTCTTGGAGATTACATTCTAATATGGTGAGACAGATATCTAAACATAATAAAAAAAGAAAGGTTGTGATATTTTAGAAGGAGTTAATGGCAATGGAAAAAATAAAGCAGGGGAATGTAAGTGGAGATTGTGGTCATGAGGGAAATTATAATTTTAAATCTAGTGGTCAAGTAATGCCTCACTGAAAAGGTGACATTTGAGCAAGAATTTGAAGAGCTTATTCAAGATCTGGAACACTGCATTCCAGGGAGAGGGAGTGACTTGGGAAATGTCCTGAGATGGGAGTTTGGCTGGGGAAGAGTAATACAGAAGAGGAACAGGTGGAAGTCAATGAATCATCCTGTCCCAGATGTTAGAAATCATTAAACAGTCCATGCTCATGGTTAGGAAGAATCAATATTATGAAAATGGCCATACTGCCCAAAGTAATGTATAGAATCAATGCTATCCCCATCAAGCTACCAATGACCTTCTTCACAGAACTGGAAAAAAAAAAAAAACACCTTAGACTTTATATGTAACCAAAACAGAGCCCGCATAGCCAAAGCAATCCTAAGCAAAAAGAACAAAACTGGAGGCATCACGCTACCTGATTTCAAACTATACTACAAGCCTACAGTAATCAAAACAGCATGATACAGGTACCAAAACAGAGATATAGATCAATGGAACAGAACAGAGGCCTTGGAGGAAATGACACACATCTACACTCATCTTACCTTGACAAACCTGACAAAAACAAGCAATGGGGAAAGGATTCTCTGTTTAATAAATGGTGTTGGGAAAACTGGCTAGCAGTGTGCAAAAAGCAGAAACTGGACCCCCTCTGACACCTTACACTAAAATTAACTCCAGATAGATTAAAGACTTAAGTATAACACTTAACACCATAAAAACCCTGGAAGAAAACCTAGGAAAAACCATTCAATACATAGGCATAGGCAAGGACTTCATGACTAAAACACCAAAAGCATTGGCAACAAAAGCCGAAATAGACAAATGGGATCTAATTAAACTCCAGAGCTTCTGTACAGCAAAAGAAACAATCATTAGAGTGAACCAGCAACCAACAGAATGGGAAAAAATGTTTGCAATCTACCCATCTGACAAAGGGCTAATATCCAGAATCTACAAAGAACTAAAACAGATTTATAAGAAAAAAAACAAACAGACCCATCCAAAAGTGAGTGAAGGTTATCAACAGACACTTTTCAAAAGAAGACATAGATGAGGCCAACAAACATAGGAAAAGATGCTAATCATCACTGATTTTTAGAGAAATGCAAATCAAAACCACACTGAGATACCACCTCACTCTAGTTAGAATAGTGATCATTAAAATATCTGGAGACAACAGATGCTGGAGAGGATGTGGAGAAATAGGAACACTTTTATACTGTTGGTGGAAGTGTAAACTAGTTCAACCATTGAGGAAGACAGTGTAGCACTTCCTCAAGGACCTAGAAATAGAAATTCCATTTGATCCAGCAATTCCAATACTGGGTATATACCCAAAGGATTATAAATTGTTCTACTATAAAGACACATGCACAGGTATGTTCATTGCAGCACTGTTTACAATAGCAAAGGTCTGGAACCAACCCAAGTGCCCATCGAAATGCCCATCGATGATAGACTGGACAAGGAAAATGTGACACATATATAACATGGAATACTATGCAGCAATAAAAAATGATGAGTTCGAGTCCTTTGTAGGGATATGGATGAAGCTGGAAACCATCATTCTCAGCAAACTGACACAAGAACAGAACATCAAACACTGCATGTACTCACTCATAGGCCAGTATTGAACAATGGGAACACATGGACACAGGGAGGGGAACATCACACACTGGGGTCTGTTGAGGGGCCAAGAGAGGGACAGGGGGTTGGGTAGGGAGGTCAGGGAGGAATAACATGGGCAGAAATGCCAGATGTGGCTGATGGGGGGATGGAGGCAGCAAACCATATTGCCATGTGTGTACCTATGCAACAGTCCTGCATGATCTGCACATGTACTGTGGAACCTAAAGTACAATAAAATAATTAATTAATTAAAAAAAGAAAGCATTGTTTGCAAATACAAGGACTCTGTTTTTACTCTGGCAAATTGGAAGTCACTGGAGAGTTTTGAGCAGAAGGGCACCGAAACCTGAATCGTGTTTCTACAGCATCACTCTGGATGCTGGATTGAGGTAGACTGCAATGGGGAAGGATAGAAGTGAGAAGCGGTAGAATGTAGCAGACTCTAGTAGGAGTCCAATACAATAAGCAAGTGACAGTAGTAACTTGGAATGAGTAATAGCATTGGAGGTTATAAGAAGTGGTAAGTTCCTGAACAGAAACTGCAGATAAGGCTCATACAATTTTCTGAGATTAGATGTCTGGTGTAAAAGAAAGGGAGGAGTCAAGGAACATCCCAAGGTTATATTGTATCATAATTAGCAAACTTACTTTATTTTTTTTCCACCGCTAAACTACTGAACTAACATATGCTCGCACACCGTACACCTGCATTCCTCTTCAATAATTTAGACTAACTGATAGTCTACACAATATGGTTAATTTCTCTGTGGATTGTGAAAATTAAAAATGAAATGAGGGCTAGTACCAGTTAAAAGATTTGAAAGGACTAAAATCTTTTATTCCAATTTTGAATTAGATGTAATTTTGCTTCAGGCTAGCTGAAAGAGTTCTGCAAGTGGCAATTTAAACTTAAATTAATCTCACTTTAAAGCCTTTTTAATAAAGCTTTTCTATGAAACAGTAAAAAGCCAGTGATATGAAAACTATAATATTCCCAGGAATATGTAATCTAAAACTATAACTTAATTTGAATTTTACTGTGCCTTTTAATTAAATTCAAGATCTTTACAGACAATTAATATACATATATAAGACATTTCTATCCAGAAAGTGATGTGAAATGAAGAATTTAGGCATTTATCTTGCGAGTAAAACCTCCGAATCTGGCTTCTGGGGAAAAAAAAAAGGGTAAGTCAGGATTGGAATTTCATTAGATTTAAATACTAATTCAGCAATTATTCAGTTCTATATTTGACTTAATCTACATGGACATGGAAATATTTTTGAGGTAGATAAAAGTCTAACTTATGCAGACTTTGAAACTGAAAGTATTTTATGTCAAGATTGTGTATTATTTTCAAGGAAAATTAGATAAAATTAGGCAAAAACAGAAAGTTATGATAAATATGGCTTGGATTTTATTATTAGAGATACAATATAAAAATATACAATGTAAGGAAAGTAAATAAAAGAACCACCAAAATATCCTATTAAAATCAACTCTTTTCTGTTATTTTGAATCACATTATATTCTGTTAAGGAAGTTATTACAAACAGATTAACTGCAATTCACACTTCTATCATATGTTATAAAGTTTAGAGTTGAAGTGTTTATATATTAATATAGCTGACTTTTGGTTATTCATTTCCACCTGAAGGGAGACATTTATTTAGAAAATGGCATGGCCATTCCAGGAAAAGGAGACAGCATGATTTAAATATCAACTGCAACTTAAGAAGAATGATGACAATAATGTTATTATGGGCACATTTAATCAGAGAAAGTGACAAACAATTTGTTGTAAAACACATAAATACTAGTTGATAACTCATTCTAGCCACATAAAGGACACTAACTTTTTCACACCAACACAGAGAAAATCTTATGTATAACACGTAATTACTTATACTACAAATGACAGACCATTGAAAATGCGTGAGCCTGCTATCATGTGTTCACGCTTTGTTGGTAAAATGGGATAATTATGGAAACACCAAAAAAAAAAAAAAAAAAAAAAGAGCCTGTAAGTAGGTAGATGAGCACAAATGGAAACATTATTGCTTCATATTGAACAATTTACAAAAATTTTTTTGAGGCAGGGTCTTGCTCTGTTGTCCAGGCTGGAGTGCAGTGGCGAGAACAGGGCTCACTGTGGCCTTGACCTTCCAGGTTCAAGCAATCCTCCTGCCTCAGACTCCTGGTAGGACCATAAACATGCATCACCATGCCTGGCTAATTTTTAAAAATTTTTATAGAGACAGGGTCCCTCTATATTGTTCAGGTTTGTCTCAAACTCTTGGGCTCAAGCAGTCCTTCTCCCTTGGTCTCCCAAAGTGCTGGGATTACCAGTGGGAACCAATGTGACCAAATGGCAATTCACAAATATTTTTCCATAATTCAAAACAATATTTACTGAGCACCTACCATATGCCAGACTGCTTACAACATGTGGGAACTTGAAAGATTAGACAAAGACAAACATAACTAGGAATTACTGCATTTAATTTAAAATCAGATAATCCTAGAATGCAACATATATCATTGGGACAGAATTATCACTTATCACATAATTAATTATCATTATAATTAAAACATATTACATAAATATATTCATAACAAAAGGCTAATTTCTCACTAACACATTCACAATTCATGTTTCAGTATACCTGCCTGCATATTAAGTAAAGGGAAAATACCTTGCAGAAGGGCAAGGACATCAATTTCATAAATTTCCTGCCTCAGATGATTGAGTGCCAGTGTTTCTAAGGCTAATTGTTTTATCTTTAGCCTTTATATTACTCCTTCTTAGCTCTTTAAGTATCTATCAACTAGTTCTCCTAGTCCGAATATGCAATATTTTTCTCCATATATTTTTTCTATATCACAATCCTAGGGTAACAAAGCCGTCTCGTGCAGATGCAGCTTTCTTGATTTCCCTTCACATCCACACTTACTCTTTCTTTCTTTCTTTCATTTTAAAATTATACTTTAAGTTCTGAGATACATGTGCAGAACGTGCAGGTTTGTTACATAGGTATGCACCTGCCATGGTATTTTGCTGCACCCATCAACCCATCATGTACATTAGGTATTTCTCATAATGCTTTCCCTTCCCTATTCCCCAAACACCTAAAAGGCCCCAGTATGTAATGTTCCCCTCCCTGTGTCCATGTGTTCTCATTGTTCAATTACCACTTATGAGTGAGAAGATGTAGTGTTTGGTTCTCTGTTCCTGTGTTAGTTTGCTGAGAATGATGGTTTCCAGCTTCATCCATGTCCCTGCAAAGGACATGAGTTCATCCTTTTTTATGGCTGTATAGTATTTCATGGTGTATGTGTGTCACATTTTCTTTATCCAGTCTATCATTGATGGGCATTTGGGTTGGTTCCAAGTGTTTGCTATTGTGAATAGTGCTGCAGTAAACATACATGTGTATGTGTTTTTATAGTAGAATAATTTATAATCCTTTGAGTATGTACCCAGTAATGGGATTACTAGGTCAAATGGTATTTCTTGTTTCAGATCCTTGAGGAATTTCCACACTGTCTTCTATAGTGGTTGAACTAATTGATACTCTTACCAACTGTGTAAAACTTTCCTATTTCTCCACATCCTCTCCAGCATCTGTTGTTTCCTGACATTTTACTAATCACCACTCTAACTGGCATGAGATGCTATCTCCTTGTGGTTTTGATTTGCATTTATCTAATGACCAGAGATAATGAGCATCTTTTTTTAAAATATTTGTTAGCCACCTAAATGTCTTCTTTTGAGAAATGTCTATTCACATCCTTTGCTCACTTTTTGTGGGGATTGTTTTTTTTTTTGCAAATTTGTTTAAGTTCTTGCTAGATTCTATGAGCCCTTTGTCAGATGGATAGATTGCAAAAAATTTTTCCCCATTCTGTAGTTTGCTTGTTCACTCTGATGATAGTTTCTTTTGCTGTGCAGAAACTCTTTAGTTTAATTAGATCCCATTTGTCAGTTTTGGCTTTTTTTTGCCATTGCTTTTGGTGTTTCAGTCATGAAGTCTTAGCCCATGTCCGTGTCCTGAATGGTACTGCCTAGGTTTTCTTCTAGAGTTTTTATGGTTTTAGGTATTACATTTAAGTCTTTAATCTATTTTGAGTTAATTTTTGTATAAGGTGTAAGGAAGGGGTCCAGTTTCATTTTTCTGCATATGGCTAGCCCGTTTTCCAACACCATTTGTTAAATAGGGAATCCTTTCCGCATTGGTGTTTTTGTCAGGTTTTTCAAAGATCAGATGGTTGTAGATATGTGGTGTTATAATGTAACACACTTACTTTTTCTTAAAGATCTTATTTTCCTTGAGTTCATATACCTTTGGAATTCTATTGACCTGTATTATATATTTATAAAAGTAACTTCAGGTCAACTTATGGTTGCTAACTTTTTTGTTTTACCACAAGAAAACAATTTATATTTTAATTCCCATTTAGTCTTATTACTACCATTTTATTTAGAAAAGGATTTAAATCCCCCAACAGAGAAAACAAATCTTTATAGAATCTTTTGATTATTTACTTTTCAATTTTTATTTGTTTGAATTACTTTTAGTTTGCTTTTGTTTTCAAATTTCACCATGGGTCAGCAAAAATATCATTATCAGATTAATAGCAGATCCGAGAATAGGTTTTGGGGCCTGCTGGTTTCCCTCTTTTTCCTACCTCACCGTGTATCTTCTCTGCATTCCTTGCTTTCTGCCCTCGCTTGTCTCTGTGGCACTTACAATGTAACTATGACCACACAGCAGCTCTGTCAGTTATCATTTTAATGTACCTGCTTCCAATACTTGACAGTCAACTATCCACTTCCTTAAAAGGTTTTTGTGACACTGCTCTAACCTGGTTTTACTGCTTTGTGACAGCTCCTTTTTTGTTTCCTCTTCTTTCTTTTCACATAAAATTGGGCATTTACTGCTTCTGACAACAGTTTCTAGGTTGACATACCTCTTCCCTCAGTGCAGTATTCACTCTCAGAGTTTCAACTACTATTTTTATGAAATTGACTCTAAAGCTTGTCTTTTCCATCACAATCTTTCCTCTCATGATTCACGACTCAGTAGTTCATTTATCCAATAATAGCTACTAAATGGATGTTAATTAGAATTCCAGACTAAAGTCATCAAAAATGCATACATATTTCGCCAACATTTTTTACCCCTCTCTTGTCTGTTGTAGGAAACGGGTCCCAATCCAGACCCCAAGAGAGGGTTCTTGGATCTTGTGCAAGAAAGGATTCAGGACAAGTCCACAATGCAAAGTAAAAGCAAGTTGATTAAGAAAGTGAAGTGGTGAAAGTACAGATACTCCTTAGACAGATTAGGGCATTCCCAAAAGTAAGAGGAGGAATGTGTACACCCTAGGTACGATGCTTGTATATATGGGGAGATGTGCTCTGCTGCAAAGCTTTGTGATAAAGGACTAATTTTCTTAATTACTAAATATTGGAAGAATATTTTTAAATATTTATTTAAAATATTTAAAGATATTTTAAAATCTTTAAAGCAAAGTTAGAAATGCCTTTGTTCTCCAAATATTCAGATATCTAGGCACTCTCAAGTGTGGGTCTGTTTAGCAAATACTATTAATTTTTTCTTTTAAACATCTAGTGGCTAGAAATGCCTGACTTTCTCGGAATGCCTCCCAGCAAGTCCCAGCCTCATTTTCCTAGCCCTCACTCAAGATGGAGTTACTCGGGTTTTAATGCCTCTGACGTCTCTACCCACTATACAATCAGATCTTCCTAAGTATGGTTTTTAAAAATTATAATTGATATTAGTACAATAATATGTTTACATGAAAAATAATTATTTCTGAAATGGTTCTCTTCACCAAGTGTTCTTTATCATCCTTCTTCAAAATTTATCATAACTCTTTTTTTTTTTTTTTTTTTTTTTTTTTTTTTTTTTTTTTTTGAGACGGAGTTTCGCTGTTGTTACCCAGGCTGGCGCAATGGCGCGATCTTGGCTCACCGTAACCTCTGCCTCCTGGGCTCAGGCAATTCTCCTGTCTCAGCCTCCTAAGTCGCTGGGATTACAGGCACGCACCACCATGCCCAGCTAGTTTTTTGTATTTTTAGTGGAGACGGGGTTTCACCATGTTGACCAGGATGGTCTCGATCTCTCGACCTCGTGATCCACCCGCCTCAGCCTCCCAAAGTGCTGGGATTACAGGCTTGAGCCACCGCACCCGGCCTATCATAACTCTTTTATCTTCACTTCCTAGCTACATGTTGTTGTACTGGAGAAGTAACTTAATTTTTTCTGTAGAATAGATACATTGCATGTCTAAGAAAGATTCTATAAATATTTTATTCTGTGCATACTTAGTACTTACACAGTTCTTGCTGATTGATACATTTAGTTCTTACTTTATCCCAACTCTACAGTAGTCTATTACAAAATTTTATTAGTTTTCATCTGTCAGTAGTAAACAAAGTGCCATCTTGTTCTAGATTAGATACCATCCTCCATAATTATCTTCCTATACTGATCTGCTCCTTATTGCTTTAGTTTTGCTTATACATTTTTTAATGGTTAAACATTACTACTTTTTTTTTTTTTTTTTTTTTTTTTTTTTGAGAGAGAGAGGGTCTCACTCTGTTGCTCAGACTGGAGTGCAGTGGAGCTATCTTGGCTCATTGCAATGTCCGCCTCCCAGGCTCAAGCAATTCTCCTTCCTCAGCCTCCTGAGTAACTGGGATTACTGGCTGGCACTACCATGCGTGGCTAATTTTTGTATTTTTAGTAGAGACCATGTTGGCCAGGCTGGTCTCAAACTCCTGACCTCAAAAGATCTACCTCCCTTGGCCTCTCTAAGTGCTGGGATTACATGCATGAGCTGCCATACCCCACCAACATTATTATATTTAAAAGCCTCCACATTACAACCTTTCCATTCCCATTTCCATCTTTCCAGTCCTATTTCAGTGCTATCTTAATAACCGAAAAAAATAATAATGATTATAGGCACCGTTCTTACCTATGTAAGTTAAATGAACTGAATAAGTTATTTTAGTATTCAGAGCCTCAGTATTCTCATCCCCAGCACAAGCACATTGATTGGCATATAGAAGGTACCTAATCAAGTGCTAAATCTATTTACTGTTTCCTTCCTTTAAATCTCAGTGTTTTCAAACTGTTTCCTTCCATTTAAATCTCAGCCTTTCCTAATCCCTTCCTTTCCAGGCATGTCTTAATAACTGTGTAAATATCATGTTATATAATCCTCCCCAAACTTAGGTCTATTTTATAGATGAGAGGTTAAAGCTTAGAGGAGTTCAGGACCTCACAGATTAATGACCACATGGAATCTTACACAGAAACTACTGCATCTGGTACAGTTGAAACTCTACTGGTTTTACTTGTTTTTGTAAAACCTGAACATTCTTTTTTGGTCACTTAACTTCTAAGAGTAGATTATGAATTCTGTGAACCATGTGGTAAGGTAAATAAGTAACAGTAAATATAAGCAGTGTGGTGGAATGCTAGAACAATCAGCTACTAGCTTTATGGTTTTGTCACTAGTTAATTTTGTGATCTTGGATATACTGCTTGGTGTCTTGGGGTATCCGTTTTCTTTTCTGCTGACATGGTGCTGGAGCAGGTAACATTTATAAAGGTTCCCTCAGCTTTAGTATGGTGATTGTCATTATCGTAGTTGACATGGAATAATTGCAGTTCAATTTCTTTGGAAAAACTAAAGAATACCCATCTCACCTAGTAGATCATAATTTGGCCTTAAGTGGAGAATAAGGTTCTAAGCATAGGTTTTATAAGATGAAGAATATAATCTTGACAAAATGAGAATCCAAACTAAAAAATGATTTAATATAGTCAAACATCTGGATATGTGACTAAAATTTTCAGTTTCCATATAGATGTTTGACCTTGTGTGAATAATATCAACTTTATAAAAAAAATCAAAACTAAAATGTGAAAATAAATAATCAGTCTTACCTAATATGAAAAAGAAAGGTTTTAAAAATTTGATTACTCTTACCTAAGAGATAAAGATAATAATGAATATTTGGGGCATTTTTTCATCTTTTGCCTGTTATTTTATAGTTAAATATACCTCAGCAAGATATGCAGTTACTTGCAGAGGAAAAACACAGTAATAATAAGAAGTGATTCTTCGTAAAATCTATTATCTACTGATTCTTTTTTGGGTTCCATTAATTCTAATCAATTTGGTAAATCCTAGACCATTTACCTTTTTTTGAGTTATAACCTTCTCTACTGACAGACTCTCACCTAAAAACAAAACAAATATACCTGAGATTTAAAAATTTTTAAATGTCACAAAATATCAAGTGAGTAAAGAAGACAAGCAAGTCAATACATATTTATGTATTTCTTGGTTGACACTCTTATATTTTGTGGATGCAGACAAATAGTAAGCCAGGGTTTAATTTCATTTCAGAGGCTGCATAATGGTGGGTGTAGTTTCAGGGTCCTGGAGTAGCAGTAGGTTAAAAGTATTGATTTCAATGAGAATTAATTTTAAGAACACAACAGCAGGCCTTTAAACTATTTAGCAGAAAGCATGCAGTCTCCTATGCTGGAAAGAGGTATAATTAAAAAGCTATCAATAGTCTGGGATTGTCAAAACTACTTTGTCACCTGAAGCTCATTCCTTATAATTATCTTTTAGGTTTTAAGCTAGATCACCATTAACCTTAGAAGAAAAGGGGTTACTACGCTTTCTGATGTGAGAAATTGTATCATCGTGTAAATTAAACCCCGTTCCACAGTCAAATTAGACTTGGGGAATGATTGAGTATTAAAACTACTCATGTATATTATCAAATGACACAAAGTATGAGGGTAGTAAGGGAGAAGAGGAAGTTTCCTGCTTTTTCAAAGATTTTTGAGATTCCTTATGTGCACAGAATATGATTTTAAACATGTATCAGAGATATAAAGTTGAAGCAATAGAAGGCAAACACAAAGATATTTTTAGCCTTTCCCCAAAGATTTCTTTTCAGCTCTCAGACAGTACAAAATGAGTCAACACTTAAGTAAGCCAGAAATAATATAACGAGTCTGCAAAATTACAGCTACCTACAGCTCAGATCTTCAATCAAGTAATTGTAGAAGGCTCACTAGAAGGAGGAATAAATATGTTCTCAGGTGAACTCACTTAATAATTTTAACCTTATTGTCAAAAGAAAGGAGTCATAATTAAGATAGTACAATACATGAAGCAGGGAGCAGCACAACTGCACCTTCCTGATGATTAATGCGTATCCCCAGGGTGGTTTCTTCAGTCGTGGAGCAACCAAAATGATGTAGTCTTCTTTCATTGCATAAAAAGTTGTGGCCCAGTGACAAATTATCAACCATTGTCATTCCTGGGTGATGCTGAGCTGACTAGTAGTTGTAAAAGGTTATGTTAGTTAATGTAAGTGATTCTCAGTAGGCAGAATATGGCCTACAACCACATGTGCACCATCATACTGATCTAAGTGTGGGTAGCCGGGGGACATGGGAGGGTATTCTGTTGTGGCTAGTACTTGTAAAGAAAGACGTAAGGTATGGTTTCCCAATCTCCAAATGAGTAACATTTGTGGCCAATGTTTTGTTTTTAGGGCTTTCCTGTGCAGTGTGGGATGTTTTGTGGCATCCCTGGCCTATACTCGGTACCTATCACTAGTAAACCCTCCCTCTCAGTTGTGACAAATATAGATACCTTTGAGCATTGCCAAAATGTTCCCTGGAAGGCAAAATTGCTCCCAGTTGAGAACTAGGGATGAAAGAGACTTGGAAATGCTATGCAACCTACAGGACTATATCTATATCTATACCTATATCTGTATAAAGAGATACGTACATATATATTCATGTCTCTATATATACACCATTATATATGCACATGTATAGATCTACATATGCATCTATATTTATATATAATGTACATACATGTATATACCCATATACTTGTATATATATACACATTCACATGTATTATATACTATATATTAGTTATATATATATAATATACTAATATTACTTACATACTATTTAGATATACAATATACATATATAGAAGTATACATGTCTATAAATGATGTATATGTATACATGTTCACATATAATACACACACATATGTACACATATAGATGAATTTATACATATATGCACCACAAAATCATAAAGCCTGAAAATATAAATAATATTTTGTAATGTTTTACAGATTGAAGATGCATTTGACAACCCTAGATATATCTGCATGTGCTCCTGGATTTTATTATGGACACTCCTTTTAGATGTGAAGTTTTGCAGAAACAACAGAATAATTGAGAGGATTCCATACAACCCATGCAAAAATCTGAAGGCCTAGCATCTTATAGAATAATAGTGAATGTGTGTGTAGATCAGTGTGTCAGGAGGGTAGGATGTGTGTGAAGAATCAGTGCAAGACGATGCTTCAGAGATGGGCAAAACCCAACTACATTAACAGTAAACTTCAGTATGAGGAGAGGGTTAAAAAGGACTTCTTGGTTGTAGATAGAAACAAAAGCAAATCAGAAAAGAAGGGAGTTCATAACGTCTGGCTCAAATACTGCTTTCCAGTTTGACTTAATTATCTCATTTGCTCTTATTTCTGTGTTTCTGCCATTAAGATATCTTCTCATTCAAAGATTTCATTTGCAAGTGGAGGAGACAGTTTATTGCGTGTCATGACTCGAGAGATGCTGAGGAAAATACGCTTTTCAAACAAACAAAAACATGTAACCTGTAACAATTGCTGAAATTCCTTTTTTTGAATGCATGCTTTTTCTGGAGTTCAAGAAGTTAGTGTCCAGGAATGCTCTTTAAAATGGGAATATTCCATGGCTCAATGTTTCTTAATCCTTAACTGCATGGTTTTCCTGATCTTCAGCAGCCTAACAGGGTTCTGGGTGGTGGAATCACTAAACTGTGATGAAGAGCAAGACTAAAGCTACAGATTTAGAATGTGGAGTTCTATCTGCTGGTGGATGGAGGACAAAAAAAGCAGATATAAATGAAATAGTATATGAAATACCTATTACGTACCAGGAGCTTTACATATAACATGTAGGGCAGGGATCCGTTGAATAAAAATTAAGATTCAGGTAGATCAAGATGTGGACAAATCCAATTTCCTGCACCTCCTCATCTTTGAGAGAACTCAAGAGAAAAAAAAAAAAATTCATATGGTCATCAAGTCACACACAGTTAGTCAGAAACAGGCATCCAGTCAGTAAAGAGTTCAGTAAAAGAAGCCGGGCGCGGTGGCTCAAGCCTGTAATCCCAGCACTTTGGGAGGCCGAGGCGGGTGGATCATGAGGTCGAGAGATCGAGACCATCCTGGTCAACATGGTGAAACCCCGTCTCTACTAAAAATACAAAAAATTAGCTGGGCATGGTGGCGCGTGCCTGTAATCCCAGCTACTCGGGAGGCTGAGGCAGGAGAATTGCCTGAGCCCAGGAGGCGGAGGTTGCGGTGAGCCGAGATCGCGCCATTGCACTCCAGCCTGGGTAACAAGAGCGAAACTCCGTCTCAAAAAAATAAATAAATAAATAAATAAATAAATAAATAAATAAATAAAAAGAGTTCAGTAAAAGAAATTTAAAACTTTTCATAATTGGAATTTGGAGTTGGGGATAATGGAAGCCAGATGACACAAAGGGAAAGGAGGCAGGAAGAAAAAAAGAAAGAAAGAAAAAAAAGAAAGAAAAAGAGAGAAGAAAGAGAAAGAGAAAGAAAGAGAAAGAGAAAGGAAGGAAGGAAGGAAGAAAGGGAGGGAGGGAAGAGTCACCATATCTAAATAGGATGTCTGGCAGAATGGGCTGGACTCTACCTTGACCTATGTATCCAGAGAAATCAGGAAAGTATCCCCTATAAGGCTGCATTTGAATTCCTACTCACATAGTACTTTCTATACACAGGGAAGCAGAGATCCAGGACCAGAGGCAAAGCTGACCAACTGTGTCACCAGGGCCTTTCTCTCAAACAATTCTATGTTCTCACCGGTGAGAGCCCTCTGTCCAGGAAGAACACCACATTTCCCTAGAAGTTGGAGGGAGAGCACAGGGAGTCAGGCTGTAGAAGACAGAGGATCTTAGCTTAGTGCTGAAACAGGATCTCAAATCCAAGATTAAATCTATGTCTCCACTTGGGTTACCTAACAAGGACATTTAGCAGTAGCACTAAAGCCCTAATCATGAGTGAATCCTTCATTTTGCTCTTAGAAAATGTCTATAGAGACACAGAAATGGGAGAGCACCATGGTCTTGCCAATTGGTCCATAAAGAAAAGTATCTAGGGAACTGTCAGCAGACTATGAAGGTGACCTTACTAGGGTATAGGTGACTCTGGATTATATGAATATCATTTAACTCTCCTAACAATTGAATGAAGGAGGGATAATTATCTGGAATTGGTAGAACTGATGTGGAAATCAGGCTTAGTAAAGTTAAATAACTTGCATTTACAGAGCCAGATCATGATAAAAGTGGGAATCATATTTCTATTTGAAAGCAAAGCTATTGTATTATTCTAACAGTCCTACTGTCTATTTATTGAATAACAAGCTGCCACAATTGGACTCCAAGATGAATTATAAAAAGAAAGGGTAGCAGTTAATTAAAGACAATTTTATCTTGATCTGTCCCTAGCTGGAACCCTTTCCTTCATGAAAGTAAACATGCCAAATTTAAGTTGTCAGCTGTCAGAGGTAGAAAAAAATAAATAGACTCTTTCCTTCTGGCTGGCTTCAAGTGTTGTTAGGTAATGTACACTTAGAACCTATTTGTATTCTGTAGGTGAGTCCACTTTTGCTTGAAAATCTCTAATGACTAGATAAGGAAGCCCTTTTATCTAGGTCAATATATCTACACAAATGCTCATTAACATAGAATATTTGTTATTTTATTATCAAGTGAACATATCTAAAACTTTGACACTAAATTTTAGCTAAAGGCGCAATATCCTTTAATGTTATATTGCCCTAGCAAAAGAAACTTCTGCAAGAGGGAGTTACAACATTTTGCTTCCGATTATAAAATGAACAGAGAACTAATCGGATATTTGAAAACCCAAAGGAAAGAAGATTCCATATCTTTTCTCCAAAATTTAAAATAATACGAGTTTAAAAGACCATAATCATTTAGGGCCTGATTTCTTGAGTCAACATGTTACTATATTTATTTTAGAGAAATGTGAAATCTGGCAAACTTGTTTTGTCAAGATGGTCTGAGCCAGTTTTTATTTTGATTTTTGTTCATGTGTTTGTTTTTGACAAGGATGAGCTGATTACTGAGAAAATGCAAAAAAAAAAAATCAGGTCTTCCAATTTGTAAATTTCAATAAATATTTATAAAGCAAATTTTAAGGACACTTTCCAATGTGAATATCTACCTTTATTTCTCTTTGGTAAGAGAAAACATGTTGAAAATAGTCTAAAATCCCATCTTTCCAACTTCAGAACTCAATCAAAAACATCAGCACTGTGGGAAGACCAGATGTCTCCCTTGGAAAGCAAACCTGTATATAACAAAGGGTCCAGTCTTTCTACTTTTTTAAACAGAAAATTTTGAAAGAAAGTAGCCCTGTATAAAAATTTCAAGCAATTTCCAAAACTGTATAATTTAACCAAACTTTCAGCTTTTTGCCAACTTCCTTCATTTTGATGTCACTTGATTGCCAGAGACTTCAGCCTTCTACTTCCAGGTTACAGAATAGATAATCAAAGCTGTGAATGTGTTAAAGAAGAAGGTGCATCAACTCCACATCAACCTCTAAATTTTTTAGAGCTAAGGAGGTGATGTGAATTGCATATGAATGTAATTAATTTGTACATGAAGAGAAGATTTTTAGTTTGCTATTAGCTTCATAGCAGCCTAATATATAAAAAGCCAATCACTGGCAAGCTTGCCAGAAGTATGACAAACTGTTTGTTCCAAATTTCTTTAAAGATATAATGGATGCTGTTTTCCAGAATGTTTTGATTAACCCTTCTATTGCATATTTGCAATTAGTGTAAAAATTAATGTTAAAATGGAAAACTTTGTTGGATTACAAATAACGTAGCAGGATGAGAATAATCATGGTTTACATGTAACCATAAATTTTAAAAATGCAAGAATGGTTGATTCTTTTTTTCTGCCAGTAGAAATTATTATGTTCTCGTTCAATATTTATTGTTGGTATTAGCATTTAGAAAGAAAAAGAGAGAAGAAGGGAAAGAAAAAAAATACTTCAAACAACTTTTATAATGAAAGTTTCTCCCTTACGTTCAGAACGCAATGCCAGCATTGCCAATTTTAGGCATTTGTTCTGTTCTGTTTTTCCTATTCAGTTATTTACCAACTCATTTGTTGCAATATTATAAACATGCAGTTTCTTTCCTTCTTTCTTTCTTTCCTTTCTTTCTTTCTTTCCTTCTTTCTTTCTTTTTAATGAGAGGATAAAGAAAGAGAGAGCAGGACATAGTTTCTCCCCAAAGCCTAAAGTGTCTTTTCTACTTTGATGGTTTGAATTTGGGATATAACTTGCGAAAACCAGGCTGAGCAAGGTGAATAACTCGATAAATAAAATTAGACTTTTCATATTGAAGTCAGTTTGCAAGTTTGATAAATTGTTCTTAACAACCCTTTTAATTAAAAAACATGAATATAGCATTACAGCCACCATAACTTAGTCAATGGTGCTGAAGTTTAAATTTATTCATTGTTTTCTTTTGTTCATCATTATATGAATATAATAATTAATAATGAATTCCTTCTCAAAGTAACTTGGCTTGCACTAAATATTGTAAAGCCAGGAAGGCAGTTCATTTTAAAGTCAGGGTGCTTCCTGCCCCATTCAAAATGAATGATGTATACTGCCAATAAAAATAGAATAATTTGAAAGTATCAGCTGGTAATGGAACAAGACCCATAGGACTTCAGAGAAAACTCTCTGCCATTTAATCATCTGATTTTTTTCTGCCTGAAATTACCCATAATGTTATGAAGCTGTTGCTAGTGTCAATTCTCCAAGGGCTTATTCGTTAGCTTCCTATGTTATTTGAAAAACACAATTGTCTGTGTTAAGCCTTCTTATTGAATGTGCCTACATACAGCAAATTGTACTAAATAAATATATGTATTTATACATATAAATATTTATAAATAAATATATATATATGTAGTGGTCTGGACTAAATATACATATATATGTATATTTAGTGGTAAGTGTATATTTGTATGTTTTAAGTATATATATATGTATATTTTGTGTTCTGGGTATCATATATATATATATATATACACACACACATACACTATATATACACACACACACTATATATCTACACACACATACCACACATACATATATAGTGTCCAGACCACTATATATAGTATGTGTGTGTAGTCTTAAATATGCAGTACATATATAGTATATATATATAGTATATATAAATATATAGTTTACATAGTACTAAATATGTAGAGTATATGTGTATATAACTATAATACTCAATATATAATATATATAATACTAAAAGTATAGTATTTATTACAGACCACTGCAATAAAGTGCAGGTTGAAAAATGTACAGTTGGCTATATGTAGACTTATTCTACAAGACGAGTTAACACAGACAATTGTGTTTTCTTTTTTTTTTTTTTTGAGATGGAGTCTTGCTCTGTTGCCCAGACTAGAGTGCAGTGGCACAAACACAGCTCACTGCAGCCTTCACCTCTGCTTCCCAGGTTCCTGCAATTCTCTTGCCTCAACCTCCCGAGTAACTGGAATTACTGGCACCCACCACCACACCCAGTCAATTTTTTGTATTTTTAGTAGAGATGGGTTTTCACCATGTTGGTCAGGCTGGTCTTAAACTCCTGACCTCAGGTGATCTGCCCCTGTCGGCCTCCCAAAGTGCTAGGATTACAGGCATGAGCGACAGTGCCCAGTTGGCAATTGTGTTTTCAAACCTATATTATGCAATGTCAAAACACATAAATATGTATGTTGTGTATGTTATATACATTGCATATGTGGTATATAGTGTATTTTATATTTTATGTGTATATGTACATATTGTCTCAGTTGTTCCACATCTACCTTCTCTTTCTCTAGCCTTGTTACATTTGTCGTAACAATGATCATTTTACACCCCAGGCCATTCTTCCCCTGTGCTCCCATTTTTGGCAATGACATTATAATTTTTCTTAGCACCCAGAATTAAAGTCATACATCTTTGTTTGATTAGTAGTTTTTCTCAGTCCCTCATGCTTCTGTGGTCACTTGCTTCTGCTTCACCATATTTCTTCCAGTTTCACGACATTTGTCTCAGTTCTTTATTCCTATAATTTCTTCCTAAACTTCTTGTCTCCAGCATCGCTGAGGGACATCATTTTGAATCTTCTTTCTGCCACCTGTTAGCCATATGACTTTGGAAAATAATAGCTGTTATTAAATGAGCACTTACATGCCAGAGAAGTGTGTTAATCACTTTGCATTTACTATTTCATGGAGTCTTTGAAGCAATCTAGCAATTGTTATGCTATATCCTTTATTTACCAGCAGATAAAACTAAGGCTCCACAAAAGTGAAGGCAGCATAATATGTGGCAGGACACAGCCCTTTCTGCCTCCAGGGCAGATCCCATCTTCATAAAGAAAACTCACTGTTTTCATTAAGCCTCAATATTGTCATCTGCAAATGATAACTTAAAGACTCTCAGGGGCCTAGCAAAGTGCCAGATTGTGGGAGTACACAGTGACCATTCTTAGGCTGTATGTCTGTCTGGTTTTCTGTATGTCTGTCTGGTGTTAGTTTGTACATCTACCCTTGCTCTTCCATTGCACCCTGCCTGCATTTCGTTGCTCTACCATGCATATCTATTGTTGCCATTACAGCCACATTCCCAAAATGCAGTTTTAATTTACTTTAGGTAGTCCTGCTCATTCTGCTGAAATCTCACTCAGGGTCATTGCTTCTGATTGTGCAGAGGGGGCTGGCAGAGGGAATGAATAGGAGCTGCATCGTAAGTCACACTCCTTGGAATAGGGCTTTGCCTGCTTAAAGGGTGGTGGCCTTTTCTATTTGGTGAAAGGGATTGCTGTCTTTCCAATCTCCAGCCTACAAAACTGTAGGTCCCTTGTAGGAAGTGACTTTTTCTAATTTGCACAAAATTTCCCACTGGCCCAGCCAAACCCTTGTCTCACAGTGAAGGTATATTGACAACTATTATGCATTAGGCATTTGATATATTGCATTAACCAATTATATACCAACACTTTGCAGAGGGCCTTGCATATGGTAAGTGTTCAGTAAATTTTTGTAGAATCACATTGATTCACACTGCCCATGGCCAAGGCCTAGAGCCTTTTGATAACATGTTACATGTCCATACACAGACTTATAAAACCTGTTTGTAGTTTTGTTGGCATAAATATGCATGATAGCCTTTGATACACTCTTTAATCATCTGAATTTTTAATAACTAAAAGATGTTTATCACTTGCTTTCAACAGAAAGGTGTTGTAAGGAGTTATGAATTAAAATCTATAAGCATGTTCACATCCTCATTAGAGAATAGAACAAAAGTATAAGACATGATCATTTCTCCAAGTGTCAAGATAAATTCAAAGAGAGATTGCATTGCCACCTGACAAAGAATGTACTGAAAGAACATCTGGTCCCTGCCACCCACTGCATCTCTCTTCTTTCTGCTCAGTCTGGAAGTTGCAATGTGGCTATGTTCTTTGAAAGGGCCAGATTTGGTGAAAGTTATATAGCAAAGTGGAACTCTTTAGTAGCACAATTGACACTAGCTTTTTATAGGACTCTTGATTGAACTCAGGTAGTTTAGGGAGGTTTCAGTGAATACCTGCCTGAAGGTTATTTCATATCGTTGACACTTATACATGGCTATGCAAATTTTAAAAATCCGACAGCCTTCAATGAATTAAGTGATATATATAAATCTCCCATACTAGATAGATTTTAAATTGATGGTATCACACCAAGCAGTGAAATAAAAGAGGTAGCAGCACTTATCCTTACAGGCTAATAGCTGCAAATGATTTTATGAATCATTAGTTTAGAGATGTGGCCCTACCCATTTTTAAAACCCAGTGTAGATTAACATATTTTGTCTGTGACAAGACGTTAATAATTTTAGAGAAAAGAGGCCATCTGATGAAGTAAAACTCTCCCAATTTGTGCCATTGGATTTTTGATATTCTAATTAACATGATTATGACTAATTAGAGTTCTTGACGGTTAAAGAAGGAAGATTGATAGTTTAATAGATCAATACTGGTTACTTAATGTCCCGAGATAGACTTCTTTTGGCACATGACACACGTAATATATAATTAAATTTTTAAAAATTTTTTTAAGGTGGTTCCTACCTGTGATGTTTTACTAAAGCGTAAGACCATAGAAATTAAGCAAAACTGGAGATCATCCTTTTGGCTAAGGTTAAGTATTTTCCTTTTTTAGTTGAATTAATGTTCCCTTCCCTTTAGTAGACACAGTTGGGTAAGTGTTCAAAGTGTTTTGTACTGATTTCATGGTGCAAATCCCATTAAAATAAACATAAACTGCATGGGTAAATTAGAGCATGCTGCTTTGAAAATGTACCCCACTATTTTCAGCATATTAAGCTGTCAGAAGCTGATAAAATCAGGCTTATATTCCTAGTTTTTTAGTATGTTTGCAATGCATTTACATTCTTTTCATCTGAAGTTGGTATGAAATTTAAATGGTAGTACCTTTGGATTACGGACACACCTACAGTATAGAAAACCAATGCATATTTTAAATACTTTATTGAAAACATCAACATGTAATAAATAGAGACTGGTAAATAGGTTGCAATGGACTTTGCTGTATTTCAAAATAAAGAATCTGAACTTATTTCACCATTTTTACCTCTATTAATGTGCATGGGAGGTTATCCTTATCTTTCTTTGCATTTTCAAGTGTGTTTTTGCAATCAGTCCATTGAGTAGCATGTTCACTAATCAATTAACAAATAATTACTGAGCAGGAACTGTAAAGCAAAGCAATGTGCTGGCCTTCTTCCCTACACTTCATGAGACTCTATTTGACACTCTGATGCTTAGTAAATATTTACTGCTTTGCATTTATCTTTTAAATTAGAGAATTGGTAACAACCAGACAATAGCCCCAATGCACCAATGAAGATATGGAGCTGTTTTTAAGCAGATGTATCTACCAAAGACAACAGGTATAGTGAATACCATGGCCTTCAGAGCTGTATTAGTCCGTTCTCATGCTGCTGATAAAGACATACCTGAAACTCAGTAATTTATAAAGAAAAAGAGCTTTAATGGATTTGCAGTTTCATGTGGCTTAGGAGGCTTCACAGTTATGGCAGAAGGTGAAAAGCACATCTTACATGGAGGCAGGCAAGAGAGAATGAGAGCAAAGCAAAAAGGGAAACCCCTTATGAAACCATTAGATTTCATGAGATGCACTACCATGAGAACAGTATGAGGGAAAATGCCCCCACGATTCACTTGTCTTTCACTGGGTCCCTCCTACAAAACATGGGAATTATGGGAGCTACAATTCAAGATGAGATTTGGGTGGAGACAGCCAAACCATATCAGGAGCTAAACAAAATTTACCTTCAGCTCTACTTTTCTCTCTTAATGTTTGGGTAATCTGAGCTCGATGCATTTTCTGCCTTAGTTTTCTCTATGTAGGACAGGAATGATAATAGAATTTCAACAAAGTGGTCGTCCAACCATTAAATGATTATATATAGACTGTAGACATTAAAACTGTTTCTGACAAAAAGTAAGTATGATGACTATGCTTAGATGTTGTTATTGACACTATCACACAGCTGATTTGGACATAGACCCTGATTTTCATTCTCTTCTCCCTGTATTAGCTTTGTGATATTAGGTATGTTACTTTAAAACACTGAGTCGAATCCAGTCATCTTATTCTTAGTATGCTGATTTCATCATCCTCATGACTTTTTTAAGTTCTTTGAAGTTTGAAAAATGTCCTTTTCTTCTAAATGTTAACAGTAATCACTACTTCACAATTGTTGTGAGAAATAATTGTAATTATGTATAAATTATTTAGGACCGCTATGTCCCAGTGTGGCTCAATTACATGATATCAGAGAATAGGATTTCCCCAGGCCATTTTAGTATGTTCCTCATAAAAAGGCCCAGAGTGTAAGAGAAATAATGAAAGCAGGGAAGTCCATGCAGTGGTCAGTCAACAGGACTAGCAGTGCCTTCACGTCAATGCTGCCATGAGTTTATGACTTCATTACACAAATGTCTTCTTGGAGCCATGTTGTTGAACAATGTATTTCCTTAAG
Source organism: Saimiri boliviensis (assembly GCF_048565385.1). Taxonomy (NCBI): domain Eukaryota; kingdom Metazoa; phylum Chordata; class Mammalia; order Primates; family Cebidae; genus Saimiri; species Saimiri boliviensis. Next base: position 96,838,743 of record NC_133453.1, read on the forward strand.
ACCTTAAATTATCACATAGCCTTAAGTTCATAGTTTTAAATTCTTAAATATGTTTAGATGTTTATTATCATTTTATACATTGATTTTAATAAATATATATGGCATATATATTATATAGTATATATAGTATAAATGTGTATATATGTTTTATATATTTATATAATATAAATATTTGTGTATAAAATTTCCAAACTTTGGGAATTTTTATAACCTTATGCTAGAATTTAACACTGGCATAAAATGGATACAGTGTTGACTGTTTTAATTACTGAGTTAGGGAATTTGTATCATTGACTTTAAGCAGGAGGTAATTTTAAGTGAAATTAGAAAATAAATAAATATTACAATTGAGAGAAATAGTACATGTGTGCAAAGCATAGAATTAGTTTTCATATAATTTCGAATGATAATCAACTAAGAATTCTAAATTAAATGAGGAGTTTCTCGCTTTAATAAGAAAAAAGTTTTTATATTCTATGTAAACTTTCTCATATAGATAAAAAGAAAAAAATGAAATTAAATCAAAAGATATGCATTAAACTTAAAAAAAAAAAAAACCCTCTACTTTTAATTGTATACGGCTTTATCCTTAAAGCCACTTTTAAATATTTCTTTAGCAAAATCCGATAAACCTAAACAAGCTTCTGTGGTCTTTTGTAACATATTTTTAAAATCTTCAAACTTTTATGGACCTACCTAATTTACATTGCTCCTAATATGGGAAAAATTATGGGTTATTTAACAATTACATAGTAGTTATAGAAACAATTTCTATAAACTGTCAAACAAAATTGAAATTCTAAGCTCTCCAACCAACTGATGGACCCCTCACTCTCAGCAAAGGACATTCCAAAATGAACCCAAAAATCTAGTTCAGGCCATGATGGGAAGAGGAGGGTTGGACATGCCTCCTTTACTCTCCTCTCTTTGGAATTCAGCCACAGCTGACGAGCGTTTAGAGGAAAACAGTGATCTTAAGGCTGATGAAACAGACTTTTTATACCAATAAGACACTGAATTCCAGACATGTGATGTGTGGCATCACATGACAGTTAGGAGGCCCTGAAAGAAATCAGATTATTTTCTCCCAAAATACATTTCTTGACATGTTTTGAAATGGCCTACAAAGCTGTCTCTTCTGGGGAAAATTTACATTCTGTAGAAAATATATGTTCCTTTCTGGGCCTTTTTCTAATGCAAGAAAGAATGAACTAACAGTTTGTCAGCTTTTTAGGTCTGATAAGAGCTCTGAAGCCTGCTACCTGGAGCCTTCATTTGCATGATGAACCCTGGTCTCAGTAACCCTTTATCTTAACACAGACATCTCTTTCTATTGATTCGAGGTCTTTAGTCTTTGAATCTGCCTATGACCTGGAAGGTTCTCTCCCACCATCTTCAGGTTTTCCCACCTTTCAGACTGAATCAATTTCTATTTTATGTGTATTGATTGTCTATGTCCCCCTAAAATGTATAAAACCAAGATGTAGCCCCACCACTCTGGACACAAGTTGTCAAGGCCTCCTGAGGCCGTGTCATGGGCATGTCCATTGCCTTGGCCAAATAAACCTCTAAATTGATTGAAACTTGTCTCAGATATTTTTTGGTTTACAAATGTATATTCTTTAAAAAAATTTTTTTTTGTCTCTTAAGATTCTTAATCAACTGGAGAATTAAATTTATAATAATTTTAGAAATATATAATGGGAATATAATAAATGAAAATAGCATCAGAAGTACAGTATCACCAGAGCACATGCCTCTAACCCAAATTTTGTCTGGTAATTGCATCTGGTCTTCACAGACATTTTTTGTTTGTTCGTTTGTTTGTTTTAATATATATACATTTTTCATTTTTGTTTATATTTTGTCGTATGTGTGTATATATGCACCTACACATACACATCTTGGATATTACATTTTAAGCTTTGAGCTCTTAAAAAAAAGTCCTGTTAAATCTCTTACTACCATTTTTTACCAAGGACAAACTGCTGATATTTGAAAAGTAACACAAATATCAAACCAGAAAGTTCTTGATTTAGGAATGAAACCCAGGCTGTTGTGGTGAAAAAAGGTCAGAATCTTAGCTACTGAACTACAGTGTCAGGTGTCTGCCATTGCCTGGTCCGTTTGACCTCACAGGTGTTTTAAGTTTCATTTGATTTCAACACGCACTCATACTCAGGTTTCTAAACTCACTTGATTCTGTGCCCCTGATTATCATTGCATCCAAGTTCTGCAGGTGGAAAACTTTAAGAAACCTACACAATTTGATACATTGAATACAATCTGGCTACTACCCTCAAGAAAAGCAATTCTTTATGAGTCAAGATAGCAAGGAGCTGAAGGGTGGGATTCACTTGTGATTTACTTTTCTGTCTCCAGCATTTTACTAAACAGTAAAAGTTTTTTCTTTACATGCATTTATCAAAGCCCTAAAGGCATTCACTACTTGAGAGAATCCGTGGAGGGACTATTTTTTCTTGCCTTGCATTACTAGTTTGTAGGGGGAACAAAGATTATTTTTAAAAAGGAAATATTTTATAATTTTAAATAAAGGTAAACTCCACATGGTTGAGCTGAGAATTGAGAACTACTATGTCATACTTCTTCCTTGTTTTTTGTTTGTTTGTTTTGTTTTGTTTCTGCCAAACAATCCAGTATCATGTCCTGTGCAGATGGGAATAATATTACTGAAAATAAAGGCTAGCAAGTGCTACAGTTTATTTAGTGCTTCTTATGTCCCCATTGGTTTTCCCATGTTATCTCATTTAACCTCAGTACTACCTTGCAAAGTAAAAACTGTTAACATCTTTGACTGATGTCATAACTAAGAGCCAGAGAGGTTCAATGATTTTAGGGGAGGTCAGGATGACATGATGAAATTATCACACAAACTATGTAATCAACAAATAAGAGTCAGTGTTGCCTGTGAGTATGTTAATTAAAAGGTAAAAGGGAATTAAGATTGCAGGTGGAATTAATTTGCCAATCAGCTGACCTTACACGAGGGGTTGATTATCCAGGTGGGCCCACCGGGCCGCTCAATATAAAAGACGGCGTCCGAAGAGTCAGAGTCAGAAGGAGATGAGCTGAGGAAGGGGTAAGAGCAGATGTCCCCAGACTACAGCCCCCTGAGGCCATTTATCCGGGCCCCCCGCCGCACTTCAGGAAGGGGCACCTCTTTCATTGGTGGTCAGTGAGAGGAGCACAGTATGTGGCGGCCCTCCAACGGTCTGAGGGACAGTGAACTGGCCCCCTGTGTAAAAAGTTTGGGGACGCCTGGGTAAGAGTGATACTGAGAAGGACTCAACTAGTCGTTCTGAGTATTAAAGATGGAGAAAGGGTCTATGAGGAAACAGAAATTGGCAGTGGAATTTAGAAAAGGCAAGCAAACATTTTGCCCTAAGGCCGCCAGGAGCAACTCGAACTGCAGACGCCTTGATTCCGGCCAACAGAGACTCCTGTCTGACTTCCAATCTACCTGTACTGTAAGTAACTAAATTCGTGTTGCTCAAATGCTCTAAGTTTGTGGCAATTTTTAAATAGCAGCAATAGAAAACTAATATGCTATCATTATTATATGTTATTATTTTCATTGTGTTTCTCCCAGTTATAAAATTTCAAGGATTTTTCAAACATATGGATTCCTAGTTTCGTTCCCACTTTGTTAAAAATAGCCTATGTGACCATGGCCCAAGTGACTGTGCCTCAGTGCTGTATATGTGCTAACAACTCTTCAGCTTTCATGCCGCTCACAGGTAGGAGCCTGAGAAAGGCGGCTGTAGGATATTAGAAAAGCACAATCTCAATCTTTATGTCTGGGAGCTAATTCTTTCAGTACTAGGCATAAGATGGTAAAGATAAAGTTTAAAATGTAAGGTGGACAGAACTATAGAAGAGATAGATAAAATTAATATGTTATTTTTATAAACAAGCAGTTAATTGTACTAGCTCATAATGTCCTGCTGTAGGGCAGCAGGGGCAAGTGTCCAGGTTTCCTTCATGATATCCTTACATTTAGGTCTCATTGAAAATATTTTCTTCCCAGTTTTCTTCTCTTTAGTCTCTGGGACTCACCATTCCTTTCCAATAGATAGATAAATAGATGATATACATACATGTAAATACACAATATTCACACACATATACACACACAGTATACATACATATATAAAATCTCAAAATAATGCATGAAAATATTTGTGTGATTCACTGATTCTGTAAGCTCATTTTCATAGTTTACAAGGCGCAATAGACTTGTAAATTTCCAAAAGCAGCCATCATTGTGTTCACAAAGAGAAAGGATTTATTTCTATCCATTATGAAATAATTTTTATTATGAGATGAATCATTCAGAATGCACCTAAGGCCATTGACAAAATTAGCCTGTTGTTGCTAGCTGGCCAACATCACATTAACAGCTTAGCTACCTGAAGGGTACTTAGCAAACAACCACAACTCTCTGGAAAATAGAAGAAAACAGAATAGACAAAAGTGATCTCTGAACAGGCACACTCAAGCATGTTGCTCATGAGAACTCTCTAAAGTCTGCCACTCAGGGTTCCATTTAGATTTCCTTCTTGTAAAATACAGATATTTTGGTTGTTTTGGAACTTATAACAAATGGGTTCTAAAATTCAGAAGCAGTAAGGATGCTATTAAATGGGTTTACAAAAACAATTAGATGAAGTAATTGTTAAGGCAGATGAGGAGGAAGGAAAAAACAAAGCTTGAAAGTATAGCAGTGTGCATTCATAAGCATTGGGCCAAGCATTCTGTATCTCAAAAGTTGTGGAAGGCAATAATCTTGGTGTCAACACTGACATTCTAAAGTTAACCATGAGTTGTCAATAAAAAGTTATGTTATATTCAGTTGCTTTTGTTACAGAAGGCAAGGAAATATAAACTGGTTTTAGCAAGATCTTCGCCTATAGGACTGACATGTAGTGTGTAACTTTATAATGGTCAAATCGCTGACTTAGGCACTTGGTGGACTTTATCTCAATGAATCAATGGTTAGAAAAAAGAAAGAAAATCGGATAATAAATCATTCTGAATCCTGTCTATTGGCTATCAGCTCCATATGATATCAGCTTCACACTTAGTTTCCCAGATTCCTTTTTCAAGTTTCCTGATAGGGATTACCAATGAGCCCATACTAAGACTGGAAGGTAGAAGGGCAAAAAAAAAAAAAAAAAAAAAAAAATTCCTACTCCTGGTGAAGCCTCCAGCAGCTGTAGATGATTACAAGCAACGGGAGATGGTGGTCGGCCTCAGTGAGCTCCCAGGTGTTTTGAACATTCTCATGCAGAAGGAAGACTCCTAGATTCCACCTCAGAGGTGGCCGTTGCTTCCAGGAGTCTTGAGGCAGGCGAGCTCCTGTAATTAGCAGTTCAGCATCAGGTACTGGCTTGTAGTCCTGGAGCAATAGCAGAATCGTTGTCTTTCGGTAAATGATCCTTTCTTAACTCTTGCTACCCCTGCTCTCTCCCTTTCTCCTCTTTACTCTTTCATCTTTTCCAACAGCAATGCAAGCCATTCCCTGTACCAAAACTCTTTCTGCTTGAATTTTAGCATGGTTTTTATTTCCCTGATATGACTTCAGTGGATTCTTTTAAAAATAGAAGGAAAATATGATTTTGATTAAAAAGGTAAATTTAATTTGTCTGGAAAATTCAGCTACCCAGAAATACCTGCCAAGAAAATCATATTGTTTATTATCAGTGTTGGTACTTGCTGAGATTACAATGATTTAGGATACAGTCAGTGCAAACTCTGTTTAGCAATTAAAACAACTTTGATAGTTTTTTTGAGAGCTATGGTGTGCTGAGCACTGACTCCAGTCATTTCCTAGTGTGTCCTAGAGGAAAGTGAAGAGAAAGTGGGCATAGCTAAAATATCATGCCATGATCCTCTGACACCATGAGCAGTTGAAAGAGTGAATTAATAGCTTCAACCCAACTAGAACACTGTTCCACGGTCAATGTTAATTCTCCAAGCTGGGCAGAATAGAGGTTTTTAATGAGAAAGGTCTATGACCAAATGCCACAAGTGCATACGTGGTACACACAGATTTTTCATAATCATCATGTTCCTTCCTGTGTGTGTGTGTGTGTATGTATATATATATTATATATATATATATATATATATATATATATGAACTTAACAAGTTGAGACATTAAATCACAGAAATGCTAAGTTTTACTTAAGAAGTCATTTTACTCATTTTTCTTAAGTAGACTTTTTCCTGCGGGGTAAAAAAATCAAGGCTTTAAGAAAACCATCTATTCCAATTAATGGGGGCAATGTGGGGCATTAATGCACAGAACTGATGCTTATATAATTGCTTTCCTCTTCATTAAGTTCTCATCTTTCCCATCCGCTCAGTCGATAGTCCCATTCAAAATATTCCCTTAAAATCAACCATTCTGAGAAGCTAAATCTATTAAAAGAAATGCATAAACTCTCATTTCTCTGTGTCTTTGGGCTCCACATCCATAGAATCAACCAAGTGCAATTAAAAATATTTGGGAAAAAAAACAATTAAAATATACAAATAGAAAACAATACAGTATGATGACTATTTACATAACATTTGCATTGTATTGGTATTATACTAGGGATTATATAGAGTATATGGAGGGATGCACCATGGATTATATGCAGATATGTCAGGGATAGGTGATATGAAAATATACCCGGGACTTGATCATCTACAGATTTGATATTCAAGGGGATTCTGGAGCCAGTCCCAAGGAATACCAGGGTTATCGATGAATGACTATAAGACTATCACTCTTCCATTGGATGTGCAATAGGAAGTTTTTCTTCATTTTCCTAGAAATAGTCCCCTAAATCTGAGATGCACAGTATTACAAAATCAAACAATAGGGCCAAGTGTTTGTTGAATGACTAACATGTACAGAAAAGCAAGGCAATGTAGAAAACTACAGGCTTTGCAGTCCAGTCAGGCTGAGTTTGAATCTTCCCTGATTCTCCCTCCCTATGTGAGTTTAGTCATGTGAAATACAAACTCTAAGTCTGTTTCCTCAACTCTAAAAGGGGAGCAGAATATTTATTGAGGCTGATTTTTAAAGCTGATGTACACAGGCTACTTAGCTTTGTGTTCTTAAATAAGCAGTGTAATTTTATATTAAGTGCAAAATAGTTATATAATTTTATATTAAGTGTAAAATAGTTATATATGTACATGTATGTATTTGTGTGTATGTGTATATGAGGCTGAACTATCTGAACTTGCTTACATTGAACAATTTTGACCTATAAAAATACATGTTTTCCTCCATTAAGGCAATTGTTTTTTATGAAAGGATTGGCACAGGGTACAATATTTTTGCCAGTCATTGATAATTGTAAAACACTGAATTTTCCTTTTTTTAAAAATTATACTTTAAGTTCTGGGGTACATATGCAGATTGTGCAGGTTTGTTACATAGGTATCCACGTGCCGTGGTGGTTTGCTGCAGCCATCGCCCCGTCATCTACATTAGGTATTTCTCCTAATGCTATCTCTCCCCAATTCCCTCAACCCCTGCTTTTCCTCCTCTAGCCCCTCCACCCCGCTCCAGGCCCCAGTGTGTGATGTTCCCCTCCCTGTGTCTGTGTGTTCTCATTGTTCACACACCCACATGAGTGAGGACATATGGTGTTTGGTTTCCTGCTCTTGTGTTAGTTTGCTGAGAATGTTAGTTTTCAGCTTCATCCATGTCCCTGCAAAGAACAGGAACTCATCCTTTTTTATGACTGCATAGAATTCCATGGTATATATTTGCCACTTTTCTTTATCCAGTCTACCATTGATAGGCATTTGAGTTGGTTTCAAGTCTTTGCTGTTGCAAACAGTGCCACAATAAGCATACATGTGCATGTGTCTTTATAGTAGAATGATCTATAGTCCTTTGGATACCTACCCATTAATGGGATTGCTGGATCAAATGGTATTTCTATTTCTAGATCCTTGAGGAATCACCACATTGTCTTCCACAATATTGAACTAATTTACACTCCCCCCAATAGTGGAAAAAGCATTTCTATTCCTACATTCTTTCCAGCATCTGTTGTCACCTGATTTTTTTTTAATGATCGCCATTCTAACTGACATGAGAGGGTATCTCTATGTGGTTTTAACTTGCATTTCTCTAATGACCCGTGATGACAAGCTTTTTTGTTTGTTTGTTGGCTGCATAAATGTTTTTTTCTTGAAAAGTGTCTGTTTATATACTTTGCCCACTTTTTGATGGGTTGTTCATTTTTTTCTTGTAGATCATTTTAAGTTCTTTGTAGATTCTGGTTAGTAGCCCTTTGTCTGATGGGTAGATTACAAAAATTTCCCATTCTGTTGGTTGTCAGTTCACTTGAATGATAGTTTCTTTTGCTGTGCAGAAGCTCTTAAGTTTAATTAGATGCCATTTGTCTATTCTGGCTTTTGTTGCCATTGTTTTTGGTGTCTTAGTCATGAAGTCCTTTGCCATGCCTATGTCCTGAATAGTATTGCTTAGTTTTTCTCCTAGGGTTTTTATGGTATTAGGTCTTATGTTGAAATCTTTAATCCATCTGGAGTTTATTCTTGTATAAAGTATAAGGAGGAGATCCAGTTTCAGCTTTCTGCATATGGCTAGTCAGTTTTCCCAACACCATTTATTAAATAGGGAATCCTTTCTCCCTTGCTCGTTTTTGTCAGGTTTATAAAAGATCAGATGGTTGTAGATGTGTGGCATTCTTTCTGAGGCCTCGGTTCTGTTCCATTGGTCTGTATCTCTGTTTTGGTACCAGAACCATGCTGTTTCAATTACTGTAGCCTTGTAGTATAGTTTGAAGTCAAGTAGAGTGATGCCTCCAGTTTTATTATTATTATTATTATTATTATTATTGCTTAGGAGTGTCTTGGCTATGCAAGTTCTTTTTTGGTTCCATATGAAGTTTAAGGTTTTTTTTTTTTTCCAGTTCTGTGAAGAAAGCCAACGGTAGATTTATGGGGATAGAATTTAATCTATAAATTATTTTCAGCAGTACGGCCTTTTTCATGATACTGATTCTTCCTAACCATGAGCATGGAATGTTTTTCCATCTGTTTGTGTCCTCTCTTATTTCTTTGAGCAGTGGTTTCTAGTTCTCCTTGAAGAGGTCCTTCACGTCCTTTGTTACTTGTATAGCTAGCTATTTTATTCTCTTTGTAGCAATTGTGAATGGAAGTTCACTCATGATTTGGCTCTCTGTTTTTTATTGGCGTATAAGAATGCTTCTGATTTCTGTACATTGATTTTTGTATACTGAGAATTTTCTGAAGTTGCTCATCAGCTTTGGAAGATTTGGGTTGAGATGATGGGGTCTTCTAAATATGCAATTATGTTCTCTGCAAATAGAGACAGTTTGACTTCCTCCTTTCCTAATTGAATACTCTCTTTTTTTTTTTTTTTTTTTTTTTCATTTTTTTTGCCTGATAGCCCTGGCCAGAACTTTCAATACAATGTTGAATAGGAGTGGTGAGAGAGGGCATCCTTGTCTTGTGCTAGTTTTCAAAGGGAATACTTCCAGTTTTTGCCCATTCATTATGATATTAGCTGTGGGTTTGCCATAAATAGCTCTTACTACTTTGAGATACATTCTATCGATACTTAGTTTATTGAATTTTCATTGTTAAGGGGAATAGCGATATGCTGGACATATGTATGAATGACATAATAGATGTTGGAGAAATGTAGAGATTTTCCACTAAAAGACCAATTATGCATTTTTTAAAAATTATGGCTGCTTAGGAAAGCTTAGAGAATAAATGTTCGTTACAAACACGTTTAGATATTGACCAAAAGATCTACAAACATAATGTCACCCTAAAAGTCTATTTGTAACTGTTTAAGGAAGATAAAATTAACATCTACATATTAATTGAAAACAAATGAACAAATAACTTGTAGCCTTCATTATGATGATGAACCATCTAGAATATTCACAATGAAAAAGTGCAAAATAAATGTGTAGAGACCTATGTGTCAGTTACCCAAAGAACCACTGAATCTGCAAGTGCTGTTGAAAAGGTAGCTTTGGGAAATCTTAACTGACTGGCTTAGCTCTGAGTACAATTACACTGATTATAGAAAATTACAGCTTATCTTAGTCTAAAATGTGCTATTATTAAAAGAAATTTTTGTTAAATATTGTGAGTCTAAGAAAATGACAGTCATCTTAGTACAACAGTGAGTCAGCTACTTTAAAAATAATAAATATGTGTGTACATGAATACACACTTTCTTAAATATTAAAATGTATGCATTAAAAATCATTGTTTGTTGGTAACTACAGTTGTTGTCTTAACCATAAACATAACTCCAACTACCTTGTTTGGAATAGCCTCGCTTTACCTGTGTGTAGACAGAATAGTGTAAGAGTAAAATTCAGCGTGTTGGGTTTAAACACTAAGACAGCTGCTTTCCTTATATATTGTAAGAAGGCTTGTCAATTCCCTTGTACTAAAAATAAGGACTTTAGAGACAGGTACGAACCTGGCAAATGAAGTTTAATTTTCAATTTGAGGAAGATTACTGCTACAAATTAAATTTTTTTTAAATCATGAACAACTGATTTAATTCCAATGTATAGAGATGCTTCATATCATATATGATATTTTTAAATTTTAAAGTCTTAGGTATTAAGTATATAAATTAGCATTCATTTTCAGAGTATTTTAATTTCTGGTCAGTTTATTGTCTTGAACTACTTCTTTGCAAATAGGCTATATGTTTGTTTATCTGATTATAAACTGTATGCAGGCTTCCAATTGCTGAAATGTATCTCTGCAAATTTCTTTCACTTCAGTTGGTAAAAGATTATCAGATCCTATCTATATTTTAGGATAAAGCTTGAAAACATATGTTGAAACTGAAATCTTTGGTGCTTTGAGAAACACTAGATATTCAGTTATTAAAGAACCAGAATTTCAGTGTATAAGAGAAATCTTAGACATCTAATCAATAGTGTTTATTCCATATGTAAAGCTAAAGAAGATAAAAATGGCATGACCTTATTCCATATGTAAAGCTAAAGAAGATAAAAATGGCTATGACCTATCTATTGATTATTAACATAGGGTGTCGAATAAAACTAATGCCGTATGAAGACTGTATTGGTCTGTTTTCATGCTGCTATGAAGAAATACCTGAGACTGCATAATTTATAAAGAAAAGAGATTTAGTAGACTCCCAGTTTCAATTGACTCACACTTGGCTGGGGAGATCTCAGGAAACTTATAATCATGGCAGAAGGCAGCTCTTCAAAGGTGGCAGAAAAAAGTGCAAAGTGAAGAGGGAGCCATTATAAACTATCAGATCACGTGAGAACTCACTATCATGAGAACAGAATGGAGGAAATGGCTCCCATGATTAAATTATCTCCAACTGGTCCTACTCACACATGGGGATTATTATAATCCAAGGTGAGATTTGGGTGAGGACACAGTAACAAACCATACTAAAGACCAAAGAACTTAAAAGAATATAAAGTAGAAAAACTGACATTTATATATCAAAAATAAACTTTCCTCCAAATCTGTAGCATAGTGATTTCAATATTACTTTTTTTTTTCTTTTTCTGTGATTTCCTGTGACTTTCTTTTTCCCTGATACAGAATTATCTTATGACTGTAATTTAAAAAATCATCAGAGCAGGAAATCATGGAATTTATTAAAATAACAGTATAAGTATAGTTATTGCTTTTCTAGAAAAATCTTGAAACAAGTATCTGTCATTATCTTTTCTAAATTACTCATTATATCACAATGGTAGCAAAACTGATAATAAAATTAAAAAGCTGAGTTTTCTTTTTGTTACATCTTTAACCAAATAACGAAAATGTTCAAGAGCATGTTCAAAGAGAAAAGAGAATGCAAGATGCTTTGATACACTGGAGTGGATAAATAAGTTTTACAAATCACTATAATGAAAATTTATCATTTTAAAGCAAATTAGTTTGGTAATACAGATACAATTACTGATAGGTGAAATTCTCACCACATCTATTTTATACACATCTATTCAAGAATTCTAGTAGAAATATGCATACAGTAGGCATTTATGTTGGATAATTATAAAGCTGTTATATTAGTAATGATATGAGAAAAATCCCTGAAGTGGGAAATGCAGAGTCTCAGAATTTAAGAGAGCTCTTTTGTGACTGAGGTATTTTAAGAGACTATTTTATGTTAATATACCTAAGTAAAATCATATGTTTGTAATCAGATAACACTGAGCTGCTTTAACCATGCAGCACCAATTAAGGAGCACCACTACAAATATGTTCAGATCTATGGAAGACAAGCGTCTTCTTGGGAGATAAGTGAGGGCAGCTTTGAAATAAACTCGTGCCAAAAGACGGAGTTACTCACTATGAACATGAGAAAACTGACAAAATGAGAACATAAACCAGAACCAATTACATACATATTTAAAATTAGAACTACTTTGACCATTTCTACAAACTTCAATATTGCCACTGGATAATGCACATAAGGGTGCTTAAGAAATGTTACTCATAAATAAAATAAATAGGCTCATTTTTTTAATATGTATATTTTAATATTTCATAAACCAACAGTCTCTGCTAAACATAAGTTGCCAATGATTGGTTGAATCTAGTCCACAACCAAGAACCTCAGTGATTTAATAAAGAGAATATACAAGAAAGCAGTAATTCATTTAAAAGCAGAGCAAAACTTCTTAGATATGGTCTGTTTTATTTTTAAATTAACCTTACGTTTTAAGACTTTATTGCCCTTCACTTGTAACAGCCGGGTTTGACAGAAATATTTTCCTTATATATCAGGTCTGATATCAAGTTCTTATTGAATAGTTTTATTTCAGTGGGAGGGTCTGTGAGCTGATTTTCAGAATGAGTTATCGATTCTGCACCCTTAAGCATTTTTTAGACATAGAAATAATTGATCAATGACATTTATCTGATTTATTCTAGGGCAGATGATCAACAAGGAAATGAAAGTTAAGGGATCAAAACTAATAATAATCCTGTGCATAGGCCACTTATATAACCTTACTATTTGATTTTGAAATCATTGCTTTCCAGACAAATTATTTTTCTGTTTACTAACATTAGAAGAATCTAAGGGGTAGGCAATATATTTATTTTGCCTGAAAATACTGGTAGTGCTAATCATACATTAATAGTGAAATAAGAAATTGTATATATAAATGTCATGCAGAAAAAATTAAAAATGAAAAATATTATTTTTTAAAAGATTTATAAAATTGCAGAAAAATAAATCTCATTTAAAAATATCCACTGGATTTGTGATAGGTATATTAAAAGAAAAAGAAATCCCTGCTGGCTGAACTCATTCCCTTTCAACCCTGAGCTCTACAGACAAAAACGAGAGGGGGGAAAAAAAGCAGCTTAAGTCAGCTTCACAATGGTTTTCTGTAAAGTTAATTAATTGTTGCTAATTGCACTGTGCTGCAGCCAGAGACAGAAGCATTGTCAGAGATAATGCCACCGGAAGAAACAGGGAAAAAAGAGAAGCGTTTATGGAATTTGAACTTCGAGAAGTTACTCTCTGCTTCAGTGTGCTTAAGATGCAAAAAAGGTAACACCATGTTAGAAGAACACAGACATCCTGAAACAAGATGTAATTGAGTATTTTTTTTAACTCCCCAGTAATTATATGCACATCAATTAGCCAAGTGAAAACTTGGCAATTCTTTATTTGATCTGTGCAATAGTCAAATTCTATAATTCGGTTTCCCAGGTTCATTTTTAGCATAATAGATACAGTCATAAGCAAAATGCATTATCATTTGACTCTAAGAGATTTTTTTCATTCTGGAGATAAAAGTAATGACGAAAAATAACATTTATAAAAGTGAATTCTGTACCTGGTATTGTTCTAAAGGAGGTATAACTCATCCAGTATTAATAGTGTTAACCACGTTTTTATAGGTGAAGAGATGAAAACACAGGGTTTAAATACTTACCACAGGTCATAGACAGTAAGTGGTGGAATACAGATTTGAACAGCAACTTTATGTTACGCCTCTCATAAACAGGTATTGGAAGAGATGCCTGCGTTTTTGTGAAGATCAGCTATGATTTTGACAAACTCATAGAGCATTTCCAGTTTTGCCAATAGGATAATTCAAGAGAATTTTGGAGAATTAGATTCAGAAAGAACTCACTTTTTCAGTCCATTCCTGTTTAAATATTCATCATTTAAGAGATTATGTGGTCTGGAAAGGGTCAACATATGTCACTACTATTTAGAAATATCCATTAACTCTAACAAGACAGAGGAAACTTTTTGATTTTTAAATTTCTGTTTATAATCTCACTCCTAAGACTAAAATATATGTTAGGAGTAAACATTCACAAATACATAATATTTTATATAAATATTTAATAGAGATTATAAACTAGAGAAAAATGAGAGTAAATATAAATAAAAATTTAATCAGCCCTGACAAACTGGCTAACTCTTCTTGCCTCTGATAGTCAGAAACTCTTGAAACAAATGCCTTAGAATAAATGGCAAGTTTACAAATGAAAATGTATTTACATTGGCCATTCACATATGAGCTATAGGTGTTTGTTAGTCATTTGTGTATATGTTTAAAATATAAAGAAACCAATATCTACTTATTTTTAAATGTTTCTATTGTGGTAAAATATATGTAACTTAAAATTACAATTTTAACAACTTTTAGCTGTGCAATTCAGTAACATAAAGATATTCATATTTTACATCACCATTATTCATTTCCAGAATTTTTTAAATGTCTACTTTTAAAGATGAAAACACATATAAGAATTTAGGGCCTCAGATATTTAGCTCCTAATTTTAGATATAAACATTTACGTTTCCCTGAGAAAGAAGCCCAAATTACTTACGTCTGCATAATCGCCATCATTTTCTAATATTCTTAATATATGGTCATTTTTCCTTCACACACAAGAAATAAAGTATCTACTTAGTTTTTCTGTTCCCATAATTGTAAAATGTTCCTGGAACTTCATATCAAAGCTGTATTCATTTTAATTCTGAAAATATAATTATAATTTATTAAAGTTGCAAATCATTTGGGGGATTCATTGAGGTGAAGTGTATTTGGTATACAGAATAATATGTTCTGCATTTTAGACAATTTGAAACTGAGGCTTAGTTGCTTTTATTGGTATAGCTAAGAAATATTGGCAGCATCTAATGAACTGAGTGGTAATGACAAAATGTTACACAGATAAATACGTCAACATAGCAGAATTCAAAATTCTTAAGGCATCTTTACCTATCTCATCTAACTTAATCCTAAAGGAAAAAAGTGAAAAAATTACGTTAGAAGGGAAAATTGTGCTTTTTATTTTACTTTTTATAACTAATATGTCTAACTAATGTGAATATGGAAAAGATACCCAAACAAAAACATAAAAATTCTATTTTCACCTTTGAAAGGAATTTGACATTTTCATTACGGTTTCTTGAAATTGTTCTTTAAAATTTGAAGGCAAAAGTTTTGAAATCACATAACCATTGCTAAACCAGAATATAAAATTGTGACACTCTTTGATGGTAGTGTCCTGGCACAAAATGGCAAAGTTTTCAATCTCCTTTGCATCCTTGAAGGGAAAGTAGGTTATTTTTCAGTACTTACACTGCCTAAATTCAAACTATTGTCCTGACTTGCTGCTTGTCTAAATATTAAGCTTAGAATGCTATTTCAAATTCATTTAACCATATGCTCTCTTGGCATTTTTAACTAAACAAAGAGCGTTTTATTTCTCCATCGTGGCCCTCAACTTCTTTCCAGGGTTTGTAGTACCATAATCTTATATTTGAATTGTATTCTAGTCCTCAGAATAGATTTGTATTCTTTCTGGTTCTTTGTTAATGTACAAGTCAAAATGAGAATATTAAGTCACATTTAATTGGTAATTTGTTAATATAATAAATTGTATTTTCAAATACTTTCCCAAAGAGAATCTGGCACTGATTCTCAGGAAAACATTGATACGTATCCAGAACAATCAAGTAAGAGGCTTTAGTAAGTTTAGTACTATTTGAGATAAAGCTGATTGCTTAAACATCAGTAGCTGTTTTGTGCGGTTTTATGGCTACATTCCCTTGACAGTGTACTTATAAAGCCATAAATTAAATACCGGCTTTTAATTCCTGGGGTAAATTATGTTCGAGTAAATAAGAAAATCAGATGATGCTTTAAAAATTACATTTTCTTGAGCTTATGCATTAAGACTTGTGTTTTTATGAACAAGAAAATCTTAATGAAAGACTTAAAGGAAATATCGTATAGCAAGATACCCCAGGTAGGCATAATGTGAATGGGAAAAATCTAAAATTAAAAATCTAATAGTGACACAGGGAAGATATGATTATCATGTCATTGTGTTGGGGTGGTTCTTAATGCTTTTGTCCTTGGTTATACATTCTATACATATTTATTTTGAGCCAGAATTAGAATACTCCTTTTCCATCACAGTTTAATTCACCTTTCTTTCCTGATCTAGTCCCTTTAGAACCCTACTTCTGTCCAACTCTAAACACATACCTCTCATCAATTTTCCCGGTACTCTCAAACACTATTCTTTTTTTTTTTTTTTTTTCCCATTTCCCCACTTTTTATCCATGCCATTGTTGGTTTTATAACTCCTAATAATCATTCAAAACTCAATTTAGAGATTACTCTTCGAGCAAGCCTGTCTTTGTCCATCTGTCACTCCTGCAGGCTGGGCTAAATGGGCTTTTTTTTTTTTTTTTTTTTTTTTTGAGACAGTTTTGCTCTTGTCACCTAGGCTGGAGTACAATGGTATGATCTTGGCTCATTGCAACCTCCGCCTCCAGGATTCGGGTCAAGTAATTCTCCTGCCTCAGCTTCCCGAGTAGCTGGGATTACAGGCACCCGCCACCATGCCTGGGTAATTTTTATATTTTTAGTAGAGACAGAGTTTCACCATGTTGGCTAAGATGGTCTTGAACTCCTGACTGTAGGTGATCTGCCATTTCGGCCACCCAAAGTGCTGAGATTTACAGGCATGAGGCAATGCACCCAGTGTAAATGGGCTCTTGGATATTCTTTTTTTATTGCCATTGTCACATTGTGTATATTCAATTCTTTTCCTTGTTTGTCCCCCACCATATCTGGCTTGAAATTAAACAAGCATGTTTGAAACTTTTATAGTTTTTTCACTGTTAAAAATATACTAATTTTGAAAAGAGACTCCTGGAGAGCATCACTTATTTTATTTATCCATTCATTGTAATAACTACCACTTTATGCCACTAAGGTAACAAACTTGAAAACAGGTAGAATAAGTTGTGTTAAGATAGATTCATCATTTCTCAATAAGAGATAGGGCTCAACAACAATAAAAAAGTTTTATAATCAATTGTGTTGTCTGCCATTGGCATAAAGAGAAGAGATGTGACATGCATAGTGTCCTGCCCTGATGAAACATCAGATTAAATCATGTATTGGGGATTAAAAATAGTAATGACAGTAGGAATAAGACAAAAGTGTCTGAGAGTGGGAGTCTGTAGTACGGACCAATGGGTGTGCGTGTGTGCGTGTTGTGTGTGTGCATGAGCGTACATGTGCATGTACATGTAGCAAATAAAGGGGAAAGAATAATAGCTAAGTACCTACAGAAAAAAAATCCAAAATTCTTTTGAAGTGAGATTTTTTTCTGCTTCTGTTATTTTTACCTTACCATGCCTCAAGTATTATCTCAACCAAAAACATCTCCTGTGGTCGTCCTGTCGTTCTACAGGAACGACAATTATTTTGCTGCAGAAAATCATTGTCTTTTCTTTCTTCTGTTCTAGAACAGCATTTATTATTTTTATTTTCTCCTTAAACTGGCTACATTTTTTCATAAATGTGAAAGAAATTAGTCATAACATCAGCTCTCTGAACATACAATCTTGTTGAAATGTGACAGAAATGCAAATGAAACGTAAAGCTGGTTTAGCATAAAAGAGAATGGATGCTCCCTTTCAAATACTACATTGTTCTAAATGTAAACTTTATTCATGTGCCTTTTCAGACCACATTTTGAAGTCACGCTGTGTTATACATAGAGATGACTTTATTTTCAGGCAAACAGGATTCTGTTATGTGAATAACTAAGGTGAGAGAGTGTAAGTTCTTATGATTGTTCAAACAATTTAATGCAAATTTTAGGTTAAAGTACAAGTGTTTTCATTTTCTTAGATTACAAATACATAATACTTCAGTATTTCCCACTGAATTCATTCTGTAAAAAGATAATAGCAGAGTCATTCACAGAGAGAGAGCAAAATTAGTTGTGGTTTTAGTGTTCAAATATAATTAAGAATGAATATATTTCTCAATGGTCAGTGGTATTTGCGCTGTATTGTCCATATCGTCTGAAGTCACTCTAAAGTGTCTCCTAAAAACTTCCTCCTCAAGGAAAAAAAAATGCAAATTCTTATCTCTAATACTTTAGTTTTATCATGAAGCCTTCAGGCTCTTACTGTGTTTGTTATGGCTCCATATAGATCTGCATAATACAAGTTTTAAACTAATTTTTGGCAACTAAAAATGTTTTCTTGAGGACTTTGAAATTAGATTTCCAAAGAATTTGGAACATGGATTTATATATCAGTCAGCCATTAGCCTACAAGAGCCTTAAGAAATTGTCTCTATCTACCCACATATGGAGAACTGTACTGATTGAAACATAGCTATAATCTACAGTACAGTCATAGGTTGAGGAGAAGTTCTATGCTACTTAGGTAAATGCGAGTTATTGTTAAACAAAAAAAGCAATATTTAAGGATCTGAATCCCCCCCAAAATTTTACTTGGTCAGAAATAATCTAACATGGGTATTTCTGGTGGTTAGAAGGGTATTTCTGCTCCATTCAGTCTTTCAGGACTTCAAGAAAATGGAGGTTCTGCCATTTTCAAAGACATGACTTTCATTGTCTCCTGGGATGAACATGTAGACATCCAGCAAATAGATGGAAGAGCAGGGAGGTAGGGGAAAAGCAAACCTGCTTCGTAATTACCTTAACCCAGAAGAGACAGGCATCTCTTTTGCTCATATCCTCTATGAGGACTACTCACATGGTCACATTTAAATACAAAGGAAACCTAGAAATACAGATTTTGGCCAAGAAGCCACTTCCTGGGACTAACTCTTCATCAGGAAAAAAAGAGTAGACATCTATGTGATCTCCATGCTTCCATGCTTGTTCTCCCTACTACTGACCATTCTCTGTGTAGCAGCTAGAGTATTATTTCAAAAATACACGTCAGTTTTTTCTTAAATCCCTAGTTTATAATCCTTATTGATCTTCTTGAACATAGAAAAAAAATGTGAACTACTAATCAAGACTGGAAAGGAGTGATTCTCTGGACCCCGTTTAACTCTGTGATCTGATAGGCCGTCCCTCTCTCCCTTGTTCCTCATATTTTAACTACACTTAACTTCTTTCAGTCCCATTTCCATTGCAAGAATTATGTGATTACCGTGTCTTTTGCCTTAGTTGATCTTCCTGAAGATCTTCACATTAGACTTGTCATCATTGAGGTTGCAGATCCAATGCCCAGTCCTAAGAGAATTTTATCCTGACCACCCTTAATAAAGAGCAAGCTCCCAACCAGCCCCTCTGTATCATGGCCTTGCTTGATTCTCTTACTAATACGTGTCAGGCCTGTGATACATAGTATCATAAGATTGTATAACTGATCTGGGCAGTAGATGGTCTATTCTCATCACTTATTTTACAAATGAGGAAATGAAGCCCCAAATACCTGCTGACTTGCTTAAGGTCACACAGCTGTTAATGGCAGAGCTGAGACCCAGAAGCTAATAGATATTTCCAACATTTATTTTATAAAATATTTGGAGAATGTAAGATATAATAACCTAATATTTGTCTGCATAAACTGGTATTTTTTTTCAGAGATAAGAACCTGTTTCTGGTTAACAGACAATAGGTAAGATATAGCTTTTAAATAAATACTAGACTGAGAGGCAAGAGAAATGTCAAAGTGAACATAGTCTTTAGCTCTACTGTCCAATCCAGTAGCCTCTAGCTATATGGGGACATTTAAAATTATATTAAGGAAATTTCACAGTTAATTCTTAATTAACAGTTACACTAGCTAGATTTTGGCTCCCAGTAGCCACATGTGGCAAATACCTTCCACATTGGACAGTGCAGGGAAATATTTCAATTATCTAGAAAATTAAATCTGGCCAGGTATGGTGGTTCACACCTGTAATCCCAGCACTTTGGGAGGCCAAGGCAGGTGGATCATGATGTCAGGAGTTCAAGGCCTGGCCAAGATGGTGAAACCCTGTCTCTACTAAAAATACAAAAATTAGCCACACATGGTGGTGGGTGCCTGTAATCCTAGTTACTTGGGAGGCTGAGGCAGAGAATTGCTTGAACCTGGAAGGCAGAAGTTGACATGAGCTGAGATCATGCCACTGCACTCCAGCCTGGGTGACAGAGCAAGACTCTGTCTGAAACAATAATAAAATTAATTTTTAAAAAGGAAATTAAATCTGATAGTGCTGGCCTATTGATTTGTCTTACTTATACTTATATCTGGTATGTGATCCTTGGTTCTGAATTTTATAAATCCCTTTTGCTTTCTAATAATATATTTTTAGAACCATCTTTGCAGTTTTTCCACTGGTCAGACACAGGCTTTTAATAAAGCAGGTGAGGTGAGGTGGGGAGAGAGAGAATTGCAACTCATGGAAAATCTGTAAAAATGCTGTTCATGATCTGCATTTGTGGTAATAACTATTTTGATGAAAATCGGTGCTTTTCTTATACCATTGTAAAAAGTAAGACTATAATAACAAACTCACGTGATTGTGTGAAGCCTTTCTAGGACTTTTTATTGTAGCCTTGGGGAACTGCATGATAAGTTTGGTGGCTCTCTATCGGGTAGTTAGGGACTGTTCATGTTATTCCTTTTCACCCTTGTTCTCGTTGCCTAGTGCCAAGGACAGATTTACCAGTTTATTAATTTCCAAGGTGAAGAGTGTCATTCCTAGACCTCTCAAGGGCATTGCTAGTAACTCAAGAAATAGCTCAGCTTCTGTTTCTTAGGCTTTATAATTGGTGATGCTCTTGTTTCTCTCCTGTATACTAGAGAAATAGTAATTTAGGATATTCAGTGATTTGAACTATTGTATCAATTATACAAGGTGACCTCAAATACAAAGAGCTTCTCTGTTTATCATTCTTGTTGGGAAAAAAATATATTAATGAGGTCATAAGGGAGAACAGAGATGACAGAGTAAAAACCAATTACAAGAACTAGAAAATCAAGCCAGAATTAATATTCTCCTGTTAATGGGCATGATGATCACTGTCATTTTCTAGGCTTGGATATGCGTGGCTTGCACTCCAGATGCAATTTTTTTTTCTGATCCAATTTGGTAAGCAGTTCTGAGGCAGTGTCTAAACTACAGCATTATCATACCGTTAACTAGACTCTGCCCAGGCCTGACAGAATGATTTGTAATTGTCACTCAAATACAAATGAACATTGTATTTCTCAATATGTATTTTAAAGGAGAACATTGACTAATGGAAGAGGAAACACACAAGATGGTGAGATAACAGAAAAGGAGGCTGAATGTAAAT
Organism: Saimiri boliviensis; assembly: GCF_048565385.1. Lineage (NCBI taxonomy): Eukaryota > Metazoa > Chordata > Mammalia > Primates > Cebidae > Saimiri > Saimiri boliviensis. Next base: position 96,860,410 of record NC_133453.1, read on the forward strand.
ATGAAGACAAGTAGAAGGGAACAAGGTGCTTTTCTTGAGGGAGAGGAACCTGAGAAAATACATAATAAGATTTTTAACATGTTTGTGATTCTATCATTAAAAAGTGATTTGACCTAGCCTGTGTAATTTCAAACAACTAAATGTGACAAAATGATAACAAATATGGTGCAGATAGACTTGATATCAATATAAGTGTTAAATGTTTGGTAGTATGTTGTTACTACACTGGTTTTTGTTCAAGCAGGAATTAAATTGCTACCTCTTAGGAAAGTTTCAAGTATTGATATTTGGGAGATGGTTTTCTCCTAAACATTTCTACCTCTTTACTTTCTTCCAATTGTGAGATCCTATAATTAATCACTAATTTGGAGGGGTTGGACAACTTAGGTTAAGATTTAAAGAACTCTAGGTAGAATTGATTACTGGTATCTAATTTTATTCATCTATCCTTATTGCTTCATAACTAGTAGATTAAATAATAATTCATGGAAATAATTGTTTCTTTATAATTTTATGTGACTATAAAAGGCCCTTTCCATTTTTTTAATTCTCAAAAGCTTAGCCCATTGGTTTGCCAGACTTCCTTGTTGAATTTTGTTCTGTTAAGTAAACTGATCATCTTTCTTATTCTCTTCACTTTTTCTCTCATCCAATTTCTTGTCAGAATAATCATAAACATATACCCAAAAACATACATATGCGTATATATTCGCACTCCCACACCAAATGGCCAAAAGAACAAAAATAAAAATAAATCGAAAGCAATGGACAAATATGAAACAAGTAAGCTAGCATTAATATTTTTAAAAAGGATAATTTTTAAATTGGTGACAGTTTTACAACCATTATACCCATTTATATTCCACACAGTCTCATCTCACTGGGTATTTTGAGATCTATATTAAATTGATTGCCTTTATTAATGACTCTGGAAACTTCAAGAACACCTATGATTAACATGCCCTGTATTTTCATACTTTGCATAAAAATTTCATTTTGAAACCCTTTAGAAGACAATATAAGATTTTAAAATTATCTATAAAATAATTTCCCTAATTAAATCTCTATTATTTGAAGAAATATAAGTTTATTTTTTAGACACCTTGTTAAACTCTTTAAGTTATTCATTCTACTTCATATCATCTCATTTGGTACTTTCAGAAAAATATAAATTTTTCAATATATATATTTTACCTCAAAATGCTATTTTAATGTAAATGAAATTCACATACTAGATTCTCCTTGTACATTCCAATATAATTTACAAAAAATTGATTAGCAAAATCACATTAGGTTTTTTAGTAATTGGCAACAGTCCCCAATGACCTAATTAAGCATAGAAGTTCTGTTTTTCAGAAATGTAATTTTAGAAAAGAGATAAGGAGATAAGTTCATTTATGCAGTATCCATATTACAATTGTAAAATTTGCTGTTAATACTGAAAAGAATCAGTTGAGATGAGAATAAATACAGGATAATATACCAAAACCTCATTTAAAAATGTGATTTTTAAGTTGTTCATATATTTTCTATATACAAAATGTATGTTATGTTCTCACAGTATTACAATAAGAAAAATTTATATTTCATAAATAGTTTTCTTACATTATGTAATTTATTGTAGATGTTGCAATAAGAATAATAGGAATAATGGATATTTTAATTTAGGCTTGTATGAACCACAGACAGAGGAGAAAATGCATTCTGATATGGCATTAAAGTTGAGAAAAGACTATTCTTACTTCACACTGTACAATATTATTTGATAGTAAACTATTCTTTGTTTTTCTTGTCAGCAATTAAGTTATAGCTCTTTTTTGAAACGTATTAGGATATTAAACTCAAGTTGATATTTCATGTTGTTTAATGTCCAGACCTATCATCAACAACAAAGTATCAGAAGCTATAAAGAACAGCAACATTGTGTTTTTAAAGATAATTTTTGAAAGCTAGGAATCACTGTTTTCCTTTTTTTCTTTTCTTTTCTTTTCGTTTTTTTTTTTTTTTTTTTTTTTTTTTTTTTTTTTTTTTTTTTTTTTTAACAGAGTCTTGCTCTGTCACCCAGGCTGTACTGTCTCTGCTCACTGCAAACTCTGACTCCCAGGTTAAAGCAGTTCTCCTGCCTCAGCCTCCCAAGTGGCTGGGATTACAACCAAGCCTGGCTAATTTTTGTATTTTTAGTAGAGACAGAGTTTCACCTGTTGGCCAGGCTGGTCTCAATTCTTGACCTCTGGTGATCTGCCTGCCTTGGCCTCCCAAAGTGCTGGGATTACAGGCGTGAGCCACTGTGCCAGGTGGCCTTTCAATTGAATGGTTTAGCAATCTGGATTATAGAGGCTGGTAAACATAAATGAATATCAAAGCTTATTGAATAATTTTTTAAAGATAGAAATATTTAAAATTTTCAAATGCTGTTGCTCTCAAATATTTTTAAAAATTTAAAGTTGATTTATTTCTGAATTTATTAAATTATATTAGGAAATAATGAAGTTTTGGAAACTATGTGTGACTTTTAGCACCAAGCCATTTGGAGGCTCCAACTAGGTATCATGCAACGTTAAAATAATTTTGAATATTCCAAGGTTCAAAATTGTTTTAAAAAGTAGTCATTATTAGGAAGATTTCATTCATAATGTTCAGCATATCTTCTTTAAATTGTCTTTTCCCATTTTATTTTCTATTCAATAATTTCAAAATATAACAGTCCTTTTATCTTCTTCTTAACTCCTTAAAACATTTATGCTAAACTAGTTCCCCAGGTTCCTGAGTTTCTCCTCATGTTCTTTCACATATCCTCCCATATTCACTTCTCACTGCCACTCAATCCCACTCATGGAAGTTGCTTTCCATTCATCCCTAGGCCTGCAGGTCCCAGACAGGATGCATACTCTGTATCTGGTTGGAATACAGGAGGTAGTGGTATATGATGAATTCTCAGGAATCACTATTTTCTTAACCTAACTTGCATTTACAATATAAGCTCTTTGTATTGAGGGGAATTGATGGGTCTTGCCAATATTATCTTTATTATCTAGACCAGATTCATAGAGATGTGATCCTCACTAAAGCAGAGATCTTGTAGATTACTTATGTACCCTTTGGCCAAGGAAAGTTGTTAGGTTTGCAAAAGTTCCTTAATTGAAATTTGAATAAATTCATGAATATTGATAGAATTCTTACAAACTCTCCATTTAAAAAAGACAATAAAAACTGCAATAAAGAAATTAATTTGGCATTTTTAAGATTTTTAAACCACCATTTACCTTTCTCTGACACCTTTTAACGTGTTGCAAAAATTTGATATTCTTTAGTATTTGCAAAAAGATGTCTTAGATGATGAAGTTGACAATCAAAACATACCGCTATATGTTCCACCTTTTTCACTCATCTGAACCAATGCAGATGTAGAGAAGCAAGAACTGTTGAGCAAAAGAAATTGGTCATATTTTGCTTATTTGATAAATGAGATGCTTCAGAAATTTTAAATTATAGGACTGAATTAAGAATTTGTCAAATATGCTATAACTTTTATAGGCCACTATACTCATTTTTAAATTTTCTGAAATTTAACAAAAAGTATTTCAGCATTTAAAAAAGCACTGCACATAAATAACAGAGCAATGAATGGATTTTATGTGGAGTATTGACTACATTATATCCTGACTCAATGAGAAGAAAACAAAAATCCTTCAAAAACATTGACTTACAGAAACTTTGTAGATTTCCTACACTAAGTTCTTAGCAGTTTAATGCTTCAGAGCTTGTCTAATGCATTCAAGAGGCCTAATACATATGGCTTCTTTCCCTTCATTGCTGAATCTGCTTAGAATAATCCTGACTCACCACAGTTTAATGCCTGGTCACTTTCAGGCATCAAACACAATTGGTGTTGATGAATAGAGAAAGACAAAATCAGCCACCTCCTCTACAGCTTTGAAAGTGGGTCACCTAACTATGTTAATGCATTACAGCTGAAGTGTCCGTAAGACATTAAAAGGAGAGAAAGGAATAAAAAGAATTAGAGCATGCCACCCTATGGTTTCTCTTCCTTCAATCCATTTATATGGTCTGTTCTGTGGCTTTGCCTGGGTTAGGGCCTGCTGAAAATTGAGACCAGCTGCAGTTTTAAAAGGTAAGGATGTCTTGTCTTTTCCTGAAGGAGGAGGCTAATTTACCAACAGATAAGGACACCCCCAGAATTGTCAACTAAGTTCATGCAAACAAAAAAACGGAAAGGACATAACACTCAAACAGAACTGTTCCTTTAGAAGGCAAATTACATATTAATAATATATTAAATGTGAGTACCAGCACAAAGTGTTACTTCGGTCAAAAATTTTACAGCAAGTTATCAGTATCAGACACAACAGTTTGTGTATTAGTCAAATTCAAGCAGTAGGGTAAAATATGACTAGATATATGCCAAACTAATTTAATTTGGATAAGTGAGGAGTATGGCACTTGTGTATTGCAGAGCACATGGTGCAATGTCACAATACATTCGCTTGTGTCATATTATGAGATATGAAAAAATATACATTATTTCAAAATGAGATTAAAAAATGGATGTGCAATATGACTTTCAATAGTGGGCATGTATAAGGAGGGGGAATACAAATTATGAGAAGTCTGTGCAAACTGTGAAAGCAAGTCATTTGAATGTATTTACAGATCAAATTTTCACTCTAGTGATACTCTGCAGAGCTGCCATCATTAATAGTCAGATCTTAATATCTGTCACTTCAAATTGCTTTCGTAGGAAAATTGGAACACTAGTTGTCAGGCTAGTTGTCTTTTTTTTTCCTTTGAACATTATTCATATTGATTCAGGTTTATTTACTCACAGAACTGCCAAGTAATGTGGGAGGCTAGTTTTTCAAGTCTAATATTTTTAAGTTGTACTCCTCCCATAGTTTTTTCACATAATGTGTTTACATTTACGCTTATTACCTGAATTGCGAATTGACATACAGTTTTCAGGCCCCAAACTAGTTTCTCCTTCTTTTCTACTATGCTAATGTTCTTAGCAATCAGAACCTGTAGTGGTCACTGGTGACAGACACTGAAAACTCAAAAGGCTGTAGGTCTGTGATGCATAGTATATTTGAAATTATTCACAGCAGATCCATTAAATTCCCTTGAACCAAATGTTTAACCTCTTCCTTGATCTCTGAACTTAGCTGAGGGCAGTATGAGAATTGAACAGTTCTTTCCGATCCCCTTGTCATTTCTGCATGGCAGGCTGTAGCCTGTCATGGAATTCTGACTGACTAGTAGAGGGTCTCAGATCCTCGACATGGTGGACAATTTGTTATCACAGCTAAGAAATAAACGTAACACCTTCCTGTTCTGGGTGTAGAGTTTCTCAACTAGGTCCTTCTCATTTCAGAGGGAAGCGCCTGATTATAAAGATAAGTAGTTTTTCCTGAGGGACTCTTTCCAGTAACATCTTTTGTCTGTGGGACAGGTTCTCAATAAAATAAGTCAGATGTAACCAATTCATACTTAGCACATTTGGTACATGCTAAAAAAGGGGTGGAAAGGCAAATATCACATTTTTGAGAGGCTAGAATGAGACATTTTGATTATATCCTTTTGTCTTTAGAGAGTCATTAAAAGTTTCTGCCTAAAAGACTGGTATGTAAATAGTTTTATAAAGAACAAAGTGATTCTCAAAATATTGGTAGGATTTAGGCACATGCTTGTTGGGGACCGTCCAGGACGGGTAGGCACATCTGCCGGGGGTCTCTCGACCTGCAAGAGGGTCCCAATACCTGGAAGAGAGTGTGCGCTTGAGCGGGGATCTGGAGGGCTGATAGGCCGTGTCTAAACAGCAAATTTTATTTTTCAAAGGCCAGGAATAAATACACTTTCTTCTGCTCTGGTTTATGTCATAGCAAGAGGAAATGCAAATGTATGCCTTACATGACCTATACAATAGAGAAGTCAGATACACAATCAGTGGTTGTAAAAAGTAACAATTTCCTGTGATCACAAAGCTTGTTTACATCCAGACATTATTCCTCCTGGCTGCAGGTATCTCTGGTTTGATCTTGTTTTAGAACTGAGATGTGAAAAGGTTTTCAGGTTTTCCTCATCAGAATATCTTTTAACCGGATTCGCCTTTGTCTGCTCCTGACTCAACTTATCTCAACTTCCCCATTCAGGAGTCTCTAAGTCAGAAATCAAAGCCATCCCTTATGGTGGCATTTGCTTTGCAAATATCCCTACAGGTAAACCATTATCTAGGGTACTAGGCAGTCAGGCAGGTAAAGAAAAGGTTAAAGCTTACTCTTAAAGAAAGAGTCATAAAAAAGTTAAAAGCAGGAACCGGTTGCTGGCAGGGGGTCACTCGGTCTAGCAGCACTGCATAGTTTTAGGCCCAAGCGATATTGTGGTTGATATTAGAAACTGATCATTCATCTTTAAGTTCCTTTTTCCGGATAGCTCGACTGCCTCCAGTAGGAAATTGTGTTTGGGATCAAACTCACCGTATAGTGAGACTCACGCCTTTTGAGGGTCTCACACGGGAATGTTCCCCATACATGCTTACAACAAATGTATCATTGAACAAGTCGTTATTTATCTATGATTTTGTTTAGTGTTTCAACATTTGAAAGCTACACCACAGTGTGCGACCCGCAGAGACCCTTCCCAAAGCAAATGAGAGCGAGGAGTTGTTAAGCCGAGTCCAGGTTTATTGGGATCTGCGGGCAACCTAGGCGGGAGGGGAGCTGAGCTGCACCCAGCAGCTGCCGGAGAGGGTTTTTATAGGGGCGGCGGCCTGTTTAGGCGAGGTGTTGCGGAGTGATTGGTGGAAGGGAGAGCAGAGGAGGGTTTTCTGCGTGCCAGAAGGGGATTGGTCACCTCTTGGCGGGCTTAGGTTTGAATTTTATTGGCTGTCTTGTTTCTAGGCAGACTACTGCAACTGCCAAGGGGTGGGGGATGGGGGTTGGCTTTAGGTTTGGCGGGTTAAGGCTGAGCAGTGATTGGTCGCCCTGCGCTACCTGGCAGAATAGGGTCTGCAGGCGGACTCCAGGAAGTGAGGGACAAAATGGAGGACTGTGGGTTTTTCTACCAAACACACAGTATTTGTCTAAAAACTTTATAAAAGCATTGTTCTCTCCACAGTCAAGGATTTTATACCACTTTGCTCAAATATTCATATAATAAATAATTTCATAATTTTTATCATAAGAATCAAAGCCAGAAGGTGAAATTCTTGAAGGAAGCATCAATGTCTTCATCATCTTTGTACCCCCAGTGCCTATCACTGTGCTTGGAATATTGCAGGGTATTAATAGCTACAGGTTAAATATGAATAAATATAATGTTGAAGAAACAAATGTAAAAACTGCTTTTCTTGTTTGTTCTGATGTCAGTGAAGATGTTTTACTTGTATTTGTTTTACACATACATATAAATACGATATACACATCTGGACAAAAACTAAATCCTACATGTTTACACTCAAAAGTATCGCCACTGATTTCATTACTCTTAATTGTAAATCAATAAAAAGTACCCAAATGGCTTCTAGAGGATAAAATTTCCTTATTTTTCTATTTGGCAATGATGTTTAATTGAGTTATTAAAATACATTCCATTTGACTTGCTAGGAAGATTTAAGGGGAAAATGATGTTAAATAAGCGCAGTATGAGATTATTTTAACAATTATTCTTTTCATATGTAAATTCCCACTACAGCTAGAAATAAATTTATTTCAGCAATTTGTAAGTCAGTGGAATATGCTAATAAAACACTACATAGTAATACAATTTGAAGTTTGAAGTGGTATCAATACTTGAAATGAGAAATATTTTTTATCATGATACATCTGAAATTGGTAAATCTTAGAAATAGTTAAATATTTGATAAATTCATTAAGTTATTGTCTGTGGGGAGTCAATGTATATATTATGAATCTATTAATCCCTTTAGAAAAAATACAACTTGTTAAAATTATAAGAAACATTATTTTTTATCAGATTTCAATCCTGATACTTTAAGTTGATTTGAGAACTAAATTTTATAAACTGTAATACTAAAAGTGGGCAGAACTAGGGATTCAATTTCCTATTAAATGTTGAAAACATGTTTAAAACAGATGGATTTAGAAAACAATCATGCTTCAAGATAAAATGCTCAGAACCAACATCTAAAATCCCCAACTTTTGTCTCATAGGCTAAATATTTCATGGGTGTGATTAATTATAGGCACTTTTTTTTTGCACGTTCATTCACCTGCTTGTAGATTTAATTAGTCATCGTTGCCTAACTTTGAAAATTGAGAACTTAAAAATAACACCTGGAAATTTCTCCTTCATTTGATGTAGATTGAAGGAAAATCTCCTGAGTAAATAATAGAAACTTCAGTAATAGATGTTGCTTTTTTTTTTTTTTTAATAAAAGAGAACAAAGAGTATGTAGTGTAAAGAACCAGCTTTTAAAATGTTTCTGCTAATTTTAATACTAAACAATATGTATATATAACAGTTATCTGAGAAGTTAGTCAAATATCTGTATATTCAATCTAAATCAACTAACATATACTTTAAAAATTCTTTAAACAAAAGCTGATTTCAGTAGAACAACCATCTTTGTGGAATCATGGTGACTATGACATCCATTTAAAATAAAACTACACTATTCAAGAATGATTTGTATTTGGAAAGTAATATACATGCATCTGTTTGCATAGTTGCAAATATCAAGTTACACACAACAAATAGTTGTTTTGGCCATTCAAATCATGAGGAAAATATATTCACCAGCTGAATTGTATCACCTTGATAAAACTGACTTAATTATGGTGATTGAGAATGAAGAGAAAATGAGAAGAGACTAGCGAATGTTTTAAAAAGAGAAAATAGTACTGATGATAGATCAGGTATAAAGGCACAAAGAGTCATCACTGCTTACCGTTTCTAGCCTGGAAAATGAGCAACACTGACAGATTTGTCAGTTTCAAGAAACTGTGCCAGGTTCAATAAATACAAGAAAATTTTAGAAGTGAAGAAGGAAGTAAAGGCCAGAGGAGGAGTCGGAAAAATGTATATATATATATATAAGTATTTAAAATAATAACTATGGCTGTGTGTTATACAGTTTATACTGGTAACTTGAGTCTGGGTCCTATCAAAATCTTTTACTGATGCCTTATGGGCTCTCTCTGCAATATAAATCATCATACCCACTCATTCACTTATTAATTTTTAATGTTACCATCGACAAAATCCCTCTGGGTGCCTGTACGTAATTACCAAAATAGAGTACGATCATAAAATGAATAGAAGCTAAATTCAAAATTAAATAAAAGCAGGTCACCTACACATTAGGAAAGGCCCTGATATTGAACAAGCTAAGTCATTATCAAACTAGGAACAGATGGTCTAAAACAAAGCGTGTATGAAGACAAGGATGTCCTTAGGACAAGGTGTCTTTTATTGAGGAGGGAGGGAGGGAGCTTCCATAATATAAGAAACTTTTCATCTCTGTAACCTTTAGGGGATGCTTTTTTCAAGGATATTTTATTCATTTTAAATACACCGGGGAACACACATTTCTAATTCTATGATTATATGTGTGAAATATTAGTAAGATAAAGTTGATACATGGGACATCACAACATACCTCAGTTTATTGGACAGATGTGCATTTTCTTTGATTCTTGCACTGTATTGCTCCATGCTCAAAAGGATTCCATAACCTTAAGGTTTGGGTTGTCAGAAACTTAGGCTCTTCTCTAAGGCTTGTTAATCCTAGCACAGATCCTACTATGGATATTTTCCCCTAGCATGAGTTGTTACACACTGAATAGTTAGAATGTGAATGACTAAGTAGATAACCTGATTTTCCATTTTTTTCTGCCATCTTTAAACATCTTAATCTAGAGTTAGATCTTTAAGAGCAGGGACAGACTGTGGTCATGAATAAAAAGAATAATTTGCAGTTGCTACAAGGCGCTGGCCACTCTTTTGGCTGAGAGCTCTAATTTAACTTCCCTTTTTCTTTATCCTTTGAAAATTACAGGAAGAGTTATCTGAATTATCTTTCAGAATTACAAGGAAGAGGCTAAAGGTAATATAGGAGAGGAGCTTGTAACAGAATAAAGGAATGGTTTTTTATGGTGTTTTTAATCAGGTTTGATCAGCCTATTTGTGGCCTTGAGCTCATGGTATACACTTACAGCTATAGACACAATTATTAGTGAATACTTTTCATAATATTAAATAACTATTATGGATCTGAAAGTCTGTAATACTTTAACTCATTAAATGAATTGTTACTAGAAACTGATATTTCTATAACAGAATAACCATATAGCTTTAGTATGAACAGGTAAATGGTATTAAAAATAAGTAGACACTCAATAATCATCATTCATTGTATCACTGAGCATTCACTTCTGAAAATAGTCATTTTAATATCTTTAAATTGTTTACCACATTCTTGATATAAAATAATAGACCTATTAGTAAAACAAAATATTTTTCATTTTTACATGCTTGTATATTGGTATGTAAAATGTCAACAACAACATAATAGACTACCTATAGATTGAGGAAAATATTTGCAAGCCATGTATCTGATAAATGGTTGATTTGCAAAATATATAAGGAACTCAAACAATGCTATAGAAATAAAACAAATCGGATTTTACAATGGGCAAGTAACTAGAATAGAATTTCTTAAAAGAAGATCTGCAAATGACCAACAAATATGTGAAATGAGAGCTTATGATTGCTAATCATTAGGGAAATGCAAATTAAAACTACAATGAGATATCAGCTCACACATGTTACGATGGCTATTATCAGAAAGATAAGTGTTGGCAAGAGTGTGGGGAAATAAGAGGCCTTGTATTTCCACAAATCTTGAGACTGTAAATTAATAAAACCATTATGAAAAATTATATGTAGGTTCCTCAAAATACTAAAGACAGAGTTACCATATGATACAGAGATCCCACTACCAAGTATTTACCACAAACTTTTGTTATCAGTATGTCGAAGAGATGTCTGCACTCCAGTGTTCATTGTAGCATGATTCCCCATAGCCAAGAGATGGAATTAACTTGAATGTCTATTGACAGATGAATGGATAAAGAAAGTGTTGTGTAGATACACAGTGGAATACCATTCAGCCTTTAAAAAAGATTATTTCATTTGTGATAAACTGGATGGAATTGGTGAACATCATCCTAAATGAAGTAAGCCAGACACAGAAAGACAAATGCTGTGTATTTTTACTTATGTGGAATCTAAAACAATAGAAATCATAGAACCAGAGAGTAGAATAATGGTTACAAGAAGCTGGGGGGGAGGGTGGAAGAAACAGAAAGATGATGATGCTCAAAATGTACAAAGCCTCAGGCAGGGGAAATAAGTTTTGTATTTTTTTGACATGGTGAGAATAGGAAATGATAGTGTATTTTGTGCTTAAAATTATGAAGAGTAAATTTCAAATGTTCTTATTATAAAAAATATTAGTATTTGAGGTGATAGAAATGTTAACTATTTTGATTTAATTATTCCATGTTGTATGCATGGATCATGATATCACTTTGTACCCCATAAATATATATTCTAATTTGTCAGTTTATAGTTAAAAAAAAAACTAGAATACATTTAGGATTAATTTTCAGATTTCCAAGTAAGGATAGTGGTTGTAGGCTACAATATAGGCAAATTTTAGATTGAAGGCCTGATTGTATGTAGCCCAAATAGCTGCAGGACAGAGAACTGGAAAAAAAAAAAAAAATGACAGCGACAGTTCTGTAAAAGTGGGAAGTAAGGATTGATTGAAACATTGAAATCTCATTTTTGGGAGCCGATTAATAATGCAGTAGAGATTAAGCAACTCTGTGGGATGTTTAAACAATAGTGTAGAAAATAACATAGCAAATAATTAAGGGTGAATTTACGCAGCATACCCCCAAACCAGAGCAAAGGGCCACACTTAGAGTAACAAATGAAAAACATAGAGAAAACAGAAAAGGAAATGCATTTACTTGAAAGCACAGACTTGCAGTCTTGTTATATAATATTAATTATATGGTAACTGTATCATTCACTTTGACTTAGAATATATCTATGATTTGGTAACTCACTTTTTATTCATGTGTACTCTGCATCCAGAATAGAAATATACATCACGATAAATGAGTCATCTACAGCAGTCATAAAATCATGTCTTAGGTAATGTTTTGTTTTGCATAATTACATCTGCCATGAGCCCTGTGGGCTCTGGAAAGCCATATTAGCCAGGGTAGGGGATTGCAAGCAAAAAAATGAAGGAATTCAAGGAAAAATATACACAAAGATTTTGTTTTCTATTACATAGGAGTCTGCATTTCTAAAGTAGTCAGATTAAAAATTACAAGGCAGTAGAAGGGCACTGTTAATTTCTACCATTGATTCATCATGCAAATTGCAAAATACGTTTATCACTAAGAAAAAGACATTTGTGTAAAAAATGGACAAAGGCTTTTTGCCGGGATGTTGTTAGATCATCCACCAAGTCAAAACGGTTGTACATTTTGTTAATATGTTACTGGAATAAAGTAATGCTGCACATTTAGCACTGGATTATGTGACCTGCTGCCAAAATTTGTATCTCTGATTACAAGGTGCAAGCTTAAGTAGTTTCTCACTGATTTATGTCTGACACATAGTCTACTGACTGACAGGATAATTAACTATTTGTTCATCGGATGGTAAAATACATGTTTGTTCTTCTGTTTTAGTACTTTTTTTTTTAATTTGAGACTAACTTGAAAAGTACATAATATGATAAAAAATTAACCACATTAAAAATGAGATCTAGTGCAATTTAGTTCTTAGTTCTTGTTACCAAACAATCCTAACTAAAGAGATGTAAACCCAATTGTGTAAGTTAACAGTCTTATAATAAATACCATTTCTATACCTAGCAAATAAGTTCATGCTAAGCCAATGAATAATAAATACACATCTTCTCTTCAAGTAGAAGGTGTTATAAATTTCTTTTAAAATCCAATTGATATTGCATTTTTAAGGACATATGCACTATTTACATTGCTTTACAGGGGTTTTCATCTACCAATCGTTTAAATAGTGCCTCATCCTCTAATGTATACTTTTCTGAATTTTATTTCTCAAAAGATAAATATGGAAATATCTGTGTGTATACATTTGAAAAAATTGAAAGATAATCTCATAGTTTAAGAAATATGTTGAGATTTTTACATTAAAAATTGCTATTATACTCTACATTTCATCCAGTAACTCATCTTGATGATACTCCTGTAATAAATGAAACCTTGTTAAGAGATGAAATTTTATATTACCAGTGAAATTTTTATTTTTGGATACCTCCCTCCATTAATCTATGCCATTATAGCATTATAATTTTTCCTATTTTTAATAAAGCATTTGTGATTTATGGAGTTGACCAATAGTAACTAACATCTTGAACCTGGAGGGTTTATCACCTATAAAAAGAAAGTACCTATAAAAGGAAAGTTAAATCATATATTTTTGTGTATAGTCTATTCTGAGTAAACAGAATGCAGAGAAATGAGTAGTAAGGAAAGAAACAAGATTCCAAAATACTGAGCAAATATAAATTCCATGTGGAACAACATGGTGCCAATTCCAATCAGCTTCAAGAGTTAAGTAGCTGGAGCTGGGAAAGGAGACAGTCATCTTCCAGGAGCCGGAAAAGACGAATGTAAGATAGAAAACTGGAACGATTGTCCACAAGACATTATAGAATTGACTTAGGGAAACTGATTTAGCAAGAATATGGAAGCCAGCACTATCCTGACCTCTGGCTGAAGTATCGAGTCCGTCTCTGTCTGACTCTTAAATTCTTGAGACCCATAGAGAGGCAGAGAAATTAAATTTATCCTGGTAGCTTAGAAAGAAATGGGTTAGAATGATTTCTCCACTGGAACATCCATAGAGCACTATTTTCTGACAGTGTGACAGAAATACAATGGAGTCAGGTAGATTCCAGGGCCTTCAACCATTTGTATAGAAGATTATTTCAGAATCGTATTGGTAGAATAAGGGTACCAGCAGCCCCCCAGGATGGATTCCTGGGTCATGAAGAGACAGAATACATAGGGCAGCTTATAGATGAGTTGATGTTCCTTACAGAGACAATCTCATGATGGAATCAGTTAAAAAAAAATCTTGAGTATTTTTCACTTCACTCTGAATTACAGTCTGCACCATTGTCTATTAGATGCTGCAGTAGATGCTGCAGGAGCTGGCTGGCCCCTGCTTGCATGCTTGATCTCGGCAATTGGAACTCCTAGCTCTCTTCTCCAGGCACATTTGCCCTTTCTTCTAGGTGTTTCTCAAGTGTCACTGTATCCAAGATGAAATCACTGACAAGTCTGTCTAAAATAGAGAACACTTTTCTCCGTTACTCACAGACTTTGTTTTTCTTCACATCATTTTAACATTCCATGGAATATCAGATGTTTTGTTCACTGTTGCCTTCTAGTGAGGGAGAATGACTCTCTAGTTTTTCTCTTATAAGCTACATGAAAACAAGAATTTTGTCCTGTTGTAGTTATTTCTGTATGCCATAGATGCTCAGATATTCACTGAATAAAATAGTGAAATGATGGATAAAAGCCTTGCTCCACTTAACCTAATACCTCTCTTTATCTCAATAAAAAATATTAAGCATGCTAATTTGAAAAAGAGTTAAGACTCAGTATATGGGAGCTGGATGTGTAAGTGTTGATTTAAAACCAGCCTTAGGTAAGAAATATGCTACTTGGTGGAATTAGTCATTAAACAATATATTAATTTCTCTCTTCTCAACAGTTTTAGCAACCTAATATTTCAACAATTAGCTTATAGCATAAAATTTTTCTCAGTAATTAGAATAATATTTTCTGAGAGTTGGCCAAGGCTTTGCATTTTCTTTAAAAAATGGAATTTTCTTACTTGCTCTCACATCTTATCTTACTATGAATGTTCAAAATAACAAACAGATGGTCAGTTGAATATTCTCAGGCAATATTAAAACACAATTGGAACTGATGTATTTAGATTCCAGCACACCTCCAAAGAGAAGTAGAAACAAGAAAATATGTACCTATAGTCTTGTTATCCACAGTAAGGAGAGTTCAAATAGGAGGAAAAGTATTCTGTTCCAAATTATATTTTGCATGCCTAATGCTTAGAACATATTTAACAATCATTTGATAAATATGTTTTATGCAGATTTTTAGCCCATAAATATTTTTTTAGATAGAAAAAGCCATCTTGTGTTCTCAAGGTCACTTCAGCTTGAAATAACTTCTAATGATTAAAAATCTTTTTTAGATTAAAAAAAATCATCCTTTTATTTTTTGCACAATGACTTGTTGGAAAATCACTGTTTATAGGATGCTACTCTAGGTCCTGAAAATAGTATGAAAAATATATATGTAATGGCACCTACAAAATTCTGTAGACAAAAATCACGCTGCCTTTAGCTATTATTTTACAAGAAGAGGGAAGGGCTAGATAATGTGTTAGGCTCTGTCATTCACATGTCCAAGTAGCATATGAAACAATTATCTTCAAGTAATTATTTAGCTTGTGGTTTAACCTTATATGGTATTACTTGATACTTTTACAGCTAATCTTTATGTGGCCTTTTTTAGTGTCATTGAGTCTTTTGCCATGCTACTTTTATAAAAGTAGAAATATACTGGGCTTTTCTATCATATTTTTGAAACCTATTTCTCATTTGGACTCAGAAATGAGACCAGCATTTAAAAGAGGATCACTTGAAAAAGAAGGAACCGCATTTACTCTCGGCAACTTTGCTATGGACTGTCACCTCTGTTGTAGTTGAGAATTTGCACAATCTAATCCAGTGCAATGTGAACATGTCTGTATAGATATCTTCAAACATTTTCTGGCTAATTATAAAGCTGTGATGGGAAAGGGTGAATTAATAAAAGTAAACATAACTTTTTAACAAATCAGGAGGAAGATTATTGGTATCTTTTATATTCCAGATGAAAGATACCTTTGTTAAACTGAATCTTGACTTGTTTTTCTCCCACGTGTGCTTTCTGAAAATTATTTCAGCTCTATGATTATTAGATAATATCATCTGTGAGAGGGATTGATGAATGAAGATAGAAGATGAATATCCTTGTTACTTCAGAATGAACTATAAATTTCATTCAACAAATGATCTGTGCCTTTCTGTCCAGAAAACTATTAGGCAGAACCATATAAAATTGTCATTTTTGTAGGTTAAAAATGACTGTATATTAGCAATGAAATTTCTTTTTACCTGCTTCTAAGGAAGTTATCTGTCCTTTACTAAACGTTTTCAAAATACCAAAGATAATCTGAATAGCCTTTGTTGAGAAGTCTAATTTAAATAATCTTGAAATACGCCTCATATTAAGAACACTTTTTCCATTTGTAAACGCAGTAGAAAAGCTGCGTCTAGACAGATAAATTTCATTATCTGCTTTACCTCCATTTAGCATGTGATAACCTGGGCCAAGTTAACTTACCTTCAATGGGCATTGAGGGCTTTATCTGTTAAATGACAATGGAGATCTAATTTTTATTATTTTTAAAAATTTATTATTTTTGAGATAGAGTCTCACTTGGCAGCCCAGGCTGGAGTGCAGTGTCTTGATCTTGGCTCACTGCAGCCTCTGCTTCCAGGGTTCAAGTGATTCTCCTGCCTCAGCCTCCTGAGTAGCTGGGATTACAGATATGTGCCACTACATGTAGCTAATATTTGTATTTTTAGTAGAAACAGGGTTTCACCATGCTGGTCAGGCTGGTCTCAAACTCTTGACCTCATGATCTGCCTGCCTCAGCCTCCCAAAGTGCTGGGATTACAGGTGTGACGTACCACTACTGGCCAAGATCTAAATTTTTTAAAGGCAGATATTTATGACACCATTTCAAATCTCATTATTGAAAATAAACTAAGAAGATGAAATTTTTGTTTTCCTATTTCTTTCACCTTAGCAATTTTGAATACTGTCTAACACACAATGAATAGAGGATATCATTCTTAAGTTAATGGAAAATTCAAGGAAAACATGATAGTATGTTTTAAGAGACAATAATGCATTTTAATTTAAAATTTATTCTGTTGACCTATTGACACAGATCAATTAAAGACATCAAAAGTCTGTAAGACATACCAAGGATCAGGTTTTCTTTAAAAAAAAAAAAAAAAAAAAAGCAAAACCTCACCTTATTAGGTTATAAAATTTTCAAAAGGAAAAACACAATTAGGTATATTCAGAAATTTAAACCAGTCCTGACCTTTTATCTTGTTTCCTCTCTCCCAACAATCAAAATGAGGGGCAAAGTGAAGGCTGCGTTAGATGGCAGACTGTTTTCTCTACATCAAAAACATAAAGTGTCAAAGAGCAGACTCCAGTAAAGTAAGATAAGAGTTCATATTTTCACAGAAATCCTTTGTTGCAATGACTCTGAAAAATGATTACCAGTTTAGGAAATTCATTTAAATTTAATTTGGCCGAATTACCTCTCAGTTGGCTCATAATTATCTCCAAGTAATTTGATAAATAATTACTTCAAATGCTGCATTTTGCTATACATCATGAAGTAACTAAATTAAGAATTTAAATTATGGTACTTTAGTATTTATAGTTAATCATATTTTTACTTCATGAACAGCTTTTAATTGGAAATTCGAGTTTAAATTTAATAATGAAAAGCTGAGCTGATTCAAATTATTGTTAAAAGATCTATTCCATTTAACTGTTAATTAAACAAGGTAATATACTTTAAGATAATATGCTTTTAAAATAGTGTTCTTTGAATGGTTTTGATCCCTAATAAGTTTTATGTGATCTGTATATACTCTTTAGATTATTGTAAAGATTAATCAGTCTTTAACTTAATGTATAGAAAGATAACCTTTGCAAGTTGCAATTTCCCAGGTACATAGTACAAATTAAAGTGGAGAATGGTACAATTCCACTTAACTCTGTTATGTCTATCAAACAAATAGGAAGAAAGATTGGGGAATTAAAAATTTCTTGTCTCTTAAAATTTAAGAAACATTTGAAAGCCTTTTAGAAGATGAAAATAATGGGCAGTTTAGAAGAGAGAAACTTTGAAGAAAACATTTATGCTTTGATAACCAAACATTCTATGAAAGTCAGAAATAGTGAGGAACACCATAATTACAATCTGCAAATACATGATAAAATGATGTTAGGAGAATAGCCTTCCTGAGAATTAAAGCTATTTGAGTTGGGAAATGAGTGTGAGGGAAATAGCAAAGTGAAAGTAAAATGGAATGAGCATCTTTACCCTATCAAGAACTCTGATTATTATCATTAGGTCTCTGGTGTGGTAGATGGGGGCATGAGGAGTCAGAGGAACTGGGATGAGACTTGATTTTGCTGCCAATTAGATGTGAGACTTCAAAAAAATCAATTATCATCTTTGGATCCCAGTGTCTTCATCTTATCCAAATTACATGCTATCTCCATCAAGTTTTTTTTTTTTTTTTCTATTCCCACAGCTAAACTTTCTCTCTCCTATGAAGCCCACAACACATCCTGTCTCTCTCATTGCATTTGCCACTTTTCAACTTGTGTTATAATTATTTATGCATCTCTCTCTCTCTCTCTCTCTCTTTCTTTCTCTCTCTATCTATATTATATATATGCATTCACTGCAAATTTCTTGGGAGAAAGGTCTATTTCTTTACATTTTATCCAGTGTAAAATACTTGGCACAATTTCCTTTAACTGTAGTTGATGACTGCATGCCTTACAAGCAGTTTACTTACTTCAAATGCAGATTCCAGAGATCCACTCATCAGTTCTGTGCTGGCCAGTGCAGTAGCTACCAGCCACATGTGTCTCTTAAACATCTGAAAATATTGCCTAACTCTAATTGAGATATTCTGCAGTGGCTGAATATCACCAGATTCCAAAGATTTAATACAAAAATGTAAAATTTCTCATGAATAATATTTAAACCTTGATTGTATATTGAAATAATGTTTATTTTATCAAATAAAATACATTTCAAAGTTAATTTTACCTATGTTAATACAATATTTTCAGAAAATGTAAAGTGATCTTTGTGTTTCACGTTACATTTCTTTTGGAAAGTGCTGGTCTAGAGATTTTGATTCAATAGAATTCTCTGCAGTACAGCAACCCATATTTGTAAAAAGATTTTCAAGTAATTCTGATGTGTACAAATGTTAGAAAATGACTAGGCTGACACATTAACTACACATAGTGAACAGTCACCAGGAATGGTAGTGATGGAAGCAAAGTTCTTTATCTCCTTAGTATGTGACAATATTAATATTTGAGTAAATTCTATGAGTGAAAGTCCTTGCATTGGGCAGTTCTGGTTTGACATAGTAGTAAGGCAAAAAGAAAAGGTTGCCACCTTTCTGAGAAGCATTCTTAACAAACAACAATGCTCCTTTGAGGTCACTAGAAACAATTAGCACCTTGTCTGCTATCATAAACGAGAGCTGTGTTTTCAGTAAATGATGTCTCTTGCCAGCTTCAAAAGACGGACTGATGTCCTACATAAAACAAGCAGATAAAGGTAGAAATTGTAAAAAGGAAGAAAATGAGCTTGAGGATTTGGCTGTTAAAGTTAGATGGTAAGGCTGATTGATTTACTTATTAATTTGCTCATTGATCCATTGTTAATATAAATTAAATGAATTTGAATGTCTTGTTGGAAGCACAATACATAAGAATAGAGAAGACATTAAATTTTTGATTCCAGAAAAATCAAGAATGCATGCTTTTCCCTATATGAAAGGAATACTAAAATGTAATATTTAAAGAAAAGTATATTTAGAATTAATTTAATGAAAAGCAGAGTTTCCCTTACACCAGTCTGAATTTATAGTTACAGCTACAATTCATTCTGACATTTTCAGATATAATAGCAAGAACAATATTATACAGCAGAATGTAGGTAATGATGCTTTTAGGGAAAGAAACACCTCTATTTTAAAGCTTTTCACTTTATTCTGATTTTGCCTTACAGATGACAAACAAAACTCATGCTCTAGAAAAGCAGCTTGATTAAAAATTCCTCACAAGACAATTATATTCTTTCTAAGACACTGGCTGAAGCATGGTAGACAGATTTTTTAAAAATATAAACAATATGTATTCATGTTAGTTGATTAGTCAAGCCTATTCTTTTCCCTTTAAACATTCCCTTTAAGAGAAATCAACTTCTTTGCCATCTTTGCAAACAAGAATGGGTGTTGGGAGGCAAAGAACTCAGTCTTTTAGATTCTCCACAAGGCTTACTGCGAATGACTTCATAGCCTTCTGAGAGAACTGAGGTTGCATTTTGTGCCACCGCAAATTTAAATCCAGGTCACAGAGATGTTACATAGCAAATGACACATTTACGGTGCCACCCAGCTGCCTCTTCTAATGCACCAGGACTGCCTTCTGAACAAAGTCAGCATGCCAATGTTTGGCTGTGTGCAAGTATTTTGTTTACCAGGATGATGCTAAAAGAAGAAATTCTGCCCACAATTAAAAAGCTGCTTAGCTCAATTGCTAATTCACCCCTGAAGTGTCAAATAAATGACTTGTCTCTCTGAAGGAGCTGTAATCCTGAACCTCCTGAGTGAAAAATTTTCAAGCTCTTCAGTGAGTCAGGATTTAGATTAGAACACTCACAGAGAATACTTGTATGAAAGGAATGAAAGGAATCTAACACTCTATGCTAGACGACAGAGGACATAAAATAGCATTATCAGGTTTCTCTAATCAATCTTTTAAAAATATGTTTTGCCTCAAGAAAAACTTGTTAAAGCAAGAGTGATAATCATGGTTATTTTGTGGCTGCATATGAAAGATGATCTGTGCTGACAAAATCCTAATAGCTTATCTCTCTTGTCACACCACAATTTCACATGTGTTGTCTTAAAAAATACTCTCACTAGTATATCCTCCTCCTGCAAATTAATTCCAATAACGGGGAAAGTTAAAAGTGAGGGGCTGGTAATGCCTGAAAAACAAGAGCTGGAGGCTTTCATTCTTGATGCCCACAGAGAGCCAGAACTTTGGAATCTTAGGAAAAGAGCCTAAAATGTTATCTGTCAAGTGAGAGGAAGACAAAGCACTTACCTGAATGTATTTTTTACTTGTCAGGCCAGTTAATACCTCCCAGCTGTGACTGACTTCTCGCAACAAGAGAAGTATTTGAATCCTAGTAAAGTGGTTCCTTAACATGACCATGTATGAAAGCTGGGAGTACACACACACACACACACACACACACACACACACACCATCCAGACTATTTGTTAATCTGTTATTTATGGGTTTAGTGACCTTTTTTTTTTTTTTTTTACAATTACTCAAGTGATTCTGATATTCAGCCAGACTGGGGAATCTCCCAGCCAGCCCATGCCTTGTGACTGTGGTTCATCTGCAAAGATATATGAGTTGTCTCATCATTCAAACCAAGCCCAGATTTCTTGACCCTGTAGGACCAAAGTTAGTTGGCAGGAAAAAATTAGAATATAAATATATAAGGACAAAAATATATGTATGCCTATTTATATACAAAATAACCTTTCTTTCATGTATACGAAGGAGTATTAAGTATAGATTCTTATTTCAAAGTACATCTTCAAAAGTTTCTTCAAGTGATCATACCTACCCCTATAAAAACAGCTGACAGGAAGAAATATTTTCTCCATTAATGTATTCTTTTGTTTTGTCATTAGTTGGGGGGTATTTCAGGACACTAAAGAACTTTCTGCATTTGGGGAAATAATTTTATTCTAAATAGAATTCTGCTTTTGAATTTTTTTCTGAGAAGTGAAAAGTTATGGTTAGAAGGCTGACCTATTTTCACTCATTCTTTGGACAGTATTTATGTTTTATCCCTTCTATGTGCAAAGCACGAAGCTAAGTGCTTTGATGGACATAAAGTTGAATTCAATATTTATATATTTATTCTGCCCACACAGAATTTATAGACTTTTAGGGAGGAAAAGCCATATACACAAATACCTATACTACAAAAAAAGCATATAACATAAAGGAAAAGACTGATCAGTTTTACTGCATTAATATTTTAAAATTCTGGGCATCAAAAGATAGCATTTTATTACTGTGAAAATATATGTCGAAGAATGTGAGAAAATATTTTAAATGACTACAACTGCCATTGAAATAAAATCCAGAAAATGTAAAGGACTCCCAAAGTTAAGTAAGAAAAAGACCAACTACATGTTAGAAAAAAGGTAAAAATATGATCAGGTAATGAAAACTGAATTGCCAATAAAACATTAAATATTATTCAAATTCAACAGTCATTAAATATGAGTTAAAACCATGAGATACAACAGACATTAATTTTGCAAAAATTTAAAAATTTGATAATACCATAATTAGAATATGAAGCTGTGGGAATTCATACATACTCCTAGCACAAATGTAAATTGGTGTAATATCTGTTGGTGGGAAGTTTTGCCTAGTTGAAGCTGAAGGCATGTATACTCTAAAAAATTTCAATTCCTAGGCATATGCCTGTCTTAGTATCTCAGCTAGAAATAGATACTTAATCCAGACAATTAAAGATAACAGTAGAGATTTTTTGTTTTTTTTAAGATATGGAGGTATCACTGTATTGTCCAGGCTGCTCTCAAACTCCTGGCCTCAGGTGATCCTCTTGCCTTGGCCTCCCAAAGCTTTAGGATTACAGTTGAGAACCATTGCACCTGGCCTAGAGATAACTTCACAACTTTATAAAGGGATTGTCTACACAGTTTTGCGCAGGCTCGAGATGAATCAATACAGAATTTTAATATCCAAGGGTTAATGTCAACAGGAACCACGACTAGCTCTAGACTGGAAAATGTAGAGGCAGGCTACTGAAACCAGAAGAAAGTGTGGTAGCTGTAAAGAAGTCTGTGTAACAGTAGCTGTAGTTCTCAATAAGGGAAAATAGCCATGTGAGCTGACTCAGGAAGGAAGGAGCCCAGCAAATAAAAAGCCTAACTTGCCTGATCTCTGGGAAGCTGCCTTCCACTGGCCAATGAGCAGCCAGGACAAGGAAGCCCCCTGCTGAAGTCCACATCAGACTTCCAGAATTCAACAGTGTTGTGACAACAGAAAAATTCAACATAATTCCTAGAGAAACTCTAATGTACACATTTATACAATGTCCACATTAGCACTGTTGATAATGACAAAAATAGAGAAATAACCTAAATCCGTAAACCTGGAAGCATCTTGCAAAAAGTGCCAAGAAAGAGAAGAAAGCAATATGTAGAAAATACATACAGTATGTTACCATTTGGCATCTAAAACACGTAAAACTATTTGTACGTGTTTTAGATGACAAAACACATGGTGGTTGACAATACATGAAGTTAGTAAAAGGGTAAAGAAATTCAGGGAGACGATGAATAACAAATTGAGGAGATAGGTGACAGCTGAGAAGGGTGCAGTATTTAGTACAGACTTAAACTAAGACATTGTTAGTGATTTACCTGAAATTCTAATTTAACTGGCATCCTCTATTTAATATGGCAACCCTATTGGAAAAGGAATATGGAGTGCTTCTAATGGCTATGTTAGTTGCAAATATTTTCAAGCAGTCTGTGGTTGTCTTTTCCAATGTTTTTATGTTCTTTACAGCATCTCTTGATGGACTGAAGTTATATTTCTTTATTTGGGCAATGGGAACACTGACGTTCATTGTGTTATTCTTTATAGCTGTTTCTATGTCTGACACATCCCCTAAGTAATATTGAAAATATCTGTGCAACCGTATAAGAACTAAAACATGTCATAAGAAAGGTCCTCTGGATAAAGTAGTTTAGGAGGTTACAAGAGATAACTCATATGCAACTGAGAGACTTAGAGACCTGAAACTTTGAACTATAAATGAGATCACTAAAGAAGATTTATATATTCTAGGAAAAGCAATGATGGAAAGAAAGACCTGAAGATATGAATTCACAGTTTATACTAAGAGGAAATGAAAATAGTAACAATGATTAAGATAATACATAACATACATGTTATTTTAAACATCCTTTAGTGCTATGTGCCAGACAACATGCTAATTCTTATATTGAATTTAATATTCACAGAAAACATTTGAGATGAGTACCATAATTTTCTCACTTTACAAATGAGCCTTAGGGTCATTAAGTAATTTATGCAGGTTCACAAAACTAGTAAGCAGTAGAGGCAAAGTTTGACCCAGATTATGTGAGTTCAATACACACTCATAAATGTGTATACTTCCCTACAATAAATACTGTGTCTGGCATGAAGGTACCTCGTGCATCTGCCCTGTGTCACTCATTTTTCTTTATGTGTTTCCTTATTTGCTCTTTGCAATAATTTTATGAGTTCGGTAGCTTCCAGCTTCATAAGATAAAGCAAAGTAATATACTCAAGAATCACTGGCTAGAGAATGGAACTGGTATTTTAGACCATTTCTATAGGACTCTAAAACCAATTAACTAAATATGCAGTTTCATGTAGATAATATAACGTGAAGAAAAATAATAGAAAACATTCACCTGGAAATAGATGCTGGGTATCAACTTATGAAGTTAAGGCTTGACTTTCTACTGTCAGCAATTGTTTGTGCCAAGAGGTAATAGAAGTAATTATTGGCAGCTTATGAATAGGGTAAGAAATGATCAGATGTTTTCAGAAAATTAATATTAAAGTAATAGGAATTTTAGTTGACAAATTATTACCATATATTTGGGTGAGATTAATTCATTATAGCTTTAAATCGTTATTGTCCTGTCTCAACACTTAATAGAATGTTTTAAAATGACAAGCACTCGATACACACATACGACAAGTAACCAATAATTGCATCTTGTATGAATACATGAATGAATGAATGGTATATATAAGCCAAGCTAATGAGTAAGCCAGCATGTTACTGTGGAGTTTAAAAGATATAATGTAAGAACACCAAAGGAAATTTGAAAGATTTTTCTGGTCTTTCGGTCTTCCTTTGTAAACATTCTGTGATTTTCAAACTAGGGAACACTTGAAGTTCCTAATAAAATCATTATCAGATGTTAAAAGTAATATGCATTTCCTGAGTACCCACAAAGTAAAAATCTCACCTAGAAGCATATAATTAAAATACAGAACTTTAGACTCTGATAATTATCTGTAAAAAGTGGTGTTTGTTATTTAGTTTAATCCTACTACAGAAGATGGATAGAGGTAGTCTACTTTTTCCAGAGCTTAACAGACTTTCCTTAGTTGAGTTTTAAATATACTTGGACTTAGAAGAAACTGATATTCATTTCAAATCAATGTGTTGAATTTTAATCTATTCAATATAAAAGTAATTATATAGATAGGAAAGGAAAATGAATTATCATTTGCAGGTCCTTATTAAGATAGGATTTTGGTGATGTATATGTTTTAGAATGATGGATGACATATATTTCTTTTCACAATGTTATGAAATCTGACTCTCATTTAAGTGTTTCTCATGCACTCACAATGCTTATTCATGAGGAACTATCTAATATGTACACAGACACACTACCAGTTACCCTCAAGAGAGTCAAAAACAAAAATGATACCCACCAAAAGTCTCTGTTGGATACCTCCAATACATTTAAAAAATTGAATTTCTTTCCATGAAATTGCTACACTCTAGAGTTAATGAGTTTATATTATTTAAATATTTCCAGGTGAATAGGCTCATCAGAATACATGGTAAAAAATCTTCTAGACAGCTCAAGTCTCTGAGGACAGGCTGTTCTTTGAGAGTATTTCTTTGTAGAGTGAAGGCTTTCATTGAAACATAAAAAACTACCATAAACAATGAACTTATTTTTTTCAACAGTAAGCTAGATACTGGCCCAGTGTAAAGATAATTTGCAAGCAAATATGTCTTTACTACATATTCATGTATAGATGAGGAAGGATTTACTCGTTTTTATAGTGGTACCTTTTAAGAGTGCAATGTGAGATTCTCTACTGTGCTTAGGAAACATGTTTTAGGATTTCATATGCAGAACCTGCATTCATCATCTGACATTTCAACGTGAGTCTCCTAAAGCCTCTCTCTTAAAAAGGAGCCCTTTAGTTCCAAGTGATTTCCCCACTGCTGTTTTCAGAAGCATTACCTACATTCAGTATTCTAAAGCATGAAAACAAGAAACATCGTGTTTCACTACAAACTGTAGTAAAACTATAAATTTGTAATTCTGTTTCAAGGCATCTATATACAAATATGCACCATTTTTTTAAAGAAAATGTTCTTCTAAACTTTTATATCAGTTCTAATAAATGTTCATCTAGTTTCTAAGTTAGAATACCCCCTAATTTATAGATAAGTTAACTTTCTCGCTAATAAAAAATGGAATAAAAATCCAACTGTCTACATATAATGTGAAATGACACTAATTAAGTTAACTTTTTTTCTTACTTGAAAGTTACCATGGTAATTATCCCAATTTTTCAGCAATTATTTGCAAACTGGGGTTTAACTCTTCATCCTTCTTAGTCCTTACATATTATACCAACTCATCATAAACATATATGTTTTATATTATAAAATATCCTGCAAAATTTCAGGTTTTAAAATTTTTGTTTGTTAATCATTTTTGTGGCAATGAATGGCAAAATTAATTTTGGTGCTCAAATTAGTGAGTTAACAGGAATGGAAAACCAAATATCATGTTCTCACCTATAAGCGAGAGCTAAGCTATGAGGACACAAAGGCATAAGAATGATATGATGGACCTTGGGGAGCTGGAGTCAGGGAGATTGGGAGGGATATGAGGGCTAAAAGACTAAATATTGGGTAAAGTATACACTGCTCGTGTAATGAGTACACTGAAACGTCAGAAATCACCACTAAAGAGCTTATCTATGTAACCAGAAACCACATGTACCACAAAAACTATTGAAATAAAAAATAGTGATTTAAATAATATAAAGGAATGATCATAGAAGAAAGCATAATGTGAAAGAAAAGCAATAAAGAATATCAACTTTCTCTTATTTACACAAGGATTATCACTATAGGACAAACACATTTCCAGAAGTGATGACTTTCTGTTTACATTTTAGAGTTTACTATACAGGAATCAGTTCTGGGATTTATGTATTGGTTTCTTGAACCTCTGCTTCTATTTGGCATTTACTTAACCTTCAAGACATTAACCAGGAAAATTTTACCATTGTGGGGAAGGATACCAACTGGTTCTTTTGCCTATCCAAGACTTAGGTATACAATATATCTTTACATTAAAAAAAAACAAAAACAAAAACAAAAAAAAACACCAAAAGTTAGTTGACTATCATTGCTTCTTTGAGATTTTTGGTTTCATTGTCTCTTAGAAATGTGAGTTATCCTCATAAATGTCTTCTTTTGAAAAGTGTCTGTTCATATCCTTCACCCACTTTTGCTATAAGGCCAATAAACATATGAAATAATGCTCATTGTCACTGGACATTAGAGAAAGGCAAATCAAAACCACATTGAGATATCATCTCATGCCAGTTAGAATGGTGATCATTAAAAAATCAGGAGACAACAGATATTGGAGAGGATGTGGAGAAATATGAACACTTTTTCACTGTTGGTGGGAGTGTACATTAGTTCAACCATTGTGAGAAGACAGTGTGGCACTTCCTCAAGGATCTAGACATAGAAATTCCATTTGACACAGTAATCCCATTTTTGGGTATATACACAAAGGATTATAAATCATTCTATTGCAAAGACATATGCACATGAGTGTTCATTGCAGCACTGTCTACAATAGCAAAGACCTGGAACCAACCCAAATGCCCATCAACGATAGACTCAACAAAGAAAATATGGCACGTATATACCATGGAATGGTATGCAGCCATATAAAACAATGAGTTCGTGTCCTTTGTAGGGACGTGGATGAATCTGCAAACCATCATTCTCAGCAAACTGACACAAGAATAGAAAATCAAACACCACACGTTCTCTCTCGTGGGTGTTGAACAGCGAGAACACATAGACGCAGGGATAGGAACATTACCCACTGGGGTCTGTTGGGGGGGCGGGGGGCTAGGGAAAGGACAGCAGGGAGCGGAGGTTGAGGAGGGATAACACTGTGAAAAATGCCTGATGTAGGTGACGGGGATGGAGACAGCAGACCACTATGGCATGTGTATACTTACACATCAATCCTGCAAGATGTGCACATGTACCCCAGAACTTAAAAGTGCAAAAATAAAGAAAGGCAAGTTATCTAAAGTAAATAATTAAAGCAATATTTTAAAATTCAACAAAAGAGGTAATGAAAAGAGAACTAAAGAATGCAACGTTATTCAAAGCCATGAATAGAATGAAGTTTTTAAGAAAAAGTATTTAATATTTATTTTGTTATCCAAAAGTCCACCAAATGCTATGAATGCTCATCAAGTTAACATTCTGATTGCTTATTTGAAGTTTCAATTAAAATGCCCAAAAGGAGTCCTCATTCTCATGTTGGTCAGGCTGGTCTCAAACTCCTGACCTCAGGCAGCCTGCCTGTCTCAGTTCCCAAAGTGCTGGGATTACAGGTATGAGCCACTGTTTCTGGCCCTCCTTGACCTTTCTTAAAAATATATAAATTCTTCAAATATTGATCGTCTTATCTACTTCCCGCTACTCTCACTATCTTTATTCAGACTCTCAACACCCTGGTCTTTTGCATCACTCACACCAAAAAACCTGCTTTTCAAATTTCGGACCAAAAATTCTTAGCTTTGAATTTCAGCTTTACTATGTTGCTTAGCAGCCTAAGAAACAATTTTGTTCTTGTTTTTGTAAATGTATCCTATTCTTGAGTAATGTCTTGTTTTTCATCCTTATATGTTTTACCGTATCACTAATAGTGTTCTTATTGAATTGATTGAAGTGAAGTTACTAAATTATTGCAATCAGTGGGTCAGTTTGAGTGTTGCAGAAGCAGATGAGAGGATGTCAGTCATGCAAAAGAGCTGCTGTAGTGGTTGAAATACGCAGAAGGATAAAGGAAATGGAGCAGGAGCAGGCAGGAAGAACCTTCTGATCACTAGCACTTTTCCTACCCAATCCTCTTATCACTCTCTGCTTTCACTGGCAGACACAATGCTAGTGAAAGCAGAGAGTGATAAGAGGATTGGGTAGGAAAACTGCTAGGCTGCAGAGCAATTTTAAGTCTCAACCAGAACAGTGGCCTAGCATAGATACCCCTGTGTGCTCAATCATTGAGTGGGAGCTGCCTAAGGAGGTGTCTCCACCCCAGTCTCCTAGGCTGCAATGGGTAGATCCTGCCAACTGTGCTTGCTAATAATAATTAGATAAAAGCCTGCTCGTTTCCTATCACCACATTCTCCCTTAGCAAGGTTTCGAATGGGCTAGGAATAAAGAAAAACAGGCTGAAACAATATTTTAGGAATTTATTCACTTCTAAAATATGGTTTATGGCTCAACTCTAGGCCAAGGCCTTTGATTTGCTATTACTGAGAGTTATGAGACAGATGAAGTATACAACTCAGAATGTGGGAGGCAGGGAATGGGAAAAAAGTCTAATAATTGCATTTAAGATTATTTCTTTTTATTCATCTTTAAGATAATCTCTTTAGTAATGAGTAATACTGGGTGGGCATTATAATCAAGAATAGTTAAATACAGTGGCAATATTTTAAAGTAGATTTTACATGTGTTTCTGTCAATGCATTTCAATGATTTAAATCAATTATGGATAGATATACACATATACATATAATAAGAACTGAACTGAAAAATATCAATCACAGTTTCAAAGTGATAATTTTCTGTAAATAATTCAGAAAAGTAGAAATGATACGTATCTTAAGAGAGGTGCAGTTAGAGTGGGGTTGTTAAAAGTTAACTTCAACATTTTAGTGATTAATAAACCTTTCTGTATGTGTGAAGTCTGTCTGTAAGAAAATTACATCTTCTGAGCCCCAGGATTTAGTATGACAAACTGCTACTACAGTCCATTATCCATGAGGACATTAGTATCTTCCTCATTAAAATACAATATAAAACAAGCAATGATAGAAAATTATGAAAACAGATGTTAGCTTTAAGACAATGTAAGGCATAAAGACTGTGGTAACCAGGAAGGAAAATACTATGGGACTAAGAAATAAACTGTTGTCTGCTCAAAAAAAAAAAAATCATTATTTTGATCTAACAACCAACTAAATTTGGGAGAAAGGACAACAAAAATATAACTGAAAACAGAAAACATCAAAAGCAGTGACTGAATATCAAGAATCTGCCTTGCAGAATCCAATACAAATTAATTTGCATGCCTTAAAATAAGAAAAACATATTTTTCAAGTATTTATACTTATTGTTGATGACTGCACTTACTGTTGACAGAAACCAGTTAAAGCAAATAGGGAGACTCTAAATAAGGACACGTAGTGTACACACATGTGTGTGTGTGTTAGAGGCAGAAAAAAGGGGCACAGTAGATACCTCAGAATTCAAAACCACAAAGATGCCACTACCTTTTACCTGTATTCTTGACTTATTTTCAAATAACTATTTTGTTGTATTCTCACTTTATAGTCCAGGTCATTCTGCTTTTCCATCTGTTCTTATTGTAGGTGGAAGATACTAAGCCTACAGCTTTACATATTTTCTTTGGATAATTCTCTATACCAATTCCATACTCAGGAGACAGTATTTGATTTGCCAAGTTTGATTCAAATTTAAATCACTGTGCTATCCAAACACAGCCAGGGATTCAGGGTCTCACAGCACCCCTTGGCCGTTTGGGACTTGTTTTTTTGTAGGAAGGCAAAATTTTTCCAGCAAGGTTCACACACTGACTGCAGTAGATATCCAATTTAGTAAGCTACTCCTTTTTGAAGAGGAAGAAGGATAGGGAATGTACTGCTGTCAAGGTCTGGGACTTCCACAATTAATGGGATATAAACCAGTATTATACCTTTTCAGTAGCATTCCAATGGGGAGCATTTTCTGTCCAGTATCGAATTAAAATAATCAAAACCCATTTAAAAGTTGCTCTAGTGTTTATCATCACCATCTATGAGGAATAATTCTAAACAATGACAGCCATAAATACTCCTCTTAGCTGGGATGAATGTTTCCCCATCTATTCCCTCTTTGATATATCGTTGTCACTTTCAGTGCCATTAATAAGAAAGCCAAGTATAAATGGGTCCCAGAGAACCTCCAACGGACCTGTGCACTGGGAGAACAGGGCGGAGCCATGAAACTTCCTGCCATTTGGAGAGGGGAGGAGCCTGGTCCTCCTGTTCCTGTGCGGGAAGCTGGGATTCAATTTTGGAGGTGAGGGTGTGTGAGGAGGAACTCTTCTATCCGTTTGCTGCGTTGTTTTTCCTTTTGCCTTTTTGCCCAGTAATTCCGTTCCTCTCGCCCTTTAAAGTGTCTGTGAGCCTAATCTTTCCTGGTCATGTGACAAGAACCCAGATTTTCCTACATTATGATGCTGGGACAGGAAACAAAGATAATGTCTTCCAAGGACTCTTCTATTCGGCTACAAGTTATGTATTAAGACTTAAGTTGTGGCAAAATTTCACCTGTGCTTATAGTAAATTTAAAAAATGGATCAAGAAACTTTCTAATAGATGCTTTTCCCCCTCGTGATTTTCAACCTTGTGGAGGTTTAATGAGTAACAACTGAAGGAGTTAATGCAACATTGAAGGAGTGTCTAACAAACTCACAGAGTATCATTTGGCTAATGGTAAATCATAGCCACTATTTGGTAATTTAAATATAAAACTATTATTAGTCCCTATGTAAAGAATAGTACTTCAGAAAGCAAATTCTTAAAACAGGTCAGAACCCTAATGGGAATCCATTTATTTTACTTAGCAGGGGGTTGAAAGGAGAAATGTAACCTTAAAAAGCTTTCTGAAAGTGAGATGTAAATTGTAACCATTTTACAAAATTGAAGCCCAAGACCCATTTTTGTAACACTTTGGAATATATACAGATTTTAAAAAACTAAGTACTTGGAATCCACATAATAAAAATATAGGTTAATTAGAGGTTATATATCTTTAAAAAGTCAATTTTTTAAATGACTGCCTACAAAACAAAGGTAGAAAATGGGATTCAAATTTAATGGAGCATTTTTGTTTCTGAACTCTCTTAGCTACTTATTTTCATTACAAAACTACATAACTTTCTCCTTTTAAAATTAAATGCCTGTGCAAAGTTATACTGAATCTGTGTTTATTATGTCATTAGTTTCTGGATCTAATTCTGAATCTGGTCAGAGGAAAAATTAGATTATTCAAATACAAATAATGTATTATTGGTTAAAAGAGCAATTGTAAAATATACTTCAGTAGAACGATACCAAGAGTTCCTGAGTTCACTAAGCCTCTATGTGTGAAAGGCATTCCCCTGATATGCGGGGTTCTGAAGCAAGGCATTCCCCTGTAGAGGTATGTGGTCTCCTCTTCTGCTTGCAGCTCCTAGTCTCTGTTGTCCCCAGTAAAATACAAAGGCTCCTAAGGACCTGTTTTAGTAAATACAGTAAACAGGGACACTGTTTTGGAAACTGCTGCGCACGCACGCGCGCACACACACACACACACACACACACCAGAAGGTATTGAGAATCTGATATATTCAGGAAATTTATTGACTGTTAAATGAATTGGAATTGATTGAACTGCAGTTTCAGGTTCCTTTCACAAGGTGGCAGGGTAAAAGAAAATACAGACATCAGGGTATGTTCTTTTATAAATTGTGTTCTCTTGTCGGAACAGCACTGTGTTTTCAGGGAAATTGAAAGCACTGGGAAGGCAGTGCAGTCATTGGCAACCACGAACCACGCAGTTTTGAAGAGATTTAGTAAATGCGTAATTTACCAATAAAAAGGCTGGCTTCAAACTGCTACTGTACTTCACAGGCATTTCAACGAATTACCCATATAACTATTTACTTCATTGAGCAGAACACTGCCTAAAGAAGCTGTCAATCTTGTTTAAAAAGGGAATAAGTGTGTGGTGGACGGCAGGTTGAAGGACGGAGAGTGAGGAGTTTGGTTAGGGGAGGGAACAACGTGCATCAAAAGCATACCTATCTTTACATTTGAACTGAAGAATTTTAGCCCAGATGAACTGCTTGAGTAATAGTCAATTAGCAGCATCTTCGGAGGCTCACCAGAAACAGATTACTGTGCTAGGCACCCAGACTGGCTGGCAGATAAAGAAGGAGAAGAGATTAAACACCATGTTTTTAAAATTAATGTTCAGAAATTAAAATTTCAGAATATTCCAGAAATATATTAACATTTATTGATTAAGCACTATGTAATATTCTTTGCTCTGAATATATGGTACTCATCATTTTATCAGCAAGGATATAGATGCACATAACTTTTTCTAAGTTCACAGAGATCGCGAGTGATTACTTTTAAGTGAATACTTGACATGGAATCTTGTTACTGAAAACACACTAATGACTTTCTCTTGCTCTTAAAATAAAAAACAAAATCATCTAAAATGCTCTGCAGGACTTCATGGTTTATCCTCTGCCCTTTTGTACCAGCTTCCCACCATTCCATGGGCTCTCAGGTCCCCTGAGCTCTAGCCACATTCAACCTCCTCATACCTGGGCCTGGAATGCATCTTCCTTTCCCATACTAATTGAGCTGAGCTGCAAACCTCTACTTTTACTCAGAGAACTCAACTTATCTTCCCTCTCCCCAGGGCAGCCTTCAGCAAGGAATAGGTGAAAGTCCTGTGGCTCGAGCTTTCCCAGCAGCAGGAGCCTCTGTTGTGAGCATCTATTACAGTATTGACTGTGATCTCACAGTATACTGAGCTCCCTAAGGACAGTGATGAGCCTTGCATTTGAATTAGCAAATACAGCACCAAGCAAAGAGTAGCCCAGGTACACACATGACACAAAATATTCTACTTGCTACTGGGGTTTGTAAATACTTTTTACAAATTGTATGCAATGATGTTTTAAACTTGTATTTTGTGGTGAAAATTATCAGACATAGTATTTCACAGCAGAATACTATGAAATTCACCATTTCAGGATTATTCAAAATAGATGTTAACTCAGTAGTCCTGAAATGGTGAATCTTTTTATGTGGCTTAACTGGAATAGACACTCTATTCTTTCAGGCCATTGCTCTTACCTTTTTTTAACTGGAGACATAATATTGTTCTAAAACATGTTTACAGAAATCAGTCATGTAAAAAATGCATTGGGAAATCAGATTCTGACATGAATTCAAGTTATTCATTTGTAAATCTAACACTAAATGCTCTGGTTCATATCAAAGGCTATTACTTTGTCACTGGCTAGCTAGGTGACCTTGAATAAGTAACTTCATCTTCACAAAGTTTTGGCATCTGTAACATGAGTGGTTAGAAGAGATTATCCCTAAGGTCTTTTATAGTTCTTAAATTCTTTGTCTCTTAGTTCCTCTCTAAGGAATTTTAACTCTGAAAACTGCTACCATTTCACATCCTACTCTCTTTGCAAATGAGAGATTTTCAATTCCCAGTAATGAACTGAATCTGCATACACACTTGTATTTTATTACACTAGAGTAAAAGGATTTAGGGAAAAAAATATATATATATATATATTATCTTCAAATTCTTCTAAGGAAACTAGATTTAGTTAAATCATGAATAGAAGTCAGGATAAGTATATTCAACATTTACCCATAGGTCTTTTTCCCCAACTCTCTGCCTCCGATTTCTAAAACATAGTAACATTTCATTAAGAAGTCACAGCAACCCTTCTCTAATTTGTGAAGAGTACATTGTGAATTACATGCAGTTATCAGCATTTCAGCATATTAGATTTCTTCCCCTGCTTAGTAGATGTTTATGAGTCCTTTGAGTTTAAGCACTCTTATTCATTAGTCTGTCATTGAAGACTTATGAAAATATTTCTTTTATAATAAAAATATTAACTCAATTATAAATCTTTGTACAGTGGCATTGCACAGAAAGCTGAATTCTAAATATTCAAGATATTTTTAAAAACTTAGTCATCTTTGTGATCTGTCCTCATCCCATCCTATGTCATTTCTTTTGTTCACGTAGATTTTTGCAAATACCTTCTCTTACTCTGTCACTCATCATTGTTGTATTGGTGAACTAGTTTTAACTGAGCTGCAATTGAGTCTATCAGATTTGCATTGTAGTCAGTGATTGTGTTTTGTTTAAGAAATTCTTTCATATACTGAGGACTTGAGATCTTCAAAAAACTTTAATGTTTATCATTCACATTTAGGTCTTTATTCCACATAGGTATTGCATATAATGTGAGCTAGTGATAGTGAGCCAAATTAATTATTTTTATAAGCATATCCATTGGTCTCAGCACTATTTACAGAAAAGGTTGCCCAGTGCTGTGCTATTAAAAGTTTGACAAGTGACTTGGCAGAAAGGAAAATACTTTATTGTAGTGTCTGCCAATTTCAATGGTATAAATATACCTATCAATGCTGATTTCAATATGTCAACATTACATCAAGGAACTAATTCAGCAATGATAAGCAGTGATATACCATTCGCTATTATTTTTACCATAGAAATACAAGAGAGGTAAATGACATCAAGAACATAGATAATAGTAAAATGTAGCCGAATAACTAAAAAGTTAGGTTTTAATATTTATTAACTTGTTTTAAGTATAATTGGTTTAATTGCTTGTTGATATAATTTTTAAAAATTAGTAAGTTTGATAATTGGCTTATACATTCCTGAAAATTTTGTAATTATCTCTCACAAGCCAGAGCAGGCAAGCTCTTACACACCATTGAGTTTGTCCTGCTCCAGTTTTTCTGCAATAACACCTCTGTTATATGTAAAATATCCATATATACATAGTCCTATGTTTGGATTACCTATTATTTTGTGTTCATGTGCCTCTGATTGTGTTAATTTTGTACTCTTAATTCTTACATATTTATGACTTTTTGATATGTAAGTCAAGTTATCCTTCCTTTAGTAGTTTTAAAAAAATTGCACGCATGCGTGTGTGTGTGTGTGTGTGCGCGTGTGCGTGTGTGTGTGTATGGTATAAAAATGTCATTTATATATACACACACACACACACACAGTGAAATGATTAACATAGTCAAACAAATTAACATACATATTTTCACTTATTTTCATTATACAATATTATTAACTATAATGATCAGGCTGTACATTGATCTCTAGGTTTAATGATTCTATGTAAATACAACTTCCTACTTTAGACCAGCATGTCCCCAAAACTCTCCCCTCGAAGCCCTTGGTAACCACAGTTCAACACTCCATATCTGTGTATTCAGCTTTCTTCGTTTCCACATACAAGTGAGGTCATTCCATGTTTTCTATCTGGATCTGGCTTATTCACTTAGAATATTGTTCTCCATATTCATATATGTTGTCACAAATGACAGAACCTTTGTTTTCAAGGTTGAATATTTTATTTTATATATATATATATACACACACATAAGCACACACATATATATGGAGAGAGAGAATATTAATGATTTGTGTAATAACAATGTCTTTACCCATTCATCTGTTGACAGACACATAGGTTGTTTCCAAATTTTGACTATTGTGACTAGCCCTATAAAGGACATGGGAGTGCAGATGTGTCTACAAGGTACTGACTTTATTTCCTTTGCATATATACCTAGTAAAGGCATTGCTGGATTGTATGATATTTCTATTTTTAGCTTTTTGAGGACTCTCCATACTGTTCTCAATAAAGGTTGTAGCTCCATACTGTTATACTGTCCACCAACAATGTATCAGGGTTTCCTTTTCTTCACAACCCAGCCAACACTTATCTCTTATCTTTTTTATCATGGCCATCTTAACCAACCTTACTATGGTTTTCATCTGCATTTCTCTGATAGTGATGTTGAGCACATTTTCATATAACTGTTGGCCATTTTTATGTCTTCTTTGGGAATATGTTGATTCAGGTCCTTTTATAATCAGCTCATTTTACTATCAGATATTTTTGTGATTGAGTTGTATGAGTTCCTTTGATATTAACCCCTTATTAGATATATGGTTTGCAATATTTGCTTTCAGTCTGTAGGTTGCCTTTTTCACTTTGTTGATTGTTTCCTTTGATAGGCAGAAGATTTTTCTGATTTCAAATTATATTACAAAGCTACAGTAATGAAAAGAGTATTGTACTGGCATTAAAAAAAAGACACACAGGCCAATCGAATATAGTATAGCGCACAGATGTAAAACCTGAGACACACACCATCTACTAATCTTTAAGAAAAGCACCAAGAATACACAATGAGGAAAAAAAAGGTAATCTCTAATACATTATGTCAGGAAACTAGATTGTCTATAGGCAAAAGAATGAAACCGGATCCTTATCTTACACAATCCACAAAAATCAACACAAAGTGGATGAAAGACTTAAATGTAAGCCCTGAAATTGTAAAACTCCTCAAAGAAACCACAGAGGTTAAGCTTCTTGACTTTGGCCTTGGCAGTCAAGGCCAAAGTGTTTTATGAATATCACAGCAAAATCTCAGGCAACAAAGAAATAATAAACAAGTGAGGCTACATCAAACTAAAAGTTTTTTTTTTTTTAATTTAGGTGCACCCTGGTCATTTTTTATCCTTGCACTTTAATATAAATTTTAGAATCAGTTTTTCAACTTAAACACTCACACACATACACACACACGTATCTGTTGGGATTTCAAGTGGTGTTGCTTCAAAGGATGGATGAGCTGGGGAAGAATTTACGTAACTATATATGTAGTCTCAATCCAGACATTTGAAATGTTTCTCCATATTTGGTATAGCCTCTTTAATTTTCTTCCATACATGTTATATTTTTAAAGGGTTTTTTTTTACGTGTTTCACAAATTTATTTTCAGTATACTTGTTTAATTGATCACCTTTTAAGGGCTTTTAAAATTAACTTGATTAATACATGCAAAATGGTTACAACATTGTTGAGCATAAACACCCTTCTTACATACTGTTGTTGTGACTTTAGTTAAATACTATAGTGGAAAGAAAAAATAAAAAAACTAATTAATGTATATTTGCTTTATAAAAAACCTAGGAGAAAACATATCGTGAATGTCAACTATGTAACTAGATCATATTCTGTATATCCCAAATTAATGTTACTTGAATGACATTGAACGATGATATTGAGAACTAAAAATAAATATTCACTATATTCTAGGAATCTTGCCAATAAGAAAACTGCACTTTAACAGTTGGCCAATGGGAATGCAAAATGATGAAGCCACTCTAGAACAGAGTTTGGCAGTTTCTAAGAAAAAGGTAGATAATTACCATATGTATTCATTTACTAAAGCTGCTATAACAAAATATTACACGCTAGGGATCTTAAAAACCAGGAATTTATTTTCTCACTATTCTGGAGGCTGGAAAGTCTAAAGAGGAAGTTGGTTTATCCTGCAACCTCTCTCCTTGGCTTGCAGATGGGCACCTTCTCCTGCTTTCTTAACATTGTTCAATGTAAATTGGTTCAACCATTGTGGTAGACAGTGTGGCGATTACTCAAGGACCTAGAAATAGAAATTCCATTTGACCCAGCAATCCCATTGCTGGGTATATATCCAAAGGATTATAAATCATTCTACCATAAGGACACATGCACACGAATGTTCACTGCAGCACTGTTTACAATAGCAAAGACCTGGAACCAACCCGAATGCCCATCGATGATAGACTGGACAGGGAAAATGTGGCACATGTACACCATAGAATATTATGCAGCCATCAAAAACGATGAGTTTGTGTCCTTGGTAGGGACATGGATGAGCCTGGAAACCATCATTCTCAGCAAACTGACACAAGAACAGAAAATCAAACATCACATGTTCTCACTCATAGGTGGGTGTTGAACAATGAGAACATATGGACACAGGGAGGGGAGCACTACACACTGGGGTCTGTTGGGGGGAAATAGGGGACGGACAGTGGGGAGTGGGGAGTTGGGGAGAGATAGGATGGGGAGAAATACCAGATAGAGGTGATGGGGAGGAAGGCAGCACATCACACTGCCATGTGTGTACCTATGCAACAATCTTGCATGTTCTTCACATGTACCTCAAAACCTAAAATGCAAATAAAAATAAATAAATAAAATGCCTATCTAATTGACAAATGTCAAAATTTAATTCATATGTTTAATTCCTTCCCAAATAATAAAGAACTTAAAACACTAACTGCATAAGCTCTCAACGTATTTTATACTTTTTGTTAACATATGGTAGTTTTATCTTCTTTGTAATGATTCTATAATATATAATTTTGTTTATGTCTAAAATTATTTTCAGTGTTTATTGGTTATCACTTTTATTTAGTAAGGATATAATGATGTTTAGTTTTCTTTGTTTTAAAATGCTTTATTTTTCTTTCATTCATAAAATCTTCTAGACCAATAGCTATGTTTTTACCATACCCTGAAGATACAATTCTCTTTTCTTTTGCATTTATTTTCACAATAGAGAAATTAGTGTCTGTCTTACTGTCATTTTTATAGAGGAGATAACTAGAGTCCAGCTTTCCTAGGACAACTCCAGTTATACCAGTTCTCCTGAAGTAATGACTGGTACTTTTCCCTTTCACTCTTCAAAGTCCTGGTTTAGCTAATAAGTTATGTGGTCTTTCTATCTATGGCTGTGTTAGGCTGTTTTCATGCTGATAATAAAGACATACCAAAGACTAGGTAATTTATCAAGGAAAGAAGTCTAATTGGCCCAGTTCCACACAATTGGGAAGGCCTCAGGAAACTTACAGTCATAGAAGGAGGGTAAGCAAACATGCATTTCTTCACATGGCAGCAAAAAGAAGTGCAGAGTGAAAGGGGACAAAATCCCACTATAAAACCATCAGATCTCATGAGAATAGCATGGAGTTAACTGCCCCCATGATTAAATTATCTCCATCTGGTCCCTCCCACAACATGTGGGGATTATGGGACATTTGGGTAGGAATATAGCCAAACCGTATCAATGGGTAATCTGAATTATTTCTCTCTGAATTTTTTAAAGAAATTTTCAAGTAATATTTTGTGTTAGTTAATTCTACAATTACAGTTTAATGTGCCTTAGGATAAAGTTCTTTGTATTTATTCTCCTCAGATTTTCTTGGGTTTCCTGGTTCTATAGATTAATGTATTTTATCAATTTAAAAAATTATCAGTTATCTTTTAAAATATTTCTTCTAATAAATTCTGTTTCTTCTTCTATGATTCAATTAGAATTTTCATCATCAGTCTAGCCAATGGATTGCTCTTAACTTTTCTCCATATTTTGCATGTTTTTCTATTTTTTTACTACCATATTCCTATTGATTTATTGTCCAGTTTACTGATTCTCTCATCAATACTAATCTGCCATTTTATTTTACATCAAAAGCAGTATTTTTCATATCTAAAATTTATATATTTTTATTCAAATATCCTTGGCTGTTTTACAATTGATTGCTCTTGCAGTCATTTTTATTCGCTTATATTTTTTATTTTAGCCTATAAAATATTATTTTATATTTTGTGCTAAATAATTTAACTATCTGAGGTCTTTATACTGTTTATTCTCTTATTTCTGTGGGCCCTTGCTCATAGTGACTTGTTTTATGAATTCACTGATTTTTTAATGTATAAGATCATATTATGAATTTATCAATGGGAGTTATTTGAGGTCTGGGCTAATGAACTAATGAAGCATTCATTTAGAGCTTTGTAGAACCTCTTCTAAGGTAATTGCATCATAGAAATACTTTAAATTGTTAGCTTGAGTTTTTACTTGGTGGTTGTTTTGTCTGTTTAAAAAATTTTGTTTTTAATCGTTTTATTAGTGATTACACAGTAACAAATACACAGGCTAAAAACCCTGGAGCCAGAGCAGGCTAATGATTGTGATTTTTCACCAGCAACTTTACCAGTTTCTTTGCAATTGAGATTTATTTTTGTTCATACTATACATTCATGATGTAGCTTTCTGGTGGTGTCATGACATAGGGAGAGTAAAGTGGTCTCCTTATGTAGGCCTTTGGTTTTGTGTCTTGACACCATTCCCAGAAGGCCTCCAAAACAGAAGTCAGCTTCACCTTATTCAGCAATATCTACAAGATGTAAGCAGGACATTGTGCTCCTTTTAATCCACTGGTTCCTTGCATTTACTTAGTCTGTGACCTCAGGGTATTTCTTAACTGTCTTACCAGCTGTTATACTTTATATTTTCAGTAGGGTGATTTTTTTTTTCAAAGCTGTAAGATTAATCTCTTTACAATAAATTTGGAAAAAAAACTATCTTAGTTACATTTTACTTTTTTCCAAAGAAATTAGCTCTAACATCATAACTGAAAGTTTCAGTCTTTTAATTTTTTTCTTAAAACTCAAAATAGGTATTTGGACATAGTTAATAAGACAATGAAATAATTATTTGAGAATCTCCTATAATATCATAGATAAAATATCTGCAGTAACATGTAGATTATTTAGATTTTAAAAAGATATACTGATCAAATATATCACTATAAAATATTCTGATAAAATATTTTTATATTGCGTTATTTTTTAAATTTTATTTGCAATGGAAAAATGGAAACAAAATAGTGAATTAACAGTTACATAAACAAGTAGGAAATGAAAGATCAAATCTGTATACCATGCATTAGAAGTGAAAACACAAGAAACTGCACTATCAGTAAATAATTGATGGTCATATTAATCTGAAAACGTAAAAAAAAACATCATTTTTGTGATTATTTTATGCAGATTTCCCACATAATTCATATTTAATTTTTAGATGATATATTTTTTAAAAAATAAACTTTCTTCAAGGAACTGACAAGTAATTTAAAAATATATGACTGAGGCATCTGAGCCATATAAATCTTCCAAGATGGTCTGAATTAAAAATCTTTATCAAAGTTTATTTGAATTCACATCACTTTTGAGTTTTGTAGTTAATACTTTGTAACAACCAATACTTAGAATACAATTTAAATGTTCTTTTATTCTTAGGAAATATACTTACACAAGCATTACATGGCTTTGCTAAGAAATCTTTTATGTATGAGTCTGAGTCTATTTTACAGGTGTGATGGAAAATGTAAAATTGAGGGCTTACATGGATTAAGGAGGGAGACTCAAATGTTCAGAGGCCCAAAGTCATCACTTTGCTTCTCATGTTAATAAGAGTATATTGTAGTGCTTTACAATGGCAAAGTAATGAACAGTGCACTCTGTCATTTTTAAGTCCTGTTTTCTCAAGTGAAAACACTTTAATACTTTTAATGTTTAAAAAACAGCTATGGCTTGCATAAAAAGAAACAGTTTTTTAAAGGAGTCGATGATCTGATTCAAGAAACATGAAGTACCACTGATATATCGACATGTTTGTGTAAGAATTAACATACATTTTAACTGAAAGCTTAGATTGTCTTTTCACTCGTTTTGTCTTTTGCTCATTCAGAGAAATTAGATGGCTATATCTTTTCTCATTACCCCTTATTAGACTCTTCCCAATCTAGCTCACCTACTGCATCTTTGCTGCCAATTATCTTTCCAAGGACAAAGCTGGTATGATCACTTTGCTATTCAATCACCTAATCCTCATTGCTTACAGAAAAACAAAAAACAAAAAAAAAAAAAACAAAAAACGTTTTAGATTCGGAAGTGATGCAGTCCGTATCTCCAGATTTAGTTGTTTTGTTTTATTTACTCCATCACTGTCATGTACCCTGTGCCATTTCCATACTAATCTTCTTGAAGTTCCTTTTCAAAATCCTACGCATTTTTAAATCAGGTTCTTTTTGCAGAGAATATATCTTCTCTAAAACATGTATTTATTCATCTTTAAAATTAAAATCAAATTCCAACTCATTTATGAAAGAATCCAGTCACAAATAGGTTTAAAATGTGCACTGAATGAATGAATAAAATAATTTTTAAACCCTCAATTTTCTCTTTACAAAGAATTAATAAGAAGACATTTTTAGCCTTAGAAAATTTGAAGTAATTTTAATAATCAAGAGAAAACTTTAGAAAAATTTTTATTTAACTGTCTTTAAGCACCGAATGGAATTGATTATGCTTATTTGGAAGTGGGCTTCCTCAATTTTTTGACTACGATTTTACCTCCTGTTTGAGATTAATTTCAGACACCAAAAGAAAACCTTTCCTTACCTCCCTACCAATTGGACTGGTTTCACTGCCATCCCTGTTAAAAAATGTAACAGTGCTTTGTATTTCTCCAGACTTTCTGCTGTCATGTAATTCCTCTACCCCTCCTCACATACACAGGATTAGATTTCAGGCTCATACAGCCTGTGATGTGTATCTTTCTCTATTGTCTTTATATCCCTCCAGGTGTCTAGTTCTGTAGTGTGCTCCTTGTAGAGAACCTATAGTAATTGTTTTACTTAATACATAGAAAGTTATTCTTTCAATTAGTCATAACAATTACCAGGATTGTATAGATTCTGGAGAAAAATAGAATGTTTATGTATTTTACCACCTATTTCCTCATATATAATAATGTATATACACATGTTTATCTGTATGTATTGGTCATGTAAGCTCCAAGGGAAAAGAACCAGCATGTTGAACAGCTCAGAGCTGTGAAAGAGCATGAGTTCTATAGGAAACTGAAAGGAGTAATTTCCATTTATATAACAGGCAGTTACCTCTTAATGAGAAGTAGTTTGAAAATCAATTTGTTGAAAATATCAAAATATAAGGCAAAGAGATTCTGGAATATGTATCTAATGATTATGACCACAATCAGTAATTCAGTTGTTTTCTCTAAAAGGAGTTTGGTCTTGAAAATTATTCAAAGTCTTTTGCTTTTAGAATGCAATGAACTTAAATCACGTAAGAATTGAATACCTTTTCTAAAATGTAGCCAAATTAGTCTAAATTCCAAACCAGCAAGATGAGTTGATCACGGACCAAATTAACCACTTATCCCTTCCACTGATCCACCAGAGTGATTGGTATGCATTTTGGAAGGTGTTAGTTTTCTTAAATCACTGATATTCCAACTACCATTACTGATCATTCTATTGCATAAATCAGTAGGGCAGTTCACTAAATAGTCCCTGAGTGTCTTAGAAAGTGATGTACCTTTGAAGTCCCCAAGGAGTAACTCACTTGGCAGAGTCTCATCTAATAATTATGGCATTTAGGACAGATAGATGTATGCTGTTCTGAAATGAGTCTCCCTTGCTGACTTAAAATGTCAAGTTTTGTTTTTAAAAATGTTAAAATTAAACTAAGGGGAATATGGTCATTAAAATGATGCAGCTCAAGTACTTAAAATCATTAATATCTTTTATGGAGGAACTGGTTATAACTATTACTTAGATTAATATTTAAAAGTCCCAAGACACTAGCATGAGCCAGAGTTTCAGCATTTCACATTCCTAAAGCATTTAAAACCTAAGATGTGGTGGTTTGAATGTGCCAGAATGTGCCACCATGGGCTCCTGGAAATGACATGTAGTGTTCAGAAAGCTCTTTCAGGCAATTGGTAGATAAAACAATTAAGTCCTCATTTTCCAGAGTCAATTATTAATATTTGTATGGGTTTGAACCCTCATGACATTGTGAAGGTCATCCCTCTCTGGGCTGTTTGTGCTGCATTGAGTGTCTTTTTGTTTTCAACTATGGGTTGTCCTGGCTTGTCTGTAGTCATCTGGAAGGCAGAGACTGTGTTTTACTCATCTCTGAGACCCAGATGTTAACCTTGTGCTCAGTTCATGCAACACCAGTATTTG
Source organism: Saimiri boliviensis (assembly GCF_048565385.1). Taxonomy (NCBI): domain Eukaryota; kingdom Metazoa; phylum Chordata; class Mammalia; order Primates; family Cebidae; genus Saimiri; species Saimiri boliviensis. The sequence goes on from NC_133453.1 coordinate 96,905,200, forward strand.
TGGAACAAAGAAAAGGAATGTTATTTTCACATATTTACATGACACTGTAATTGCATATGTTTTGTCCTAAGAAAGAAGAATTTAAGGAAACCAGAGCATACCTGAGATTTAGGAATGTTTAGTTTATAGCATTTTACTTCCAAAATAAAAATGAGAGCGAAAGTTTAAAATGTTAACTCTTTAATACTACAATAGACCATGAGAAATGAAGCAATTATTTTCCCATGAAAGAGCAGACAAACGGATCACATGTGTAAAGATTGAGGAAATGCATACCTGAAATGCTGTGGGTGTGCTTCTGTCTTTAAACAAATGGTTCAATCTGAAAAAAAAAAATCATTTGCATGTCTATTATATGTGACTGACTTATCCACTGTGATATCAAATAATCGAATGGATGATTCATCTCCATTTGATATGAATATTAAAGAATGTGACCCCTGTGAAGTGAATTTTGACATTTTGTATGCCTATATTATGTGTGTGTTATGGCAGTTGTTATTTTCTGGGAAGGAGTGGTAACGTATCTTAGTGGAGGTTTGTACAGCTTCTGGAATTAAAAGTGGTCTAATTTAGTCTTAAACCTGACACTATTTTTCATGTATGAGTGTCTCTGGAGCATTTGGAAAATAGTTTATCTTTACCTTTAAATCTTCCACTAACTATATATTTCAAATACTTGGTAGCTTTGGAGATTCTACACAAGTGGCTTGCCAGACACCTAGGTCATGATCCAGGCAAAAATGAATCAAACCACAAAACCTCTATGGCAGCTGTCTATTTCTCAACAGCCTTTTTAATATGCTCCCCTACAAAGATACTTTTATCAGATTAACAATGTGTGATCAGAGAGATTTCAGGGCTGTATCAGGCCAAGCTAATAAAGATCTATAATAAAGTTGAGCCACAGTCACCCTGACTTACATGCTTTGGCTCTTGACCAAGAATCGCTGCTGTCAAAAGTAGAGGACTAACTTGTCAGTGTGATCTTCTCCGGCCTTTCCTGCTCTGGTCTCTGAATTGTACTTTTGATTCTATTTCAAGACATAAATTCTGCCATATGAGCCTGTAAGATTTTATGAAATTGCCAATTTCATGCTTCCAACATGCCAAGTTCTGAGACACTATTTCAAAGCCAAATCCAGAAGCAGATACGAGCTCTGAGTGATATCATCAGATACCAATATGTTTGATGTAGAATGTCACTTTTAGATGTACACATAATAGCTGTAGATCTGCAAATTTCAAATATACCTTTGAAAGAACAATATAAGCATTAACAAATTATAAAATATATGATATTCAGCCAATGACAGTTGTTGTTTCAAAGACTTTATATGATTACTATTACTTCCTACAGACATAAATAATTGTCTAGAGGTTTCATTTCTCATATGTTTCAATGCCATGATGTTATCTTAAAATAAATGCATTCCTCTTCTACACATGCACAACTTAAAATACAAAGATTCAATAAATGAAAAATCCTCTCTATTAAAATGTAATTTCTGGGGATAGAATGTATTAAATTGAAATATAAATACATATGAAAGCTTTTAAATATTGTCCCTTTTCTGAACTATGTAATGGAGATATGGTCATCCAGACTATCCCTATGGCAAGTTACAGGGCATATTTGTGTTCCTGCAATGGAAGCTATTTTTTTTTTTCTGTAATGAATGTTGTACCACTACACTTTGGGGAGAATGAATGACAGCCCTACTGTAGTGAGCTGAACACAGATAGCTATGAACAGGAAAAGTACTGAAGGATGCATGGTAGAACATCAACAGCTTTAGAAAGTGGTAGTGGGTTGTTTTTTTTTTTTGTAAAGCTAAGCTGGAGTTTCAGTTTGGCTAATACCGTTAAGGACAAGATGACTATTATTGATGCTGCAGCATCATAAGAAGGATGAGAAAAAGCAGAAGACACATATATTGTTAGCATGTAAAACTCAGAAAAGATTGATGATTCTTTCATCAGTCTTTTCAGGCAAGTGTAGAAAATCCTCATCAGTAGCATCAGCAGACTGCCAATATGTATTAGAGTTCTTTGCTGCAGCAACTGAAAACCACTCTAGTTAACTAAAACAAAGAAGAAATGTATTGAAAGATAGCTTAGAAAATTGGAAGCTTGGAAGAGTGGATTAAAAAGGAATCAAAAGAAACATGACACTGATTAGGATATGTCTACTGGTACTTATCACTCATAAGTAGTAATCAATGAATGTCTACCATATAAGAAAAATATCTCATGAGCAAAATATGGACATGTTTTACTCTAAAAAGTCAAATTAAGTCTTCTTTAAAAGATGAAAAGATACGGAGTTAAAATTTTATAAAATATGTTTTACTTTTTAAAAATTCAAAACTTTGTTTTGGACAAATTTAGTCAAAGAAGTCGAGGACAGTTTTAAACTTCTTAATGGTGTTTTCTCAAAATTCACAACATTTATCCATAGTTTTATGGTATATGAGTGTTTATCATAATTTATCAATCAAGCTGATGTATGATGCTGATCTATTATGGGAATGGGTCATAATTTTTCTTTCTAAATGTATGGCAATCTAACATCATTTAAGAAGCAATTAACATATTGATTATGTAGTATATAACACATAGTATTTAAGGTAGTATGTGGAGCCCCTACCTTTAAGAGGTTTATGTAGTAGTCAAAGAGGCAAGAGGTATGATTCTGATTCAGTAAATAACAATCAAACTAACAATCAAAGCAGTCTACTCTCAAAAGAAAGTCTTGTTAAAAATGTGACCATTATTCTGAACCTAATTTTGTATCATATGTGCATATATTCTTTATCATCACAGTAAAGGTTGATGAAGAAAAAAATAGTTCACCATGTTAGAATAATCGCTAATTGATCTTGGAACACTCTTTGTACTGATAAGGTTGTTGTTAATATATCTCAAAATGAGATGAAATTAAGTAATGTTATCTATTTGAGGGAAATGCATGTTAACTCCGATTCAGGCCTCAACACCACCTACATATTTTCAAATTGTCTGTAGAATAAACAGCAATATGTGAATTTTGCTTCAAAGTAGATGTCAATATGTGTTATCAAGTTAATCCATAAGGCTCTTGCTAAAAGATTATATAAAGTATGTAAAAAGTGGGTGTATGAGCTATCTAACAGGTGTGAAGTGGTGACAGTTAAGATATATAGCTGGTTTGGGGTTATGTTGTTTTATTTAGAGTTTTCAGATCTGGAATATTATAAATAGTTTCAATTGGCTACTTAGTTTGTAAGGCACTATGCTTATAGATACAATAGAGGGGAAAAATTAAACCTTCTCAAGGAAACAGAATATAATAACCTTCTCAAGGAAAAATTAAACCTTCTCAAGGAAACAGAATATAATAACTAACACATGTATTCAGCAAGTCAAGAGACCTAGAGCTGTGGAGACATTGAAAGATAACTATGATCTTCTGTATTTGCTTTTGTCATTTGGAAGCTATAGATATCTAGCTTTCTGACAACAAGGATCAGAAGTATTTCTTTGATAAGACTCAGAACCATTTACATTTATTAACACTCTTCATATATTCTCTGTATTCGTGTTGAGATAACATTTAATGTGACTGAGAAGATAAATTATTTACATGTTAATTATTTTGTATATCAAGATAACATCAATCACTAAAAAGGAATGAGCAAAATACTGTACATGATGCTGATAATAATTTTTACTTACCCAGTGACTACAATGTATAAAACCTTCTATTAGCTTGTTTTCCTGTGTTTTTTTCCATAAATCTTCACAACTGTCCCATCAGATAGAAGCTATTATCCCCCAACTGAGTCTCGAAGCTGTTAAGTAATTTGCCAAGGTCATCCTACAAATAAATACAGGGCTAGAATTTAAACCAAGAAGTCTAAAGTCTGTACTCTTTCCACTAGGCTTTGCAGAGCTTACAAATGACCTAATAGATTGCCTTGCCCAGCAGAGCCAGAAATTGCTTCCAGAGGCATGTCTATATTAGCAGCATGAGTTGATCCCTATGTGATAATTGTACCATTAATGTAATAGAAATATTGAGCAGCTCAGAACTTCCTGACCCCAGGCTAAAGTGTAAAAAGGAAGAAAGATAATAGTCTCCTGCTGGTTTCAACTAGGGTCATTTTCAGGACATTGTCTTGCCTAGACAGTAAGAGTCAGAAGCAAATTGTAACCATCGTCTTTGATCTGTGTGTATGGCACAAACAGATTTATGAGTTCCTTTCCTTTAGCTTCCTCACTGTTTTACTGCAGTCAGATCCTTTGTTAACCCTATCCTCAGTCCAGAGCAATGTTGTCATAGAGGCATGACCTTCCTGTGATGTATCAAACTCTTACCTTGTAATATTATAGTCTTATAACAGAGAACACAATGTTCTATTCGAAGACTCCAACCAACTCTTCTCCAGGAAGACATAAACAACTGACTCCTTATTAGATTGTTTTAGAAACAATTTTTTTAACTTGTCAGTCAAGTTTAGTGACCTAGTTGATATTGAGGTATGTGCAAAATATAGACATTTTTCAAATTACCATATGAATTTAGATAATGTATCCTACTATGAAAGAAAAGACTCTCACACGGAATACCTTTGATTTGTTAATCTGGCCAAGACATTTGCCATTATTATATCTATTCCCTGCTGAAAAAGCCTTCTTGTCAGACTTGTCATATGCTATTTGTATAACTGGTAATTACAGAATCAAGATGAATTATCTCCTCTTTTTAAAGGCTATAAAATAAATACCAACCAATTAATATAACTATGCCTTTCATTCTCTGAGGAAAAAAATGAGAAAAATCAATCTCATTTCAAAGTCATTTATTGATTTGCCTCCCCTACTTCCACCCATTGCCATGGGACTACACATTAAAACCTGTGATTCTTCCTCCTACTTCTAAAAGAAGCTGCCTTAACACAAGGTGTCACGGAATTCCCACATGGTGAAATAAAAGTTCCCTGATCCCCCTCACGGACAGGTGACAGGGGTGTGGTTTACCTATTTGCTTGCTGCCACTGCTCAAACCCCTGATGGCAGGAGAAAACATGCAGACAGACAGGTCCAGGAGCTGGGCCTAGTGTTTTGGGCTCCTGCCTCCTGGTAGTATCCAGGGGTATGTGCCTGCAGCCCCAGTCTTTTAGCCTCACCATCTGCAGATGGCTTAAGTGTTAATTAGATCAACGGACACTCTGCCTTTTTGCAAGGGCAGAGGGCCAGTCTGAGAGCTTTTTGTGTCCTGAGCTTTTGCCCAGTATCCCAGAAGAATGGGATCACACATAGGCTTGAAGGATGAATGTGAGGTTTTGTTGAGTGGTGGAGGTGGATCGCAGCAGGATGGATGGGGTGCTGGAAGAAGGATGGAGTGGGAAGATGATCTTCCCCTGGAGTTTGGCTATCTAGCAACTAGACAGCCAAACTCCTCTCCGACCGCTCCCAGCCGAACTCCTCTGGGTGTTCAGACATCCCTTATCTTCTCTCCTTCTCTGCTGTACTGTTCTGACATTCTCCTGCTTGCCTCCTTGTCTTCTCCTGGAGCCTGGGGTTCCGGGTTCATATGCATGCAGGATAGGGAGGTGTGGCAGGCCAAAAGGCAACTTTTTGGGTGTGAAAACAAATGCCTGTTCCCACTTAGGGCTGCAGGTTTCCAGGCTTGAGGCTGGGGCCGTTGCGTGGGAACTGCCCTCTTCTACCCAGTATTTGTTTCTTCTCCATGTAAATAACATGATTTTCCTATGACTAGGTAATCACAAGCTTTTAGCAATCTAGAAAATATTTGAGTGCAATGCCCTGATTCATTCCCTTAATTTAGTATCTTGCAGATGAAACACTCCTCCTTTTCCTAAGTCGGTTATGCTCTCAATGCTAGAAACTAAGAAAAGGGAAATAAATGACTGTTTAAGTACCAAAATACCTAAGGTGTATTTTTCACTTAGCTTGAGCAACAGCAAACCATGAGTTAATTCTGGAGTTCTGGATTTAAAAAAAAAATTATTATGATATCATCAAGGGAGATCTTAACTCATGAATTAAGGTCATTACGGAGATTCTATAGTGACTCCTTATGGAATGTATGCTCTCAAATTACTGTAAATTCATATCATTTAAAGCAACTGGATATTTGCTTTGGTAAGAAAAAACTGAAATACAGACATTACACACACTCTCTCTCTCTCTCTCTCTCTCCCCCCCTCCTTCCCTCCCCCCTCCCCCTCCACACATATATATATGTGTGTGTGTATATATATACATATATGTGTATATATATGCATATATATGTGTATATATATATATATAGTGTCAAATAACAATTTTATTACAAATTTATATTAACAACCTGGCATTAAAAGCTTTATCTATTTTGCTATAGGGACCTGTCCCCATTCTCATCATTAAAACATTATTTTTAAAACATATTAAGCCATCTGTAGAGGGGGCGGGTCATTATTCCATGGATTTTTTTTTTCATAATTGTTACGATATTCTACCGTTTCATTGTTTTGTGGTACATGCCCAATTTCTTTAGCTCTGCACTTTGTGGAGTCTCCTTCAGTTCTCACGGGCGGAGTTATTTATTTATTTATTTATTATTCTTATTTTTTGAGACAGTGTCTCGCTCTGTCACCCAAGCTGGAGTGCAATGGCAGGATCACAATTCACTGCAGCCTCAACTTCCAGAGCTCAAGTGTTCGTCTGGTCTCCACCTCCCAAGTAGTTGGCATTATAAGCATGCACTACTATGCCCAGCTAATTTTTTATTTTTTGTAGAGACAAGGTCTCACTATGTTGCCCAGGCTAGTCTTGAACTCCTGAGTTCAAGTGATCTTCCTGCCTCGGCCTCCCAAAGTGCTGAAATTACAGGCATGAGCCACCTCACATGGCTAAATTTTATCATTCACATTTTATAGCCGAGATACCTAAAGCACATAAGATTGCCGAGCTTCTCAGTGAAATATGTGTGACTCAATAGTCAGTTTCTTGACTTTAGTGAGGGACCCTTACTGCCTCTACAGCTGTTGATTTAAAGATCTGGAATTCCTCAATTCCATAAATTGGCAATTTATTCAATTTAAATACCATCTTCATATGAAAATGTGTAACTGCCCAGTGCCTGGTGCTGGAAAGTGAAGATCTGGTGGAGGAGGAGAACAAGGAGTGGCAGAAAATACAGTGAGCTGTATGTAATTTAAAGTGTTACTAGAATGGTAATATAGATGGATGAAATACAGATTAAGTAGGCGGTGATGTTTTAACTGAATTATAAACAATGGTGTACATTTTTGGCAGGAGGCCAAAGCAAAGAAGGCAAATTGTGCAGAGGCATGAGTGCATGAGTCCTCAGAGTACATAGTGCAGATAAGGGATGAGGATGAAGCTTGTTGTAGTTCTTGGTTTAGAGCAGGTAACCAGGGCTTAGATGGTGAGTTCTGTGTTCTTTGTCCAATTCGTTTATTTCAATATGTATTTTATGCCAAGTTATAGTATTAATCTGTGGACACTTTTCTTAATGTGTACCTAATATGTTTTTTATTAACAAGATTTTTCATATATAATGATTAGGTCTTACTAAGACACCTTAACTTTTTGTTCTGGACTTTAGACTCTTGATTTGCATCCTGAACTTTTTTTTAAATCTTTTTTTACATCTTTATTAATATTTAAGGATGAATAATTAAAGATTCTTATGACAATATTTTAGATGTTAGCTGACTTAGAGTTTCTTTGGAAAGGATTGTGGTCTAAGACCACATTATAATTCTGAAATGAATGAATGTAAGGTAAAAGAAAAAGGTATATATTTCACAATTAAGGGTATAAAGCCTTAATTGTGAAGTTTCTTTATTTTCCTGTAATTACTAGGTTTGGAAAATTAGAGTTGTCCTTTACCATGCCAAGATTTTTGAATGAAATATTTGCTTTCTATTGAATTATATGATGTTCTTAAGAATAGGAAATATTTATTTTCTTTGGTAAATTAAAAGAAATTGTTTTATTTGTACTTGAGAAGCATTAGGGTGAAGAATAGGTTTAAAAATTCAAAGCATACTTCTAACATAGTGGCGATCTTATATTTATAAAAATAATCCATTCCTAGAATATGTGAAATCGAAGTGAGGAATCAAAGTAAATTAATACAGGGGTTAAAAGTAAAACATTCCTTAGAGATTATCGTTTTCATTATGTGAATATATATACACATGAACACATACACAGAACAAATATATATACCCATATTTTACTGACAGACATGTATGAACCTTTTTAAAAAACATTTTAGAAAATCAGAATCTTCAGATTCTGAAAGATCTATTTTCATAGAAAATATTCTGCACAAATAATTTAAGTTTTACCAGGAAGCTGATTATTAAAATAATTTTTAAAGGATAGATTCTCACTAATTTTTTTGTGGATTCAAGACAAGTGTCAATTACACAAAATATTCACGTACATAAAACATGCCATTAAAATGCAGCTTCTTTCACTGCAACATGTTAAGAAATACAACCTTATAAGGACAAGAAATTGTGAAGTCATATTAAATTCGAAACTGGTTATGTAGCCTTAAGGAAAATAATTTGTTATCAAAAGAACATAGCTTCCTAAAAGAATGCTTTGTACTGTTACACACTACATGTTGAAGTTTGAAGATGTGATTGGGGTGATAAGGGTCCAGGGAAGGAATGGTCGCAGAGTATTTCAACATGAGTTAATTCTCAAATACTTTCTCAATTAATAAATTCTGGTAATGTCAACATTAAGGGCAAAATTTTCTTAGAAAAGGACAGGACTAATACCAAGGGGTTAAAAGACAAATGGAAATTTATACTACTGGAATAAATCCATACATTACAAAGTATTAATCCAAATTATTCCAGTCGTAGGATTAACATAATATTAATGATGAAGTTCCCTTTTCATTTCCTGGCATTCATACGTTAATGCAACCATGCATACATTAATTCCATGCGGTAACTGTGATGTATGTATACATAGCTTTCAAAGGCTCTAAAAAGTACAGGATAAATATAAAGAGCCTATAATTTAAAATGTCATGGAAATTAGTTTTCATGTAAAACTTCAACTTCGCTCATTCATCTCTCTTCTCAGTTGATACCACCATTAGCCAATTATCAATGACAATAACCTGAACCCATCCTTTCCTCCTCTCGGCTCACGAGTTCACCTCCAAGTTTTCTCCATTCTTTATCCTCAGTATTTCTCATTTTCTTTCCCTCCTTTCTAATTGCCACTGCTAAGTTTGAGACTTGTGTTCTGAAACTAAATTTCATGATTATTTCCTTTCCATCATTTTAGATGTGATTAATTGCCCAAATGACTGACATTAATGACTGTTATTAAAGTTTGAAATAAATGAGTGCCGCCCCCACCAAAAAAAAAAAAAAAAAACACACACACACACACACACAAAACCAAAAAACAGAGAAGAAAAGAATTGAAACAAAGATCACCATCCTGGCAATGTGTGACTCCAATGCTGCAAAATGCAAAGGTCTTTGATAGATAATTTTAACAGACTGAATTGGGAAGAGCAATTGAAATTATAAGCAATTTGTAATATGGACTGAGAATTGATACTGAGAAAACACATAACGTACTGGCAAGAACGAAGGCTAGAATTTGAACCCTTGAAAAGGTTACATTTTCCAAAAGAAAAGATTGCTTAAGGCTCTTGAAGTGCTTGTTTCTAAACAGATACTATGATACAAATTAGATATTAGTGAGATTAGAAGAGAAGGAGATAAAGAGAAAAATTCTGCATCTCTCTTTGATATTTCTCTATTGAACTTTTTTGTAAAATAGTTACATAGTATTTCTATGATCTATTTCATAATCAAAATTCACATAGAATAAGTATCATATCCTTACAGTAAAATGAGATAGAAATGAAATAACTTCATAAGGTGTCAAAAGGTATTCAAATATTACTTATTATTCTGACTCAAAGATGTATCACCTGTTTTGAATCAACATATGGCTAAAATAATTGTGTGGGCATAATATATTGTATTATTAATGCTGTTATGCCTAATTAAAAATATTATTGCTGTGGGAACACTGTCTCATAAATTTCATTTGTAGACTGAATCTGTCTATGACTGATGTTTAATTTTTATATAATAAATGCATATTGACATCTATTTCACATAAATTTGAATTCAGGAGCATGAGTTGAAGTAGGCAAGTATATACATTCTTTTAATCTTTTGTCTATATATAAACTATTTTTCTAGGTTAGAGTAACTTGTTAATCTAACACTGCTTCATTTCTTGTAGTGTAGGAAATGTAGCATACATATGGTATAGTGGTATCAGAAGTGAAATCTAAGACCTGTTTGAAGCCAAAATTTATATATATATCACAATTTATGAACTGTATATGAAAATACAGCCTTTAACTTTTGTAAAAATATTGTTTAAGCATTTACATGCTTGTAAGGCATCTCTCTCTGTATGCATGTGTACATACCTATATATCATGCATATGTATGGACACTAATATATATGAATACTGCATACAAGTGTAAAACTTGATGCTGTTTTAATTATACAAATATTCACAGAAGGCATTTATTTCAACCTTTTGACTTAATATCTTTTTAAAGCTGCATATTGATTATCTTTTTAAAGCTGCATATTGATTATTTTGTAAGAAAAGAAAAAAATTTAAGGGACTGTTAGAATCAATTTTTATGTCTTAAATGTAAGAAGACTGATCATACCTGGCTTGGATTTCCAAATCACTACAGGAGATTACAAGCACATGGGTGACAGTCTCGTTAAAGTTGATCATTATTGTACCCCCAGCACACCATTTCTTGAAAGAACATGGGCCGTGGATACACTTACCATAGCTAATTCAATGCTTGTGGTCACTGAGGCATGGGGAAATCTGAAAAGAAGAGGTTAGGTAATAAGTAAGCAGTATTACTGGGCTATTACCCTGGCTGTTTTCTATACTCCTAATACATGTCTTTACCTTTTATTAGAAGGCCAACAGTTAAAGTGGAAAAACCAATTCATGAAAAGAAACTAATTCACCGCTATAATAGAATGAAATTGATTTGTGCGATAGGAAAACCCTGTGGTTTATGAAATGGATATTATTAAATTCCACAAAGAGTGATTTTTTTTTTTAAGGAGTGTGCTCTCATAGCAGCTCCCAAATGTTTGAAGGTTATCTAGTTTTCTCTTTTCCAGTTTCTTTGCCTCCTACCTTTCAAAACTGAAAAAAATCACTTGATACCAAATACATACACAAAAATAAATCCAGATGAAATAGCTTGGCTTTTGTCAATGGTGCCAATAGTTATCATATTCAAAAAGTTTTTTTCTACACCATATAACCATGCACATTATATTTGCTATGTCATAAAGGTGATTTTCTTTTTTTAGGTAGCACATGTTCATTGTAACATATTGAGCAATGCAGAAGTACATAAGAAAATAGTTATAATTTATCCTCCCTCCACTGAAGTTTCCAAAAATATTTTGGTGTGTATCCCACCATATCTTCTACTCTGATCTTGTATTTTAAGAAAAATATGTAGGGTTCTTATTTTTGTTTTTACTTTTTAAAGAAAATAAAAATAAAATCATACTGTATATAATTTAATTTTTGCCGTTTTCATTTAAAAAATAACATGGGTATTCCTTCACATTAATTTATACATAATATATAATGTTTATAATTTATATTATGTAGGTGGAATTAGGATTTTACTCAGCAGTTCTCCCATTGATGCACATGCTAGTTGCTTCTTTTCTTGCCTTCAAACAATATTGCAATAAACACTTCTACTAAAGATGCGTGCTTTCAGGTGCACTGAATTGCATACTGGTATTTAAGATGCAAGCTGTGCTAAATTTTATCTGAACAGCATTTAAAGAAAAGAAGTACTAAGTAAATTACATAATTGTGACAGTAGAGACAAGAGTGAATGTGGATGGCTAGAAACTTTTCAAACTCAAAAACTGCTGCAGTAGATGGTGGTTAAGGTACTAATATCCAACTAATTGGATCTCTGATTAATTTCTTTGCAACTATTGCTAAGGAGAAGAATTATTTATCTCTAAGAGATGTTTAATGGAACTAAAGTCTTAAAATCTTAATAGATGTTACGTTTTATCTATTACCAGTTTTTATTAGAATATATGATATTTTACTTTTGCATTTTGAGTGATGTTCCAGAAAAACTAATGTACAAATGTTATTAACAAATATAAAATGCTCATTACAGTAGCACACTGTGGGTATACATATTTATAAAGCAAAATCAAAGGATACTTGTAGTACCCACACACCACACACCATACCCATGTTTGGGGTCATTTCTGTTGTTAATAGTGTTCCTTGGATTTAGAAAGAAAATAATGTGTGATGGCCTCTGTTAGGTGAATTTCATCACTTCACCCTATTTTCAACTCTTGTGCTGATAACTGAATTAAGCTAGCTCTTCAGTTCATAGCAAATTAGCATCATTGTGTACTGTGTCTTATTTTAATTTTTCTCTTTCAACTACATCTCTCAGTTCTCTGTCTCTCTTCGTCATAAACTTAGGTATAAATGTTATGTAAATTATAGCGTGTGTACAAATTGCCATCTGTGATTCATATGTTCATATTAGGAAAGATAAAGATTAAGACTTAAATTTTTTATTTAAAGGTATCAAATATATTAATACAAAGATATTCATTTTGTACACATTTATTTTATGAGTCCCTTTTTTTTTTATTTTTTTACAATTTCAAATTTAAGATTCAGGGGTTTATGTGTAGGTTCGTTATCTGAGCAGATTGTGTGGTGCTGAGGTTTGGGATATGGATGTCCCATCACCCAGATAGAATAACACCCAACAGTTGGTGTTCTTCAGCCTTTCCCCCCTCTCCCCTTTCCCACTCTAGTAGTCTCCAGTGTCTATTGTTGCCACCTTTATGCCTGTGGTTACCCAATATTTAGTTCCCAGTTATAAGTGAGAACATGCGGTAATTGGTTTTCTGTTCCTGTGTTAATTTTCTTAGGATAATGGCCTCCTGTTGCATCCATGGTGCTGCAAAATACATAATTTAATTCTTTTTATGACTGGGTAGTATTCCATGTTGGGTAGGTATCACATTTTCTTTATCCAATCAACCAGCGATCAGCACCCAGTTTAATTACATATCTTTGCTATTGTTAATAGTGCTGCAGTGGACATATGAGTGCTTGTGGTTTTTTGTAAACTAATTTAATTTTTGTTGAAATACAACCAGCAATGGGATTGTTGGGTCAAATGGTAGTTCTGTTTTAAGTTCTTGACAAATATCCAAGATTTCCACAGTGGCTTAACTAATTTCCATTTCCACCAACAATGTATAAGCATTCGCTTTTCTCCACAGTGATGCCAGCATCTGCTATTTTTAGAATTTTTAATAATAGACATTCTGATTGGTGTGAGATGGTATCTCACTGAGGTTTGAATTTGTGTTTCTCTGATGATTAGTGAGGTTGAGTATTTTTATATGTTTATTGGCCACTTGCATGTCTTTTGAGAAGTGTCTTTTCGTGTCTTGTGGCAACTTTTGAATGGTTATTTGTTTTTTGTTGGTAGAATTGTTTAAATTCTTTACACATTCTGGATATTAGACTTTTGTCAAATGTATTCTTTATGAATATATTCCCTCTTTCTGCAGGTTGTCTGTTTCTTCTCTTGATAGTTTGTTTTGCTACGTCAAAATTCTGTAGCTTAATTAGGTTCCACGCGTCAATTTTTGTTTCCGTTGCAATTGTTTTTGATGGCATAGTCATAAATTCTTTCCCAAAGCCAAAGTCCAGAGTGTTGTTTCCTAGGTTTTCTTCTGGTTTGAGGTCTTACATTTAAATTTTTAGTTCATCTTGAATTAAGTTTTTTATATGAGGAAAAGTTCAACATATGGAATTTTCGTATGGTGAATTTTTTATGATGTATTTCTCTATAGTGTATTTCTGTATGGTGTATTTTTGTTTGGTGAATTTCTGTATGGCATATTTGTATGGTATATTTGTATGTTGAATTTGCATGCTGAATTTATATGGTAAATTTTTGTATATAGTAAAATATTCAGTTTCATTCTTCTGTATATGGCTAGCCAGCTATCCCAGAATGATTTATTGAATATGAAGTCTTCTCTCCTTTGCTTATTTGTGTTGACTGTCAAAAATCAGATGGTTGTAGGTGTGCTGCTTTATTTCTGGGTTCTCTGTTTTGTTCCATTGCTCTAAATGTCTGTATTTGTACCAGTCTATGTTGTTTTCGTTACTGTAGCCTTTTAATATAGTTTGAAGTCAGGTAATGTGATGATTCTGACTTTGTTCTTTTTGCTTAGGATTGCTTTGCCTATTTGGGCTCTTTTTTTTTTTTGTCTCATATGAATTTTAGATTAGTTTTTCTAATTTTGTGAAAATAATATTGGTAGATTGATAGGAGTAATTTTGAATCTGTTGATTACTTTGGGTAGTATAGACATTTTAACGGTATTGGTTCTTCCAGTCCATGAGCATAGAATGCTTTTTTTCCATTTGTTTATGTCATCTATGATTTATTTCACCAGTGTTTTGTAGTTCTCCTTGTAGAGGTCTTTCACTTCCTTGGTTAGATGTATTCATAGGTATTTGTGTGTGTGTGTGTGTGTGTGTGTGTGTGTGTGTGTGTGTTGGAGGCGGGTAAATGGATTTGTGTACTCGATTTGGCTGTCTGGTTGAATGTTATTGGTGTGTAGAAATGGTGCTGATTTTTTATATTGATTTTTGTATCCTGAAACTTTACTGAATTCATTTATCAGTTCCAGGAGACTTTTGGCTTAGTCTTTAGCATTTTCTAGGTATAGAATCATATTGTCTGCAAAGATAAATAGTTTTACTTCTATTTTTTTCTGTTTGGATGCCTTGTATTTCTGTTTCCTGATTTTTCTGGCAAGGACTTCTAATAATATGTTGATTTGGAATGGTGAGAGTGGGCATCCTCCTGATGTTTTTATAGCTGGTACTTCAGGTCAGCAAATCATTCTTTGGCTGTGCTGTAGTATTAGTCAACCTACTTCAAAACACCTTTTCTTTTGCTATTGCGTTTTTCATGGTCAATATTTCTAATTAGTTCTCTTTATGACTACACGTGACAGCTTTTTTTTTGCCAATGACTATATCTTTTAAAACATACGTGATGCTCATTTAGCATTTCTGTCCTTTTATCTATTAATTTAGGTTTGTATGGTTTAGGAATTTCAATTTTGTATGTTTCTTTTATAAACATTACCTTACTCAGATATTACTTTGTGACCTCGTATTCCTAGGAATTTAATGTGGACCTGGATAAGATGGGCTAAAGCCCAGTTGAGGTCATCCTGGCTAACACAGTGAAACCCTGTCTCTACTAAAAACAAAAAATTAGCCAGGCATGGTGGAACACACCTGTAGTCCCAGCTACTGGGGATGCTGAGGCAGGAGAATCACTCTTGAACCTGGGAGGGAAGTTTACAGTGAGCTGAGATAACACCACTGCCCTCCAGCCTGGATGACAGATCAAGACTCAGTCTCAAAATTTAAAAAAAAGAAAAGGAAGGAGGAGGGTCATTGACTTTAAGCAGACTATCTTTGGCTTGATTACCACTCATGATTAGTAATTTATTCTCAATGGACAACCCTACCTTTACTGAAAACTTCTTTACCTCACCTTCTGCCATTTCTCTTTCCAAGGAGGGTTTTTCTTGCTTGTAGTTAAGAAAGTTTGATTCTGCTAGGATGAGGTAGGAAGAAACTTCAGGGACCAGTTTCAAAGCCAACTGTCATCTGTTCTCTGTCAGAGGGTATTCCAGAATTCCCTTTATTAGCCAACTGACCGTGCTGGCCCGGACTTAGTATTTTTCAGCCTCATAGTATAATGGGAGTGGGAAGAATCTCTCCACGGATTTTTAGAGTGAGAAAAGAAAATACATACATTCATTTATGTTATTTTATGCCTTTTCTACATACATGAATTTTTCTGTTTGACTGCAACTCGCTGTCTCCCCAAATACTCAACCAAGGTCTAATAAAATTCTGTTAGTTTTTCATAGTTTTTTGTTTTTGTTTTTTTTTTATCACCCATGTTTTATTGTGGCAAAATATTCAAAACATAAAATTAGCCAAGTTGTTCATTGTAATTTATAGTTCAGGGGTATTAAACATATTCATCCTCTTGTGCAACCATCACCACCCTCTCCAGGACTTGTTTCATCTTGCAAAACTGAAGCTTTATACCTTATAGGGAAGGCAAAACATTACCTCTACCCTCTTCAGGGTTTTCGACTGGGCCTGAGCATTAAATTGACATTAAGATATATCAACTGGAGAAAAGCATAAAATTTACTTAATACAAGTTCTCCATGAAACAGTCTTCATAAGCAAATTAAAGCCCAAAGACATAGAGTTGACCATGTATAAACTAAATTGGCTGAAGAGTAACAAATTATGAAAGGGCAAAGGAGCTTGGACATGCAGACTTAATTTGGTGGAGAAGGAGCCAGAAAGAAGGGTTAGTCTAAAAATGTTTGTTTGTACAAATTGTTCTGGGACTCAACTTGCTATCCCTGACGATAAAAAGATGAACTTTCCTTCTAGTGTAGAGAGGGCGTCATTCACATGGGAATCTCATCTCCTGCTTTTAAGAAACAAAATGCAGGTCAGTGTGCTTTTCACTCAAAATAGTTAATATACCAGAGTGGCATGTTTTGGAGTGGCATGTTCTGAACTCTTAAAATGTATTAAATAACAACTCTCCATTTTCCTCTCCTATTTTCCCCTGAGTTTCTCACAGTTTTTCTATTGATGTTTCCTGGCTCTGTTTTCTTTCCTCTAATGCCTGTGGGCTATTAGATGATTTCCTGCTAGCCTTTTTCAGTTGTTTTTTCATCAAGGCATCTCCCCTTTTGCTGCGATAGTAATGATCATTATTGATAATCTCAACTCTAAATTTCCTAAATGCCAACAAAGAATACTGACCAAATATACAAAATGGCATATTTCATAGATATTAGTATCTACCTTGGTGTTAGCATTACACATAGTAATTAGTGAAATTATACATAAAAAGTCCCAGCTTTCACCATACCAGAAAACCAACACCATAGGGAAGTGTTCAGTCTTTGGTAGCACTCTGAAAGGGATTTTGACAAAGCAAGATTGATGCACAGATGATAGCCAAAATGATGGGCATAAAACTGCCATTTGTGAAAGAGTTGAAGTCATTATCTTATTTGTTACGGAAGTAAAAAGTCAGAGGAAATAGGATAGCTATGTCCCAAAATATATGAAGGGTCATTACATAGAGGAAAAAAATACATTTCAGAATAAATCAGGATATAGGTAACAGTCACTAGAATACTAATAACTGCTAATGAATTTATGTGCTGGTGCATGCTTGCAGGGGTTCAAGAGATTTGCGAGCCAATCAAGGAAAAATTGATGACCACAAGGTGGCAGTAGTACATACACGTTATATTTGAAAGACTGACAGTTGTGCATTGAGGCCATTCCCTCACAGCATGAGACTGCCCAGAGACTTAAGGCACCAGGGCTACTATCCACAAAAAAGGAGGGAAAGAAAATGCCCAGTGAGACAGAGATTGGCATCAGAAATCGCACTTATGTATCTAAGTGATGTCACTCAGCAGCACAGGGCGGGTCACTGGGTCAGAAAGCTCCAAAGGGCACCAGAAGCTGAGGGGCTTTATAGTACCTGGACTTACCTTATTTATGGTAGCAGATGTTGAGTGTAGTTCTTGAAAAGACAGGAGGACGCCACTAACTAAAATTCTGCTTATTTGGGGTATGTTTTTAAAAATTGGAAGTGAACTTAAGTTTGGAACTGGCTGGTTTTTGGGCGTAACAGGTCATAGCCTGCTGTGAAGAAATAAACAAGGTACGGGTCAGTATTCAGAGGCTATCTGCCTATGTATATAACAGTGCTAAAGACTCTCTTATATGACGTCACAAATTTTCAAGAAACATAATTTTATTGCAGAAATATAATTGGAATTCTCCAAAATGGAATGAACTGCTTTGACAGTATTATAGAAGCGGTTAAGCAGAGATTTCATTAAACGTAACGTAAAACCGGTTTTAGGTCACTCTCGCTGCCACATTTAATATTTATTATAGCTTAGATTTTTAAGCCAATCAATGTATCCTTACCAACTGTAAGCATAAATACATAAACGCAATTTGAATACTTAAATTGTATTATAAAACCCTTTAAAACTGTATTTTGAGTCAAAAATTTAGCAGTAGCAATTCCTATTTCTGTATAAATACAGAAATGTGTGTGTGTGTGTGTGCGTGTGTGTGTGTGGTGAATTTTTATGAAATTGTTGAACCAAAGTTATTGGAACATTTTGAGTAATACCACCTGTGCTTCAATAAAGTCTAAAAGCAAAGTTCCATAACATATGCTTATTTATCATATTACCATTTTTTCCATATTTTATATATGTTACATTATTTTTTTCAGGTAGATAATAAAAATTTAATAGCAATATCATAAAATAAACACATTTTAAGAATCAAGTATTTTCAGATGTTAGAAGTAATATACATAATAAATTTAACATATGGATTCGTGCTGCAAGATAAGATTTTATTTTCCAAATTACATATTATGAAAGAAATCTGGACTATAGACACCTCTAACAAAACCATGTTATACTTGGCATATTGCAATTGAAGCTGTGTGACCATCATCCTAATGATGTGATACATAGTGATACATAGCAGCACTGAAAGTTTCCTCCTTGCCTTACTTTTTTAGGTAAATGAAGAGCAACATGTAGGTTCATTCAATTATCTACTTGGGTGTATATATGATTAAAATTGTATAATAAAATGTGTGTGTTTTACTTCTCACTTAGTGATCCCAATGTGTAATACATAGCTGTATGCATTATGTTATAAATAATCTATATAATTGTATTTGCAGTCATATGATTTCTTATTCCTTTACATGGCAATTCCAGTGTTTTTCCCCCAGCAATTGTCATGGAGTGTAATAATTAGCCAGTAATATTCAAATCTTACCAAAATGTATCAAATTTTAATAATATTAGAAAAATGTATATTTCAGCATGAACATTATAAAATAGATCTAATATTTTGGGGATACTCATAATAACAAACTCTATATCTGATAGTTCTCACCTTGGTTGTAAGAGACACAGTTTCACTCACGGATTTGACATAAACACGGTGTAGCAGAGTAAATGATCTTAATGCCTATCGGTTTGGCAGTACATTAACTAAGACTAATGCCTTCCTTCATTTTACACCAGTACATAGTTTCTAAGTATGGCTGGCTAGAAAAGAAATTTACAAGATAACTCAAGCAAAATTTGATTTCAAAGAGAGAATGCAGACACTTATTTTAAATATTTAGTTTTAGCAAAGAAAACTATTCACAAGAAATAGCACCTTTCATTTTTTTTTTTATTTCTACGTTAAGTACAATTAGTGGGAGAAATACATTAACTCCTACATGGAAAAGATATAGTTAAAATTAAAACCTCACATCAGAGATGTCAAGTCTGCTCTAGCAATCAAATCGGTCATCCATTTATTATAAGAATTTTTAATTAGAATTTTATAGATGATTCCAATGTCTATTATGCATACGATATTGCTATGTACACAATAGGTCTACCAGTTAGAATTTCTTATGTTGCATTCAGCAGAAAACCTAAGTTTAGATTTATTTCTCTCTGCTAGCTAATGGATTATTTTAAATACTCAATAGTTATTGTTATGTTTTTCCATGTCTTGCTACTGCTGTGGTTCAGTGTCATTTTTCGTCGGCTTCCACTGGTGAGCACAAAATTACTGCCATCTGCCCCAGGGTCTGTTCATTGATTTAAACAAACTGTCCCACCTCCAGAGGTAACAAACAAATCCGAGACCTCAGTCTGATTAAATTAACCCAGATGCCTGAACCAGTACCCCGTGCAAAGAATGGGATTATTGTGGTAGTTTTAGGTAAATTAGAGCCCACACTTGATGGGAATGAGTCAATTATGGTCAGAAATCTAACAATTCAGCATCATCCAAAAGCAAATAAAAATGTCATTACTTTGTCTAGGTCTCAAAGTTTACTCTGGTTTCCCATAATTGATTTTCTTACTAAGAGTTACCTATATTGTGAAGATGCTCCTGTCATTTATTTCTGAGTGTCCAGGCTCAACTTTGAGCAACACAGAAGCAAAACATTCATTTATTGTTGGCTTTTAGCACATATATATATATGGAACAGAGCCTTATTCTGTACGTTTTCTGTATCCCTGAACTTCCTTGTTTGGAAATTGGTCTCTGCACTGACCAAAGCAGGTGTTTCCTAATAATCCCTTTGGTTTAGTGAAGTCTCCACAATAATCTGATGTTCCCCAGAAATGCTAATGCACTGTATATAAGTGGAGTGGACTCAGACTCATAGACCTCTGTGACTACCATAACTGTCATATTGCTTTGAATATTTTGTTTAACCTCCCTGATCTCAGATTCTTCACTTATAAAATGAAAATAAGACCAACCTCAATGACTTGTTCAAATTAACTTCATATAGTATTTGAGGGTACATAGCCTGCTACCTGGTAGATAATGATTTGTGAACAATCTTATAATCTGTTAGTGGAAGCCTAAATTGTTTCAGCTCTTTCAGTTGATATTTGATAACATCTGTTGTCTTTAAAAATAAGCATATGTTTTGACCTAGCCATTCCATTACCAGGAATTTACTTAGAGAATATTATTAGGAATGTTCACGTATATTTATATAACAAGGTCTTTACTACATTTTATGTAAGCAATTTTTAAAATATTAGATATTTAAAGCAAAGAAATAGACAAATAGACACCCTTTCACATCTCTTAGTCATTGTCATGTTAGCCAGTTTTACTATGAGCACAGCACTTTCAAGCCAAGTTTGTCTCATCCCATGGTTTTTCTCTTGTCTCCACAATTACAGTGCAAGATCGACAGGCAAAGGATTCTTGTCTGTCTGATCTGTTGTTATGTCCTCAATTTCCAGAACGGAGACTGCTGCTTAGTAAAATATACAGTGGGTTTAATTATTTAACAAAGACATAAATATGTAAACATTTAATAAGCATTTAAGTGTGAACTTAATGCTTATGATCATTATGTTCATAACATGAATAAGCATTTAAGAACATGAGAAGGCCATAGGATGACAAATGAACAAAGAACATATAGCAAGTGCTGTGGGATCAAAATGGAAAACTTATTTTGCAAATTTTCCATAAATGTTAGCCATAGTTACTCCTATGTTTATTTTCTTCTTTATGTGTTTCCATAATGCCTAGATCTACTGCAGCATATTTTATTACTTTTGTAATAGAAAATGATTGAAATTCAGGTTACAGTTTTTAAGCTTTTCTCTTACTCCTTCCTCACCTAAGCTCACCATTTAGCCAGTTAGGCACCTAACAGGAGTAGAAGGAAGAAGTCAGAGAAGTAGTGAGTTTTAATTAGGGGTCAGGAAAATCTAGTGGCTACCTGGACAAGCCAAGGTTGGGGGAAGAAAAGCCATTTATGGATCCCAGAAGCAAAAAGAGCAAGAAATCACAGAGCCATGCCCATTCATTTATGTGTTACTTGTGTCCACTTTTGCACTACAATGGTGGTGAGCTGAGTAATTGCCAAATCACTGTATTATCCCCATAATCTAAAACATGAACTGTTTGATCCTTTAAAGTTTGCATTTTCCTTAGATAAGCCATCTGAATTTTTTAGCTCATTAGATGATATTTGTTAACCAAATGTAGCCTCTCCTTCCTTCTCTTGGGTGACATTAAAGATCACCACAATTCCAAAAGTTTCAAAGTGTTGCTCTTAAATAAATATTTAGTTTTTTTACTCTAATTAAAATAAGAGAGCTAGAAAAAAGATAGAGATAAGTCATATTCAAAAATGTGGAAAGGGGAGGTATAAATTTAGAAAGCTATATAGAATTCTGATGACTGTACTGACTTAAGATTTAAAATGGAGTGATTAAATTCTCTAAGTATCAATGTACGTAATTAAAACATATGAATGTTTCAAAAGCAATGCCATCACCGAGAATTGAGTTCTATATGAAATTTGACCTTTCATTTACATTTAAAACAAGTTATTTGAATACATAAATTCATGGAAATTTATTTTAATACTGCTCCAAACATAATTACTTGTGATTCATCACAATGCTATAAGTAGAGCAGATACACAGTAAAGCAGTTTAGCTAATTTCGTATCCAAAGTTTTATGCCAACTGAACTATACATTCGATTGTATTGATTCTGAAATCCCCATACGGCACCACCCCTGTTGAACTGCACACATCACTCTATAAATACAATCTGTTTTGAAGGTGTAAGTCTTTTAGTTATTTTCTAAAGTTTGCCAAAGTGGCATGTGCGTCTGCCAAAATGAAAAACATGGGACAATTTTTGTGCCTCTAGGTGGCTCTAAAATGGCATGCCACCATCTGCCACTGGGCATGTTCTAACGATAAACATTTAACATGCTGTATCTAGTTTTACAAGATTACAAGTATTCGCAGTCTTTATCTACTTTGTAACCATAAAGACAGTTCACACACACACACACACACCCTCCCCGCAAAACACACGCAATGAAGCTTTCACATAAACTGCTTTACTTATGAATCTTCATCATAAAATTATTGTAATGCATGGCTGTTTGTGATGTTAATGTGAGAATCAATATGAAAGTAACATCAGTATCTTTTCAGATGGATTTTCAGTTTTTTTCTTCGGAGGCATTAAAATTTGCAGATTCAGTGTTATAAAAAATAAGAAACTTGTTTGCTGGACACTGACTGAGATTTCTGTCCTTGTACACTAGGTTATCAGAACTTTCTTAGAAAAATATCAAGATCTGAATGCAATTTGTGCCAGAAAAGTATTTTGCTTTGTTTTATACATAATCCATTATAATGAGTTGCACATACGAAGAAAGAAGAATGAAGTAGATTCTCACCAGGGACACTCCATAATTTGTGTCTATATTATGCATTGTTTTTGTGGATATTTTTGTTTTGTTTTCTTTTTCCATAAGAATGTAAGGTACAATGTTTGAGGACTTAAAAAAATTTACTTTAGCGCACAAACCTAGAAGTGCACAATCACCAACTGAATGTCATATCACCCCAATAGTACAACAGGATAATATCAATACCTCATTTGTCCCTTCCATCCCACTTCAAACACTACTTCCAAAATAAGAAGAATTGTTATCCTGACATAACAGCCCAGGTGAATTTTGCCTGGTTTTAGACATTACATATACATGTAATCAAAGAGTATACGATGCAGTTTTCTAATATATTTACAGAAATGCATCTGTTATGAAAATCATGGTTTTAAAATGTATTTTCTAATATGTCATTAACTTATTTTTTTGTTTTTTTCCACAAGTTATTTATTGAGCAATTGTTCCTTTTCTCCCTAATTAGTAGCTCAGAAAATGGAAATATGCTCAAAGTTTGTTAAAAGGGGAAAACAAAAAAATTTCTCTCTCTGTCTCTCTCTCTCTCTCTTTCTCTCTCTCTCTCTCTCTCTCGTCTCTGATTTCTCTTTACTGAAAGGTTTTTATACTGCAATATCATGTGGTGATAATTCCACATAGATGTCAGGTGATAGATTGTTATTTTCTTATATGCACTTAATTTTTTTAAGACTACTGTATTTTAAGAGAAATTTTAGGTTCACAGCAAACTTGAGGGGAAGGCACAGATATTCCCCATTTGCCCCTTTCTCTGCACATTGTTGGCCTCCCCAGTCATAAGCATGCTCCAGCAGAGTGGTGCATTTGTTATAATTGCTGAGGCTGCTCTGACACATCACAATCACCCACAGTCCGTAGTTTACATTAGGGTTTACTCTTGGTGTTGCATGAGAGTTTGGATAAATGTATAATGACATGTATCCATCATTATAGTAACATACAGAGTATTTTCATGTGCAGTAATGGCTTTCTAAAATATATTATTAAATGAGTAATATATGCTACAATACTTACATTAACTGGAAATTTCAATATTTACATAACTGAAAATTCATATCATTTCTAATATATTTAAATTCTTTATTAGAAAATAAAATTCTAAAATTAAAAGGTAAGAAAACTGCATATATTTACTACCTTAAAAAATCCTATTTGTTTATCTGGTAGGCACTTACTACTAGATTTTATTGAATCCATAGATTTTAGAGATATAATTATAGAGATATAATTATGTACCATGTATCTTTTACTTGAGAATTTATATTTGTAGTTTAGTTGGAAGCTCTGTATGTTTCATTACTGCTGTTTTGTTTTGGTGACAGACCTCTCCTACTGGTCTAGTCCTCTTAGGGATGTACACACACGCTCACACACACACACACACATACACATACACACACACACACAGACACACACAGACAGACACACACACACACACACACACACACACACACACACACATCTCTTCTAGCCAGATCCTTTTCCTACCTGTAAGATGGTCATATGAATGAAGGTGCCTTGATCCTCACACATGGAAGCATTCTATCTCAGTACCTCCATGCTGACCATAGTTCCCCTTTGCATCCACTCCCCTCCTCATCCAGCCCTAGATTCCTTTCTTGATCACTACTCTTATTCACTTCCAAACAGGTTTAACTTTATCTCTAATTTCTCCATTTGTTAGAACCATCACTTGACAATTGTCTTAAATTTTGCCTGCGCCAAAGCAGCTGACTTTATGACTTCAGACAAAACAAAGCAATTACCCAACCTTGTTAATTGGGCTTACTTCAAAATTTATCACCCAAGATCTCAGCTGAGCCCTCAATACTTCCAGTTATTGCCACAGTTTCACTTTTTGTTTGTTTTTTTGTTTTGTTTTGAGACAGTCTTACTCTGTTGCCGGGCTGGAGTGCAGTGGTACGATCTCGGCTCACTGCAACCTCTGACTCCTGAATTCAGGCGATTCTCTTTCCTTAGCCTCATGAGCTGGAATTAACAGGCATCCACTACTATGCCCAGCTAATTGTCTGTATTTGCAGTAGAGATGGGTTTCACTATGTTGGCCAGGCCGGTCTCAAACTCCTGACCTTGTGATTTGCCCAACTCGGCCGCACCAAGTGCTGGGATTATAGGCGTGAACCCGAGCACCCGGCCAGCACTTTTTAATAAATTCAACTTTGCACTTTTTGTTAGTTCTGTGTTCTCTAGCTTCCTTGGCTATCTCCACTCATCTCAGCCTTGCCACTACTGCTAAAGAAGATGCCTTTGCAGCCAGTGATGCCACTGTGCCTTAGACATTATATTTTCTCTTCTCTCAAGTTTGAAATAGGATCCAGAAATCATCCTATTTCTTATAAGCATCAATTCCTAATTCTGTGGAGTTCTTCATTTCAATTCATAAAACTAAGTTAAAAACAATGCAACCTTTACCTCTAGACTCCCATTTCTCTGATTTCCTACTTAGCCATATTTTTAAAAATATTATCTGTACTGTATAAATGTTCTTGCTCACTTCCCATTGTACTTTAATTCAGTCAAATTAGGCTATAGTTCCCATTACTAAGATAGTTAATGAAAACGGTCCAGCATTTATCCAAGTGGGTGGTCAGGTCTCTATCCCTGTCTTATTAGACTTGTCAGCAGCAATTAAAACAGGGGACATTTCCTTATTTCTTGAAACGTTTTCTTGTTTAAACTTCCAAGACACGGTATTACTATTGTTTTCTGTCTTGTCTATCACTCTTTAGTTTCTCTAACCTTTGCTAGGTTGTCCTGACCTAAAATACCTCGAAATTTTTCAATATATCTGAGCTTTTTTCCTCCTAGCCATCCTCTCTCTTGCTTAATTCTTTCCATAAGTGATATCGTTTAGTTCATGTCACTGTATGTCACATTGATATTCCTCAAATTTAGATGTGGAGTCTGGACCCCATCTCTTAAAGTCAGACTGAATACCCACTGCCTCACCAAGGTCCTCACTTGGTATGAAGAATAGACTTCCAAACCTAACACTTCCAAAAAGACCTTAGACATCCAAGCTCCAAATTGTATTCCCTCCGGAAGCCTCCTCATTTTAGCAAATAGGACAACCACATACCAGCTTTGTAAGATAAGGCCTAAGATACATCCTTAATTCTTTCCTTCCCTCTTCCCTCACAGCCTTGCTATCAGTAAATGCTGGTGGCTGACTCTGAAATCCATCCCTGAGCTGACTAAATCTCAGCATTTCCACAGCTAAAATTATAAGCCACACCGTCATTGTACCTAGTCTGAACTACTTAAACAGCCTCCCAGATAGTCTTCCTGCCTTCTCTCCTTACTTCCTACAGCTCATGGTCCATACTACTACCTCTGGTCTTTCTGAATTACATATCACATAATTTTGTTTCTCTGCTTAAAATCTTGTAATTGTGTTTTATTTCACTTAGCATAAAATCCAGACTTGACATGATATTCTATGTGTTTTTGCCTGTGGCTCTGCTATCGTATCTTTCCATTACCCTTCTTGCTCCCTGGTGGTTATTCCTCCCCAAGGCCCCTGCCATTGATCTTCTTCTGCTCAGAATGTTCATTCCCCAGATATTGTCATGGCTGCGCCATTCATCTTCCATGATGAAATTTGAACGTTATCCTCTGATTACCCTAAACAGGTTGCTGGTCCACCAATTACATATACCACATAACTACCACATTAATTGTTTCTTTATAATACTGTTTAGTAAAGTTACCTCTTGTCACAATTTTTGTGTGTTTACTGTTCTTAACTCCCAAACCCAAATCTGTAAACTCTTTGTAGGCAAGAATTCTATTTCTTCTTCAAACCTTTCACCAGTGCCTAACATACTGCCTAGTATGTAGCAAATCCTCAGTAAATTTAATTGACTGGCTGGAGTAAAATAGATTAATTCTTCTCAGTATTTTTTTAAATTAAAAATTCCATCTCATTTACAACTTAACGTATATTAAAATATTGTCTTTTCTTGCTGGTATTTTCTAATTCTTTTTATACTAAGGAGGCCCCAATAATTTATTTTAATGAATATTTTATTTATGGGAGGGCTGGTTTAGTGACAATTAGATTTTTTAAGACAGTAGAATTTCATGAGTTGGAGAGAAAGTTCTAGTTAGACATAGATCTCAGAGCTGGAAGCCCAGAATCTAATCCAGATTTAACAATGGTTTGTAGCACAGCATGGATAAGTTGCTTTACCTTCCTGTAACAGTTTCTTCTTTAATCTATGATATAGATTCAGCATTACTCAGGTACAACCACACAGATAGGGATATTTGAGGATTAAAGAGTATTGATAAGATTCTTTGATTTTATTTTAAA
This sequence comes from Saimiri boliviensis, assembly GCF_048565385.1. Classification (NCBI taxonomy): domain Eukaryota; kingdom Metazoa; phylum Chordata; class Mammalia; order Primates; family Cebidae; genus Saimiri; species Saimiri boliviensis. Next base: position 96,932,638 of record NC_133453.1, read on the forward strand.
ATGCATCATTAAAAAAAATTACACATTACAATCATTAGGAAGTTTTTTTCTTCTTTTACTGGCTAGTTAACACTGTCAATATTGAAGAATAATGAACCCCACTGGCATACCAAGGGCAGGGAGTTGGGAAGAGTCAGCAGGTGCATGCAAGAGGAAAAGGCACAGTCTATAGACAATTAAAAACCGTTATAAACAGTAATAAACTTGGATAAAATCCTGTTTTTTATTGTCTATGCTAGCAATTCTAAACACTGTCAGAGACAAAATATGTTTCCCTGAAAAAAATTTATTTTTTTTTTTTGGAGTTCTTAACAATTGCTACAGTTACTGCAGAGTTTTAACGATATATATATATAGGCTTTAAATGAGCCTATTTTCTGTCTTATCCTTTAATAAATATTATAATCTCTAGGGATATTAATATGGAGAACTCCCAGTCACTCAGTAAGACAAAACCACATTTATTCATTTCAAGAGTAAATTGATGTAGGTTTAGAATCATTCTAGCTTCCTTCACACGCAGTTTGAATGTGCAATATGTTCCTGCATTTAAACAGTAGATGTGAAGCAAGAAATACTAGCACAGAAATTGTCAAGATGAAGATGGGAATGTGGGTTTCTTCTGTTCTACTCTTCTCTGTGACCACTTAAAGATTTTGTTTTTAATATTTTAAGCCCCTGGAACAGACTTTGAAGAAACTAAATCAAGGACAGTATGGTAATTTCTGGTTGTTATCAAATGGATTTTAACCAATCTTTGCCAAAGTTATATGTATGTTAAGAACTTTTTCTAAATACATGCTGCTTCAGGTAAAATAAAATTTTAGAAATTATAATTAATAAAAATTTAACAGTGCATATAGATTAAGAATTCTAATCCTTTAGTAGGATGTGAATATATGAAGTTATTAACAAATGTGCAAAAATTATGGCTAGAAAAAATTTTATTTTTAGTTTTATTAATATGCATAGTCCTTGTTCAAAATTAATAGTAATAAAGTGTCAATTATTACTTTTTGTATGATTTGATTATATAAAATAGTAAGAAATTTTAACTGTTTCTTTTTTGTTGTTTCATAATTTTCATTAAAAATAATCTTGGTGTATAGAGAAGGGATATAAAATATGATTCAATTTTATATCCATTGTTGTAGTTATGACAGAAAAACACAATCACCCTTTCTTTAAAACATTTCCAATCACATACATATATTTCTTGATCATAGCCAGATTTTCAGTTTTCAAATCTATAGAAAAAAGTTGACATCATTCAAATAGTTATGATTAATTAGGATTAATTATTAGGTTGCACTGTGCAACATTTTAGAACAAAAACATATCTGTAGAAGTGGGGCCTACTTCCATTTCTTCCTTCTGCATTTTAAACATAATGAATACTAATTTTAATCATCCAAATAATGGTTTCATAAATTTCTCACATACTACATTATTTCCTGTTTTAATTGCCAATAGTAGTTTATTAAAATGGCACACCTCTTGAGGTGTTGAGACTTGGTCTGATCAGTTCACTTTTCAGTTCTGAAATTTGCTGCACATAAATGTATTATGTATTAAACAAAAGTGATGATCAAATTCTTAAGAATATATATAAGCAACAAATAAGTCCCCTAAATACTAGAAATTATCCATGAAAAATCATTCGTGCTTTCCATACTGACACTTAAACTTAGTTATCCTTCAAGGCACAGTCTTACCTACTTGTTTGATTAGGTGACACTATCTAATTTTGCAGCAAACTGAAATTCAGTTCTCCTTTTCCCATCCCACTAACCTAGGGGGAAATACACAGCCTTCTCTTTTTTGCAAATGGTTAGTTTCTTCTATTTCTACTCATGGTTGGGGGATTGAGTGGCTCTCTAATATTTTGTTTCAGCTTCTGCTGTGTGTTTGGTAGAATCAATTATACATATTTCTGTTGCATGACGGGCGAAAAAAGTTAAACTCCGTGGCGCATTTATGCGGTAAGCCTGTTACACAGAAAGAGCTCAGTGGATATTTGTGGACTGGATAAATAAATACAGCCAAGAAAATGTGTTTTAGGACAACTGTATTGGTTGCCTTGCTCACTCTTTTCCTGACCACCTTTGCACCTTCTGAGGATGTAATCTAGGATGAATACACAAAACCAAGAAGCCGCTGAAAACATGTCCGTGCAGGCCCACTCACTTCTCTTTTCTCATCGCAATCTATCTAAGGAATCATTTTTGGACCTGTCAGGTTACCAGCAAGGAACAGATGGAGCAATCAGATTTAGATAACTTGAGAAGGTTTTTACAAAGGAATTATTTAAAAAGGTACAAGTTAATGCAATTATTCAAGGTATTTTGGTTATATTTATTAGAATTCTATATTTTCAATATATGTGGAAAATATAAAATCAAGAATAATTTGCTAAATGATTTTGAATTTCAGGAAATGTTTTAGCAAATAGTTTCTTTAAAAGAATAGAAATGATCATTTCTGAACCTCACAGGCATGGCATTATGAGTAAATGAGGTCATCTGTGTATGAAACTGCTTGAAACTTAATGTTTTAAATTCAAGGTTAAGGTGAGAATGTAGCGTTTTATTACTACATTTAAAAGTAAGACAGTGGAATATTATGACTATGATTTAAGAGGTAAAGATGTATTTCGAAAAATATTAGTTCACATGCAGCTCTTGAGGAACTACATTAACATACATAGGTACAATCATCTAGCTAATTTTCTTTGGATATCTGTAAACAGTATCATATACATGTTTAGAAGTTAGATAATGTTTGAAACATCCCTTTTCAAGGACCGTTTTCATGATTTGGGTTGAATAATCATATCTGTTGTTTCAAATTAATTTTATTTAGTTGCCTTGTGGATAACACATGCAACATACTGGCTACATTTTCTTAATTAAAAGGACTTTTTCTTAAAAGGAATGGAAGCACTATTTTAACAATGTCTATAATTCTCCATTTCGATTGAGATTGAACTAAATCAGTCAATCATAAATATAAGTCACAAAAGAAATTCTGAAGCTTGAGACGGCAAACTATATGTCACACAAATTGCTCCATGTAATTCCAGAGAGCGTGTTCATCTGCTCAAGTATTATCACGGAGGTATTTCAGGTTGCACTTTGTACCTCTCAGCCCAGTAAGACATTTGACTGCACAGTCAGTACAGTACTTGCCAAGCAGGGGGTAGGGATTTCACTTCAAATGCAGGGAGTTGTCAATGAAAACTCAGGGGGTGGCCAGATATCCACAGTGTGTTAGGGCAAAGCTGAAGTGTTCTTGGAAATGAAATCCATTTCCTAGGTGCAGTGCCACATTTTGATGTTATTTTTTTAATTTTTATTATCAAAAAGGAACTCTTCACTTGTGTTTCATTTAGCTGTGATTTTCCAAGGACAAAAACTTAAGAATGTGAAAACAAGAAAGGGTAGAGAAAATAAACTTAATGAAGCTTATGTCTGCAAAGCAAGACTATTTGCCTGTGTTTTCCAGAGGTATGGAGACAAGTCCAATTTTTACCTGTAAAGGAGTGTTGTAATTGGAAGTGTTTCAAAAACTGGCTCTCACCTGAATCCCAGAGGCACCTTGTGTTTATAGAGAGTGCCACATGCTCTACTCTCATTTATAAACTTGGCAATTTCCTTTAACAGAAAAGTAGGCAAAGAGGCAGGTGTACGATTCCGAATGCCTAGAGTTTATTTAAATAGTCTATTTACTTTTCTGTTGAGTGTAATAAAAAGCATTTACCACAGCATATGCCACATGACAGGGCACTTGTGAAATTTTAGAAAATCTTATGTTTTGGGAAGACAGACTTTGGAAACTAAATCTTCATTAAAGCTGTGATTTAACTAGCAGATTCTGTCAGCGTACAAGCAGTTTCAATTAAAACTAGATGAAAGCTTTTTATTAGCTTGTCTCTTTAGATTTCAAAGAAATAGTATCTTTCCACTGCCACCCTCACATATATTAGCATTAAATAATTGCAACTTCAACTTAGCATCAGTATTTTTGAGAAGGTGATTCTTTTTGAGTAATTCATTCAGCTCTCATAAATCATAAACACACATTTTAGTAATGGAGAACAATCTGGCTAACGTATTTCTGTGCAAAAGGCTGTGGCCTGATAATAATGCAGTCGGACAGTGGGCTTCAACCATTATTTGAATTGACTACACTAAGGCAATACATTATTTTTATTTTAGAATGACAGGGTTGCATATCTTCCATGCTGTGCCTCACCTGGTGGTTGTTATCAAAAACCCCTTTAATCTATAACAAATTATGGCAAATGGAAAGGGCTCTACAGTGATGACATGTAGGTAGTATCTCCTGATAATAAGGATGTAACACTTGCTGCCACAACAAATGTACTTCCTGCTGGCATTTTTTATGTGATGTTGCCTGCCGTTTTTCTCATTGCCCTTAGATGCAGGAGGCTTTCATATATGGTCTGATAGGTGGGCGAAGAAAATACATCCTGTGAAGCACTTTTAATGTGAAGAATACATCATCCATCATATGTGAACTTGGATTGGTTTCATTCTTCTTTTCTTATTCCTGGTATAATTAATCTCCTACAATTAGCAATGTGTCAGATCAATCACTGACTTTTAATCCAGATAATTTACCATCTTAAAACAAGATTAAAACTGATTTTTGAGCCCATGAGTCAAAGACTTGACTTCAATAAGTTGAAGCCAATCTAAAAGACCACGGAAATATTTTTATGTTATTAAAGTGATTCTGTGCTCTGTTTTAACCACACATGGGAGCCCTTTGTAGCTCTGGATAGTCTTCCTGAGGAGGAATAATGCCTGAGACCTGGCTCCATCACTTTCAGGCAAACTTTGAGGGAAGCACAGAGAAATACCGGAGGCAATAGAGGATAGAGACAACATATGAAGGTTTTGTTTGAACCAGACAAAAACCACAGTCTGATCAGCAAATCAAAGAAGTAAAGGAATCCTACTTGTGTCATGTGGAAATGAAAGGGAGAGAACAAAGGGATCAGGATAAAGCTTATCCCCAAATGCCTGTATCTACTGTAGATTTTCATTGAGTTAATTTGAGATGGAATAGAACGTGAGAGATTTGGGCCCAATAAGATGACCACTTGATTCAGATACTGTTTGTGAAGTCCTGTATGGTCACTGTCAGACTGTTGTTCATATATATATATATATATATATATATATATATATATATATTACATACACACACACACACACACACACACACATAGATATTTGTGTCTCTGTGTGTATGTGATGCTTTTTGCACATGTAGCTCATGGAAACATAACTGTGTTTTGGGAGAAGTTTTGAAATTGATGCAGGTTTCTTTTGAATATCCTGGTGACTACTGGACACGCTAAGCCAAATTATATTGGCTAAACAGGTCAGGGCATTTTGAGCAGATGGTTAGTTTCTTTATATTAAACAGTTTTCCACCTCAGAAAGCAGTCAGTCAAATTTCCTGATGGCACTTTGAAATGTATGCCATTTCTGATGTGGCATTGAAAAAAAATGGAACATGGAAAAATAATATCTTTGTACATGGGAAGCCCTTTGTGGGTTAATACAGAGCGGTCACTGGAGGAAGTGGTACTCGTTAGGTTGTATGCCTCTATTTAGACCACTATTAAACTTCCGTAAAATACTCAGCTCACACATTTTTCTGACTGTCTCATCTGGTGCAAAAATTAGATATTGCTGACTCAGTGCTACTTGATGAGGCAATATCAGCCCCCAGTAACATACTTCATGCAGAGTTTTGTGTGAGCAGTCAATTGACAAGCCTAGATATCTGAACAATTGAGTGCTAGGAACAGCTACCTGTTGATTTTATTTTATTTTGTCTTATTTTGCCATCTAAGTTTATTTTAAAATTTTTCTTTTGCTTTATATTTTATGTTTTCCCTGATTGACCTTTACAGTGTTTATTATTATTATTATTATTTTTTATGAGAACAGACAGCTCCTTAGACTGAAAGATTTGGACTTTTTCTGAGCTAAAATTAGAGGACTAAAATTAATTTTAAGATCAATCTTATAAGTCTTTATAATTATTTGAATCCAGAACAGGAATATATGCCCTATGAACATATAATTTATGAGCCAACTCCACAAAAGTAAGGCAATGAAATAGCTTGCATCTGGAAGCTGTACCCTAATGTGTGGTGGTATCAATTTGGAAAGGTTGGGCATAGAGGACATTTGAGTTTGACAGATATCAATGTATCAAGAGACAGGCTCCATCAGTGGGACTATGCCCAGTTCCCTTCCTGAGATACCAATGTGGGGCAAATCAGTTTCAATGATCTATTTTCAGATTTGGAATTCATTTTCACACACAACAGTGTTTTAAATCAGCATTTTCAGAACTGATCTAGACTTTGGAGCTTAAAAATTTACTATGTTTTTTATTTTATGTTTGTATTTATGTCAATAATCTAAATGTTACAATGAAATATGGCCAGGTAATTATGATGCCTACATTTTTGTTTGCATTTGCGATTGTTTTGGTACCAGAAATTGCATCTTAATTGACTTGGACTTATCAGGTTCCATCCATACCAAATGAAGGAAAAGAATTTCAAAATGTGCTTTATCAATAACCATTTGAAATGTTCAGAAAAATAAGATATGGGGAAATTGGGTCATCATTTAATACGTAAACATATAGAGCCATGTAGTATGATATTCATGTCAGAAGGGCAGCACAGTTGCACATAAACAGCATCATTTGTCACTTCAAGCTGGAGTTAGTTTATATTTAGTTGTCATAACATTTAATCTGTTATTTTAGATTTTGTAAGAACTATATACTATGTTAAAATTAATCCTAGCTTTATATTTATAGGTGGTTAAGTAAAAGGTGACTAAGAAATATTTTAGCTCAATCCTGTGAGTTTGAAAGAATTTGCTTTTCTTTAAGACTTTCCATATATTATTCACATTTGAGAAAAACTGTTCTAGATGACATTTAAATGGTAAGATACTTCAAATATATTTTGGCATAAGTAGGCATTTGAGAACTATGCTAAAGCTCTAAGCACTACTTGAAACACTTTCTACGGGAAAATAATGTTGGAAACTTTTCTGTTAGCTCTGATAAAAACACAATAGGCAATATTCTGTTTGTTTTTATCCAATCCAAAATACTTAAATATTTTCTAAAAATTAAAAGAGATGAGGTAGCTGTCCTGGTCATCCTTACTAACTCAAAAAACAAAAAGCAATGCCCCTAACTTGAAAAAGCCCAAATAAAGAGGTTGGAGGGCACCAGGAAAGTCGGGGAAAAAAAAAAAAAAAAAGATTCTCTCTTAACATCATAAACCGTGTCATGACATAAAAGGCTAACATGCTCAGTATTGTAGTAAACAATGACACATTATTTTACACAGGGAAGGACAATGATTTCTATACAGTATAAACCATTGTTTGTAAAGTGAAATATATTAAATCTAGTTTTACAAATTAAACTTTATGTTTGTATTTTCCATAAAGTTAAATAGCCGAGTCTCATGGGTGGAAAAAAAAATGGTGAGTTTAATTGCAATAAAAATTTTCTTTTCTCCAGTCCTCGCTAACATTGTTCTGCTATTCCAAACAAATTGTGATTTGACCCACAGTCATATTTTCTCCAAATAAGAAATTCACAAATAAGTAAACCAAATCAAAAGATAATAGGTCATCTTAATGAAATATATGTCTGCATATGTCTTTCCCAAGTTGATACAGACCTTTAATGACAACAGTGGTTTGTGTCTATGGCTATAATATCATTTCTCTGAGAGAATATTTACTGCGTGACTCCTAGGTCATGGAACCATATACCTCATAGACTCAGCCTTTGTACACACCTCATATTGACTGTAGCTACTATCAAGCCTGGATTTTATATATATATATATATAAAATTTTAACCAAATAATACAAAGGCCTTTATTTCTTTGCTAAATGTTAAATTTTTGTTTATTTCATGTATTTTTTATGAGGCTTGTTTGCATGTGTTTGCTCAAATTAGATAGCTCAAAATCATTTGTAAGTTAGGTTTTCTTAATGGGTACATAGGTGGTTATAAAGTTTATGATGGTTAGTATCCTTGACCACCTAGATTAGATCTAGATCAGCTCTATGTAAAATATCCTCTTGTTAATTTTTGTGTTCTTCATGGTTACCAGCATAGCTTCCTTCATGGTTTTACTGCCTCCTGCTTCCTAAGCTATACGTATACACAACTATGAGTACATTACTGGGAAGTAATCTTAGTAATGTCTTACAGATGGTTTGTGACAAGTAAATAAAATATTTATTTGAAGAGCGCTGCAAGGTGTCTTAGTGTGGGATCACCTGGTAGCCTACTCTGATACAAGAAAGGAAGGAATGGGAAGAAAAGAAAGAAGGGAGACTGCAAAATATTCCATGGTGTATATGTGCCACATTTTCCCTGTCCAGTCTATCGTCGATGGGCATTTGGGTTGGTTCCAGGTCTTTGCTGTTGTAAACAGTGCTGCAGTGAACATTCATGTGCATGTGTCCTTATAGTAGAATGATTTGGAGAAATGCCAGATAAAGATGAAGGGGAGGAAGGCAGCAAACCACACTGCCATGTGTGTACCTATGCAACAATCTTGCATGTTCTTCACATGTACCCCAAAACCTAAAATGCAATAAAAAAGATGGAAGGGAGGACCAAGAGGAAGGGAGGAAAGGAGGGAAGAAGAGAAGGAAGGAAGAAAAGATTTGTATGATTTAGAGGCAGTTTTGAGACTTGGACAATTCTTGTATGTATTTTTCTTTTACGTAATTGTTCAGGAAATACAAATATAGGCACAAATCCTAACATCTGTTAATGAATTGCCTTCATAAATGTGACACTTTTGTTAAATTACATTGGCTTTTTTAAACATGATACATATTATTTATGAATTATGGCCAATATAATTTGTAAAGGTAGTGATATATGTTATTCATATTCCAATACCAAGATTTTCCACGAAGATATAAAGGTCTAATTTTAACTGGTGACATGTAAACTGAGAACCCAAGAATTCATTGATAATGACTTCTTGAAAAGATTGGTCCATTAAAAGAAGAAGGAAAAAAAAAAAGAAAAAGAGAAAGAAAGAGGGTATTTAAAAAAAAATCTTTCATTATTACACAGATGGTCAAGTCATTTTGGCTCTGGGCTTCTAAGTTATGTTTTATTATCATTGCCACTTATTGGTTCATTCAAAGTAAACAGAGTACTAAATAGTCTTTAAATGACTGTAAATTGAAATCTACATACAGGGTAAACAGAGTAGTTTTAGCACCAACCATCTCAGAAAGATTTTGTCAAGTGGAAAACCTACAAGTGAATACTCTGTGGCTAACCTGCTTTCTGGATTTTATCACTTCATTCATTTTACAATAACTAGAAAAGAGTGCCTTCTTAGCATAGGCATTTTTTATTTATCAAAGTTTGACATTTTCATTAAAAATGTGGCCTACAAATTATAAAATAATAAGTACGTAAAAAAGTCACTTGTCCAAACTGACACCCTAGTGAGTTCATGTCTTATAGATGACACAGTTTTTATTTAAAATTACAAAAAAAGCAAATTTCAAAATTTTCTAACTAGGAATTACAGTAAATGAGTCAGGAGTTTTAAATAGACCCAGCTGGAACATGACAAAAGGCTTATATGAGATTTGTGTCCAGAGCAGTATTTTCAACAAAATTAAGACAAAAATATGAATGAAGATTAAAACATTTCTTCCAATTACTAAAGCAAATGAACCAGAAAACCTGTAGCTCAAATTATCACATAATGATGAAGCTCTGATTGTCATGTCAAAGTGGTGGTAAATTTCCCAATTTACATGCAAATTTCACGTGTGAATTTCTCAAAACAGTTATGTAACTGTAAAATTCTCATTTATATTAAACTTTTTAGCAGTGGGGAAATACAGAATGCTAATAGATGAGTCAATAGAAAAACTCCTTACTATTTTGACCTCTGCAATCAACAAGTCACTTTTTTCTCTCTCAACTTGTTTATTCATCTATAAAATCGGTATCATAAAAGTTTCTTTTCAGGGTTACTATGAATGTTTAATTAATTAATGAGTATAGAAGTGAAGTATAACTTGTAAAATGTATAAACAAATAGAAAATATTATTATTAAATTTCCAGTTTAACCTCTTTTATAGCTATTACCTTATAGGGATTAGACCTAGAAGCATCGATGCACTATTTTGTAAGAGATGAATGTGCACATCATATAATCATACATAACTCTCATATAGATTTCATTCTTAATGCTGGAATTCTATGTTGTTGTTTTTTAAATTTCCACTCAATGTGGAGGAAAAAAGGGTCTATACATATATTTGTATTCTTATCTTATTTCAGTGAAGTTAAATCATCATTCTGTATTTTTTTGGATAAATTTTTGGAACCTAAATATGCATTTAATATAATTTTAAATATCATGTTTAACCTTTATTTAAAAAAAGCCCTTCCTTGGTGAGCCACTATTTTTTTTTCTTGGCTTCTTTCATCATGTTTTGTATTCAATAATTTGTTTCTGTTATATTTAGTTTTAGTGGAATAATTTATATATCTGAAATACAGTTGTTAGAGATCTTAGCATGTCCTAATAATCATTTGTTTGATGATCTTTCTTAGCTATGCTTAATAAGTAGCTTTCCCAGATTGATGATTTTTATATGAATGTTAACATTTTTTAGAGTAATAAACTTGGAGACAAATGAATGTTATTTTATTTTTTAAGATCAACTGTGTGCAAAAACACATTTTACCTAAGGTCACCAATTTAGAAATTACATCTTGATCTGTCTGTAGAATAACACAGGAAAAAATATCAAAGTATTATGAGGTAAAAAGTGATACGAAACTAAAAGCTTTCTGCTTGATCTATTTAATTCATTTTATCCTAATGCTTATTAACATGAGGGAATAGCAGATGTATATCTAACTACAGAGAGAGGGAGAAATGTTTGCAAAATATTGATCACATAGATGCATAAAATGTTTTGGATTTTCTACTAAGTAACATTATTATCAACATTACTCTATCATAGTTTATAATATAACATTCTAACATTCAGAAACCTTTGTAGATTTATTGACAAAGAGTACAGATAAGAATTTGATTTTATTTTATTTGGTAATACTCTGAGAAGTATGCATAAAATCTTACCTTGTTTCATTGTCTTTTATTTATTTGTTGGTATGTACATATAACCCTTGCTGAAGGTTAAGATGTAGGCACATGTGACAAATGGAGGAATGTATGTGAAGAACAAAAATTTGGAGATAAGGCAACACTGCTGACATTCTGTATTTGTAAATTATTAGATAAAAAGCATACTTTTCTCATATGAATCCCTTGCTTAATGCACACTGTTCTTACGCAACCAGCTGCCTAAAATGTTTACAGCCAAATAGTTGACATAGGGAAGTTCATTTATCTTTGAATGTTTTTTCTTTTCTCTCTTTCTACTTTTCCAATTCATTTTCACCCAAAACTACTTGATGATTGTGCCTTCTGTTTTCTGTTTTATCTGGCAAAAGTTGTTTCCAAAAAAAGAAAAAGAAAACAAGATGAATAGTTTCTGTGAATATTTCATCCAGTGGCATGTGGTAAAGTAGAGAAGGTTAGCTCTCAAGAGGGGTAGGTACTCTTTGCCTTGAGATACACACATAAAACGTAGGTCATTGTTCCTTTAAAATGGCTGCTCAGACCCTGGCTTTTTATCCTGATCTAAAGCTGGGCGATTGAAAGAATAGGTGCAAGGTTATGTGGCTGCTGTTTGTGAAAATCCCATAGACATCATCTTGTAATAGTGCATAAACAATAATCTTTATCGCTAAATAACTAGTGGCTTCGTGGACAACTTGGTATGGTATTTCGTGGATGGATTCCCATCAGTTTCATAAATGTCCTATAAAGTACAGTCAAATGTAAGAATATCATAGAATCAGATATTTGGAGGTTCAATATGATGATTTTCCTATTTACCACTGCATGTGATTACATAATCAATTTAGCATTAGCAAACTGTATTGATAGTTGGGACCATATAAATAATTTACTATCACTGCCCTGGTGTTCCTGTGTATATACTCATGAAAAAGAATCATGGTTGAGTCGACAATTTTATGGTTCATGCAATAAATAGCTGAGTAAAAAGCATTGTGCTTACTGCTATTCACCGACATATTTTGACATTGATATACACGTGCAGACATGTGATTAGTTGGTAGGATATTTTTGGTTGGTATGTGAGATCCAATGATAAGCTTTAATTTCAATTCAGTATATATGTATTGTGCACATACAATACTGTGGCAGCCACTGTGCTAAGTGCTCAGGGTATAGCATAAGCAATGTAGACACAGCTGCTGATGTCTGGGAGCTTACAAAGCAGTGGTGTAATATTTTCAGGAAAAAGCAATTGAAATTGTAAATGCCATGAATTATGTACGACCACCTAGACTAGAGGAAGTTTTCAAAGAAAGTTAACATCTAGAATGAGATAGATATAAATGATGATTTGGAGTTAGCCAGATTAAGGGAATAGAGACTGGTCAGAGATATAGATGAGTGGGGAATGGAAAGCTACAAGGAATAAAGTGCCCAAAAGAGGCACTCTATTGTTCACATATTGGGGTGAAGGAAAGATAATGGCATTTTCAAGGTGTGGTACAGTGCCACTAACTAAAGAGTGCATGACAGGCTAATGAGGTGAAACAAATCTGCTACAATATTCAGCAGATTTCTTACTAAATGATTGATTTTTTGCATTCTTATTTATGTATTCTTTAATTATTATACTTTAAGTTCTGGGATACATGTGCAGGACATGCAGGTTTGTTATGTAGCCATACATGTGCCATCGTGGTTTGCTGCATCAGTCACCCTTAGGTGTTTCTTCTAATACTATCCCTCCCCTTTCCCTCAGCCCCCTGCTCTCTCTTCTCTAGCCCCCAACTCCCTAACAGGCCCTGGTGTGTGATATTCCCCTCACTATGTCCATGTGTTCTCATTGTCCAACACCCACTTATGAGTGAGAAAAAGTGGTGTTTGGTTTTATGATCTTGTGTCGGTTTGCTGAGAATGACGGTTTCCAGCTTTACCCATGTCCCTGCATAGGACATGAACTCATCCTTTTTATGACTACATAGTATTCCATGGTGTATATGTGTCACATTTTCTTTATCCAGTCTATAATTGATGGGAATTTGGGTTGGTTCCAAGTCTTTGCTATTGTGAATAATGCCACAGTAGACAGATGTGCATGTGTCTTTATAGTAGAATGATTAATAATTCTTTGGGTATATACCCAGTAATGGGATTGCTGGGTCAAATGATATTTGTTTTTCTAGATCCTTGAGAAATTGCCATGCTGTCTTCCACAACAGTTGAACTAATTTACACTCCCACCAACAGTGTAAAAGTGTTCCTATTTCTGCACATCCTCTCCAGCATCAGTTGTCTCCTGATTTTTTAATGATTGCCATTCTAACTGGCGTGAGGTGGTATCTCAATGTAATATTGATTTGCATTTCTCTAACGACCGGTGATGATGAGCATTTTTTCATATGTTTGTTAGCTGCATAAATGTCAGTGTCTGTTCGTATACTTTGCCCACTTTTTGATAGGGTTGTTTGCTTTTTTCTTGTCAATTTAAGTTCTTTATAGATTCTGGATATTAGCCCTTTATCAGATGAGTAGATTGCAAAAAATTTCTTCCTAATCTTTGCTGGTTCACTCTAACGATAGTTTCCTTTGCTATGCAGAAATGCCTTAGTTTAATTAGATCCCATTTGTCTATTTTGGCTTTTGTTGCCATTGCTTTTGGTGGTGTTAGTCATGAAGTTTTTGCCCATGTCTATGTCCTGAATGGCAGGCATTGCCTAAGTTTTCTTCTAGGGTTTTTATGGTGTTAGGTCTTATGGTTAAATCTTTAATCATTAATCTTTGTATAAGGCGTAAGGAAGGGATCCGTTTTCAGCTTTCTGCATATGGCTAGCCAGTTTTCCCAACACCATTTATTAAATAGGGAATTCTTTCCCCATTGCTTGCTTTTGTCAGGTTTCTCAAAGATCAGATGGTTGTGGATGTGCAGCCTTATTTCTGAGGCCTCTGTTGGGTTTCACTGGTCTACATCTTTGTTTTAGTATCAGTACTATGCTGTTTTGATTACTGTAGCCTTGTAGTATAGTTTGAAGTTAGGTAGTGTGATGCCTCCAGCTTTTTTTTTTTCTTCTTTGCTTAGGATTTTCTTGACTATGTTGGCTCCTTTTTGGTTTTGTATGAAGATTAAGGTGTTTTTTTTTTCCAATTCTGTGAAGAAAGTCAATGGTAACCTGATGGGGATAGCATTGAATCTATAAATTTCTTTGGGCAATATACCATTTTTACCATACTGATTCTTCCTAACCATGAGCATGGAATATTTTTCCATTTGTTTATATCCTCTCTTATTTCCTTGAGCAGTGGTTTGTAGTACTCCTTGAAGAATTCTTCACATCCCTTGTTAGTTGTATTCTGCAGAAAACGCCTCCAACAAAATTCATTAACCATTTATGCTAAAAACTCTCAATAAACGAGTTATCCAATGGAACATATATCAAAATAATAAGAGCTATTTATGACAAACCCATAGCAGTATCTTATTGAATGGGCAAAAATTGGAAGCATTCCCTTTGAAAACTGAAGTAAGAAAATGATGCTCTCTCTTGCCACTCCTATTCAACATAGTATTGGAAGTTCTAATCAGGGCAATCAGGCAAGAAAAAGAAATAAAGGTATTCAGTTAGGAAAATAAGAAGTCAAATTGTCTCTATTTTCAGACAACATGATTGTATATTTAGAAGCCCCTATCATCTCAGCCCAGAATCTCCTTAAGCTGATAAGCAACTTCAGCAAAGTCTCAGGATACAAAAAACACAAGCATTCCTATACACCAGTAATTGAGAGTCAAATCATGAGTGAACTCCTATTCATAACTGCTACAAGGAGAATAAAATATCTGGGAATATAACTATTAAGGGATGTGAAGGACCTCTTACTTAAACATTTTTACTTTGTCGAGGACAGGAACAGTGTCCTGATTCCATTACTATATAGGGTTTTTATTACATTTTGATTATTAGACTAGAGTAATTTAAGTTTGGCATGCCTTCCTTACCACATGATGGTAAATCATTGATGTTCATTGGACTAAAAATGATTTTCTAAATATCAAATTTAGCAAAGTTTGATAGTCACTTTGCTAAACCCTGGAGATATGACGATATTAGACAGAGTCTATGCTCTTTAGTAACTTATAAACTATACAATATAGAGATGCCTAATTAGCCCTGTTCTTTTATACTTGCAAACATTTCCAAACAAACTATTGTAGATTTACTTACAATCAGAAGAACTATACCCCTGTTCTCTCTCCTGAGTCTCGTGTTTACTTCTTCAATTCCTTTCCATTCATGTATGATCATTCTCTAGAAAAACACGTGAAATTCAGAGGAGAAAGATGATGAGCTGGCAAACAATTTGAATGATGATATTATTTATCACAATTTCAGAACTGAGTTTAGAAACCATACTTACCAATACAATGTCTTCTTACACGATTCTGGGAATAATATTCATTTCCTCTGAGGTAACTTTTCTTGTTGGTTTTTTCCATTTTTCTCCCTTATGCTACAGGTTTTCTTCAAATACTAGTAATGCTTACTCACGCATTATTATATAGAGTTGTATTATATTATAAATATACTATTATAAATATATATTATAAATGTACTATTATAAAACAGAATCGCAGGGACTTTGGTGTCTGTGAACACTGGCATAAATTGGAAGGCTTTGACAGGGAAATAAGCGTTATACAATAATCTCTGAAAATCCTATGCTGACAGAGGCTATGCTGGGGTGCCTCAAACACACAGTTTTTGTAGTGCTTTCCAGTTTATTCAATTATTATAAATCTTTTAATTTCCTTTCTGTTTAATTCATAAGTTATCCCTAACTTCCTGAAGAAAATATCCCTCCTGGTTGGCCATAAACAGCTCTGCATGTATATGATATATTCAAGGGGAATTGAAGGGTAAAATACTCAGCTTTCTACTCATTGCTTGATTTCCAGCCTCATTTTTCACTCCTGGTCCTCCAACTTTCCAGCTTCTAACTTCCCAAGTGCTGTCATTCTGTCAGGTTAGTAAACTCTCTCCTCTGCTCTAGCCCCCTCTCCCCAGGCTTTCATCCCTTTCTTCACTTTTATCATCTCTCCATTTTCTTAAATATGCTTTTCATCTTTTAGAACGTTGTGAAATGTTCTTGTCCATGGCAGGTATTTCAACCACATTTTCCTCTATTTTCAGCCTGTAGTTTTTGGTTTTGTTTTGCCTGATTCTCATTTAAAGATTAAATCTTCTCAAAAACAAAAGTACAGGGAGTAGATTTACCTGTACTTTTGTTTGACATTGATTCAGTCTCTTCCAGCAAAGTAGATGAGGTTGAAAACTTGCACAGTATTGGTGCTGATGTGCTGCTCAAGGCTTCTTCTGTATTGCCGGACCTCAATGTTTTCGTCAACTTTTAGCCTCCTCTTCATGCTTTTCAGATCACCATATTAAACTGGAAGCTGACACAAAGTTTTCAGAAAATATAAACAAGATTGTTCAATGTATAACTGAGAAATAGCAATACCATTCTCATTTGAAACATAATGTAAAGCATATTCTGCTGTTCCCGAGGAAGCTCCCTATCTATATACTTGATGAGAGTAAATTCAGTGAACATTTTGACCACTTTAGGCAAAGTCCATGTAATTCCTGATGAGACTCATTCCACCCTCATGCGAAGGAGGACATTTTGAATTTTAAAAGTCATCATTTCAGAGTGGACTAAATTTGCAATTTGTGATAAAAAATTTAAAGTGCAATGATGCAGACATAGGAAGGTGGTAAGAGGGAAACTGTCTTTAGTTTTGATGGGTATTCTACCAGAGTTCTTTGCTGTTGCTGACAATCAAACTTAAATTTTTATCCCTTCATAGTTGTTGGGTTTGTTTGGTTCTGTCTGAGAGAGTAGTGTGCTCATGAAAGAACAATACACAATCAGGGGTTTGGTAGCTTCAACTAATCTCCACGGCAAGCATAACTAATTGTGAAGATGGCTTTGTGAGAATAGATCATGGTCAATATTTGTGGACAAGAGTTCTTAGTGAAATCACTCAACTCTAAGCAAACCTAAGAAATTAAACATTTCTATTGGAAGTGCATCTCATTTACAGGTTCCTCAGACAGATGGTACAACTAAATTTAATTATGTCCCTGGTATGTAACAGCCCTGTCATTCATCCAGTGTCCTGCCTTCAATTTAATTGTTTTCATACCTGTGTGTTCTTGGCACCTGAAAGACCTTTTTTTTTTTTTTTTTTTTTTCAAAAAATGATAAATGTAGTTGTAGACAGTGATTAGGCACTGAGAGCAGTAAAGGGACAAGACAGCACAGTGTCACAGGGAAAGCCCTGAGGTGTAGGAATAGCAAACGATAAGCAAAGGGAGATCTACAAATTATGCCATTTCTCTTCATTCCAACCAGAGATGCAATTTTGCATCGACAAAAATCAACCATCCCAGGCTGGGTGTGGTGGCTCACGCCTGTAATCCCAGCATTTTGGGAGGCCAAGGGCTGACGGATCATTTGATAACAGGAGTTCGAGACCAGACTGGTCAACATTGTGAAACCCCCTCTCTACTAAAAATACAATGATTAGCCAGACATGGTGGCACATGCCTTTAATCCCAGCTACTAGGGAGCCTGAAGCAGGAGAATCACTTGAAACTGGTAGGTAGAGGTTGCTGTGAGCCAAGATTCAGCCATTGCACCACTCCAGTCTGGGTAACAAAGCAAGACTCTGTCAAATAAATAAATAAATACATAAATAAATAAATGAAAAACCAACCATTTTCTCGGAGCATAGATTATCTACCAGTATTAGCACTAGTGAGTTGAACAATTTAAAGATGAAGGCAGAATGTGTAGAAGGAATGAAAGCAAAAGTACAGTACTTTAGCAGTTGAAGGAAGAAAAAAAATAAAGTGAGTACTTTTAGTAATGGCTATTAAATAAAGGAATTTTAACAATGATTTCACTTATTTTAAATGTAACTCTTTTACTATGTTCACATATCTATTTGGCATATGTACTGGGAGTTATTCCTGCTTGGCCTGAATTCCAAGGATAGCATATTCAGAGATCAGGAGATTTCTATCCCAAAAGTAGCTTTACTATAATGCATTCAGCCTTCAAGGTCCATGGAATAAAGTCTTATCAGAGCTAAGGTATTTATAAAGATGAAATGTGTAGGGAGTGTTACCTACTATACATGGCTACAAGAGATGGATTCCTTTTTTTAGGTCAAAATGAATTTAATTCATTCATTTTCAGCATTGCAGCTCAGAAAATCATGAGTATAATTTTTAAAAGTGTAAACTTTCGTATGCCATTAACATGCTTGGCTTTTTTTTCTGCAGAAAAATATAATGAAAATGCCCTTCCCAAGGGGGAAAATACTAACAATTTAAAAAATAAAGTTGTAGCCCTACTCACTTAACCTTTATATTCCTGTCATTATATGCATGAATGTAGGAACATTCAGATACTCTCCAATGCTTAGATAATAGTGATTACCAGCTTGCATATTCCAGTGACCTTCTAAATACCTGGCCTGATGTCCTCCCATAAATTGTCCAGAGTTTTTAGAGGTTTTCTTCACATCTTTAATTGGGACAAAGCTTGCAGTCTCTTTCTCTTCTTCTATTAGATTAACTTTTTTTTATTTGCTGATCCACGGAAGTGTATTGCTCGTGAGTGAAACTCATTAACCTGGAAACTAGAGCACGTCTTCCTCATTGGCAGTTTCTTGCAGCCATTACTCTTCTATGACACCATGGAACATGTAGCCATATCCTTACTTTTATTTACCACAAGTTTTCAATTTTTCCCTTGGCCTGGATTGGTTCTACATTCTCTCCTCTAAATAGCCATACCAATGAATTGGGAAAGTAGAATAAATGGAGAAAATATTCCCCTGTTCCCTAGGTTTTCAAATGTAATCTCAAATCGAAAGTCACCCACTGTACCTCTGTGTGTTCACTTAGTCACAGACCTGTCATCTGACTGTGATCATGATTGACCATTCACATTGCAGGATTCTCTCTTAGACACTCTCATCATTTACTGGCAATACTTGCTCTGCCAAAAGTGCACCACCACCACACCAACACCTCTTCATGGTCTGCTCATTCCACATCATTAAAAAAAAAAAAAAAAAAAGACACCGTCAATTTCTTACAGGGTGAGAGTGAAGAGCTTATGTCACTTTTTCTGTCTTTACATTTTTTGTATCATGTATGTAGTCTTTTCCCCATTTAAACAATTCTTAATTTCAGCAGTAGACACTGTATCAGTCACACCCCAATGCCCATAGCAATTCCTACATCAGTAGCCCATCTCTAGTAAGAAAAAAGAAAGGACTGCCATCATTCTTTATGAATCTGCTTTGTAATTTTCTGTTATCTACTCTTTCATACTGTATGAGGAATTTCACTTACACCAAAATGAACCACGCTGCTATTATTGTCAATTTAAAAGCAATATTCTGATATAGTTCATAAAATTGTATTTCATAAGGACATCACAATTTAAATATTTAATATGAAACCTTAATATCAATTCATGAGCGTATAACAATTTGAATATTTAATGTGAAAACTTCATATCAGCCTGAATTGATAATGAGATATCCACCATAGCATAACACATTGACCTTGTAAAATATATCAACTACCTCCTCTGAGCCAATCAATCCATCCAAATACATTTACAGGTAAATTTTGTTTTCTGATGAATCACTTCTCAGCTGATTTGCTATTCACCAAGTTAGTGTGACCTCAGAGATGATTTGCTTTCTCTTATAAACATTAAAATACTTTATGCAGCATGAGGCTGGAAGAAGAATGTAAGGGCAATAATCTCCTCTTCTGTGAGAGCAATTTGAGGAAGATTATCCACATATGCCCATTCATAGTGACTTTCAGTTATGACATTACAGACAAATGTTAAATATGTTCAGACATTGTCAACTGACAACATTTTAGCATGAGTTGGTTTAAAAGATTATTCTGAGATGAAGTCCACGAAATGCAGAGAAAGTCTGTTTTTTCATATAATGTATGGCAGGTTGGTAAGAAAGGACGAAAGGGATGATAAAATTACAGTGTGGCAAGGTGATTGCACTGTCACTGTAGCAAATATTTTGTTCAGTAAATTACTTCCTAGTATGTCCTATCATGGGTTCTTTAGATCTTTAACATTTCTTAGATCCAGAAAAATTACCTTGATATCATTATATTTTTATTTTTAGAGACAGGATCTTCCTCTGTCACCCAGGCTGAAATGCAGTGGTAAGATCATGGCTCACTGAAGTCTCAGCCTCTGGGCTCAAGCAATCCTGCTGCCTTAGCCTCACAAGTAGCTGGGACTGCAGGCACATGCCACCATGCCTGACTGTCATGATAATCACATGTTCATGTACATTAAATAAAAAATATCAACTTGGATTTAGTAGGAAAATGCATTCTTCATGGGTACTGGTATTTTGTTGTTGTTTTCTTTTAACCAGCCCCAAGTCACTACTGGCTTGGAGAATGTTGAGATTGAAAATAATTCAATCTTGTTATTTTATCACATAGTCATTATACTTTTAAAATTAAATGTGTTTTTTGTTTTTTAGAGATGGGCTCTCATTCTGTCACCCAAGCTGGAGTACAGCAGCACAGTCATGGCTGACTACAGTCGTGATTTCCTAGGCTCAGGAGATCCTCCTACCTCAGCCTTCAAAGTAGCTGAGACTACAGGCATGAGCCACTACACCTGACTATTTTTTGTTGTTCTTTTCTGTAGAGACAAGGTCTTGCTATGTTGAATCATTACATTTAATATTTAGTATCTTCCTAGAATTGCTCAAATGCAATCTCTGGAAGGCAAAATTGAATATTGCCTTTTTAGAAGATAATTTTGAATCATTGTCTAATAGTCTCTTCAACTCTACCAAACTAGGGAAATTTTATCTTTTACTTTAAATTCTTTATTTTTCTCCCAACTAATTAAAATACATCAATAATACTTGTTATTACTCCTTCGGTTCCTTCTTTGTTTCCTTGTAGTTCTATTATAAATACAAAGAGTAGTGGAGCAAATAATTGCATGAAGTTGACCTGCAAATATATTTTTCTAAAAATATGTTAGGAAAAATATTTCTCCCTGTTGGCTTGTTTCATTTGAAAATGGCTGGGATGGTCATTTAACACTTTGTGGCACTCTTGGACTCAGTGAATGTTATAAATCTAATAATCTGTCACTATCTATTTGGCCCACAGATAGGAGGCAGATCATAACACTATTTTGGAAGTATATCACCTATTGTCCAACTAATTTAACCACAAGGAAGATGAACAGCTGTGTACTTTAGCTATAATGTCTGTGGTCAGACTGCTACTGAACAGCCAGCATACATTTGTCTCCTTTGTCACTCAAACTTTTAAAACACATTTGACTCATCAGCTGCTTGACTCGCCTCAAGATAAAAAACAGGGTGGGTGCCTGCAATCCGAACAGTTTGGGAGGATGATATGGGAGGATGACTGGAGCCCAGTTGTCTGAGGTTACAGTGAGCTATGTTTGTGCCACTGCACTCTAGTTTGGGTGACAGAGCAATACCTAACAATTATATTCTTGATATTTTATTCCTTATTCAGCATCAAAAGCTAATCTGAGGTATCCCCTGTTAACGGAAAACCGCTTCAGAGCCACTTTACTGCCCATGATTATACGGATTTTGCTTAATCAACTCATTCTCTGGCAGCTAAGGAGAATTGGTGCTTATTGGGTGCTTTGTACATCCATGAGTTGTTTGAGCATTTAAACACTTAATTTATTATTAAAATATTTTCCAAGAAATGTAATCTTAATTCTGTGACTCTGATACAACAAACCCAGAGGGGCTGCAAGCACTCAACAAGCAAAGCAGGCTTCATGAGCTTGCGACTAATGTAGCCCTGTGTTCACAGGGACCCAATATCGGGGTGTAATGTTCTGTTATCGTAACCTAGAAATTCTTTATAATTCTTTATTCATAAATTTAGTTTTGTAAGTGAATTACAGTGGTGTAATAGAATGTGTACCTAGGCTCACATTCAGTACCATCTCCCACTGGGTACCTGCCTGCCCACTCTCCAATCCCTGGGCTCCAGAGGTGACTCAGTGGGGATTTCTCACCCACCCCTATACCAAACATATCCTAGAGCAGAAGTTGCAATTCCTTCGGAATCACTGGTCTACATGAGATGGACAAGGTGTATGACTTTTGTAATATGGTTTTAGCAATTAAAAAAGTCTCTTAAGGCCCTGGGCACCATAGCTCACACCTATAATCCCAGCACTTTGAGAAGCCAAGACAGGAGGATCACTTGAGCCCAGATATTGGAGACTAGTCTGGGCAACATAGTGAGAAGAGTCTCTTTAAACAAAAAAAGTTTCTTGAATCATATTTAATATCTTCCTACAGACCCCATTTAAATTATAGTATTTATTACATTAACTTATTGGATATTTGATAATGACATTCTCACTCTGCTAATAAACTGATTTCTAGGTGATTTGACTCCTTAATAATTCATAATCAATGAACTTTGTAATTAATTTTCTGTTTACAGTATATTTTTTGTAGGACCTACAAGAACGCAATGTGGGAATTTCAAAGGTAGGTAGTTTTTTAAACCTGCAATTTTTTTTTTACCCTAACAATATTTTTTTAAAAGGTTACATTTCACAAAGGATAGTTTTACTTTACTCTGTTTTTAATCAAAGAATATCTGCCCATGATTTTAAAAAATCAATAGCTCGGGCAGATTGATAATAAAAAACAACAGTATTTTTCCCAACCTCCATGCCTGCTCCCCAGTGGCAAGCATTCACAACTATTTTTTAGTTTAATTTTTGTGGCGGTTACCATCATAGTTCTGAATAATGCTGCTATTCAAATGTATCTCCAAGACAAATCCTTATCTAACATGCTAAGATTTAGCTTTCTTACTCCTTTCTTCCTCACAATTTTATATACAGAGATTTTATTCATTTACTAGTTCATATATATATATATATATATATATCACAGATTTATAATTTCACATATTATTTTAAATTGGTGCAAAAGTAATCGTGGTTTTTGCCATTAAAAATAATGACAAAAGCCACAATTATCTTTGCACCAGCCAAATATTAGGTGCATCTTCTTTGCCCAAAGCTGTGAGGAGTCAAGGGTACAACAGTGACTAAGACAGACAATTTCCCTCTGTGGCAATCTGAGTGAGGTGAGCATTCAGAGCTCAAAGGAAGAGTTGGCCCTTGAAGGGATTGATGGGATCATAGACACTCTTCTCATTGTGTCAAAGAGGGACTGGAGAGAATATGGAGAAGTTGCAGATTTTATATTCAGAATTTGAGAGACTTTCTAGTCTAATTCTAATTTCTAGGAAAGTGTGAAGTGAGGTTATTAGCTGAAGAATGGGAGGGTATAGAATTTTAAGGCGATAGAAGAAATTAACAAATGCAGTCTTTTAAAAGAAACGTGTTTATATGTGTATGTCGAGGTCAACACATAGGAAAATGCATAAAAAGTGTGCATCAGCAAGCTACAAATAGTGATAATCTAGGGATAAGAAAGCAGAATGGAGTATAATTTTTAAAAATATTCGCTCATTTTGTTTCCTTTATCTCTGCTAATTATAATTATGAGAAGTTCAGTCTACTGAACAAGACAATTGGCAAAGTAAGTTTTTGGTTTTCCAGTTTTATCCCAGACCACTCTTTTTTTCCTATTCTGGAAACTTGAAAATGAAGTTAAATTATTGTATCTGGAAGTCATGGCCTTCCTGGGTGTAGGGATGAAAGACAGCAGTGATTCTACATTTTCACTTTCCCAATTAGTGATAACACCTATTGAAACTTTCTGTGACCAAAAAAACTTGGATAGAAGAGCACAAATTACTCAAATGTTAACGTGCCTTATCCAAAGTTTAAAATAATTATGTATTATTTCAAACTTACTATTTTTTAAAAACTGATTTTGTTAACATTTTTTAAGCATTAGGAAAAATTGATGTATTTTTGTCTGTATTTGACTCATATTTTTCTAGTGCATTCATTTTATAAATATATCAAGTCTTTGCTTTTTATAGTCTAACTCATCCTTCATATGACATTGTTGAGAAATTGGTTATTTAAATAAGTTCATTTTTAGATATCAGAATCATATGTATTACAGACTAACTTTTTAAAAAAAATCAATGTTTAATGAAGTATATTTATAATATACCCACATCTCTGCTTATTAATATGAAGAATACTTACAAAGTAATACTATCTTTTGCCATAAAGATTCCTATATTTTATACATGTAAATAAATAATTTTGACTTATAATTGCGAGGGCTGAGTGTCATTTTGGAATTCTTCTTTTATGGTTTATTTTAAAGCTAATTCAGAAACAAAGAAATATCTTAGCTACATATGCTTATGTAAATACTCCCCTCTCAAAAATAGTAAGGTTTATAAAGGGTGATGGTGGAGGTGTTAGTGGTGCTACTGGGAAGTTTATTGTCATTGAACACCTTAGGACAGGTAGGTGTAGCTGGAGTTGGAGGAAGAAATAACCCTTCAAGGAGCTATAACTGCCCTTCTGTCCCATAAATAAAAAAGAATTCCAAACAGATTGTAAGACAGAGTGCTAGTCATATGCATAAATGTAACTGGGCTGTTCATTCCTTGAAATTTAGAACTTACATGAGTTCTCCCTACCATTAATCAGTTATCTGTTTAAATTGTTCATCAATGAGGAAGGTACTAGGAAAGTTAATACACGCACATTAATTTACTCTTAATATATGATTTATCACCACCTCAAAAGAGAAAATATTACTATCTTGCTTCTGAAATATGCCAAACTAGTTAAACTGTTCTGTCTTTTCTTTCTTCCTGTATTTCTTCTATTTGTTATTCTGTCTATCGCCTATCATCTCTCTTTGATTAATTTAATGTGGTCCTGTGTAAAATATTGTCCTATATACTTTTTTTTACAAATTGCATTAATTGCTCTAGGGATTGTGTGTGTGTGTGTGTGTGTGTGTGTGTGTGCGTGCGTGCGTGTTTTGGTTTGTTTGTTTTTGCCAGTACCTTAGAATCAGCCCACTATTTGAGAGTAAAGCTCTTTACAGTTGTTTACCCAGAAATAGACTGTTTAAATTCCTTTGCATCTCAGCTGTCTGGTGTCTTCTGAACCCACTCACCGGCTGTGGTACGGATTCTGGCTGGTGGCTATCTTGTGCTCTATAGCTCTAGCCTAAAGGAACATTCTGAAGAGCTGTGAGGAAAAGGAAAAAAAAAAAAGCCTATCTCTCTATTTTTTAAGAATTAAATTTGCAAAGACCTTTGAGAGGGGATTTTTTTTTTCAACTTCACCAGTGTTCCAAAACTGAGTTGTTCACTGGAACGTTTAAGAATGCAAACATTTGAGGGAATGTCAAAACAAATTTTGACACATGCCAAGAAGTATGAGCCTATTATCTGTCTTTTTTTTCTTAGTTAAAAGTATCTCTAAATAAATTGTATTATAAGCCCAGGTACATAAATCCAGCTTTAAGCATCTATTTTAATGGTAACTGGTCAATCTCAGTGAGCTCTAAAATACTGCAATTGCCTCAATCTTACCCTTTTAAGGAGAGTTCCAAATGCATTTATTTTTCTGTGGGAGCAGCACTTTGCTCAGATATCAGAAAAGCTTCCGATTCAACACTCCACCTTCTCCATTCTACTGAATGTATACATTAGTTTTGAGTATTACCAACTGCTGTAACAAACACCCTCAATTTCAGGGAGTTTACAAATTAGAAATTAAATTTGCAAACATAAAATGTGTATGTTCCTGGACAGCTAGTAGATACCCGGCACAGTGACTCAGTGGTAATATCACCTTCCTTCTTGGAGTTCTCACGTTGCTTTGGGGGTCTCAGAACTTTCTGTATGAGCCTGAATATGGGAGAAGAAGCAATATAGAAGGCATAATTGCTTCTATTTTTTTTTTTTTTTTTTTTTTTTTTTTTTTTGAGACGGAGTTTCGCTCTTGTTACCCAGGCTGGACTGCAATGGCGCGATCTCGGCTCACCGCAACCTCCGCCTCCTGAGTTCAGGCAATTCTCCTGCCTCAGCCTCCTGAGTAGCTGGGATTACAGGCACGCACCACCACGCCCAGCTAGTTTTTTGTATTTTTAGTAGAGACGGGGTTTCACCATGTTGACCAGGATGGTCTTGATCTCTCGACCATGTGATCCACCCGCCTCGGCCTCCCAAAGTGCTGGGATTACAGGCTTGAGCCACTGCGCCCGGCTGCTTCTAAATTAATTTGACTTACAAGTGGGTAACACATATCACCTTTACCCTTTTCCCAGTTATAAAAACTCATCAAGTGGTCCTATTATAGATGCGGTCTCGTCTGGGAAATGAAATCCCTTGTCGGACTGCTACTTCCTGACAACAGTTGCACCCAGTCACTAGGAAAAAGAAATACTGTGGGCAGGTAATTGTCTTTGCTACCCCAGATAATGAAAACAAATGCTCTTTTTCATCAAGCTCAGGAAATTATTTACAGGAAAAAAATAGTGTTTAACACTCTGTATTGTAACATGTTAAATAAAATTTCACATGAATTTATTTCAACTTTGATTACATGTTAGATAGCAAGTCTGAGTCATAGGATGAAACTTGAATGCAAGTGCAACATTAAATAATACTGAAATTATAAATTTATTTTAAAAGTCTTCATTAAAAGATTAGAATATTTCTTGGTTCTTCCTTCTATTTTAGTTTGTAATTTATATAACTTTTTAAAAAGAGAAGTTTAACTATCTAATGGGATAGTTGTTTTAGATTGATTCAATGCCGAAGTCTGGTAGAACCAGTAGTTGATAAAGTAAGATTTTAATTGAGTCTTCAAGTCGTGTTTTCAAATATAGACATTTGTAATATGTGTGTGTTTGGCGGTGGGGGGGATGGGGGCTTATTTTTTACAGCTCTCGAATTACCCTCCCATAATGATAGATGCTTATGGAAAGCCAATGTAAGAAATTTTTGCTTATATATCATACTAACAACCTTATTGTTCATTTATCATATTCTCCTAACACTCAGCATGCTGTAATTAAGTCTTAGTGTCAACTACTGCTATAAAAAATGAGGGGTAATATTCTGGGTTAAGAAGACTAGAAAATTAATAGTGTGTCTAGAACTAAGAATTTTTGAACTGAACTTCTGGAGTGAGAAAGAGTAACTACATAATCTATAATGCATCTTTTCTCCTAATGCAGAATAAATTGATACGGAAGACAGCTTATGTCCTTCTTAATTAATACGTATTTCCTTTATTTGATTCGGACAGTAGCTTCTTTGACTTCCTCTTCCAGTCCTAGACTAGTTACCTGGTCTTATTTACTGTCTTGTTTCACTACTGCTGCCTCTAAAGATACTTGCCCTTTTGGTTCCAAAGCGAAAAATATAAAAAACTGATTTTTAAGGTCAATAAAATGGTACGGATATTTGGAAATGACCTATAATAAAGACAAATGTTTCCATTTGGAGTCCAAAATTTCTAGCCAAGCAAAATATTCCTTAAGACCTTAATGTCCAAATAATTAGTCTTTCAGATAATTACTCATCATACCAGATTTTCCAAAAATGAGTTATTCCTGACAGCTAAAAAATGGACAAATTTGGGCCGGGGGGCAGTGGCTTATGCCTGTAATCCCAGCACTTTGGGAGGCCGACATGGGTGTATTTTGTAAAAATACAAAAATTAGCTGAGTGTGGTAACACGTGCCTGTAGTCCCAGCTACTCGAGAGGCTGAGGCAGGAGAATTGCTTGAACCTGGGAGGCTGAGGTTGCAGTGAGCCAAGATCGTGCCACTGCACTCCAGCCTGGAGACAAAGCCAGACTCTGTCTCGAAAAAAAAAAAAAAAAAAAAAAAAAAGGAAACATTTTAAGACTTGTTTTATTCACGTGTTCTTCTAAAGAAAGTTAGCAAATTATGAACTTAATAAATACTAATATATACTTCTTTCCGTATTATTGTTTTATACACGGAAATCCTGAAGAAGCAAAATTTTAAGAATTTTTAGACATTGCTTAAATTCGCTTTAGAATTATTTCATGAATTATCAGAGGTAAAAAATGCATTTGACTCTTCATATTAGAAAAAAACATATATATGTAAATTATATATATATATATATATATATATATATATATATATTACCCTTGCTATAAACACACACACACAAACATACATATTAGAGGTACACTAACCTTGATATCACACACCCACGCACCCACACACACAAACTATCTTAGTTTTTAGAAATGAAGTAACTAGTCCAAACTTCTCCATTAACTCAAATGTAGACTACCCTTGTTGGGGAACTTACTGTAAATTAATAAGCCAAATAAGTAATTGTTTTCATTCTCAGAGGAGAGAGACTACTGGGAATAATTTAATCTAAACTTTATTAAATTGGATAACTGTCAAACTAATACTAATTAATATAATGAAAATATTGCTTAAGACTTAAAAGAGTCTTTCTTGTCCCTGACTTTCAGAAATACTATAAGATGTATATCATGAAAGGTAAATTCTTAATAATAGAAAATAAATATAGACTCATCAGTGTTAATTGTATTTTCAAGTAAATATTTCACAAGAAAAATAGAAAATTGTGTTTAACTGTAGGTTAATGCTGGTAGCAAGTCTATATGTGATTTAGAAAAACAAGTTTTGTCAAAAATATATATAACAAATATTGGCTGCAAGTTGTGGCTCATGCCTGTAATCCCAGCACTTTGGGAGGCCAAGGCATGAGAATCACTTGAGCGCAGGAGTTTGAGACCAGCCTGGACAACATGAAAAGACCCCATTTCTGACATATATTATATATATATGTGTGTCACATATATCATTTTATATATATGGATATAATGTGATGTATATATCATACTGTATATTATATATAAAACAATATGTGTGATATATAATGACAAATATTAAGATTTTTCTATCATGTGCAGTAATAAAAATGGTGTTTATTCAAATATTTGATGCTTACATTTGCAATAACACAATTTTTACTGGGATTTAAAAATGTAGTATCTCATAAAATTTACATAGGGGTTTAATTAATTTTTACTTGTCTTTAAGAGCAATGGTACACAGATCAATGTATAAAGTTCTTAGTGTCTACATAGTAAATTTCAAGTAATCCAATATCCATAAGACTCCTGAAGATTAGCTTAAAATGCCTTTCTAATTCCATTGGAAATAAACAGAAATTAACTGCAGTATTTTATTTTTTAATTTATTCTTTAAGTTACAACTAGTTTGTTGCTGGTCACATGAGAAATATGAATTATATTTTTTATCATTTAAAGTTATATAGTACTTTTGAGATGCCTTTTTGCTTTTTCTCAAAAACAATTTATTTACCAAAGCCTTGGTCCAATTAGGAATTCTTAAAAGATTTATTCCTCTTTTTCAAAATCAATTCCAGGGATTGTTTTGGCAGGGAGGGACTTGTTTTTATAAAACAGGTTATATTTCCTTGGCAAGCAGTAGTTAATACCATAATTAGTCATAATTGAGTAGTGCTAATAAAATATAAGTTCAAAGTTTTCTTTCAATTTTATATACCAGCTTATATTGTTTGCTTTGTCATTCAACCAACATTCAAACCAAATAATATTTTGAAAGAACCTTGTTCCTAGGCCATATTTTCCATCTATAACAGTGGTTTCCAAGCTTGTGATCCAGAAGTAGTAAAATATGATCAATGGAAAAAATTCAGGATTATTTTAGCTATTGCAAAAATTCATTGGATTTTTATATATTTTTCAATGAAATAAATGCCAGCTGGTCAGTCAATTTAAATTAGAACTGAAATTCAGAAATCAGATAAATGTTCTGGATTACACACCTACTCTATGAAAAGTAAAAATAAATAATTTTTAGTTCATTGTATTGTTTCACTACATTGAATTTTAGATGCAAACTTTAGTCTGAAAATTTTAAGAGAAAAGTTATATATTTCTCTTTGTCTCTGTCAATATATATGTATACCTCTTGATGGTGTATAAATGTTGCTTCTAATATTATATGTCTTGATCTGAATTCTGGTTAAAGAGAGTGTTCTGGTCATGAAAATTTACTAAGCTAACCTTTTATTAAAGTTTTTTATCGGTATATTTTACATAAAAAATGCTTCAAATGTGCTCAATAGAGAAAATCTTGCTTTTTTTGTTTTAACCTCATTCCACGTCCTACCAGCCACTAAGCAGGTCTTTGAATCTCTTGCCCCCAAATATATTTTATTTTCAGTTTGCACTCTTCCTGTTCCAGACCTAAAATCAGCATTTCTTCAACGGGTCTTGGTTCCTTTTAAAAGGCAATATCCAGGCACTAAATGTGATTCTTGCTATTACAGTATCCTTATTTCCAGACTCTTTCAGTGGATAATTATTTTTTTCCTAATTATGAAGTCATAATGATAGCTCTAATTCAAGTTAAATATTACAGAGTTTTTCTTACTTTCCCCATCTCATTTCTATTTCTCTCCTCCCATGATAACTCTGATTCTCAACAAAGCAATGTTTTACATAATTTGACTTTTTCTACAATATGCAAAATATAGGTTTAGTTATTTTACCAATATTATAACCAAAATGAAGTATCTGGGACTACAGGCGCCTGCCATCACATCCAGTTCATTTTTTTTTTTAAGAGATGGGGTTTCAACATGTTGCCCAGGCTAGCCTGAAACGGCTGGACTCAAGTGACCCTCCTGGCTGTGCCTCCCAAAGTGTTGGGAATATAGGCATGAGTCACGGTGCCCAGCCCTTTGTCATTATTTTAATTAAGGTGGTTCTATCTTGTCAAATCATATGATAACGTATTGGTGTGTCATTCTCTCCATTTGTCTACACCTTTGCTTTGGTCATAGATCTGAAATTAACACAATAAACACTTACCATTAGTCATTTGCTAAGTTCTTCCCAATGCTCTATTAAATATATAAAATAATTTTTGTAGCAGATTCCTCACAAAGGACTTGAAGTTCAGCATTCCCTGAATTCTTGCATGCTTAAATGTGTTTTTGTATAACCTTGATGCTGGATAATAAAGCTTTTGCTCATTCACATTTTAAAATTTTTAAATGTTTTAATGCAGTAGTATCTTGCTTTGTACATTCCTGTTGATAAGTATGATATCAACATGATAAATTATATTCATTTCTTTGTAAATGATTGGCTCATTTTGCCAAGTAGTCCACATTTTTTTCCTTAAGTTTTACAATATAATTGTTTTATTAGGATATGACCTGAGTTGGCCTTTCTAGATCAGTTTTTCATGTTACATGGAAAACTGCTTAAACATGCAAATGTTTAAAAAATGTTGAATTAGGGTTTCCTGTTTTTCCAGAATTTTTTTTTAGATTATGGTTTTAAATATTAATTCTGTCTATCTTTTGTTTGATTTTCCTTAAGGAAACCAATTTTACATATGTTGAACTATTCTTTTGCTCTCTTTGTTGTGTGTATTATGTTGCTAAATCCTCTTTATTATTATTAAAGTCAAATATGTCATCCCTTGGGAAATTTGGATTTACCCTTCAACTCTGAGTTGTTTTTTTTTTTTTCCTACTGAATTCAGTCAACTTTATATCACAGTTTCCTTTTTCCCCCCAAATTATTTCATTTCTGATAGTTTGAATTTTACATTCAAGGAAATACATATATACACATATATTATTAATTATTACTTATTCTTTAATTAATTACTTATTCATTAATACTTTTTCTTTCCCTTCATAACCCTCAGGGGTACCTCTATTTCCAAAGTTACCTGTTTTTCCTCTAGAAGGAATGCCTTTCAAGACTTCTGGTCCTGTGTCCTTACAAGCTCTTTCTTTAAGCTGCAGAATGGCTAAAGCTCTCATCTACTAAGTTTGCGACCTATATTCCTAGTTCTCAGAATCTCTCTTTTGAAGAACAGTTCTGTGTTCCAAATGCTAGGCTCTCATCACCTCTCCTCTTTCTCTCTGTGATCTGTTTTAGCATGAACTTGAGCTGACTCTCCCAGTTAGGATATATTTCCTCTTTGTTACACATCATTTGAAGTGTTTAGTTTTTTATATCTCCTGCTTATTTGTAACTACAAGTTGAAGGTGGTCTTATTTCCTTCTCTTGTTCTGTATGAGTTTGAAGTATGAATAGAGACATTCAGATCTATGTGGCCTCTATTAACCTACATAACTAAACACCTTTTTAATAGTAGATTATGCATTCATATATTTTTGTTTATATATGCATACTAACGTATTATAGTCTTATACAATTTAGCATTCAACCATCATGTACTGAGAATCACTTATGTGTCAAACACATGGATTGTTTCATTTCACTTGATTATTTGAAGCCTTTTTGATAAGTGTAATTCTTAGTCTAGTACCAAGGGTTGTTATTCTCCTTTGTTGGTAGAAGTATATATTATGTTTGTAAAATGCTTTGAAATAACCTTATT
This sequence comes from Saimiri boliviensis, assembly GCF_048565385.1. Classification (NCBI taxonomy): domain Eukaryota; kingdom Metazoa; phylum Chordata; class Mammalia; order Primates; family Cebidae; genus Saimiri; species Saimiri boliviensis. The sequence continues at coordinate 96,965,416 of NC_133453.1, forward strand.
CATCCCCACAATAACCACATTGAGAAAACAGTTTTTGCCTATTAGATTTAAGAACAATGAAGAAACTTAGTAATGTTCACTTAGCAAATAATGCAATGCAAGAAATTAGATTGAATTAATCTTTATTATATTATAAATTGGTCAAGTATAAAAAAACTGGAAAGAGGAAGAGTTTTTAAAAAGTATACTTTAAGATTATGGGCATCAATCACTCTTCAGTTAAATAAAAGTTTCAAAACTGAAGCACATGAAACAGGAGTGAACAGTGCAAGAAGCTAATCACATGTTCAGTAAACCTCAGAGGAGGTCAACTTGAGGGATTGCTGAATGTCAGTCTTTAAGCTAGAAGGATTGTGTTGGTTAGGATTTAAATTGTTAAAGGAATACAAGTGAGGTGACCAGAAATCTTTTATTCAAGTCTCAACATCCTGAATATCAGTGGATGTTCATTATACATTGAATGATGGGTTTAGTGAGTATGAATGATGAGTTTTGTGAGTGTATAAGAAAGCAAGACTGTAAAGATCCAGGGGGGACTAGTGCACTAACAACCTTGAAGGCAAAAGTGAGGTATTTCAAGTTAATAGAGTGAGAAATAGAAAATACTTAGTTCTTGATCTGGGGAATGCTACAATGAAAGCAATTTATTAGGAAGAAATGATTAAAATCATTTTAGAGCAACAATTCTGAAATGTGTTTTTTTCACCATGATGACTTTTGTATGACAGAGAACTTTTCTACGAGTGACACATCTCTGCCTATGACTCCTATAAGAGATACTGTATAAGAAAAGTTGGATTTGTGCTTAATTCCTGCTGCTCTGGCAGGAACTTGGTTCCTCTTACTCTTGAGGGGAAATGCAGATGCAAGCAAGAGTGAATTTGTAATATAGTCTCTATTCTACATTTATATATTTATAAAAATAACTTGCTTAGATTTAAAGGTGGAGCAAAAGCATAACTTGTATCTACATGCCTTCAGATATGAATAATTTTCAAAAATATGCATTCAAGTGTGTGTTTAAATTATTTGGAAGCATTGGCTCCTTCTTAATCATGATTACTAGTGTCTCTCTTATCATCGAAGTTATCAAAACTCCAGAGTATGGTTTGCTGGTATAAAGACTAGAGTTGATGCAACTCTACAGTTGAGGCTGGCAGCTAGAAGGTTAATATGCTCATCAGGCTGCGGTCATCAGAGCAGAGAAAGGCATTAATAGTAGAGGGGAAAAATAAATATGAGAATCATTTTGAAAATAAAGTAACTAGACTGACTGAGGGAAGAGGACTAATAATTTAATGCTATGGTCTGAACTTCAAATTATTATTGTAACTGTGAAATCTTGAAATTTAAAAAAACTTAAATGTGACTACATACTTGCTTGTGCCTTCCTCACTTAACAAATGTTATAGAATGACTAGTATGTAGCAATGGCTATTTTAAACATTCAAATTTGATAATAAAGCAGAAAAAAATCTGTGATCCTTTAGCTTTCAGTGAAGCAAAGGAAAAAAAATACATTGTATAAAACTTCTCTTCCTCATTTTTTTCATTAAAATGCATTTAAACTTTCTGGGGTTTTATGTTTTATTTTTAGAGGGAGGAGGATTTTTTTGTGTGTGATTAAACCTTGTATAGTTATACTTTGGGAATTTGATAATTGGGAATTTTTATTTTTTTATTTTTATTTTTTATTTTGTTTGAGACAGAGTCTAGCTCTATCACTAGGCTGGAATGCAGAGGCATGAACCCAGCTCACTGCAACTTCCATTTTCTGGTTTCAAGCAATTCTCCTGCCTCAGCCTCCTGAGTAGCTGGGACTACAGGCATGCACCACCATGCCTGGCTAATTTTTTGTACTTTTAGTAGAGATGGGGCCAGGTACAGGAACTTTATCTAATACATATTTTATTCCTGGCATTCTGCCAGGTATCTTGTATTTTGCAGATTATCTCATTTAATCCTTTTAATATTGTTGTTATGTTATAGTTATTTCAAACTTTCAGAGAATGAAGATGAACCTTAGAATAATTGGTAGTTTGCCTGAAGGCATATAGCAAGGAAGCACTTGGGTGAGAATTTGAACATAGAACTGCTTCTCCAGACCCATATATTTTCTATTAAAGTACCTTTTTATGGTGAGGTGCATATCACAAATCACCTAGGCAGCTTTCCTAGGTTTGACTCTTTGCTATTGAAAAATCTTATTTAAAAACATATTAGCATAGATTTGATTCTTAATAATATAATTTTAGTTAATAAAGTAGTTTTTCCTTGAATTGTGAGGATGTATAATATCCTTATTCTGAATTTGAATATTTATTCAAGAGAAAAACAGATATAGAAGGTCTAGAACTACGTCATACAATGTGGTAACTACTTAGTCACATGGAGTTATTTAAATTAAAAACAATTAAAATTAAAAAAAATATTGTTTTCATTGCACTAACCATATTTCAGCTGCTCAATAACTGCACATGATTTGTGGCTACCATAGACAGCAGCAAATAAAGAACATTTTAATCATTGCACATTCTATTGGACGGCACTGGTATAGAATATTGGATTGGATAAATAGCAATTGTGGTCCAAACACTGAATGATTTTTATTTCATCTATATTTGATTAACTCTCCAAGCAAACTTAATTTCTTATTTTCTTGCCTCCTTCAAAGGAAATAAAACAAAATCCAATTGATGGCTCCTGATAATTAAGACTTGATTGTATGTTTAGTATGTAGTCTTTACATTTAAAGTTAGGCTATATGTTTCTACCATTTCTAGGTAAAAGTTTTATGTCCTTCAGTGATTACTTTGTAAACGAGCCTCAGTTATTAGGCCATAAAAGATGTTACCTTTCTTGACATTTTGTTCCTTTTTATACACCTAAAGTTGCCATTTTCATGAATTTATTATAGGCGTTTAATCTTGGGAGTTAGAATCCTCACCAATAGCAGTAAGAAATGAGGGGGAAAATACAAGTTCATAATTTGCTGGAATTAACCTATCCAGTTTTAATGTAGCAAAAACATATTTCCCAGTCTTCCATTCAATAACAGAAACAGACAAAGATCAGGTCAGCACTTTCCCCCAACTACTGTTCTGTTTATCAACAATGTACAACATCCTCATCTTTATTCTGTAACATGGTGAATAAATCATTAAGTTTCTGTTGTTTGTTACTGCATTGGGCAAAAATGACAGGGTGGATTTTACCAAATTTGGAACAGCTGGAACTGAGGTGCAACAAAAGGCCCATATGAATACTAATTCTGGAGAGACGTGCTTTATGAATTTTGATGCTCTGAACAGAGAAAACAAATAGCTGTTTCAAATTTGAAATGTAAATCAAAAGTCACAAGTACAGATGGTTGAAATTATAGAAGTGGGATTGTCAATCCAGTTCTTTTCACTGGGGCAGCTCTCTGTGATATGTACTGGAATGAGTAGGACTAGAGATTGGGTTATTTAATAATGCTCAGAGATTTCCCAAGCAACCCTTGTGCCATAGTTACCAAAACTTCTGCCTCTGGTCATAAAGGAAAAACTGGGATATATAAGTTGAAGTATTGAAAGATGATTCTATGTACTCCTTTAGGATTTGGTAGTCAGAATAGATGTTGGAAGAAGGTGATTCACAAGCCTAGGAAGGACTATATTAAATGACTGCTGCTTGGAGATGAGGGTAATAAACATCTGCGGGTTCATGTTTCAGTTACTTCCCAAATTAACTGCTACTTCATTGGCAAGCCCAAGAATGTCCAAATATTTCATCCTTGCTTTCTTACCCTCTACATGGTGAATTAAATCTCAATTTATATAACGTGACTTATTCCCCCCTTTTTATTCATCTAACTGAATTTACACATACAATTGGATATAAGTTAGATTCTGGAATAAAAATAAGGGTAATATATCATTGTATTTCATGCCTCTCTGAAATGTGAGAAGAGTATACTGTAACTGGAAAAAAGGCTTACCTTTATATTATTGAAAAATAATAGATATTATATCAATAATATCGCAAGACACTAAGAGACAGTGCATCATAAACCTTACTGTAAGCATAATGCTGATAAAAATGTAAATGCTGACAATTTAATACTGAATAGGACACACTTGAGTCATCTTACTTTCCTTCGAGTCCTCTCTGACTTGAAAGCACTCAAAAAGTGAGTGCTTCTGAAAGATGCAGGAATCCTAAGCTTTATCTCAGTTTATATATTTATTTGAAAACATATATTAGTGGGAGTAGTCATTCTGGTATCTATTGTCTTCTTTCAAATGAGAGAAAATATGGTTAGAAAAAATTAATTCTGCTCTAGTGTAGTCAAGATAGATTTTTAAAACTGGAAATAACCCTTACAGAGCGTCCTAGATGGACCCATCACTTTAGAATAGAAAGTTAGAGTTCAAAGATGAGAAGTAAGTTTCACAACATTTTCATCAAACTGGAGTTTGGTATTGCTGAGACTGGGCCATGCATCTTTGTTTTTGCCAGGTTTTTTTTTTTTTTTTTTTTTTTTTAAATTAGATTTTACCTCTTCTACTTCTGAAATGCTCCTAAGTTATTCCCTTTAAGAACCTTTCATTCCCTAAGGTTTTATATACTGTTCCTTCTCTATGACTAGTATGTACAAGAGGGCTGCTTTTGTCGACCTAAGTAGACTAATGGAACGTTCAGTTCAAGGAAATCTACTTCCAGGTATTTCATCCACTGCACAGATACTGACATAACAGAAATTCTGAGTTTGGGTGGAATCTTCTTTCCTTCCTTCTTTTCTTCTTCCCTTGCTCATTTCAAACTTCCATTCCTTCCCTTCATTTGTTTCCGTTCCCTTTTTCTAATCTTCCATTCCCTTTCTTCTCTCCTTCTATTTTCTCCCTCCCCTTCTCTTACCTCATTTCCTGTCCTCCTTTCTCCTCTTCCAGTTTTGTTTCCTCTCGTTCTTTTATTTCCCTCTCTTCCACCTCTTTCCCATATATTAAGTACCAAATAGATCTGTATTGGTTCTAACATATGAAAAAGTTAAAACATATTTTCTGTTTCTATGGAATTAACAATCTTAGAGGATTTTTACTGGCAAAATAACTGTGAATCAAATAGTACTAATGAAGTACTAAGCTCAGGCACTGAAATTACTGTCTGACCATTTTCTAGCTTTCTTGAATAAGTGGTACATTTTCTCTATGTATCAGTTTTCATATAGGTAAATTCATATAATGACTATGATCTTGTAACATTGACGGTAAGTGATACATTTTAGAATCAATAAAATTTGTTAGTAATTTTTATTTTTAAATGTCTTGTTCTTTACAAATTCATTACATTTTGTGGGTAGGAGCATCTTAACCAGAAAATAATGAAGAAGCTATAGATTAGAAAGACATTAGCAACCCATAAGTGGGATTTTCCCAATTTTTCAATTTTTCTCTGCAGAATACTTAAGGGATGAAAAACAGCACAGTATTCTATGTAATTGCTACACGAAAGGGATTTTTATTCATAAATAAAAGTAAGCATATCCTGAGATTCTTGATGGATCTGTGTCTGTGGATAGAAACATATTCCATGTCCCTCTTCCCTCGGGGTCACTAAAATCCTCAAGGACACACCTACACATCCATCCCTATTCTCCATCTCTGCCCAGTGAAGTTGAATAAAGAATCATCCTTTGTTCACAGAAATGCTGAAAATAAAATGGGAAAGTTTTACATTTACATCCACTGCTGCAGAAGATTTTGGTTCAGTCCATTAAGGAACACAACACAGGACAGGAGTGGTGGCTCATGCCTGTAATCCTAGCACTTTGGGAGACTGAGGCAGGTGGAACATGAGGTCAAGAGATTGAGACCATCCTGGCCAGGATGGTGAAACCCCGCCTCTACTAAAAATACAAAAATTAGCCAGGTGTGGTGGTGTGCTCCTGTAGTCCCAGCTACGCAGGAGGCTGAGGCAGGAGATGCCCTTGAACCTGGGAGGCAGAGGTTCCAGTGAGCTGAGATTACACCACACCACTACACTCCTTCCTGGAGACAGAGTGAGACTCTGTCTCAAAAAACAAACACGCATGCACACGCACACACATACACACACACACACACACACCACGTTTTGTTGGGAGACAGCCTAGAGTGGAAAACACGTAAGTTCCAAGATCTGAGCTCACATTCCAGTTCTACCATATCCTTCTAGCTTGACCTTGGGTAAACCCATTTAACCTCTCTGAGAATACAGTAATGATTTGAGAAATTAAAGTATCTTCCCTTGGGACAAGTCTGAGATGAAATGCAAGAGTTTATATGTAAAACGATTAGCAAAGCACATACATCCGACTATGTAGTTCTCATCTCACTTTCTTCTAGTGTCTTGTTTGGATCAAAATTCCTGTCCTGATATATTTTTAATGAGTCCTTTTTTAAAATCCCTTAGAAGACATAGTTAAAAATATAATTAGTCACAAAATAGAGCAGTGACGGAGGAGAGACATAACCATAGTGCAGATAAAAACAAAGATGGGAGACAAGAAGATCTTGAGAACAGGAAGGATCAATATTGCTTCTCTTGCTAGGGCTTCTTCGGCTTACTCTGGTGGAAAGGTAGCATTTACTATGTAGAATGGAGATTTCTGTTTTAATAATCTTAGAATTTCATTAACGAAACGAGGGTGACCTATAAATACTGTAAATATAGAAAAATAAGGATATTATTTGTTTTAATGGGGGCTTTATTAACAATACGATACCACATTTTCCCACTTTCATAAGCTTGTTTTCTCCTCAAGATTTTAACACAAAACAAACAAGGTTGCCTGGAAGGAAGAGTGCATCATTATTTTAATAATGTTTGAACATTTGTTGAGTGCACATTGCAGACTTCTTTCCAGCTTGTTCTGGGGCCTTGTCTCAGATCTCTAAGGAATTAAATGAGACGACATTGGAAATACTGTTGGTGTGATAACGATGAACATCTTTTATCAAAGCAGACATATTTTATAATAAACGAGATACACATTTCTAATCCAAGGAAATGAAAAGTAGTTTCTATTGTTGCATGATCTTTGGCATTTAATTATTAACTTTACTCTCATAGCCTGTGTTAAATGAATTAAAATATAATTTGGTTCTTCAGCACAAACGGCCCTGCTAACTTCATTAGTCATTCACAATAATTATATGACTCATCCTTTATACTCAGGACTAGTCAGATTTTTTTTTAAATACCGTATTGCTTACCCCAGACTTAACTTTTGTTGTTGTTGTAGTTGCTGTCTAACCAAAGCATCGACAGTTACTTGCTTATTACTGGCATTGAAGCTGTCTCCTTGTTTTACAACTGTCTTCATTGTGAAAGTCTAAAAGTCATCTAAACTAAAACTATATGCTTTCATTAAATTCGATCAACTATTTGTCATTTTAGACTAAAGCAATATATTTTATTAGAATATTTTGATAGCCATAGTTTGCCTCTCTTAGAAGTTCATTCATTGTTATTATTACTAAGAATATGTGACCACCATGAAAACATTATTGAAACTCTTAATATACTAGAAGTTGGTGTCGTGTAATGAAAAGACAATCAAATAGGTATAAGTTTGATTTACAGCTCAACAAATAGTGATTACTTCAAACTTTGAAATAAGCACTTTGAATACTTTTCTAAGACTCAGTTTTATCATTCATTAAATGGGGTAAAGGGTGCCCACCCATGCTGTTTTAATGGCAATTTGATGATACAATAGATGCCAAAATAAAAACTTGTTGATCTCCTGTCACAAAAAATGAGCGGAACAATTTATCTGCAATTAAGAAGTACTAATCTACTCGAAGCCACAATTGACAAATGGATATTATAAATATAATGTGAAGTTGAATCTCAAGTCAGCTGATCTCAGCTCACTTGCCTTCTCCTTGATACAGCCTTTCCTGATCATTCTAGCTAAAGAATTTCCTTTGGCATTCTCCTGAGCAGCCTTTATTTTTTATGACCATCAGAAATGATGTCACATACTTGTTTTATAATTGTTTCCCCACTACAGTATAAACTCTTTAAGGGCAAAGACTAATTTTTCCACCACTAGCCTCAGTCCTTGCAGCTGCTGGACATATTTTAGAAGTTCAACAAATGCTTATTAAATAAATGAACACAGTGGAGTACCTAACTGATGGGAAGCACTGTGTTTGGTGCTACAGAAATTTAAATATGAATATATAAACTAAGTATAAAAATATTTAAATAATAGCCCAAAGTAGCTTCTCATCCAGTAGGCAATAGGACAAGTGAAGCAAATAAATGAAATACAAAGAAATGAAGCTTACCATAAGCAAAGTTCAAGGAATGACAGAGCTTAATGCACAAGAGAGACCTCAGCAATAAGAAGGTGTATTCAGCCAACACTGAACCATCTATTAGAGTTTATTGTGGTGATAATGAGAAATGACAGGGTGCCATTGCATATGTATAGGCTTGTGTTTCTCCAACTTTGCCCTGAAGACTATTGGGAAATTTGTGGATATAGTCTCTCAGAGCATGCTTCCATTTTCATTTCTCTTATAATCTCAAAGTTAACCTGAGTTTGTTCAAAATTATCTGTATAGTATGACATAAACAATTATTTTTCACATAATTTCAGTGACTGATATTTTATTGGTATTTATGGTAATATGGACATCCAATTCTAGTGATTTAATGTTGTAGAGAAATGAGAAAACTACAGTGGTGGTGTTAATGTATAAATGATGCATATTAGCCATATGAAGTCCAAATGAGGTTTCAGATAAGTTTCTATGGAGAAATTAGAGGTACATGTGGTGGTCTAGGCTTGCAAAGTAGAGTAAATTTATATTATAGTAGCTCATTCTTATTCTCATATTAACATAAGTTTTAGTTTTGACAACACACTATCATTGAACATATTAAATTAGAGTCATTGTATTTTGTAGTTTAGTTTGTGTTTCATTTGAAAATTTGCTTTCATTTATGGTTATATAGCTATCAAAATAAGAATTTTATATCTACGTTTGTACATTTAAGTTATGACTAAGTAACAATATGAAGGCATAATTAAGATCAACATAAGAGCTCTATGATTTTTTTTTCTTTTTTTTTTTTTTTTTTCTTTTTGAGATGGAGTCTCACTCTGTTGCCCAGGCTGGAGTTTAGTGGTGTGATCTCAGCTCACTGCAACCTCTACCTCCCGGGTTCAAGTGATTCTCCCACCTCAGCCTCCTGAGTAGCTGAGAGTGTACAGGCATCCAACACCATGCCCAGCTTTTTTTTTTTTTTTTTTTTTTTTTTTGTATTTTTACTGAAGACAGGTTTAAGCATGCTGGCCAGGCTTGTCTTGAACTTCTGACATGTGGTGATCCACCCGCCTCAGCTTCCCAAAATGTTAGGATTACAGACATGAGCCACTATGCCCAGCCTGTAATTTTGTTTTTCTATGCAAAGAGTTTATACATTTATAACATTTGAGAAATAGTGGCAGGCAACTCTAAGGTGGTGCTTCTTCATTTTCTTGGAGATCTTTGAGTGCCTATATGTTGGTAGCCAAAGCTCTGTTAATGGCAGTTGGAAAGAGAATGGGGGAAAAGCAGCTAGACAGACACTGTTGTTAGTCCAGATTGTTTGGCCTGGAGTGATTTCCAGTTTGGGGTAAGGTTGGCATGGTTGGAACATCAGCCAAAATATGAAAGTTACATGTTAAAGGAGTTGTTAATCCATTCCATTTGATGCATATTTAATGTAAGGTCCTAATAGATTTCCAGACAGAGTCCTATAGGTCTAGAACTCAAGAGAGAGGAGTAAAGATTCAGGAACAGAGAATTCAGGGGACATTTGTGAAGAGAAAGCTGTTGAAGTTGTGGCCAAGATGAACTTGTCAAACAGGGCCGAAGGCAGAATTTTAATGAAAACTGCATGTAGGAATTTGAAGGAGAAAAAAAAGCAAGGAAATTATCAAAAGTTTCTGATTTATAATTTTTACCACTCTAGGACTTTAAAAAGATATTTTAAAATTTATCATATATATTGTTAGAGTACAAATAAAACCTGTTCAGAGGAATGTAGAGAAAATTGTGCAGTACAGGAATTCACATTCAAAGGGGCAGAAAATATCTTAGCGTGGAAAAGAGAAGCAAAGAATTTGCCCAGGAAATACGTACTATAGAGAGCAATCCTAGCTCAGCCTTTACTTACTCCACTTTGTTTATTTCTGTAGAATGTAAAGAACTTTTATCTCAGGTTGCTGTGAAGATGAAATGTAATGATACATATCAAAATGCTCTAGAAGATCGTCATTACTGTATAAATATTTGCTACAGTTTTCTCTAAGTAAGCTTCTTAAAGCTGATATATTGCCACACAAACATTTCCCTTAGTGTTTCATTATTTTTATTTATATTTACATTTTTACCATCTAATTAATTTTCAATATTTAATATTCATGAATGTCAAGAATATTCTATATCATCTAGTGCTTTTATTATATAGATTGTACAAAGTGAATTACACAGCATGATGAAGCCATTAACTTCATTAACTAGAAAAGTGGCTGAGGTCCAAATTATAGATAATTTGCAAATAGAAGGAGGAAGAACTAGAAAAGATAAATTGCTCTATCTTGCCATCTTGAAGGATTTAATTCAGACTTTCTAGAAAGCTTAAAATATTAAATAATGACTTTGAATTTTTACAGCCAAAATGAATAATTTTATCAATATGGTAGAATTACCTAAGAATTTGGCATGATCCAAATATGAAATATATAAGTACAGTGATACAGCTTTACTGAAGAAAATGCTAACTTCTGGGGCAGTGCTAACATTTGGTGCACAATTACAAGAATGTATATCTTATTTTCAAAAGATTGTCTTTTTGTTGCTGTTTTACAATTTCCTTTCCCACTCCCACAGACACATGGGAATTTGTCACAAAATCTCTTCGGAGCCATCGGTAGGCAGGATAAATTGAGTAATGGATCAAAAGATGAGTATACAGCATTATGGTCAAGAAAGATGTTAGTTTCAAGAAGTGTATGATATATGAAAGTAAAATCGTTTGTTAAGAAAATGAACATATAAATAGGAAACACAAGCTCACTTGCCATTTGAATATAAATTCTAACGTTGTTGACCATGAGATTTTTATACTAAAAAGAAAAAGATGATTAAACACTGCACATGGAAAGCAAGAAGTATGTAGACACACACACACACACACACACACACACACACACACACACACACACACTATCTGTCAACTTCCTTTTCTCCCTACTGTGTTTTTGCAGTTGTAAATACCGAAAATATATTTTTTGAAAATATAAATATTTAGGTAAGGAATATACTTACCATGATGTGATCATTGCACAATGTATACATGTAGCAAAACATCACATTATGTCATCTAAATATGTACAGTTGTCATAATTTATTTGTTGTGAGAGCATTCAAAATCCTCTCTTCCAGCCATTTGAAATATGCAGTGCATTATCACTAGGTATAGTTACCCGATTTTTAAACACAAAATATACTATCTAAACCTTTCATTACCCACCTACCACAATTTATGAACTAATGTGACAAACTATTTGATGAAAAAAAAAATTGTATTTCCATTCCTAAGTTACTGATGTTGGTCATGTTTAATGGGAAATTATGAAGTCACCATTTCCTGAAATCTGTTTTAAATGTAAATATATTGACTTGTCTATGGCTCTGCTATGCTGAGGGGTGGCTCAATGCCTTTAATAAGCACACAGAATATTTCAGGTTGAGACGCAAAGACAAAGGAGTGATGCTGACTTTACTATTTCCTCTCTTATCCAAGGCAGTGTGCAGCATTTTTCAGAGAATTAATGTGAATGAGAAAAACAGAAGAAAATGCAGCATGATATAGATATTAGGGATACTTAAGGAAAAAAATCAAGGAAGCAGTGTATTTCAGGAAAATTTTATTTTGTTTTGTTTTTTGTAAGCTCAACATTATAAGAGGGTTGAAAACCAAAAGCCAGACTTAAATCGCAGCAAGATGGATTTAAATTAGCCCTAGAGAGGGGGAAAGATAGGACAACATTGAATGACTGTTGGCCTTGCTAAGAAAGCATTCCAGGGGCTTTTCCTGATATTCTCTCTTCCTTCTCTTTCACTTGGACTTCCTCTGCCTACCACAGTCTGGTTGTTTCTTCTACTCCTACTGTCTTGTTTTAATGATAATAATAAATACCTTCATTTCTTAGAGTTATATCATCTAAAGAAAATATTTTAACCTCTTGGAGCATCAGACACCTCATCCATAAAGGTAGAAAACAGACTGTTGCATAGACTTGTTGATAGAAGCATGCAAGCACACAGTACCTTGTCTGATATGTTTACTGGTGCATGATTCATTAAGTGTTTGTAAATCATTGTGTATTTATTATTGTTGTTCTTATTCTTGCTGTTAAACAGAACAGTAAGTCAACATCCAAATTAAAAAAATAACAGCAATAGTCCTTACCACTAAGCTCTCTGAGGAAAAAGAGATGTAATTTGTACTTAGGTTTCTGTCGATAGCTGCATCTCTTTGTACATTTTTATCTGACTCTATATCTGGATCTGGATCTACCTTTATGTATCTAAATTATTATTGTGAATTCATTCATTAAAAAAGAATTGTCTAAATTATCTGTGTCAGGCACAGTGCTAATCACTGAAGATGGAAATGAAAGATGGTTTGTAACCTTTAGGTATTTACAATGCAGAATGAAGCAATAACTGTTAATAACTAGGTTCTCTAAAATATGGAAATCTATAGAAATTACAGTGTGGATAACAGAAAAATAGTCAACTCTACATGAATGTGAGAGTAAATGGCAATTAGATAAAGCTATCCAAAAGAAATGAGTTTGATTCAAGCCAATATAACTTGGCGGTCAAAATATAATGCAGGTTTTATTTTTTTAACCTGAAGATCCTAAATAGAAGGTACAGCAAAAATTAGAGGGAGGGTTTGAATTAGGGTACCTACTTGGATAATTTTAAACTTTATTTCACAATTAGATGTTAAAAGATTTCTGTAAGATCTTTTAGTTCAAATGATTTATGTACAAGTAATAATTTGGTTTTAAATGTAATAGTACAGATAGGATCAAATGGGAAATGGTTTATTTTCTTCTAGGGCAAGGAAAAAGGTTAAGGTGACATTTAAGGTAGGCTTTAAATATCTGCAGTACAGGTTAAGGCTGTTCTGTGAAAGGGGAAGAAGGGATCAGTGCTGTGTAAGTTAGGAATGGAAGGAGATAACTACCTTGAGAAAGCCTTATGTAATGTTGAACTTGAACTTTTTTGGTAAAAACAAGACTTTATTGCAAAATTTTATTTTATTTTTAAAGTCTGGAAGTGATGAGATACTTACATTTTCCAAAATGGAGAGGGGTCTGGTGCTGTGGTGCTCAGGCCTGTTTTCTCAGCACTTTGGGAGTCTGAAGCAGGAGGATAGCTTGAGCTCAAGAGTTTCAGACCAACCTGGGAAACATGTTGAGACCCCATGTCAACAAAATATAAAATAGAAAATAAATTAAAAATTTAGCTGGCCATACTCCTATATTCCCAACTACTTGGGAGACTGAGATGGGAGGATCACTTGTGTCTGGGAGGTTGAGACTGCCCTGAGCCATGATTGTCCCACTGCCCTTCACCCTGGGTGACGGAGCAAGACCCTGTTTCAAAACATAAATAAAATAAATGGAGAGGGAAGAAAATGGAGGAAAGAAAACTAGTTAGGAATCAACTGCAGCCTTCTAATTGTATGATAATGAAGGCTTGAAATAATGTCTTAGGGATGAAAGGGAAAAAAATAACGGGAAGTGGAAGCTAAAAATGAAGAAATAAAGTTAATTTTATACATTTAACTTAAGTGACTAGGCAGCAAATATTTCATGAAGAATCGATTTGGGGTTGAAAGTTAACTCTGGTGGAATGTTTGTTACATAACAGGTCCTGTGGTAGGTGATTTATATATGGCTGCTAAGACAATCCCATAAATAATCTAATCTAGAATGTAGAAAGTAATTTTTACATTTTACAATTGAGAAAATTAGTCTAGGCCACACAATTAAGCAGAGATTCAAACCCAGGCCACTGTTCAAACTTTTCTATAGTACACTAACCATTTTATCATTCTTAATAAAAATAATACAAGTTTAAACTTGAATGAAATGCCAGGTTCAGGAAGAGCTACCTGGAGATCATTGAAATGGGGAGCAAGATCTGATTTTCAGCATGAGCCTTGAGATGTGCCTAACTCTGCATTATGGTATTGCTGTGTAAGAAGCCAAATCTATTATGTAATAAGATATATTCTCTCTTCTAATGTGCATCATCTTGCTCTTTTTTCTTTGTTTTGTGTACTCTGGGTTTTCACATTTTTAAAAAATACAAGAAAAGAAACCTCGGTTCTGAATAGTCTCAAAAATAGTTGAAGTCTGGATAACTGGGTTCTCTCAGGAAAGGGCCAAGGAATTCGTGTTTAGCTTTGAGAAGCAGCAGCTGAGGAGTGATCTATTAATTGCTTTCAAATGCTTTATTTGATGGCTGCTTGGTGAAATATGTTTTGACGGTGGTTTCCCATGACTGAGGAAGCACAAATATGAAAAAAGAAATGGGCCTCCTACTCTCTAGCCTAGCTTAGACAAGCTCTTGCCTTAATGCTGGATCAGATGATCCTTTTGAGATCCCTTCCACCTATACTTTAAAGCTCTTAGACTATAGAATTGCTCGAATAAAGTTAGGTCATTTATTAGCCACAATTTGTGTATTTTATATAAATGGAAGATTTTGGATATGTTATACTTTTCTTTTGCCAATATCTAAGAAGCTTGGTATATGTTTGTAAACACACCAAATGTAATTCAAGAAGGTTGCATAAAATGAAAAACATTTATCACCAGAAGACATTTTTTATATATGGTATTTGCCTCTATATAGTATAAACAAATTCTCCTTTGGATGAAAAGGGAAAGCACTTAAGGTAATTGTCTGCATTTCCATAGCACATTTAGTTAAGACACCTGGATAGTTTATGCTATTAATATTGGTGTCTTGTTTTGTTAAAACTGATTTTATTTTACATTAAAATAAGATCATCATTAGTTTTTATTTTCAAGATGAATTCATTAACACAGTGTATTATGAATGCAGTCTTTTTGTATTTTCTTTAGTTATTAATTCAACAAGTATGAAATAGTTATTTTATACCAAGAAATAATATTGCAAATGAATGCATTTTTTAAATCCAGACTTCAGTTGTTTGTATGTGGGGTAAGGGAGGTGGAGAGTCACCTGCTTCTTGATAACCAGGTGGCTTTGCCTTGAACCCCTTGATACTGTGGCCAGGGTAACCCCTAAGCCTCTAACAATCTGTACCAGTCCCAAGTGGAGGACAGGACTTGTGGCATAGGCTTATTCTTGGAATGTTGCTTCAGTTCACATCACAAAATATCCGATATAAACTATTGTTTTTTGAATTTTCACCACTGAAAATCACACACATAAAGCATGTATGAGCTTGGCAGATTACTTTGAATGTTTTTGGGATCACAATATCATTTACTCTTGCTTTTCTTCTCACCAGCCTCTGCTCAAATCCCATGCAAGATTACACTTCAGAGTACTCAGGTTTCCTCCTCCTCCTATGCCAAACAGATTATCACTCTTCAATTTCATTTTCCTAATTCACATATCCCGTTAAGGGACTAACAGAGAAGGTTCACCCTTCTTCAGGCAGTTATGTTTATAAAGAGGAGAGATAAAAAGAAAACTGTTACAACTGCTTCTGTCAAAATTCAAATTCTTAATGAATGGCTATGCTCAAGTGGTCTTTGGAAGCTTCAAATGGCTGCTTCATCTTGAGACCCAATCTTGATGTTCATATAACCTGCCAGGTGAGGGAATTGGTCAACCCTCACCTTCTTCCCAGCACCCCAACACCTTCTTGCCTTTGCAAGAAAGAAAGAAAAAATTTCGTTTGTTTTTTGCTTCCACCACTGAATTGAAATTCATCTTTAATCTGTTATATTACTTACTATATATTTTACGCTTATATAAATTTAGGCATATGCCACTTGAGAAAGTTTGTCTTCCCCAGCTATTACAAAGGCTGGGCCTCTCTTTTTTAATGACTTCTCATCTGTCAAGCAAAAGAATCCCAGAAATATCAGAATAAAGAAAGTAATAGGTACAGATAATATATTTTCTATGCTAATTTCTAAAAACTGTTACATAGAAACACATGAGTTTACATTAGCAATGTTTATGATTCATTGTGTTTATACACAATCCATTTCTATGTTTGTAATAAATCTTTTCCCCTTTATGCCATTGTTTTCCAATATTCCTACTTAACAATATTTTGGCATCCACATTTTTAAAACATCAAGGATTAAGAGAATATTTCCTTTTTTTCCAAAATGATGGACAATGGACCAGTTTATATTTCTTACAAATTCAACTTCAGCAGATGTGTAATGCAGGTGAAAATCATGAAAACTTTATGATGTACCCTCTTTTAATTTTCGTCTAATGCCTTGATTGCTTACGAGTTATTCATTCATGGTGTTACAAAAACTGTGAAATGCCATTTAATCAGTTGTTAATTAAGAATAAATTGTCACATTTTAAGGAGATGATAAAATATCCTTTTCCGATGAAATGCCAATTGCTTTCCCCCTCCTTGCTTTTGTTATAAAAAATTGAGCTCTGAGATTTGGGTGATTAGAGATTATCAGTCACAATTATGACGATGTTCTGATTTAACATTTTCCTCTGTGTGAGATAGTAGGAACTTGTTTGTGCTTTTTAAAAATGTAAGTGCTGCTTCCATGTTTATATTATAAATATCAGTCATGATTGATATTTGGAAATTACTTCACGAAAAGGTTTACATGAATGTAACATAATTGTGTTTCTTCCTGTGCCGGTTGATTTTATTGCAGTGTTTAATGGCTTGTTGCATACTTCACAGAATAATAAATTTCATTTTCTTGTATTATTGCCTATATAATCTAGAATTTTTTAAATTAAGGTAATCATAGTAGCTGTCTTAATCTGGCAAACATGTATAACTTCATGGATTTGATTATTGGAATATGTATCTGACTCGAGTTACAACAAATATACACATATGATATTCACAATATATCATATTTGTTGTGACTTGAGCCAGATATATATTCTAATACTCAGATGTATGTATGTGTGTGTATGTGTGTGTGTATGTATGTATACATATATATTATATATGTATAGTTTTCAAACTATTTTCTCAGAAATGCCTGCTTTATATTTGTTGGATAATGTTCTCTTTTTCTTGTGTTCATTACTAAACTTGTATGATTACATGGCTAGAAATGTCACTTTATAGTAGCCACATTTTTTATCAGTTCATTTGATAATGATGTAAGTCCACATTGGTCTTTGAAATAAGGTAAAAACTTAAGCTTAAATATGAACCATACTGGCATCTTTAACTATGATAGATACATATAATTAGTATTGATATTTAGCTTTAAAGAGGTTTTGTTTTTGTTTTGCTTCATAACTATACTGAGACAACATATATATATATATATATATATATATATATATATATACTTAAATTTTTTGACTAATAACAAAGAAAGCAAAACTTTACAAAGAAAACTCTACAAACAAGAGTTCAGTACTTGAAAATGTGTAAAACATTCATCTGTGGACCTTGACAAACATTAACATAAATAGAATAGGCACAATTGAAATTGAGTATTTCACAATTAAAGTACATGTCATTATTTTTTCTGTTGCATGATTCTTCATAACCATTATAACTTCAGTGGTGGTGGTGGGCAGCTTTTTAAGAACAGGCTGTTTGCAAGATACTTATAATCCAGACATACAAGATATGTCAATAAATGGTCCTCCTTTAACATTCACCATCCTTGTTACCAGGATTCTAAGAAATTAAACAACTTTGCAGAGTCTATAGATTTTATCTAAGAGTTTATTTTTTTCATTTTACTAATTTTTTGGATAGGTAGCTAACAATAACCCCAGATATTAATATTGATATAATAAATACAATCATATATGCATGTAATTTCCATGGGAATCAGCCCATAGTTCCTGTTTTTCTTTATTTCCATTATGTGTATGTATATATTTGTCATCGAACTGAGATTCACCATATGATAGTGATGTATTCACAATTTATTCTGTCCTCTAAATTTTTTTCATTTCTTTTTAAAATTATACTTAGAATGTTCTTCTCTCCCATAAGATTTTTAAAAAACAATATGTACTGGTTTTCTTTTGGCATTTCAATTTTTTTGTATTATTTTCATAGCTTTGACCCATTTGCAGTTTATTTCATAGGTTCAGCTTTATGCTGTTTTACTTAGTGGCTTGCTAGCTAACTGGATCAACATTCCTTATAGAAAAGTGTTTTCCCAAATTACTTGGAATGCTCTTTTATCATATATTAACTTCCACATGTACATAAGTTTCTACTCACTTTTGCTCTGTTCCATTGACCTATATGTCTCTTCTTTATTACTGAAAGGATTTACTTATCTTTTAATATTTCTGTGATGAGTATTTATTGTATCACATTTTAATAACTCTTGTGTTGTCAAGCACCACGCTACTATTTTTTTTTTTTTTTTTTTTTTGCGGAATTATCTCTACTCTTACCTGTTTGCTTGCCTTATGTAAACATATATTTTAAAAGCTTATCATATATACATGTTTGTACATATAATTTTTACTAATAGAAAAATCATTTTATTCTCCTAACCACTAAATAAATGTTGACTATATATTCAAATAATATTTATTTTGGAGGAATGCCATGTCAATAAATTCCCAAGCCAAGATGTCAAGACAGGTATTTTTTATTAACAAAAGACAAGACTCTTGTACTAATAGAAGACACCATCTAATGGAACTAATAGCAATGCCATTAGATTTTAAAAATGAATCAAATGCATATCACTGCAACTGGACATACTGTTAACCTCTTTATTAATCGCAACTACCTATTCTGGAACACAGTTTTAAAAGATGGATTTATTGATTCTTATGGTGGGGGATAAACATTAGAATTTGGGGGACATCCCAACTTAATGTGATAAGATTCTGACTAATTTCTCAAGTGTATTAGGATTGGAAACAGTGAGGTTTAGGGCTACTGCTTTAAACTTCAACTTTGTAGATTATATCAAATTCTGAAAACTCTGTTCAAGAGAGCAATTATCTCTTGGGAGCAGGGAATTATTATCAGAAAAATATAGCCTAATATAAGGTCTGTTTATTAAAAAAAAAAAGTGGCTTTTCTGATAGGTATGTCTATTTGGATATATTTGGACTAAGTCTGTCCATGTGGCGAAAAGCACTTAGGTAGAAATTCCTCATTGATATTACTCTTTGGGACTTAATTATAAACTAAAACAATAGCAAACTCCTGTCCAATTTAGAACTAATTTACTGCTTTTTAAGATATCTAGGTAAGGTACTCTATGTCCATCTGATGTTTTCATGACTTTATTTGGTATGCCTATTTCCTGGGAGATCTAATTTTATTTTTGCGTTGCTCATGCATTTTATATCAAGCTGTGTTTCGATTTTTCATACTGGCAAATTTTCACACAGCTATCTAAATTTCTTATTTACATGAATAACTATAGAATAAACCCTAATATGAATATTCTTCAGAACAGTGTATTTCAGTGTATAGGAATATTCAGTGTATAGCAGAATAGGAAATAGCATTTATGAAAGATCTACAAACTGAATTTAGAGAAAGCGAGGGTTGTGTTGCACATACTTAGGGGATAGTCACCAAGGTGACAGCCTCTTGACCTTTCTTAGTTAATAGGACAATATTGCTTCACCTTCTCCATTTCTGCCAAATGTAATATGACCAATTTATTATTCATATATTCCTTAGAAATGAGGGCTTTCACATTTTTATGTCTTTCAAACATTTGCAAATGAATATATGCTAGTGTTTTCTATGCATTTTTATCTAGCTATATGAAGACCGAAAACAACTAGAACAAGGGAATTCAAGTCACCCGGTTAATCGAAATTCATTGTTGAGGGCTTCCAGATTCTTTCTGCTAACCTCTCACTCCTTGTGAAGGGATTTTATTGTGAGCAGTTAATATTTTATGGGAAGCCTGTCAGCTTCTTACAGAGCCCAAAGGAGTTATATATTTTTCTGACATATGATCATAATTCCCATCAGTATGTTTAATGTCAGCATCTGTAGGATTCCTTTCATTTTTAAGGAGAAAAAAAAATAAAGAATTCCAGACTCGTCAAATAAGAATAACTGTGCATGCTTCAGGAAATTCTTATTAGCCTGGGTGAATGCTTGGGGACCAGAGGGACAGAAATGCAATGGATGCCTCTTAGTGCTTTGCTGGTTAACCTCTTTTCCTCCACCTATTGAACTGGGCCAGGAATGAGAATTTTGAGGACTAGCTTTTTGCACATGTGCACACACAGTTTATGCTCGGGCAGTACTATATATACAGATGAGTGTATATATTTTACAGATCATAGAGTATATTATCTAAAAATCAATCATGAATTGAAAATAAAATGGCAATCTTAGTTAAAAACCCTTAATGTTTAAGATTGTGGATTGTAGACGATAGGTGTTTCTACAATAATTCTACTAAAAATCTCTAAAGAATACTATCCATGTCATAATGCAAATACCACAAAAGGAATTTGAAACATGTTCTTTACTCTGACAGGCTTTAAATCAAACAGGATCTGATTAGTTTGTTTTGCTAAGTACCACTTTTAAAAATTGTTTTTATTGGGGACCATGAAAAAAAAGCATAAAGACGACTTCTAAAGGGAAAGGGGAAGTTGGGTTGATAATTTATCCTTGCTACAGACAGCAATGGGTTTAATAGTGAAAAATTATCACTAAGATGAGTGACCTTTTAATAAAACTGAATGAATCATCCATTTTGGCATCAGGTAAACCCAGGGGCTAAACATAAACTAAATTATTGATCTACTGATTTTTTTTTTTTTTTTTTTTTTTTTTTTTTTTTTTTTTTGCTATTGGGAATGCATGTTTTGCCTGATCAACTTTGCAGAAGATCTTAACAAATAGTTTCTTCTAAAAAGCATGTGAAACATTGACTTATACCAAACTTACTCCATCCAGGTAGATTCTTGTCCATCATTTGTCTCTGTTTTCTTAGAATCAGAGATTTAAAGAGAAGTCTCATAAATGGTATATACATCTCAGATGGAAGTTTGAAATATTAAGATCTAACTATAAACTTGTGATGTGGCTAGGGAAGCAAAAAATTTGACCATCTACTGCAAAATATAAATTTTACAATATGTATTAGTTCTGTATATGTATAGAACCTTTCATTTCATTCATTTAAAATATTTAAAGGCCATATTTAACATAAGCTGTAAGTTTGGCATAGCAACAATATTTTCCTATGTAAAAATCCTTATTTCCTTTTTGTCATTTGATCACATGTCTCATATTGATTGTCAAGAAGGGTTTTAAGTTATGAGCATACGTTTCCTCATGAAGGTATTATGAGAGAGTAGATATAAAATTTTAAAATGGAGCAAGTGTTTTTTAAATGTAAAACTAATTTTCTTAAAATGTAAAACTTTAGATATTTGGGCATAGTGTATTTCTTTGGCATATTTAAAATCTATATTAAAACAAAGTCAACATCATAATTAAGATGTGAAAAACTAGTGATAATTTGATTATGAACAACAGAAAGAAGGAAACTCTACTGTCACAATTAATATTCTGACAAAGCAACAAGACATGAAATGATTATGAAGAGACAAAATTTTCATTATTTTTAGACAATGTGATTATACACCAAGAAAACCCAAGAGGATCTGCTGAAAAACTTTTGGAATTAATGAGAAAATTTAGTTAAGCATTAGATGCAAGACATTGTTAAGCCTGAATAATTAAAACAATTGATAGTAGCACAAAAATGGACAGTCTGATCAGTATATTAATCCATAAATATGTGTTTGGTATGTTGATTTTGTATTAGCTTTCATTAAAAATTAACATGAATAAAATAAGGAAAACCAAATTATATCTTTTTAATTATATTTTTGTAGGATCTCTGACACACACAATTTATCTGATTATAATCCTCATTCACTCATATTTATTGAGCACCTACTATGTGCCAGGCACTCCTTTGGACATCTGAATAGCACCAGTAAAAATAATTCTCGAAAGACTCTCCTTATAATTTCACTGTCTGCTTATGCAAAGACCTTCTGATGTTTAATTTTGTTCTATTATTAACTCTTGTTTTTTAAATCCAAATCACATTGCCCTCCCTAGCATGGGTATCCATTCTAATTTCTATACTGAAATTTTTTTTCATATATCTTTCACAAATTGCTTGTGTGTATATAGATACAATGTTTTTGAAACCATGCACAGAGTTCATCTGTATACATTTGGTTTTACAATACCCAAACGGTATTGTTATGAAGATAATTCTTTTTCTTACATTTTTTATTCTGAATTTTATCTTTAAGATCTATAGTTTTGGCTGCACTTCTCCTGTATAACATTCTATTATATATCTATGGATATACCATATATTATTTATAGCTTCTCCTAGTGATAGACACCTAAGCTGAATCCAACATATTCTAACAATAACTCTGTTATGCTGAGTAGTTTTCTATATATAGCATGCCCAGATGGTCTGTTTTGTTCACCTAAGACATACCCGGAATTACGTCTCTATTACAGCATAATATTTCATGTCCTCCCCTCACTCTCATCCAGTCTCTCAGAATTTCCAGCAGACTTCTCTGGAGTTTATGTTAAGGGTTGGAATTACACAATTATAGTATATGCATAAAAAATACTGCTTTTCAGGATTATCTTGGGTTCCTGCTTAACTAATTATCACAAACAATTGGTATTTATATGTTATTTTCTGATAGAAATATGTTGTTGGCATTTTAGTTGGATTATAATATTACTAGTAAAGTAGATCATCTCTCTATAATCTCCTTACTCATTGTATCTTCTCCTTTCCTGTATTGATTATTCATATATATGTATATTTCTGTATTAACTTAGTCTATATTTTTCAAATTTGTAAATATATATATATATATATATATATATATATATATATATATATATAAAATCATCCCACTGTTAGATTTAAAATATCACAAATATCTTTTCCAATTTGTCATTGGTGTCATTATATTCAAAATCCTTAACTGAACTTAAATATTGTCAGTTACTTTACTCTATCACTACAAAAGCATTTGCATCACTTTTTAAGGGTTCAAACCTTCACACTTAGGTGGAAATTGGGAGTCTCTTTTTGTATACAGTATTAGAGAATTTTCTCTGGGTACTGAGTCATTTATTGCTTGACATCCTTTACTAAATTAATATTTACTAAATAATGCATTCAGATCTTTAATATCATCTCTACATCAAGTTGCCTTATATATATGCAAGTTGGTCTCAAGGCTTTTTATTCAATATCACTATACTGTATGTGTTTCTGCATTTGTCACACATACCTGTAAATATTTTACAGTGACTTAGTGTTGTATTATCTATTAGGAAAAAAATCATCAATTTTTGTTATTTTCCAAAGTTGTTCCAGCCATTTATAGACCTGCTTGCTTTCCTGTCTTTTTAAAAATCAGTTGTCTAGTTAGAAAAAACTCTGCATGGATTTTAAATGGAGTTGAATTGGATTTATAAATTGACTTGGTTAGAATTTACATCTTCACAGTATATAGACATATCATCCATGAACAATGTATATCTTTCTACTGATTCAGCATTTCTTTTAGATTTATTTATGATGTCTTATACCGTTATTATTTGATTAACTCCTAGATTACATATATCTTGTTGTCATAGTAAATGGAATCTTATTTTCTATTACTTCTTCTAATTGGTTTTGGATGTGATTTTATCTCGTAAGCTTGCAAATTTGCTGAGTTATCTTATTAGTCCTAATGGTTTTAAAATTTATTCCCTAGATTTTCTGTGTAATTGAACATATAATTTACAAAATGAAACAAAACAAAGAACAGTCATACCTCTTTCTGTTTAATATTTATGCCTCTTCTTTCTTTTCCTTGCCTTATTTATTAAGGTAATTTTGAGTAGCATGTGAACATTGACATTGATCAGTCATCTCTGTCTTATTCTCAACCTTCAAAGAAATGCATCAGAAAAATTTTCTCCAAATGTAGCATTTCCTATAGAACTTTAAAAGAAACATTTTCTAGTAAGAAAAATATATTTTTTTTCTATTATAAGGACACGTGCACACAAATGTTCATTGCACCACTGTTTACAATAGCAAAGACTTGAAACCAACCCAAATGCCCGTCGATGATAGGCTGGACAGGGAAAATGTGGCACATATATACCATGGAATACTATGCAGTCATAAAAAATGATGAGTTCATGTCCTTTGTAGGGACATGGATGAACCTAGAAACCATCATTCTCAGCAAACGGACACAAGAACAGAAAATCAAACACCCCATGTTCTCACTCATAGGTGGGTGTTGAACAACAAGAACACAAGGACATAGTGAGGGAAGCATCACACACTGGGGTTTGTCGGGGGGGAAACGGGAGGGACAGCGGGGGGCAGTGGGGAGTTGGGGAGGGATAACATGGGGAGAAATGCCAGATATAGGTAACGGAGAGGAAGGCAGCAAACCACATGTTCATGTGTGTACCTAGGCAACAATGTTACATGTTCTTCATATGTACCCCAAAACCTAAAATGCAATAAAAAATTTAAAAATGTATTTTTTAGATGTCTAAAAGCTTTTATTTTTATCGTTAAAAGATATTGGCCAGGCACAGTGGTTCAAACCTGTAATCCCAGCACTTTGGGTGGCCAAAGTGGGTAGATCAGGAGGTCAAGAGATGGAGACCGTCGTGACCACCATGGTGAAAACACAAAACTTAACTGGACGTGGTGGCACGAGCGCATAGTCCCAACTACCCAGGAGGCTGAGGCCAGAGAATGGCTTGAACCCAGGAGGCAGAGGTTGCAGTGAGACTAGATTGTGCCCCTGCACTCTAGCCTGGTGACAGAGTGAGACTCTGTCTCCAAAAAAAAAAAAAAAAAAAAAAAAAAAAAAATACACACTATCGTGTGTTTTTATATCATTTTGGGTGAGAACGTGATGGATACTTTAGTTCATTAATATTTTATATTGATGGATTTTTCAGACATTAAGTAATTCTTGAAGTTAATTGTATTTAATCATGTTATAATGGTTTTAATACACTATTTGATAAATTAATCTTATGCTAGGAATTTTTATAAATATGTTTCATATATAATTATAAAACTAAATTATAATTTATTTTCCAGTGCAAGATTTACATGGTTTAGATTGAAGGACTAATAGTTCCCCCGACCTTTTTTATTTTCTAGAATAATTTAATATAGAGATAACCTGTTCCAAAACTGCTGGTAAAACATATCTATACAATCTTGGGAATTTTGTGAAGTATCTGAGAGAGTGCTTTCATTACCCTTTGAAAGTCTTTAATGATTAATGATTTATTTACATTCCCAATTTCTTCTTTTATAATATATATGTTTTCTCAGAAATTTATCAATTTTAGCTATGTATTTAAATGTAATAATGCATAGTTGTTTATTCTTTTATTAAATAAAAATTTTGCAACCTCTGCAGCTATTTCCTATTTTTCTTTCTGTATTTTTTAGCCTGCTCATCTTTTCTTCTTGTTTGCAGAAATTTGTCTTTGCAAAGCTTGCGGTTTGGTTAATTATTTCTGTCAATTTTTGCTCTGTACATCATTAACTTTTACCATTATTGCCTTCTCCTATTTTCTCCTGTTTTTCACATCTCTTAACTATCTTCCCTCCCTCTCCCCCTCCCCCTCTCCTGAGAGAGATCTTATGGCCTGATGTTTCAGCTCATTATTTTTTCCTTCAGATTAATCTGTTCTGCTGTTCAACATATAGAGTGAAGTTTTTATTTTAGTAATGGTATTTTATACTCTTTCTCCTTTTTAAAAACAACTTTTTTTTCTTTTTACTATTTTCCAGTTCCCCTATATTCTTCTGACAAGGTTTATAATGTTCCTTTTATATTCTTATTTTTTGCTGCGTTAGCTCTGCTGCTTGTGGCATAAGTAATTATATTCATTGTCTTTCATTTTCAGTGTTTGCATTTTTCTAATATCTCCTAATTTTTGCATTTAAAGTATTAGCCTTGGCTAGAAATGGCTACCCTCAGAGAGGTACAAAACACTAGGGTCAATTTTATCTCTTCCTCATAACTTAAGGTGAGAATGCCTGGCCTAAAGGAAGAATGCCTAAGATACTGCAATACCCCCACCTGCTGTCTGCTTCCCTCTCCTTAGTAGGCTCCACAATTTTATGCTGATACTTTCAATGATATGAATCTACCTGAAGAGAGGAATAGCTGTTATCTTATGGAAAAATATTAAATTTAGTACATTTGTATAATTATACTGGGAACTTACTTGGTATTTCCAAAAAACATAATTTTTTTTCTACAAATTCTTCTGTTTTTATCTCCAAAGAGTTTTTTATTCTTATTTAAACCTAATCCTACTTGCTTTTGTTGTTAAACTAATGTAACTGGCTTATTAAAATTACTGCAGGGATCTTTATGGGAAAAAAGACTATGATACTACTTTGACAAATTTAGTTTTCTATCTAAAAAATAACCTTGAAGCTGAAAGATTCCTAAAATGCCTCTTAGTGAGTTTTATCACTTTTCCTGAAAATGATGACCATAACCATGCTGAATTATTTACAGGAAACATTTCACATACATTAATTAAGATTAGGTAATTTTGAGGTGATAAAAGATAAAATATTTAAATTAATAAAAGTTTAGGTTTTTGACAAGAGGAAAGTTCAAGAAGTTGAGAAAGTACCAAATAGGTATAAGGCAAACATAAAGAAATATTGGAAATTCTGATTTCATTGGAATAAGAATCTAGAAGGGTGTATCATCATAGAATCTCAAGTGCTTTTAGAAAATGCCGTTTTTGGAATAATAGTGAAATTGTCTAATAAGAAAATAATTGAATTCTGTCAATATTTGGCACCTTGAAAAATCATATTTCCAATTTAATTATATAATTTTTTTATAATTTGACACAATGAGACCTCCCATAATATCCGAATTCATATATTCGAACACAAAAAGTTCTAAGACAAAGAGGTTTTTTTTTTTTTTTTCCCAGAGGGAGTCTCCCTCTGTCACCCAGGCTAGAGTGCAGTGGCATAATCTCAGCTCACTGCAACTTCTGCCTCCCAGTCTCACCAATTCTCTTGCCTCAGACTCCTGAGTAGCCAAGACTACAGGTGTGTGCCTCTACGCCCAGCTAATTTTTTTTTTTTTTTGAATTTTTAGTAGAGATGGGGTTTCACAGTGTTAGCCAGGATGGTCTTGATCTCCTGATCCCGTGATCTGCTGGCCTCAGCCTTCCAAAGTGCTGGGATTATAGGTGTGAGCCATGGCACCCATCCAGTCTTCTATCTTATTTTCATGTTCATTGTAATTTAGTAAGTAAAATTAGAATTGTTTTTAAGCTAGACTAAATAGGTTTACTCATTTATTTATCTGAAAAATGTGTATTGCATATTTACCGTATATCTGACATTGTTGTAAGTGCTGGCTTAATGTCAGTGAAAAAATAAAAATTGTCACTCTGTCATAGGTTAACAAAGGAGACAGTTACATAACAACTAGTAATACCGTGAATGATTTAATTTCCATTTTCATAGTAGCAAAAAAGGATAAAACATAGAGTTCTATAAAAACATATGGGGTTAAGAATGAAAGAAATTTACCCACTCTGGGTAGGCAGGGAATGCATTCCTGAAAACGCAAAATTTAAACCTGAGCATGAATGAGTATAAGGTTAGTGGATGTTTGGGTAGGAGGCAGATGGAAAGAGAAACTGTTTTTCTGACTCTATTCATACCCCTAACTGATTCCTAGAGTGAGGCCCAAATCTAATGAAGACCACCGTTTTTCTTTCCTTCCTGGTTCCAGTTCTTTACTGCTCATAGTACAATGTGAGAAGGGAATGTGCAATTAAATAGGATCTAAGGCAGTCTGCAATGAAGGAGTGAATGAAAGCCTTAGGATCCCCATTTGTATTGGTAGGTTTAAATTGTCATCCCTGCCGGCTGATGTTATGGTTCCCTGGGTAAAGCATTTGCTGGGTAAATGAGGTGAAGAACATACACCATTGCCTGTGGCCTCTCCACCTATACTGACTGCCTCAGCAAGGAGGCCGGTGATTAAAAGGATGTAGAAATTTGCTGCTTCCAACCCTGCGAAGGCCCTGTGCAATAATTTGCAGCACAATGGAATATGCTTTGCCTCCTTGTTAAACTGTTATATTGGGAAATAACACCTGGTCCAGGCTGGCTCTTTCAAATCTCTGAAATGCATTTTAAGTTAATAATTATAAAAGAGTAGTAGTCCATAAAGGAAATATTTAATTGTATTATTGAGATAGGAATACGTTTTTATCTGTGGGTTATTTTTAGTCATTCAAATAAAAGGTTTGCAACCAAGTAGAACATGGATGAGCTGTGCCCTCATGATGTTATATTCTTACTCAGGGCACAACTTAGTTTGTGATCATGCATTTAGTTAAAATGTAGAAATTAGCCTTGGCATTATCTTGTGTACAATCTGGTTAAACAATTTCTAAAAGCTTTATTGGAATTACAGAGTGACCTGTTTAAATGAATTAAATTCAGGACAGCACCATTCTATTACAATGAGGGATTATATACAACCAACTTCTAACTTCCCAATGTGTTAAATGCTTGCTTCATTTTAGAACATTGTACTGTATAAATATTACTGCTCCAGCTTTACCAGAAAGGTTAGTAGCAATGATATTTCAAGTACATTTATAAATATAGCCAAAATATCATGTGCAAAAGTATTCATTAAACAAAAAAGAACAGTGAAAACTCACTGATTATGGGGCTTCCGCATGAGATGTCTAGCTGTATCTTCAACTGGACTACAAAATTACTAAAAGGACTGCAAGTTTCATTTTCCCTCTCAATTTGAAAAAAAATGATTAAATATTTTAAATATTTGTTGCTGGTAAGCCACATTATTAGTTTTTACATGATTTTCATTTGATAAAAATATTTCTGGGATTTTACTTGTATTTATTTGAAGCATTTATTGTGATGTACTGTAATTCTCTAGTAAAATGTGATCAATATGACTGATCAGAATTAGTTGTTCATTAGGACTCTGAATTCTAAATGTTTTGGGCAGACATTTAAAATCAGCTATGTATGAAACTAAACAGGCAGCATTTCCTTATAAACGATTTGTACTTTGATAAAAAAAGTACTGCTCTTCTAGATTGTTTCCATCATCCATCCATTTATTCATTCATCCATGTGTTAATTTATTATTAACTTGTGTAACAAAATATTTATTAACCACTTAGTGTGACACATAATTTTATGAAGATGAAACAATAGCTAATAATTAGAAATGATACATTGAACACTAGTTTGTGTCAAGAACTTGTAAAAACTACCATGTAAAGCAGGCATTATTACTATCCCCATTTTTAGGTGAGGAACCAAGGAAAAGAGACATAAAATGACTTATTCAGATTTACCTTTTTGAAAAGTAAGGTTCAGATCACCTAGTTGAAAAGAGGTTAAGTTTCCGATCTAGCGGGTGTGGTGGTGCATGCCTGTAATCCCAGCTACTCAGGAGGCTAAGGCAGGAGAATCGCTTGAACCTGGGAGGCGGAGATTGCTATGAGCCAAGATCATGTCATTGTACTCCAGTAAGAGCATTCTTAATCTTTAGATTCTTCTTTCTCTATGGCAGACACATCTCAAATTTTACCTAAATTATATGACCTTTTAAATTAATCTAATGAGAAACACAAATATGTAAGCTGATAATTGGAGTTCATTGTAATTGCATATATCATTATCATAAGCAATTTCTAGAGGGATAGATAAGATACAAAAACCAAAGTCAGAAATTTCTTTCAGAAAGTCTGATCTCATATGGCAGGGATTCTCTTCTACCAAAAAATGACAGTCATTCAGTTAGCAACCAACTCTTACACATGGCATTAAAAATAAAGTAATAAAAGCCTAAATCACAATTTTCAGATCTTTCTTTTCTTCTTCTTTTTTTTTTTTTTTTTTTTTTTGAGATTGAGTTTCACTCTTGTTGGAATACAATGACACGATCTTGGCTCATAGCAATCTCCACCTCCCGGGTTCAAGCAATTCTACTGCCTTAGCCTCCTGAGTAGCTGGGCTTACAAGCATGCACCACCACACTCAGCTAATTTTTGTATTTTTAGCAGAGACACGGTTTCTCCATGTTGGTCAGGCTGGTCTGAAACTCCTGACCTCAGGTGATTTGCCTGCCTCAGCCTCCCAAAGTGTTGGTTTTACAGGCCTGAGCCACCATGCCCAGCTCTTTTTTTAAAGGGATACAAATATCTTAGTTTTAGATATTCTATCATGACTTTTTTCTTACTTTTTGATACTTACTCTATCTTGTAACTATATCCTGTCAAAAATAAGCATATATTAATATTCAAATGCAAATCATGATCGTACTTAGATTGGTTATTTTACAAACATATCTTTATTATTGTGGCTTTATACCTTAATACAATGTAGTTATTAGATGATGTAATATTTTTATCAGGTAACCATCTAGCTGCTATTATGAGGACATGTCAGTAACCCATATTGTCAAATTGTTACTTCTAGACATCACCTACTAGCTCAATTAATTTCGTAATCACTCACTAGTTTACAATGAAGCCTGAGTTTCAGTTGTTTATCTCCCTCTCATTTTGTGCCATGTAAAAATGTTCTTCAAACCTGCTTTCAAGCAAAAGATTACAAAGCAAACAGTATCTGGAAAGGCATTGGTAGCAATGAAGCTGAGATTACACACAGAAAATAAAAGACCAGGGAGGAGTATGGGAGGGAGGACATTTATTCATTCCAATAAACTCAGGCAACAAACTCTTCTAATATCTAAGCATTTTGAAGGAAAAATACGTTTTTTTTCCATTTTAACACTCAATTATACAAATATAGATGTATCTATTATGTAATGAACGAGAAGCTGGTGAGAGTTTAATTACTTATGTGTCATTTAGAAAGTTATGTTTTTTTAAAATAAGGCAGTCACTTTTTCTATATCCAACAATTAAATAAATTCATATTTTATTATGGAAATTATGTTAATTTACATATGCTCACAAGAGTAGTACTCAATAAGACCTCTCCGGTTTCAATTAAGGCATGCAATTACATCATTACTTATCTTTGATTCAAATAGAATTATTTTAAAGATTAAAAAAAATTTTAATAAAGAGCTAATTTTTAACAGACCTACATTAACCCAGATTCAACTGCTGAAAGACAACTAGGCTACTTTGTTGTAAAAACGTATTGATTCTTGAGGCCACCATATACCTCATAATTAGTAAAAATACTTTACTTGTGGTTGAAAAGCAAATTTATCTCTTAAAAAGAAAGTGCAACCACCTTTATTTCCTCTAGATGCATGGGATTAGCCTTTTCTTAAAAATCATGAATTGTAGGTACTTATGAAAGATAATTTTGTAAAGTAAGTTCATATGTGGATTGCAGTAGTGACTGGGTATAGCAATTTTTCTGAAACATTTCATTACCTCTACTGAGAGGTATATATGCATTAAATCACTGGCCATCTTTCATCCTGTATTTTATCTGGCAGTGCTAACTTGCCACCTTCTAACATATTATACAATTTACTTATGTTTATTTTGTATTTCTTTTAACCCATGAGACAAGGGATCTCTAGTTACAGCTTGTCAAGTGCCTAAAACAGTACTGGACTTGAAGGAGATGCTCCATAAGCACTCTAAGGATGAAATTTGTTCTAATAAGATGACCTAGAGTGTCTGTGGGTTTTCTTTTTCAAATATAACCTCAATTATAGAGATTTGTATCTAGTTATTTTAGTTTTGAAACCTAAATCTACCTTAATAACTCGTTCATTTTTCTACATGATTAATTTGTATGAAAAGCATTCACTCATTAAATAAAAATACTTGGCCAACTATACCTGAGATGACTAAAGGAAAAGATGGCACAGTATAACAATGAGAAGTTCTTGCTAGAGGGCATTAAAAACTCCTTCCAGGACTATTAATATATATATTTTTTTCTTTAACGAATGCTGGGAGACACTTGTTTGTGGATTATTGTAATACTAAATTATTAATGCCTTTCATTAAGATACATTTTATTAGCTGCGGATTGCAAGTAAACAATTGATCTGTGTGTTTTTTTTTTATTAGGGTAAATCTATTATGACTTCTCGTTCAGTAAATTAGGCTGTTTGCTGAGTAGGATGAAGCAGTGCAATTATTTTTCATTACTTAGTATCTATAGAGTCTTGTTCAGGTTCATTCCTCTTTCAGCAGAATCAGATAGATTTTCTTTACTTTCCTAGGTCTTGCTAAAGTTGAAATACAATCTTCGGCAGGTCAAGTGTCTAAATATAGTCAAGAAAAGGACTCACATCTTAAGCCTAAAGAGCCACTGTGATAGTCTGACAGAGGGCACAGATGTATGAGCCTTGTTTACGTATTTATAGTGACTAGCCGCAAGAGATGATTCCCATATGAATCTAAAGTTTTGTTTTGTTTTTACTTTTAAGCTAAATTTATTTAGAATGACATCTGATGGGAATCCTTCTTGTATCACTGTTTGGGTAGCATTTAAAATATGTAAGCATGCTCAATGGTAGATGTTTGTATATATACATATGAAAAGTAAGATGTATGTATTGGGAAATTTGTAATTCTGGCTGGATAAAAGCATTAGTTCTTTTTATTTGCTTGGCTAGTATTTCTATTATATAAGGTATACATATAGCAGTAATACCTCACCATTCAGTTCTCTATAGCCTCTTCTCCCATATAATCAGTTGGTTCAGGCATAGGAAACGCAATTTGGGACGACACTAACCCACCTTTTTCTGCGCGAACACCTTTTAAATCCAGTAAGAATAACATGAAGTACTCTTTGAGATTTAAGACATTTTTGTTAAAGTATATTATATGCTGTACCTATCAATGTAAGCATATAAATTAAAAACAAACAAATAAGAACAATCAATGTTCTCTCCTTGTCCAGATTCGGGAGTCACAGATCTAATTAATGGTTCAACAGCTCTCCTGAAGCACACTGCTGGCCGGGTTACTCAGCTTCTTACTTTTTTGAAGTTGCATCGTATTACTACTAATAGAGAAGGGAAAACGCCAATGGCAATCTGAATTCCAAACCTCGCAATCAATTTTCCTACTCACTCCAATTAAAAATTCTATTTTATATGCTTTAGAAGAGTTTTCAATCCAGCTCACATGTACATCATTTTATGTCCTAGAAATACACTTTCTGTACTGAGAACAAATAAGTGAAATTCATCCTGAAAGGTTACAATTTGTGTATCAATGCCTAATTATCAAGTCATTGAGGCATGCCCAAGCATTCAACCAAAATATAGAAAAATGTCCTACGTACAAGGATCATATGAGAAGTCATATGTCTAAATATGTTGACTATAAAATGGAGAGGTATTTAATAATGTGCTTATCACTTATTACCTAATTTTGTCCTCCTAAATGCCAAAAGAAATCCAAATTATCATAGTTGAGTTGAATGATGGGAGGGAGGACTCAAATAATCAATAAATAGCTGAGAAATGCAAAAGTTAGGACAGGGAGAGTTTGAGAAGGAAATCAATGACATTCATCATGACTTCTTTCGGTTCACCAGGTTAAACGCAGTGGATTGGCTGTATAAATAAGGAGTCAGTTGTGGTCATTTGGTGCTACTTTGTTCACACTGCACTTTGTTCAAACCTCCATTGTTAATTATTTTCTTTCTTAGTTGTCATGTCTATGTCTTCATGAGACTGAGATAGCTTAGGTAGCAAATTATTATAGCTTTGTATTTCTTCATCCCCAGCTTCTAGCTTAATATCTGTTTGGCAGATAGTAGGTGCTCAATAAATAGGTTTAGTGAATAAATATGAGATGAGAGATTGTGGATTAACAAGTTACTCTGTTTTTGCAAAACCCACGGGAACCCTAGCCTGGACAACATTTACTCCTATTCTCCTACTTTATACTCTCTGTCGTAGCTTTCCTTGACTCTGTTTGTAACTACGTGACATAAATTTTTCACCATATCAATTAAATAAACATTGTAGACATTTCTCTGGAAGTTTGATGGAAACTAATTTATTTCTTAGCTGCATTTTAAATGCATTTAGACCATTTAGGTTAATGTGTTGGTGAAGTTTAATAGTTTATTAAACACAAAAAATATCTGTTCATCTACCTAATCCTTGATTTCCCCTCATTTATTAATTCATTCATTGATTCAAGCAGCATTAAATCGATTTAATATGTACTACACATGGCATTAGAGGCTTGGGCAGATACTAAGATGAAGAAGGAAAATCCAGTTTCTCCAAAGGTCTTGTAGGCTTATTCAGTTTATGATGACAAAAGTCAAGTTATTATAGAATATATGAGTGAGATGTAAAGATAATCAATTACTGCTTTAAGGTCAAGACATAGGAAACACAGTTTGGGATGACAATAACCCACCGTGTTCTGCCAGAACATCTTAAGATTACAGTGAAAGCTAAAGATTTTTTCATCAGAATTGCTCATTGGGTAGACATAAAAATTTGCATCATGTTTCCCAGGACTTATAGAAAAATACACTGAGTTCAAAGTTAAGAAAAATCTTCTAATTTGGTCTAAACCCATATATGAATAAAGATTAAAGAAGTGACATTCAAAAAGAAAAAGCGTCTTTTTACAGTCCATCATTGTGAATTTTGTCTTACCCTTTGATGGCAACTTTTATAAACTCCCCCTTAATGACTCTCTCCTTACTATTTCTTAGTACTCATAGAACAGATAGAACATACTATCTTTCCCTGATAGTCTATATTCTTATGATGTTCCCCCAATGTTCTACTCATTCTAACCACAGTTGCCTTTCCTGGCCCTGTATAAATGCTGAGCTGAATAATATTAGATTCATTTAAAATTCCATTTCTCTGAATCCATCCTCTAACACCTCCACTCACCAAAATAAGTTGTTGTTGAAAACCCAAGCACCATATCTTGTCTTTTTTGTATTGACACATATAAACTTAATTGTTTTAAAGAAAATCGCAAAGTATAAATTATATTCTTAAGTGTTCAAATTAGGAAATAATTACTTATCATAGAACCTAAACATATGAAAAATCTGCCATGTTAATTCTGAATATTATCTTTAAGACTAAAAATTATCTACTGTTAGTCTTATAGGTTTTTAATACATTTCACCAAACAGCTTAGATATTTTTCTTAAAAGACATATTTTGATCTTGAGATATTCATGTTCAGCACAAATACACTGCAATTAAGATAGCAGCACAAAGAAACATTGTTAGCAGTTAGAGTGTGTGACAGTAATACAAAATTAATTGATATATGCTTTACAAAATTAAACTGCAGGTTATTGCTTGAAGGCCTAATGGTGATCCCCAACTTCCATCAAGAGACAGTTTTAATATTTGCAGGTGATGCTCTTTTTATCTGTAGCAGCTGCTTGATTCCGCTTAGAGGAAGGATTTAAAAAAATAAAACACTGGGAGATCTTAAGAATAAAAGACAAAAAAAAAAAAATAGAATATTCAGAGGAAATAAGTTTTGTAGAAACTTACTTATCATAGATGTTTCATATCCATTCATATTTTTATATGATGGAAAAGCTAAATACTTTTAATCATAAAAAATAACAATGAATCTATATAAGTATCTTCAAATAGCTTTACACTTGAATTTTTAATGCTACAGTCAATCATCCTAATAAATTATGAATTATATTACTGTGAGTTTGTACAATAGTGGCTGTAATATTTTGACTAGTCCTCAGAAATATTTGAATTGAAGTTGCCTTCAGTTTTAAGACATTCTAGTTTCCCAAACAGGTAAATTAAAATAGAGGTTCTTTTTTTACAAGACACATTTGTTAGGCACACATTTGTCAGCACATGCAGAGGATTTGTTCTATTTTGTTTATAGGTATCCTGAAGAATACCATATCAAGCAAACTATTCATCACTTCTATTTCAGCTACATAATC
Organism: Saimiri boliviensis; assembly: GCF_048565385.1. NCBI lineage: Eukaryota > Metazoa > Chordata > Mammalia > Primates > Cebidae > Saimiri > Saimiri boliviensis. The sequence continues at coordinate 97,001,720 of NC_133453.1, forward strand.
AATACATATCAGATATTAAAATGTTTATAATTTTTGCTTTAAATGTAATCATTTAGACAAGAATTTTTCAACTGAGGAATCATCATACATAGATATGTATGTACATGTAATACATATTATATATGTTATGACTAGATTTGTTTTTAAAAATGTGTGTGTGTATATATATGTATATACATATATACATATATATATGTATATACATATATACATATATATATGTATGTGTGTGTATATATATATATATATATATATATATATATATATATATCTCACTACTTCACTACTTACAAGTTTATGGCCAGGTAATACCTTTTGTTTTTAAATTAATAAATCTTAGCTTCCTTTCAATAATGTCCTAAATTTGTTTTAAAAAATAAGCGTCTGTAAAATATTACTGCAAAAGATGAGGTAAATAAAATGCTTAGCTACAAAACTGAAGTAACAGACTTTAATTCGTATACCATAAATTATGTTATACTGCTTCACTTTTCTAAGCTCTCTATTTGTGTCTTTTTTTCGCTTTCCAGGCAATTTTTTTTCAATTATATATTAAATGCTGCCCTCCTGTCCCCCCACCACCTCCTGACAGTCTTTACTATGATTGAGTGTCTTTCATTTGGGTGAAGAATTTCTGTGCAAATCCATGAGAATATTCAGAATATTTGATAAGGCCTTTGTCCACACTGAAGTTGACAGGGGGATAGTAGAACTGACTCTGGCTAAATGATATGATTTACCAATGAAAACACTGCTCTGTGTTTACTGCCTGGCTGACACCCACACAAGTATTTCCATCCTGGACCCATAAAAGATGATTGATTTAGATCAGTACAGGTCATCCAACCTTGGGAAATCAATAATTTTGTGTCCCACAAGTTCAGTTAATGTACAAATGTTGTTCCAAAGTTAATATATTTTGCTGACCCTATTTAATGTGTACATTGCTTTGACTTATGTGGATAATCAGATACTTTTTTATGAACTGATTAAAGCAGTAGTATGGTAACATTGTTTCTATTTATTAACTCCCTTATGAGATTCCTCTATACATTATCAATTGATCTTTACACATCCTTGGCTTTATGTCCAAAGCCCAAGGTCTCTTTTCTTGTGTATATTCTGCAAAAATCCACAAATATAACAATAAATACATCCCCTTCACCTCAATCTGTCTTATTCACTCTCTACTTTTTTCTTTGATTCTGGAAATACCATTCTACATTGCTTCTTGAGTTCACTTTCTTAGGGTACTGTAAATAGCGTTTTTCTTTTTTTCTTCATCATAGTCATTGAAAATTTTTCCAGTTACTTCCTTTCCAACTGTGAAACTTCCGATGCCAATCCTCCTTACCTTATCTGTGAAACTGGACACTATAAACCTCTATGTTGGCCCTGTTCACCTGCCTTTTTCCTGGAATCACATTTCTAACTGCTTTTGGACATCAATCTTAGAATCTCGTAACATTGCCTTCAATAACATATGCTCAAAACAGAACTCATTAGCTTTCCAATTGAAAATTTCTTTTCCTTTACTACCTTATTTATTGGTACATCCACTCAGAAAAACACCTGCACCAGAAACAATTTGATTTTCTGCAAAGTTTTTATACCGATCTGTGTGGTCTCATCAGTTTCACTTCTGAAAGAGTCACTTTGTTCCTCTCTCTCCTTTTCTTTCACAGTTTGAGTTTAGGCTCTCTTTACTATATGGGTGAGAAGGTAGTGTAATATCTTCTTAATTAGTCTATTTTCCTCAAAATCTTCTATTTCTTAATAATTCTCTGAAGTGTTCATTAAGTTCTTTTGTAGCATAGCCAGATGCTGCTGCTTTAAAATATTGTTTTAAACCAACTTTAAAATATTCAGTGTCTCCCTTCAACTGATGAAATAAAGTCCAAAACATGTGAGCACATCTAATGCAGCCCTTCAAAACATAACAGTACCATGAGTGCCCATCCAGAGTTTTGACCTTCCTACCAGACAGGCTTATAATCACATAGTTTTGTACTACTCACTGGAGAGATTGTTCAGTTTTTCCCTGTGTGCCTTTGTTTATACTGTTTCTTCTTTCTGAAATGCCCTTTACTTTTTCTAATCTTTAAGTGGTAAGTTTTACCTTTTCTATCATTCCCTTTTATCCCTAGAAAATCCATCTTCATCCTTCAAGCTGTGCTCAGAGATGTTTTTTCGTAGGTCTTTCCTTGTCTCATTTTGCCTTTTTCTACCCTCGAAAGGAAGAAACGGTACAGTCATCTCTATTCCCTTAGTTTTTTGTACATATTTCTCATAAAACAACAATCAGTTTATTTTCCATCAGCTACTTACTGAATGTTGTTTGAGTTAGAAGCTGGAGCTATGACAGCATCATTTCTAGGCGAATGACTCGCTCTTGGCAATATGTATTGTAATTTTTAATTTATGCTTCATCTCATTGCTAGATGGTTATTTTCTTGAGGTTATTCATGTTTGAGTGAACTTAGGGCAAGACTTGACTCCAAGAAGCTATACAATTGTTTATTAATTAATGAATATAATATTCCTGCCACTCTGTCACTGTTTTACTCAAATATTTTTGAAATTTTTTCCCTATAATATTCAAATTGCATTTGGAATTAATTCCTCAAGAGCCCCAAATACATTCACAGTCCTCATTTTGCTGTGTTATTGATGAGAATACAATGACAAAGAACAGATAAGAAATTAATGATATACTCTAAGTCAGACAAATCTTTTTTTCCTAGCAAGTTTAAGTGGTGGGATTAATGTCCAACCTGATTTCTTTTATAGTTTAATCAAAACATTTAATACTTTTAGAGAGGAAGAAATTATATACTTTGTGTTGTAGAGTCTACTAAGAAATTATTTATTAAATTATTTTTAATTCTAGTGAAATTACTTCATCTGATATAACTGCAATTACATGAAAATAATAATCAAGAAATCTCATTCTAAAAACTGATTCTAGGTATCTTAGTACAATATTCCTTGCTTTTAGTTTCAAACATCATATTTTCCTCTTAGGGAGAAAATTGCTCCTTATATGTAGAGACAGGCAATTGAAATGAAACATAGTAACAAAAAATATAGAGATAATTTATTGTAGAATTTTGAGATAATGAAAAAATAATACAGTCTTTTGTTCTGTGAGTAATTAAAGATATAACTTATAGACTATACCTGCTTCACTTTGTGAAATAGTTTTTATTTGAACAAATAATTGAGACTTCATTTCTACAATCTTTTTTTTTTTTTTTTAATTGTACTTTAAGCTCTGGAGTACATGTGCTCATTCTGCATGATTGTTGCATAGGTACACATATGCTGAGGTGGTTTGCTGTCTCTGTCCCCCCGTAGCCTACATAAGGCATTTTTCCCAGTGTTATCCCTCCCCAACTCCCCTGCCCCATGCTGTCCTTCCCCTCCCCTGGCCCCCCCAACCTCCTAATCTACCACAGTGTGAGATGTTCCCCTCCCTGTGTCCATGTGTTCTCATTGCTCATCACCTGCCTATGAGGAAAACATGCAGTGTTTGGTTTACTGTTCTTGTGTCAGTTTGCTGAGAATGATGATTTTCAGATTCATACGTGTCCTTACAAAGGACATGAACTCGTCATTTTTATGGCTGCATAGTATTCCACAGTGTATATGTGCCACATTTTCTTTGTTTACTCTATCATTGATGGGCATTTGGGTTGGCTCAAGGTCTTTACTATGGTAAACAGCACTGCAACAAACATATGTGTGCATGTGTCTTTACAGAAGAACAATTTATAATCCTTTGGGTATATACCCAGTAATGGGATTGCTGGGTCAAATGGAATTTCTATTTCTAGGTCCTTGAGGAATGGCCACACTGTCTTCCATAATGGTTGAACTAATTTAAACTCTCACCAACAGTGTAAAAGTGTTCCTTTTTCTCCATATCCTCTCCAGCACCTGTTGTCTCCAGGTTTTTTAATGATTGCCATTCTAACTGGCGTGAGATGGTATCTCAATGTGGTTTTGATTTGCATTTCTCTAATGACCAGTGATGATGAGCATTTTCTCATATATTTGTTGGCCTCATAGTTGTCTTCTTTCGTAAAGTATCTGTTCATATCCTTTGCCCACTTTTGAATGTTTTTTTTTTTTTTTTCTTGCAAATCTGTTTTAGTTCTTTGTAGATTCTGGATATTAGCCCTTTGTCAGATGGGTAGATTGCAAAAACTTTTTCCCATTCTGTTGGCTTCCATGCAAATGCTTGATTTGGTTTCACGGAGTTAGGACAAAAAATAATTCATGACAGCTGACGTATAACTTACATCTCTATTATTATTTACATTCAATACGTTTTTGAAAATTAAGCTGATGATTCTTTTTCACAGCATTAGAATGTCTCTGTGACTGTGATTCTGCTTAAGAGATTGGTGATAACAGGATGACTGAACTGTTTGAATGCATAGTCAAAATGTTCATCATAGTAATCTTAACTTTGTTAATAGTAAAAATGTTTCAAGCTCACCTAAAGACAATTTCAACCAGGAAAAATAGGTATTTTTGTGGAAGATAATATTGCAGTTTATTTATCTCAATTTATGTACTACTATTTCTGCCTACTTATGTTGATTTGTTCTGTTCACTTAACAAATTGTGTGTGTATGTTTGTGCAAGGGGGGGGGATAATTATTGCCCACCAAGTGGACCAATTTTCAAGGTAAATTTTAACATCTGAATTTAAGAAACCATAATTGTACAAAGGGATCAGTTCTTAAGAAAAATAAATAAATGAACCTGAGAAGAAAGATTTTTTAAAAATTGAGTAATAGTCCTTCCTACTATATTCTACAAAGGCTGTTATTTCTTGTATAAAGAATGTGAAAAAGAAAATCCTGGTCAAGAACAGAAGGATATGCGAGACTGAGAGAAGAACGTTCCAGTGTAAATGTAGAATAGGTCTTTACCACTGGTCAAGCTTCTAGTACTATCAGAATGACCATTGACCAGAATTTCCAATGCAGAAAGGTATTGAACTAGAGAAAAAAATGAGAAGAGTTGGGGTTTCTTAAACAGTGTGTCTTGAGCAGTGAGATCACTGCTGCTGTTTTTAGCTAATCCAAGTTAATATGCTTGAAAGAACTGAAGAGAAACCCCAATTTTTAATTCTATAACAGTAATAATTTTTGAGTGCCCCCACTGTGTATACCACAGACCATGATAATAATTTGTATATAATACCACATGATTTTCTCAACACAATGACAAGGCATACTATTCCTATTTTATGCATGACAAAACTGATTTATGGAAAATTTAAATAATTTACTGGAGCCGTAAAAATGCCCCAAATGTCTGATTCCATTTATTATTATTATTTCAGCTTCTTTATTGAAAAGCTTACTGAGTTTTATATATTCAGTATAGAATGATGAAAAAGACATAGCTTCTGCCTTCACTTAGGATTATGTTCCAGGAAGAAAGGTAGACAATTGAAAACTGAGTGAGAGTAAACCATGATTTGAATTGTGAGAAAAGAAATACAGAGAGCCATTGAAAAATACAGAAGTCAGATCTCCCAGAACTGACTTTTAAATAGAGACATAGCATAGATCTGGTAAAAGAAAAGAATGAGAAAGAAAAGAGAGAGAAAGAAGAGGGAAGGAAGGAAGAAATTATGAAAAAGAAAAAAAAAACACTCCTAATTTTGCCACCAAGATGTAGTAAAAATTATCACTTATATTTCAGTCTTTTTATGTATATGTTTATAAATCCATAAAATTGGGGTGATGAATAGTTTTATTTTCTGTTTTTATCATTAAATCTATTTTACGTTTTCCCATAAAAAATAAAATAAAAAATAATAAAAAAAGAGGTGAAAAGAGTCCTCTAAACAGAAGGTACAGAATCTATCAAGGCACTGAGGCAAACAAATTCATGATGTAGTAAAAAACCAAAAATAAGTCAATTTGGAGGCAATCCCTGAATTTGAAGGGAAGAATTGGGAATAGTGGATAAAGGATTAGTCAGAGGGCTTTTGCATCATTTACTGCAACTGAACATTTTATGGTATTTCTAAGTTTTTGAAGAATTTAAGAAGATATTCAAAATGTATACACTAAAACTGAATAAGACTCCAGAGAATGAATTGGAGAGACACAAGACTTATTGCAAAAGGAGGCTGCCATGGGGCTCCAGGCAGGCGATGCGTATGGCTAGACTGTGGAAGTGCCTGTTGGAATAAAAGAAGAGACAAGATTCTCGTGGTAGTTAGGAAATGGGAAATACAATAACCATAATTTAATGACTCATGGGATGTGTGAATTGATGGAGAAGAAGAGGTTAAAAAGAGTCTCAGGTCTCTAATTATATGGCAAATATCAATTACCAAAATTTATTTTCTTGTTTCTATCTCTGTGAAACTCAACCAAGTGGATATAGTTCAAATTGTGAAAACAGTTTGAGTAAAAGGGTGAACTGTGGTGCCTATTACTAAGAAAGGCTGAATAGAGATGAGAATTAGCCAGGTATTGGAAAGACTATGGGCACTTTTGGAGCCTGATTTGAGGAAAATAAATGCATAATATTTTCAATTAATGTTTAATCTGACAATTTATATGATTCATAGTTACTTCTATGTATAGTTAAGTTATTCGTAACCACTGTATCATACACTTATAGTATATTATTGGCTTCTACTCATTGAATTGGCATACCCAACACCAGAACACATAGGCACAAGACCAGAAGTCATGTCACAGTATGAATGTGCTGAATGACATTTGAAGTATGTGGACAGTAGAAAAAGTATTTGTAAAGCGAAGCTAGAAGTTAGTCTACAGAGAATTATTTCAATTATTGCAACTTATATATGAAACAAAACTATATAGAGCTTTCCCCCAAATATGACAACCATGTACTTTCCCTGTCACATTCAATGACAAGTCATGAAACTTAAAAACAGAAAAATAAAAAAAAAACTTTTCTAAGCTAATGGTGTTAATACAAATATTTTACCAAATATTTAAGAGAAAAGACTTGGTTAACTTTCTATTCTCTCTGTAGAAATCATAGTTAAAGCAATTTGTATCAAGTGTAGGTGCTCACCCCTGTAATCGCAGCATTTTGGGAGGCCAACGTGGAAGGATTACTTGAGGCCAGGAGTTTGAAACCTGCCTCAGAAATATAACAAGATCCTATTTCTACAAACAATAAAAAAAAATAATAGCCAGGTGTGGTGACATGCATCTGTAGTCCCAGCTACTCAGGAGGCTGATGTGGGAGGCTCACTTGAGCCCAAGTGTTTGAGGCTGCAGTGAGCTATACTTGCACCATTGCACTTCAGCCTGGCCTACAGAGCAAACTAATAATCAATGTATATGTAATATATATAAATCTATAAAAGATATATGTATATATAATTCAATTTTAGTATATAATATATAAATATAATAAAGTATATTTTATATACTATATATGAATTATATACATATATATCATATATAATTTTATATATAATTAAACTAGTTGTAGAAAAAAATGTTATAGAGGTATATAAGTTAATCAATAAAAACATTGGGTTAACTTTTTAATTGGCATTTTATGTAGTTGTCAACATTTAAAAAAAATTTGTGATATGTTGTAATTTCTTTCACATTTTAAATATCCAGTTGTTTAGTTAATTTTACATTTGTAATTTTCTATTATTTCCCTTAAAGAATGCCCAGAAAACATTACTAACCCAGATCCTCCAACACTGGGATGTGCCCTTGGTAGGAACTGATGACAGAATGCCATCTGTAAAGGAACATGTGGAAGAAAAGTCAATTATGAAAGGCTAGGCAGAACCCAATAACCCAGTTGGACATACAAGACCATTATTGGGATCTTACATTAACAAGAGATATAGATGTTTTAATTGAAGATATAGTGCTTGCTGTAAGGTATGTGTTAGATTACTTAAAATATGAAGAAGAGGGAACTTTTAATTTAAGGTCTAAATTACGTAAAAATATTTATATTAACAAAGAAGTGCACACACACTATGTTAGAGGTCCTCAAATTTCAGTGTGCCTGGAGATTACCTGAGGAGCTTTATAAAATCGTCATTTTATGACCCTACCCACCAGAGATTCTAATCAGGAACTGAGATTTGCTTTTGCTTAACCTCCATTCAAGGTGACTCTAATGCAGAGGATCCCAAAACCAACTTAGTTAACTATTGATTTTGAGGCAGCACAGATTTCCATGAGAAAACTTGTTTCGGATATCTCTCCTTAAAATTTTCCCCCTTTGGTTTTGAGGAGCTGAAGAAGAATGAAATAAGAATCTTCATTAGATTACTAATCAGGAAATGTTCTCTGAAAAGAAAAAGTCTCAATACTATAATATATTATAATACATAATGATACATAATTGTAGGGGTTTTCCATGTGTAAACCAGATTTGTTACATGCCAACACAAATGGTTTTTACTTAGAAACCTCAAAAATTAGTAATGGGTTTGAAAAAGGAAAAAAGATCAAATCACATGCAAATCATTGCCCAGTTTAAATGATCCAAATATATGCCAGATGTAGGTAGTATCCTTTGAAGAAATCACCTCAGGATTCATCTCACTATTCCAAAAATTAATTTTTCAAAATACTATGTCTACAACAAAGATCTGAAAATTGAGTTGAAAACTTTTGTCATATTATTTTAAAATTAGCTTTGCTGCGGTATAATTTATATTCATATTATTTTATATATAAAAAGTCGTGACTATTTTTTAGTCCTTGGATGTGCAAATTAATTGTTTTTAAGAAATTAACAAAAATAACTTGGAGAGAAAATTGGATAAATGAAGTAGGTAAAAGTAAGTTGCTCAAAGGCAAGTTAAGTCTATTAAGAAATGAAATTAATGTATTTAAATAACACTAATCTAGCAAATTTTCACTAAAGGGAATTTCAAAAGAAAAGTATCAAACCCTGAATATTTGTTCTGTGTATATATCTACATCAGTCAAACTACAGGAGCATTAGGAGAATTTTAAAGATGCACTTAGCTATGCTGAGCTTTCTAGATGACGTATATCAGGAGCAAATCCTCAGAGTCACTTGTGGAGGAGAAAACATCAGAAATCAGTTTGAGACCCAGCATCTTGTCCGTTAACTTACAGTTTTTCTTTCTGTTTTCAGTTACACCAAACTTTCAAGGAGTCAAATGTATTAAATTCTTGATTTTAAAATTTATTTAAATGTAAAAATCCACTGAGTTTACATTTTTATCCTTATTTAAACTAATGAATCACTAGTGAAGGTGTTATCTGCACTTAAATTATAGAATGTTCCACTGAAAGAGCTATTTCAGGTACCAGTAGGAATAAGGTAAGAGAAACACGTTTAGCTTTATTTGCCACTACAAGTTTCTGAAATAGTAAATATTTAAAAATAGATAATAAGAATACTTTGTATATATTTATAAGGAATTTTGGAACGTGTTCTGTGTTGGGTGATATTCTGAGAAAATGAATGATGATTCGTCTGTTCCATGGTTTAGATATTATTTCATAGATTCAATTTAATTTTGGGTTTCTCAAATGCTAAAAATTGTTTCATATGGTAAATAAGAAAGGTGAGAGTTGATGAGGTTAGAAATTGTAAAAATTAGGCAAGGCAAGTAATGCAGGCTACGAGAAATGTGGATTCCCAATGGGAGTGACTCCTGTTACCAAATGCTGTATTTCTATTCTGTTTTCTTCTATTCTAATTTCTTCTGTTAAGCGAATTTCTCAGCTTAAGGAAAAATTCCCAAGGTTACGGTTTTCCTTAGAGGAGGAACACTTACTATGGTATCAATTAAACATGTAACATGATTTTTAATGAATGACGTGTAAGTAAAATACAGATTTTGGTTAAAAATTTTTACTTATAATCTTCCCTGCACATAATTATCTAATATTTTGCTGCTTTTGTCAGCGGTATTATTTTCATTCTTTTGTGTTAGGAGCATTTACACACATTTCTCAACATTTGACACAACCCCTAAACCATCTAAGAGTATGCACTTTTCCTCATGCCCTTATTCTAAATCTTTGAGCTACAGAAAATGTCTACAATCAAATTGGGTGGAAATCTTGAATATTTAGTTTAGACATAATAAAGGATATTATTCATGCATTAAATATAATCTTACGAAAAGTTTTTAAGACTTTGTTGAAAATAGTTCAGGTAAGAAAAAAGATTCAAAAGTGAGTACGTACATGACCCAAATCTTATTGGGGGGACGTGGAGAACATACAATAGATAAAGCCACTGAAAAAAAATCATAGTGTTCAGACTTTTCCTCTGTCCCTCTTTGTTTTAGAGTCCAGAAATCTCAAACTTGCCATTTATCCATTACAAAAGTAAAACATTGAACACAATTATCCACCAGATTTTTCATCTTCAAATATCAGCATGCTAAGAAAAACTTTAAATATCTCTGAGTCAACTTCCATCTTCAAATCAGAAGCAAAGTAACAAAATATGCTGCTAGACACAAATTTGTCTCTTGTCAGAGAATCAGAATAGGAGCAGCAGAACTTTTTTTTTTTTTTGGAAAATCTCATCCTTAAATATTTTTTTCCTGTAATTCATATTTGCATTAGTTATATGCTCTTAGAACAAGAAAGAGTTTATTTATTTATTTATTTTTTTGGATCACTCAAGTTAGCTCAAGTTTATGTGGAAATGAGAGAAATAAGAATCTTATTTTGCAGCTAGGTCTTAAAAGTATCCAGAAACAATTATAAAATTACATTTGGTGGGAACACAGAAGTGTCCAGTCTGTCTTGTTAACTCCCAGAGTAGAAAGAAATTGAGGACAAAAAACTCATTAGGTGGCTAGTACTAATATAATGTTAGTAAAAACACAAATAGCTAACATATATTGATTGCTTACTCTTGCCTGATAGTAATGTTTGCTTTATCTATCTTATGCTACAGTTATTGCAAAAATTATATGTGATACTGTTACTTTCCCAGTCCTAGTTTGGGAACTGGAATGGGCAAAGTTCAATGGCTGGACCAAGGTGATACAATTAACAAACAACTGAATAAATGCTTTTACCATTTGATTCCAAATCTACCCTATGAATTAAAAAAAAAAAAATCTTATAGCTTTTGTTCCAGTTATAGACTTTCAAAGTCCCTTTTTATTATTCTGATTATCCATTTAATTTACCATAACAGGGAAGAGTGATCCTACTGATTACTTACTACTGATTAATCCTACTGGTTACCAGATCCAACTGATTACTTACAGTCATCCCTATGGGACAGAGTTTTTGTATTAGACCACATTATTGTCTCCCTTGGGTCATGTGCCTATCCCTGGTCCAATCAGCTTTGACTAGATTGAAGGCCCCTGTGAAACCAGCTCAACAATACCTTCTGAAAACCCCACTTAAAAGACAGAAAAGTTAGAAACTTCCCCAAAGAATATGATTTTGGGAGATATCCTGAGTCAATTCTCTTGACAATATTACTTATTCAATCTTTTCTCCATTCTTTATAGAAATATCTATTATCCTAACATCTATTCTGCATCTCTTTAATTTCTGTATTTTTTTATATATTGAGTAAAATTTTAGTTTGATTGTACTTCCTATTATTATATTCTACCCACCCATCAAAAATTTTAAATTTATTTACATTTTTGAATTCTTAAATTGAATTACCACACTGCTGTTATTTAAATAATGATGGAGAAATACGTTCCTTTGGTAGTTTTTCATAATTTTGTCATAATTAATGAAAATGTGTATTGTAAATGTTTAAGATACCGAATATTTAATGTAATTTTGTTTATCATTCTAGATCAAAGAAATACTAAATATCCTTGGGAAACAAAAACATAAATGCATATAATGAATAGTAATGTTAGATAAAGACATGATGAGATATTTTGTTAACATATGTTTTTTTAACTTGCAAAAATAAAAAAATTTATTCTTCTTGAATGTAGAACATAGTTTGGGGAGTTATGAGTTTAACAGAAATGTGATCAGGCACTTACAATCATCTTTATTATCTAAATGTTAACTTGTCCTGATCTCTTACTAGCTATTGTGTTTTTAATATAATATATTTTAGGTTAAAGCTCAGTGGCTCACACCTTCAATCCTGGCACTTTGGGAGGACAAAGCAGTGGGATCACTTGAACTCAGGAGGTCAAGACCAATTAGGGCAATATGACAAAACCCTGTCTCTACCAAAAAAGTGAAAAAATTAGGCAAGCATGGTGGCATGCACCCATCTTCCTAGCTACTTTGGGGAGTGAGGTGGGAAAATCACTAGACCCTGGGGGGTCGAAGCAACAGTGAGGTCTGTTGGAGCCACTGCACTCCTGCTTAGGTAACAAAGCAAGACCCTGTCTCTATTAAAATAAAACAAATAAATAAATACATTTTATGGCAACTTAAACATTGAAATTTCTTCCAAGAGTTTATTTAATTATTGTGCAAGATACTTCAATCATATGGAAGTCAGATTTTATTCATAAGTAATATTAAAGCAAGAATTGTTAAAATTGTTAAAAATTACCTTCCTAATCATCTGCTGATAGTCTCTCAAAATATATATTATAGGTATCATATACTCATATTTTGTCTTAGCACATTCATAGAGCTTACTATTCTATAGAATATAGATTTTATAATTCAACTAGATTGATCTTTGAGAATCAACCAGTGGATTTTTAAAATATATCTAACCACTTCTCAAAAGACAAGAGCATCCAATTTACAAGAAATCTTCAGATTTGGCTTATTTTATGAAAAATAAACTTTAATTCTTTATAATAATATAATTTTAGGAATAATTTTTATGGCTTACTAAGTTCTGAAGAGGAAGAACTTAGTAAGCCATAAACTTAGAACTTAGTATTTGAGTATATAAATAGTCAAATAAGAAGACTGAGGATCCAAATCTTACAAGTAAAAAGATAGAAACCAACTAGACTTTTGGCACATTTTGTTTTTAGATAACTGAGGAAAATAGAAAACATTCCACACTGATTCATAGGTGACAGACAGCTTTGATGTTACCTTTTCATGTATGTATATATGCAACTTTATGATACAACTTTAAGGGCATAACATATGGCTAAAGATTATACATAAATATATGAGTATATAGATAGATATGTAAATAAGGTACATAGATACATGTAGTTTTTAAGCAATGCTTACTCTTTATTTGTGTATGTGGATTTTTAAAGAAAGTATGGTGAATGCTAAAATGAATTCTATCTTCAGGATGTGCCAAAATTCGCTGTGCCTCCTGTGCCTAAGACTGCACTTAAATAGATTAATTTTGATGCAGTAGAAATTTCAAAGTGTCAAATAAAAAAAATATTCCTTTCATTTCCCATCAAAGTTGATGCTCAAACAATATCTAAATACTGGCTGTATAATGCTCCACCATCTGTTGAAGGGGTGGTCTTATGTTGTCAATTCTCCCGATTTCTCATGTACAGTTTCTTCTGTGTGGCATTAGTCACATCAGAAAGACCACACCTAGGGTCTTCTAAATGGCCTTATAATGGAGGCCAGGCAGGCAGAACTAGGGCTGAGCTTCCTCCAAACAGAGGAAGTATTTTGACTTCCCCTCCCATATAAAAAACATAAATGTTTACAGGGAAAGAGTATGTTACTCATAAAAAATTAATCAAACATTTTGGAAAACTCTATTAGAGATTTATTTCAGAAGTAAAAGGGCAAAGCTCTTTCTAAAAATTAGCCAGCCACACATATTAAAAGAGTATTTAGGAGGATAATTCAACAAAAGAACTTCTAATTATGAAATTGTATATGTAGCTGCCTCAGAGCAGCTCTGAAACTATCTTTCTGAGAAGGATACTGATTTTAAGAATGCACTTTAAGAATGAGGTTAACATCTTATTTAAAATCTAAATTTTCCCAAAAACAAAAGATTATGTGTATGGCAGGCAGAAGGACAGCTGGGACTCATAGAATTTTTCCAAGCATCTCTCATCAATTGGCTCTCTCAAAATTTGCTTGTCCTTAAAAATGATCAGAAAGCAGGTAGAAAATGTTTGAGGTTGACAGGAACACACATATTTAAATTGCAGAATCTCTTGGGCCAATAAAGATTAAAAAAATAAATGTAGGTTTGAGATAAAACTAATGCTGTCATGTGAATTTTAACTCTATCTTTGGATGGCAATTTGTCAAAGTGCATAAAAATTCTATAAATAAACGCTTTTGAAAACAAAATCACTTTTACTCAATTAGTAATTTATTTTTAAAGTGAGTCAACTGACTAAAGGTTACTTTCAGAGTTATTACAACTTTTAATTTTACCTATTAACTATTTTTTAAAACTTTCGAAAGGTATGGCAAAGTCATATAATATTCTTATTGAATGTATTATATAGAACTACATTGCCTATATGAAGGTAAATTTAAAATATTTTAAGTAAAATGGCAATATACGGAAAAATATATGTTGAGTATTTTTTAAATCCCTGACAATTTATATGTATTTTTCTATATAGAATAGTCTGCAAGAGCATATGAAAATGCAATAGCAGCTGTTATCTAGAAGTGGTCAACTTCAGAAGATTCAATTTTTTTCTTTTTGATTGCTTTGTATATCCTTATTTCAACTAAATACAACATATGTAATTAAAATATCCACAAAATTTTAACATAACACTCTAATTCATAGCCTGGTAATGTGACTTAATATGTGTGTTGTTGAATTACACTGTTTCTCAGTGTATTCAATTTATTATGAATAAATGAACAAGAATTGGCATAATGTGAGAAAATATGGGCATTTATGTCACTTCTGAAAACATGACATTTAATTTATATTCCTTTAGGCCCTCATGACTACCTTTTCTAATTTTATGCTAATATTAAAATGTTACATTTGGCCTCTTCTTTTAATAAAGTAATAATTACTTAGACAAGATTTCACTTTAATTCTCATGACATGTGTCTTCTGTAGAGAAGCACTTAATTATCTGTGTTTCTTGTGATTATGTTTGGGAAACCCATTGAACTTTTCTTGATATTTCATAACTACTAAAATAACGTAGGTACCCCTACCTAAGACCTCTGTCCTCCATCACCTTAATGAATAAAGATGCTATTCTCATTTGGTAATTTAGGATTTAGATAGATGTTTGCAAAAAAGTCATCAGTCTAGAAAAACCACTGTCTCACTATCATTTTATTTTCTAGAGGGCTTTCATACATTTAAAACATTTATTTGACAATACAGTTGAAATAAACGGGGATGAAGTTCATTTACTCCATGCCTTTGATTCGGGAGAATACTAGGGAGGGAGACTCCTGACAAAGTCATAAGGGTAGGCCTTCTAGTACTCCAAACTCCTTTGTTGTTACTGTTCAGTCTTTTTATCTGTGCTATATTGTCATGATAGCCCCATCTCCATAAATCCTTTGATCTATTATTCACTAAGTTGTAAATAAATGACAGTTTAAAAAGGCTTACTTTTTTCAGGCATCACTGTTACCTTTTGTATTAGGCTGTTTTCACACTGCTACAAGGAACTCCTTGAGACTGGGTAATTTATAAACAAAGAGGTTTAATTGACTCACAGTTCTGCATGCTTGGGGAGACTTCATGACACTTACAATCATAGCAAAAGGCAAAGGAGAAAAAAGCACCTTCTTCACAAGGCAGCAGGAGAGAAAGCTCACAGGGTAAATTACCACTTTAAAAACCATCAGATCCTGTGAGAACTCCCTCACTATCCAGAGAACAGCATCAGGGAAACCATCCCCATAATAAAGTCATCTCTCAGCAGGTCCCTCCCTAGAACAGGGGGATTACCATTTGAGATGAGATTAGGATGGGAACACAGAGCCAAACCATTTCACCTTGGTAGAGCTGAGACTCACATAAATGGAATTTTAAGTATCAGTGAGCAGGTGGGAAAGATTTAAAAAGTAGAAAGCACTGAGGCCTGTTTAGAAAATGTAAGGTTTGTGCCACATATCAATGGCTGTATGCAGGCTAAGTATTAATAATGTTTATATGGTTTCCAAGCAGGTGTCTTTAGTACAGCATTTGTAGTGCAGGCACATGTATGTGTGGAGATGTTAGGGGCTGTTACAATCACTGAAGGCATTGCTGCTGTGTAATACCTAGCAGTGAGTTGTACTAAATATATTCCCATTGCAAAAATTGTTGTACTCTAAATGCCAGTAGAACCCAGCTTGAGAAAGTTTTCATATAGGGTTATGAGAACAGGCTTTCTGTCAGATGTGTATTTATATACTGATCTTGCTTGTTGAGTAGCATTGAAAAAGTTATTTAACTCTCTGAACAGTTTCACTTGATTTGTTAGATGCAATTAATACATTTTTGTAAGCATGGAATAAAATATACAAATTGTTTAATTTAGCATGTGGCACATAATGAACATTCAATAACTATTACTACTACTTATGGTGTTAATAATTATATCTCCCACAAAAAGTTATTTTCAAAATCTACCAGTTTAAAATAGTGGAAAGTAAATAGCCTAACTGAATGGTTACAAAAAGGGCATTAAAATATTGTCTATATTCAAGCAAAACAAAGTAAGCATTCAACCTAATTTCTCAACTTATTTCTGCTTTAGTCCAGGCCAGGGTCAGTGGCTCCCACCTATAATCATGGCATTTTTGAAGGTCAAGGCAAGCAGATCATTTGAGCTCAAGAGTTCAAGACCAACCTGGGCAACATAGGGAGATCCCATCTCTACTAAAAAAAAAATAATAATAATATCCTGGCATAGTGGTTGGGCACCTGTAGTCCTAGCTGCTCCAGAGGCTGACACAGGATTGCTTGAGCCTAGGAGATGAAAGTTGTAGTGAGCTATGATCTTTCCACCACTCTCCAGCCTGGGCTAGAGTAAGACCCTGTTTCAAAACAACAACAGCAAAATCTTTGTTGAGACTAAGCTTAGTCTAAAATGAATTATTATTTAATATTCCTTTAACATGCCATGTTTCCCCTTTGTGACCTCCCTTTCGTTTGGTGTTCTGTCCTTTGCCTACTCAACTTGACAGTCTTGTATTCTTTTATTAAAATGCTGAAGAAACACCTTTTTGAGGATGCTTCTCTAATGACTGTGTCAGTTGCTTCTGATTGTTAGCATGATCACCCAACACACAACGACTAAGCAATAATGATATCATTAATATCACCCAACACCCAAGTGCTGAGCACTTTCCACCTCCTCATCCTCCCTGTGCTGGCCTTCATGTTCTGGCTTAGTCTCATGCTCCCAAGATGGCTATGGCTGCTCCATACCTGAAATGTTTATAATCTAGAGCAACGCAGGAGAGCTTCTCCTCACAGGCTTGGCTTGGCTTTTCTTTTTTCTTTTATTTTCTTTTTAGTAGAAAGGAAACCTTTTCTAGAGACAGTCCTAAATAACTCTTCATCTAAGTTGTCATTCATCAACACAGGCTGCATGTCCATGTACTAACTGTAAGAGATATGAGGAGAGTAAGCATGCAGCCTTCCCTATTTCCATAGTGGAAAGTGGTATTCAAAATGGCAAAGACTGCTGCTGTGTAGGCAATTAGCAATATATTCTGCACATCTTCTCCTTATCTGAATTCCCAACTCTAGCTCTGTCCACAGTATGAGTTGTTCTATTTTCATTGCTCTTCCAACGGCACTCCAGATGCACCTATATTAGCACCTACCTCAAGTGATTGTAAATATTTCTATTTTTGCCCACCCCTTTACTAAAACATCAGTAGTTTGTAGGATGAGACCCCAGTGTCTCCTCATTATATTCTTAATGCCTACTTTGGTGTACAGTAAATGACTACTAAATAAATGAATACATTTAGAACCTTTTAAATTAGGGAATAAGGAATTATCAATGAAAATATATTTTAAGATGAATATGATAACTTGAAATTAAAAAAAATATAGCATTTGAAGGGCTTTTTATGGTCAAAACATAGCATAATAGGATATTTCACATCCCTGAAAAAGCCAAAGTCAAACCATCTGCTTCATGTCTCACTAAATCTAGAGATGAGAAAAAAAGATGTGAATTTTGCTATCCCATGGGAGATTGGATGAGGATCATGCAGGATTTAGATAATAGAGCCTGCAAGGAAATGTCAATAATTTAGGCTTTTTTTCTACATTTATGAGGGAGATGTCAAAATTTTCTCCTTTCTTAACAGAGTAGTATAGAAAATAACCCTTGCTGATTCATTTGAATGGGCTTTTGAAAAGGAGCAGGTTAAAATGCAATAGAGCATTTCTACTGAAGTTTCAGAAAAGAACACACAACTGCAAAGCATTAGTCCAATGATAATAAAAACTCCAGTCAACCACGTTGAATGTGTCAGCTTTATTCCACTGAATATATATCCTTTGTCTCTTGCTAAGTAAAAGACAGGATTTTTGGATTTTTACTTGGTGTGTGTGTGTGTGTGTGTGTGTGTGTGTGTGTGTGTGTGTGTATTTCGTGATAAAGAAACAGTTCCAAATAGATCTATGTTGAATCCCTTGTAATTCTCTATATCACTGCCTAAAGAACCCAGGAAACTTACCAGTGTTCAAATTATTACAGAAAAAAAAAATCCGTACTTTCTCCCTGAAAATTAAATGTCAAATTGGATTTGAAATGTTTACAAAGGTACTTTTCATTTGTTCATTATGATAGAAATGATAAATGAGCAAAGCTTCTTCCTGGGGATAATGTACTTCTTCAAGTTTTCAATTTTGTCTCCGTTTTATATAAGATGTTTTGTGAGTACAAATTGCCATCTGCAGCTCCAAAAACACTTGGTGCTTAATAAGGCATGGAATGATTACACATTTGGTAGCATCCAATAGAAAGCATAAAAATATACTATTAATTATGTTTTTTTGGTGAAGGACATTATCATATTTTTGTATTTTTCCATCTCCCAAGAATAAAAACATGTATACACAATTGTACACAAAAATATATACTTCCCAATTTATATATTTCTCATTCAGAGATGCCAGCTATTTATGATTTATTAACCATGTATATGATTTTTCATAAAATTCTGTCATGTGCTTCTAGTCATTATTGCTGGCCTTCATCCTGTACCAGCATATTGGGACTGACATTTTACATTAAGGAGAAGAAAAGCCAATTTATGTAAAAGTAGACCATGTTGAAACTAAAAGAAATCAACTAAGGAGAAAAAGGCCTTTAATGGTACACTAGCTTGCAACTTGCTTGTTTCTTACTCATTAGATTAGCCTAACGCATGTGATGTCTTGTCTGTGACATGAGACTGAAAAATTGTTTGTCTCTTTTTTGCCATTGTAACAAATTACCACAAATGGAGGGACTCAAAGCAATACAAATTTCTGTCATAGCATAGGAGTCAGAAACATAAAGAGTGCTCACTGGGCTGAGTTCTTTTGGAGGCTCTAGGTGATGATCCATTTCCCTGCCTGCCAGAGTTAGCCCACATTCCTTGATGCTTGGCCCCTTTCTTAAATTACAGTTTCTTCTTTCATGGCACATCTACTTCTCTGCTCTCTGATCTCCCTCTAACAAGCACCCTTGTGATGATAATAGGCCCACTAGGATAATCTAGGATAATCCCCCACCTCAGGATCCTTTACTTAATCACATCTGCAAAGTCCCTTTTACTACGTAAGGTGACATATTCACAGGTTCTAGGAATTAGGATGTGATTTTTCTTTGGGGTGCCATTATTCAGCCTACCAAGGGGCTCTTATTCAATTTTAGTCAATTTCACATATTATCCTTATTTGGCTTGTCTCTCAATCTGTCTTAGTTTCAAGGATGAATGAGCTGAGGCTGGAATTGTGCACCAAACTTAAAACATGCAAACTTGTTTACATATTGTGTGAGTATACATGCATATATGTCTGTAGACTAAGTTTCTAATTATTAATAGCATTTTAACATGAAAATGGAAATTACTGATTAAGAATCATGTTATACTACTGAAATACAAATATTTCAATACTTTTTGTCACTCAATGTCCTTCGAGTTTAAGCCTCTGATGATTTTTCAGGAGGGGTTTACCATAGATTAGTGGTATTATGAATTGTGATATTATATTCACTATGTGTGAATTATAGTGTCCAATAGGGTTTATTTTTCAATAAGCCACCCATTTTGTGAAGAAAATCTATTCTCTTTGCAAAATGAAACTGTGCTAGTTGAAGCATTTTTGGTCTAACTTTCCCAACCCCAAGCCCCTAATATATACATAATCTAAGCATTTTTCTATTCCTATTATTTATAGACTGAAGACAGCGAGTTACATTTTATCTTGTGGTTACAGATGTGATATTCCTCAAGGAATTATCTTTTGCAAAAAACTATGACACATTTGGCTAAGTTACTATAACATATTTGGCTAAGTCTAATTTTCAGCAATCTTTAAGAGACTCTGGAGGGCGACACTGAGTCTCAAGTTTGCTTTTCAGTTTTCACGGATGTTTCAGTTTTATACAGTATAATCTTTACTGGTCAGGTATTTCATTTTAACCGTGGTAGAGCTTAATTTTATTTTAGTGATTAACTAAAAAAGCTATTTATCATCCTGAAAATAAAACACAGAATACTCGTATTGCTTTGGTTTTTCTTTCAGCCCCTCTTTTTTTGCAAAAATAATGTATAATTATCGTCAGAAAATTTGGTCCGTTTTTCATTGAAGTCTTCTTAATTATATTTTTAATTGACAATAATTGTACATATTTGTGGGATAGATAATGTTACGATACATATATTGTACAGTGATGAGATCAGGGTAGTTAGCATATCTATCATCTCAAAGATTTGTTATTTATTGGTGTTGGGAACGTCCAATATCCTCCTTCTATTTGAAACTATAATATATTATTGTTAATCATAGTAATTCTACAGTGATACAGAACACTAGAAATTATTTCTCCTATATGGATACAATTTTGTAACAAATTTCTTCCTATCCTTCCTGTCCCACTATCCTTCCCAGCTCCTAGTATCCTCTGTTCCACTTTGTACTTCTGTAAGATCAACTTTTTTAGCTTCCACATATGAATGAGAACATGTGATGTTTAACTTTTTCTGGCTTATCTCACATAACATAGTGTCCTGCAGCCCTGAAGTCTTTTGTTATTACAAACGTGAAGTCTTAGGACAGAAACCCTTGCCCCCTAGCAGCTCATCACACAGTAGGTACAATGCATGCAATGAAGTATCATAGAAGCTTTTTGGTGTTTTGAGTAGAGTGTTGTGGATCCAGTGACAGAGAAAGGAAAAGTTCACTGGGAAAAAGTCCACTGGAAAAGTTTTTATTAAAGAATCTAAAATGTCATTAGACTTTAGTGAATAATTACCAGTTTGTTAGATAGGAAAGGGCATTCCAAGCAAAGGAATATAACAGTAAAAGTATATGAATATTATATTTAGGCAAATTGAATAGAACAGTGAGGAGTTAAAAAGTATATGTTGAAGTGGCAAAATGACAGTAGAAGAAATTATGAAAAACAATTTAAATGGAATTCTGAGCAATTTATTCTTAATGTACATATGCACATTTTTCAGAGGCAGGTGAATATAAAGGAAAGGGATTAAGGTACTTCTTGATATTTGATAACTAGCATTGTTCTTGTAACATTACATGAGCTTTGTCAAAATTTAAAGTTGCATTTGTAATATTTTCTGTAGGCCTCTACAAAAATTCAGTTCTCTTGATAATAAATTCATTGTCTGCTATATGAGACAAAAGGAAGTATAACCATATTTCTCTTTTAGCAGTTATGACTGTTGTATGAATCACCCTATGTTTAAATTAGCAATGAGATACAGAGACAATAAATAAATATTTGATGTTAACTAAACTCTGAAAACATAAGTCATAGCATTTCCCTAATACTTAGCTGTTCAGAAGACTGTATGTATTCTTTAATTTGCCTATGCTTTAAAAGTATTTTGAAACCTGATTATGTGAATCTCTGGGGGTATTGCTGTTGAATAAATGCTATCCCTCCTTTATGTTTAATTTGCAATTAACTACCACAGTGAATCATTTGTTTCCTTAAAGTTTTTCCATAGTGCCCATTTATATATTCAATAGGCAACTTATTGAGATAACATTAGTATATATAGCATTAGTATAACAAGTGAACTTTTAGGAAAAATGGCATAAGATTTTTGTAAATTAATCATGGCAAAATATTCAAGGAGCTGGGGGCTATGTAGTTGTGAAGTAGACCCCTATTGATGAATGTTAGTTTTAGTATTTGACTTAGACAGTTATTGTTTTCTGAAAAGATCAAAATTAGCAGTTCATCTTGATTTTAAAATGAGAAAATATAAATTAGCTAGTATGTGACAACTCAGGTATATACATTGTTCCATCTATGACTGTATCAAACTTTCAAAAATATTTATTATAAACTTCTATTAAAATACATAATTAGATGTTTTCATATAAATGTAGAAGGATAATTATACTAAGCCTTTCTCATGCGAGGGTGAATCCAAAATGAGTAAACTGTATAGGCTATGCTTATCCTAATCTTTTCATGTGTTTTGATTGCAAGGATCTATTATTATAAAGAGATATACATGGTACTAGCTTTGATCTTCTTCCTTAGGGATGTAAGTGAAACCGCCTTCACATTTTCATAAGCTCCTTGTTTTAATTACAGTGTAAAACACTATGTTTCATATAATAGGAAGACATTTAAAATAAGATTAGTCTGCCTATCTCAGAAGTGTGGGATGAAGCATTAAATAGGCTAAATGAAACACACACACACACACACACACACACACATATATACACATACACACACACACACACACACACACACACACACACAACATATTTAGCTTCTGATTCAAAGAATTCAATCCAGTGGCTATATTTTTAAGTAATCACCTTGAAATACTGAAAATTCATTCACTTGATTCCTATAACTAATGTTTTTAAAAACTGACTTTGAAATGGAATATCTGGTTTAAAAATAGGTGCGTTATATAGCAGGTTGTTCTTATCTGCTATTTCCTAGAGGGATAATATAAAATATACCAAAACTGTAACAATATAAATTGTCTTTAAAGATTGAAATTTGCCTTAGCAAGCTGATAACATAGGCTCATTAGGCAAATCCCATTAGTTCTATCTTATTCTTGAAAAAAAAAAAAAGTCATTTTTGAAGCATGATGAATTTGTGTATATCTCTACATACATGTGAGTATTGAGGATGGGTGGTAGATTAGTCAAGGCTCTCTAAAGGGACAGAACTAATAGGATAGATGAATATATGAAGGGGGCTTTATTATGATAATTGACTCACACTATCACAAGGTGAAGTCCCACAATAGGCTTGTCTGCAAGCTGAGGAGCCAGGAAGCCAGTCTGAGTCCCCTGACCTCAAAAGTAGGGAAGCTGAGAGTATAGTCTTCGGTCTGTATCTGAAGTCCTGAGATCCCCTGGCAAATCACTGGTGTAAGTCCAAATTCAAAAGTTGGAGAACTTAGAGTCTGATATTTGAGGGCAGAAAGCACCTAACACAGGAGAAAGATGGATGCCACGAGACTCAGCCAGTCTAGTCCTTTCACCTTCTTCTGCCTGTTTTTATTCTAGCCACACTGGCAGCCGATTAGATTGTGCCCACCTAGATTGAGGGTGGGTCTGCCTCTGTCCGTCCAGTGACTCAAATGTTAATCTCCTTTGGCAGCACCCTCACAGACACACAGGGACAATACTTCCCATCCTTCAATCCAATCAAGTTGACAGTATTAACCATCACAGATGGTTTGCATATTTTCCCAAGGGATTTTCATCTGGGATTTTCCCAAAGAATTATTGTATCTCTATGGCTACATATAGGTGAACCTTTGGACATTAAAACAAAATAAAATGTACAAAACGTCCACTGTCAACTTTTAACCTTAGCTGGATACTCATTGTTATTACAAAGTTGTTCTTTCACCAATTCTTAGTTGATTCCTTTTCTGATTCTGACAGCAATTACTCTAAACCTTTACAACCCTTTCATGTTCCATTCTACAAATTTCTAAAACTAATCCTGCTTCTCAGTTTTTTGAGAAAACACAACTGAGGAAGACTATGTTAACTTTCCTCCATACCAGCTAAAAATTTATCTATTTCATTTTTCTATCTTTTTTCCTCAGGACAAGTGTTTCTACTATTGTTTCTGTTCTTATTCCACCTCTATATGATTTTCTTGGGCACATGGCTCTATTTTCACCTTTTTCTTGGGCCTTCAGTCTCTTTCTCTAGCCGTATCTTTCCTTCAGGCTATGAGTCTACTCCAGATTTTTAGAACTCACTGTATTTGAACTTTGTCATAAGTGATTCCTTTATTGCAATTTTACATAACTTTAGTAAATCTCCTTGTGCCCTGCATCCTCCTCCTGTATCTGTGGCTGAACTTTGTTTCCTCTGTCTCCCTGCCTGACCCGCTCTTACCTCTTTGCCTCTTTCTCTTGACCAGCTATTTATCCCCCACCCTCCTCTCACTTCAGTTTAATCTACCCCTATGTCTATTCCTCTAGTTTTTCACTAACCTCGTGTAGCCCCATTTCTCTTGTGTTGCCAGTTTTACCCACTCTGCTCAGTTATAGATGTAAATATTTCCCTGACTAGATATTTTTTTCTTGGATGTTTCCAAAACATCCCATACTCAGTATAATTTTTAAATGGTTAGAAAGTCATACGTTTGGGTTCAACTATCTGAATTTAAGATTCTGGCATTTACTAAATGGTGAGAATAATGTTTGAGTCTAGTTTCTGCTTTAAATACAGTCTTAAAATTCTATTCAACCAACTCATCTTTCCACAGTACTATCTCCTCTCACCTGGATGACTGCAATAACATTCCAGTTGATCTCCCTGCTTCTGCCTTCACTTCACTCTAGTATATATTCTCAGCACAGTAGCAAAGATGATTCTTTAAAAAAGTAAGCCAGATCCTGATGAGAGAGGAGAAAGGAAGAAAGTGGTCAGGCAAGCAGTTAGGGCAGGTCCCCCGTAGAACTTCTTTAAACTAGGAACAGCCTGAAAATCAAGCTGCATGCCCCGAATAAGCAAATGCCCACATCCCTAAACGGAAACACCCACTCTGTGAGCCCAGATGAACAAATGTCACTACGTTTTTGGATACATTTCTCTCCCCTTGGTGCCTTTGTTCCATTTTGTGCTCTTCCTCCCAATTGTCTCTTACTTTTCATTTGTTTTACATATACCTGTCTGTGACTGGCCACAGGTGAAGTCTTCATTTGTGTAAAGTGAAACATCACTCCAGCTCTGTGGGCCAAATGTTCACTCTGCCTCCTGTCGGTTCTTTACACTATCCTGTCTCCTTCCAAATGGTGCATTTTCAAAAACAGCTCACAGACCAGTCAACCCACTCCTCCTCATTCCCAGTCCATAAAAACCCCAAACTTAGCCTCACAGACAGCAACCGTCTTTTGGGGTCCCTCTGGCTGCTGAGATATTTTCTGTCACTTCATAAATCTCTGCCTTAACCCTCTCCAGTCTGTGTACCTTATTCTTGGTTGTGGGACAAGAATCCAGAAATCTAAATGACAAAAGCAAAGAGCTGTTTAACGCTCCCACCCACTGAGCTGCCTAGAATTCAGTGAGCTGTAACACTCCCTGTGCCTTGCAGAACTACCAGAGTGAAAAAGGTGCAACACTGTTACACTGCTCAGAATCTTTTAATGGTCTTCCATCCTGTTTGTTGTTTGTTTGTTTTTAATAAAACAAAACCTTTATCTGATCTCCTCAGATGTGGTACTCTCTGACCACATCTTTTCCTAATTCATCTTTTTCTGTAGTCACATTGACCTCCTTAGTGTTCTCCTGCCTCAAAGCCTTAGCCCTTGACCTTTTATTCAAATGGGTGTCACTCTCACCATACTTCAGTGTTTATTCAAATGTTATATTCTCTGTGACATATACTCTGACCACCTATTTAAAATTGTACCTGCCTCCAAACTCTAACCCTCAATCCCCATCTCTGTTTTATTTCTCTCAATAAGGTTTATCTTTTAATATGCTATACAATTAGCTCATTTGTTTTGTTTTTCTCTCCTCCCATTAAAATGTAAGATACATGATAGCAGGCATTCTGTCCTATTTTTATATATTTGTTTTCATTATTGTATCCCTCGTGCCTAGAACACAGTAGAAATTCAATAACATATTGCATAAATGAATGAATGAACAAATTAAGATGGAATGGTGGAAGTGCTTTTTGTGCTACATTAAATATTCATTATTTATTATTTCTAATATTATTCAGCTCCCCCCATGAGCGGGCTCACAGACATATGCACACATGCACTCAGTTTATTTTTCTACCTGTATGTCGTGTCTTGGTTTTATGACACCATCCATTGTTTAAGACTATATACATGAAGATACATTGGAGATTTTCAAATATTTAGTCACCAGTTCTTAACTCATACTTCACATCACTTGGATCAGACCCTTCATCTAATTCCCTAGTACCTTAGTCCAGTCATCTTGAACTCTTCTCTAGACAATTGTAAGAGTCTTTTAGGAGATGGCTTTGTAGCATGTTTTGTTATTAAATATCTTTTCTTAAGTATTTTCCGTGACTTCAAATTACAGACAAAATACTTCCAATGGCAATCAAGGTCCTTCATTACTGATCCTGACCTATGTTTTTCAGATGCTCAGTTCCAACAACATAAGTTATTTTTATGGCCTTCTTCTTTATATTTTCAGCAAGTACCTATCAATCATTCACTGAGTCACGCACTGTGCAATGACATTTCTCCCTCTCCACATAACCATTTGTCATGGTTTGAGAGGAATGGAGATAAAATCTAGTATTTCAAGATCACAGATTAAGCACAAAGTAGTTATAGATACAATGAACATCTGTTCTGACTTTTCTGGGATAAACTTGGTTTATACCTGTTGTCCCAGTGTAATTACTAATAAACCTACTTTCAGTCTGAGAACTCTCTCAGCCTGGAGATAAATTATATGGTTTCTTTATCTATAAGCAAAATAATTTGAATTTTATTCCATGCTCTTTTTCTATATTAACTTCAAAAGTTATGTGACAGCCTAAAGCAAAATGTAAGCCCTCCTCCTTCAGCATTCAAGCATACTTATAAATATCACACACCACTGTTTGGTGGAGAAAACCCAGGTCTTTCTACCTGAATGCCATTTCATTTTCAGCAGAAAATTGATTTTTTTCTCAAATGCACCACAATAATATTTTCTTATCCACTGTTTAAACTTTACCTGGAATGTTCTGTATTCCACTTATCCAAAACCTATCCATTTTTAGAGGAATGTAAACATCCCCAAACTATTTTTTTTTTTAAATTTGTCTCAATAACCATTTTTTGGGGGGCATGAGATCTGTAGGCGCAACTGTCTTTTGGGTCCTTTAAGACAAAGACTGGCTTCTAAATCTTTGATTCTACAACACCAAGTCTGCTCCAAATACAGAGTATGCTCAAGCAGCTTCATGTAAAAAACAACGATGACAGTGGTGTTGATGAGTGTGGTGTTGGTGGTGAACTTAATGAAAATATAAAATAGCTATAGTTTGAGAATGGAAAAGGCTATTCTTATACCCACATTTGTAGATTTTAGACGTGTGTGTTTGTAACGCATATTTTACTGAAATTTATGCTGCTAGTCTCAGGTGGAGGGAAGTTGAGGGAGAGAAAGAAAAGATGTACCATATTTTATCAAATCTAGGATACTATTGAGAGTATGATATAGTATTTTCTATATTGCTCAGGCAAAGTTGTCAATTAAGTTATGGCCTAATGCTTTCATATCACTTAGAATTTTTATATAATATTCACTGAAAGAGCTTACTGTGACCTATTTAATGATAGGGTTTTAAAAATCTTAAGTCGTTTTTACATGCAGATAAAAATAATACTGGTGAACATAACAGCTAAGGTGTTCCCAACACTACTTCACATTCAGAGGCCATGATTGTAAGAAACATTCCTATTTCAGACATATTAAGGTGTAAAAAATAATTATTTTTTAAAGGGATTCACAGGATATAAGTAAGCATATTGTGAAAAACATCTGATGAGTTTGTGAGAACTTGAGGAAGGGCTGCAGATTTCAAATATTCTGAAACAAAGGAAGGAAAATAGCAGACTTTTAGTCACAACCAACTGTAGAACGTCTGAAATAGGAAAAAAAAAAAAAAACCCTTATGGAAGTTTGCTATCACTTCTGCATTCTTGTAGCAGAAGTTGTCACCTTGGAAGTCATGGCAAGAAAAGGAAGAAAATGCTGTGATATTGGGGACCCAACTCATGTAGAGATATGAAGCCCCAGTATGGGGATGGATGGTTAAAAACTGAATACTCAGAAATGGATTTTAACTATAATATTAATATTTAACTCAACTGATTTTTTTCTTCCTCCCAAAGCTGAGAAAGAAGCTAAAATTTCTATTCTCAAGAGCTTCTGCTTTGATTCAACATCTTATATAAAACTTATTTGCTGGAATGTCTATATTCCATCTTTGATCTGATAAAGCCCCTAGTCATAAACACAAACAGAATTTTTAACTATTTCCAGAACAGATTGTGTGAACTTATAACAAAGTCAAGTGTATTAAAATTGTGTGTTTGAGCTGAGCAGTTAAAATTAGAAAAGTAATTGGTTTGTCTTTGCTGCTGAACAGAAAATGTGGATCATATTCATGTAACTTTTATGTATTGCTTTCTCATGTTTCACCTTTGTACTGCTCCTTCTGCTCATGTTCAGATCATTCATATTTTATTTTGAAACATTTTCATTTTCAGATCAGCAGTTGTGTGATCCTGGTGAATTTCTTTGCCACGATCACGTGACTTGTGTCTCCCAGAGCTGGCTGTGTGATGGGGACCCTGACTGCCCTGATGATTCAGACGAGTCTTTAGATACCTGTGAGTATAAAGGTTCTCATGCCATTCAGATTTACCTTACATGTGAAACTAAATGTCAGTTGTTTTCATGGATGACTGCTATTGTAGCTGATTCTTTTTTTTTTTTTTTTTTTTTTCCCAAATAGCCTAAGAAACTTGAAATGTTTTGTTTGTGTTTTTTTAAAAAATGAATATGTGAAGGAAGGCATGAAATGCAGTTTTGGAGTGTGAATTAACTTATGAAAGGAAAAAAAAATGTGAGGTTAATTAATTCAGTGTGATTGTGTTAACACTAGAAAAAAATGACATGAGAAAAAAATATTTAAAATGTAGCCTTAAAAGGGAAAGAGACCTTCTCCAATAAGTTATCTCACACATTTTGAGACAGAAGGAATATATTGGGGAAATGAAGCTTTAGTTCCTATGTTATTTATATTAATATCTTAGGGCATTATACAAATAATTGCACATATTTTCCTTTGAGCCTGAAAGATAGAAACTTTATTCATTCATAGAGTTAAGATCTTTGCCTTTATAGTATCAGATTAAGAAACCCTTAGTATACATGAGTCCTAATCACAGTTGCACTACTGTAACTTGGAATCCACTGAAGGTTTATTCTGTGTTATAAATACCACTGTAACAAAATTATAAATAATAATATGACCATAGGTAAATATGCCACACTTTTTAAAAAACTCACTTATAAAGGGTCTAAGCAGTTCCCTGAATATTGATAGTGACATTTCTAGAACTTCTCATAACAACCTGTGCTCCTCAGGCAACCAGGTATGCTGACATGTCAATGTCATCCTCAGAGTAACCACATGAAGTTAACCTTAAACCACAT
This sequence comes from Saimiri boliviensis, assembly GCF_048565385.1. Classification (NCBI taxonomy): domain Eukaryota; kingdom Metazoa; phylum Chordata; class Mammalia; order Primates; family Cebidae; genus Saimiri; species Saimiri boliviensis. Next base: position 97,031,489 of record NC_133453.1, read on the forward strand.
GTAGTTAACGTTAAACAATCCATTGTCTTCATTGCTTGATATTGTAGAAGTAACATTTATTGGTTCCATTTGCCATTTTCATCTATCTGTTTACAAGTCTTGCAGACAGTTCTGAAGAAAACCTTGCTGTTAGAGTCAAATGCTTATTAATTTCCTTTGTGTTTGACAGTTGTTTAAGGTTTCTCAAGAAGTGAAAACTTGAATATTTGCATGAATTGCTTCTCTTTATTTTGAGCCAATCACTTTTTCCACAGGAAGAGGTTATAGTCATTTATACTACATTTCTAATTTTCACTAGTTAACTCCCAAAAACCTTTAAAAGCCCTTTACTAGACTCCTTATAGCATAGACAAGGTTCTAGGAAGATAAGTTTTAAAATAAAAGATTAATTTAAAAAATTCTAATGAATAAATTGTGATAAACTCATATGGAGGAATATTACTTGGTAATGGCAAGGAATGAAGTACTCTCGTGCATACTACAACATGGATGAACCTGGAAATCATGCTAAAGGGAAGAAGCTCATTAAAAAAGATCTCATATTTTACAATTCCCTTCATATATAAGATAAAAATAGGCAAATCTATAGAGAAAGAAAGAAACTGGTTGCTAGCGGCTAGGTAAGGTGGGGTACAGAGGAGGGAATGAGGAATGACTGTCACTGAATATATGGTCTTTTGGGGGGATGATGAAAATGTTCTTAAATTAGATTGTGATGATTCTTGCACAACTCCGTTGATATATTTTAAAATGTGGAAACGTTTCAAGATGAAATTTGGGGGAAAAAACATGGGAACATACATTTTAAATGGGTGAATTATGTCATATGAATTATATCTTAAAGGTATTTGAAAAGGGAAGATAAATCTCAATATTGTGCATATGGATGAGGAGATATAGGAATGTAGAAAGACAACAATAATAAATACTTTGGCCCCACATCATACAAGTATTGAGACCATATTTCAGTATCCTAACTCTTTTTAAGCTTTAGCCCTCTCCTTTTCAAGTGCTATCTAGAAGTGAAATTCTCTTCTCTGTGGCTACAAGGAAAGACTGCCGTGGCATAATCAGAGTAAAAGTCGAGTTCTTTAATTTTGGTAATAGGGTCTTGCATTCTGCCCTGATCCGGCCATGAATTCTGAGATGGAGAAAATAAGAAGGACATGACATAGATTTGCAGAATTCATATGCAGGAAAGCCGGGGCGGGGGGTGGGGGGGGCGGGAAGGAGAAACCCCACAGAACTGTGTGACTGGCACAATGCAGGAGCAGTTGAGAAGAAATGGTGGCATAGCATATCTAAGCTGGAGTCTCCTTCATGCTGGTGAATAATGGTGAACAAGGATGTTCCCTTTGTGCTCAAGATGGAGCCTAGTGGGAAATCAGACAGGAGAAATTTTGTGTCTAAAGGAGCAATAGTGACCTGTGTAGTCATTAGGTAAAGTTCAGAGAGAAAAGAGACCTCTTGATGCATGTCAAAGTAGGTGATGATAAATATTAGGCCCAACTCCTATGCCCATTCCATGTCTCTGAAAACATGGCACATATCCAGCAAGCCCACACCAGTGAACCAGACTTGTATGCGCTGACCAGTATTCACCTTGAGTGGTAAGGCATCTACTCAAAATGGTCTAAGGTCACTGCAACGCTGTTAAATATTTGAATAACCACCCTGCCCATAAGGTACATACCACCTGGAATTTTTGTAAAAAGGGGGGTCCTTCTGTTCATAGAGATTCGGGCCTTTTAGCGGATGGAGGCCTCAAATTGGAAATTGCATGTCAGTTAATTAAAAAGAGAATGATGTTCTGCTTACTCAGTTTGTAAAATGAAATTCATACCTGCTCAAGATTATTTCTGGTAGTTGTTTAAGTACACAGTTCTTTCCTTTCCAATAACATTTTACGGATTCAAATTTAAAATGTTTCTTCACTTTAGCCATTCTGATTTTACCCTCTAACATTAAAATTGCTGAATATTCTTAAAGGCAACACTGAAACTGCTCTTTATTAATGTAGCCGAATGTCAACGAGAAATAACTGCTTTTCTACCTGTTGTATTCATTTAATCTGTTCAAGATATTTAGATTTAAGTTTAATTAGCCTGTTCCATATAAATGGTTTCAGTCAATACCAATTGAAATTCGAGTGCACTTTGAAAAAAAGCTTTATGGAAATATGAGTCTTTTGCAAATTTAAATTTCTCAATCCAGATGTTTGCCGTTACCATTTTCTATAATCACAGTGCTTTGTAATATGTTGTTTTATAATATTCATATGTAGTCATCACTTATCTACATAAAATAATTGCATACTTTTATAATTATATGAATTTATACATTTGATATGAAAGATAAATACTAACAAAACCTTGAAGACTGAGTCTTAGGAAGGATAATGTGCTCAGTATATGAACAAAAGGATGTTAAAATATTTGATTTGAAGACAAAGTATGTTGTATCTATAAAATATGAGATAAAAACAGCTGATACAATAGTTATTTTTTTTCTGAAATCCACTTAGCTTTAAAATGATAGACCACTCTAGCATGGAATTTATTGTTACATTGTGAAATCTCTGAAGTGACAAAATTCTAGCAGGAATTAAATGGATATTGTTTGGAAAGAAAAAAGCTTTACTTGTAAAATGCTGATGACCTAAATGCTTTAGAAAAAAAAAAAAAACATATGTATAGAAAAATAAGAAATCTTGAAAACTAAATGAAATTTAGATATTTACAGATCTGAAAGTTTATTGAGTCCATATTTTCCTTCTCTTCTGTGTTTGTTTGTGCTCAGGCTCTAGGAGTATTCTCTAGTATTCATGAAGCAGGAGTTAAAATTCACTAACAGCAATACACTTAGAAAACTGTTGTGTGAGGTTGGCTTACAACTAAGCTGATTTCATGTTGGGAAGAGTTGCCAAAATATGCTATTGCAAAATTTTAATTTATAATCTTACCCTTGGGTATGAGAAATGACTTTTAGTCATCAAAATGAAAGCCTTTATTTCTGCATATTACTTAAAATAATTTTTCAAGTATCTAAATAATGACTAATACCCGTGTTAGGTTCTATGAGGCCATCAGAATAGAAAATCAGGGAAATCACTATCTTTCTACTCATGTCTTTCAACCCAGTGCTGTTAGTATAGCATGTAATGAGAATGAAAATGAATAGTGGAAATGTTGAGAGAACGAGAGCTTGGTACCACCTGTAGTGGGGAAGTCTCCTTGAAAGGCACTTTTATTCTGAGGTATTGAAAATTTAATTCTTTCTAGAATTTTCTGTGGAATGCTTAATGATACTTCCTTTTCAACACTCGTCTCCAGCTGATGTATGATATTTTCCGGAAATCTGACATCATTATACTTAAAACTAGATTCTTTCTTTTTAAGAAAGGAAGGTATTAGCCATGCTATTCATCCTCTTCCTTATTGCCTGCCAGTTCCCTTTCACAGAATCATTGAGTGAGTTCTCCAGTCACAGATCATATTTTGGACATAATGACTCATTGACCAACAAAGGAGAATTAAAATAGCATCAGCAATATATGCAATGTGGACTCTTCTCTGTCCTGTCCTTTTGCAAGAGTCAGTATGCTTTTTTTTTTTTTTTTCTGTAAAGATCAGAAATCTTTGGGCTTTAAATAAATTTAAATAAATAAATATTTAAGTAAATATTTGGGCTTTAAAGGCCCATATAATATCAATCGCATATTCTTTGTCTCTATTTGTTTTTCAGTTTGTTTTGAAAACCTTTAAAGCTAGGAAGAAAACAAAATCTCTCAGTTTATAGTCTGTTCAGAAATAGGCCACAGGTCAAATTTGGCAAGCAAGCTATTTAATTTGGCAAATCTGTGTTGTAGTAGCATAGCTGAAATATATCTGCTATATAGGTGAGGCAGGTCTGGGCTCAGGCACTGCAGCTGCACGAAACAGCATAACCTCACACAATGAATGCATGAAGCTCTGAGTTGTGTTTGCATCCCCCAGTCATGGTGCCAGACTGAGGCAATATGGTATAGTCTACATATGCTGGGTTTTGTTTCCTTCTATTTTTGCATACTTCCTTATTGGTTAGTGTAACGTTTATTGCCGAGTTTAAAATGAGGAAACTGAGGCCAACATAAGAAAATGAAAATCCAATATATTCAGCTCCCGGGCAACGTTCCATGGTCCTGTGGAAAGGGGCCAGGGAAGTCGCTCCAACTTCCTGGGGCGTGGGGTTTTTATGGTTAGGAGGAACGAGCAACCGCTGGGTGGTCTGATTGACTCCAGGGGAGCAGGATTGAGATGGGGCAGGCTGCTACTGGTGGGTGGGTTGGTGGGTGAGTTTTCTGGTGGGAGAGCTGGCCCGGAGCCTTGCATCAGCTGAAGCCTTCCAGAGGAGCCATGCGGCAAAGCCAGGTGCCAGGTGCAGAGTTGGGTGTGTCCAACGTCCCCACGAGGCAACCAGCCTTACAGTTAGGATTGCATGTGACCACATGTTATAGAAACAGTGACTTAGCCAAATAGGCGTTTCCTTTTCTCATTAAAAATAAATAAATAAATAAATAAATAAAGTTGCAAAAGTAGATGATTCAGAACTGCTGTGGCAGATCCAGAATGACAACAGGCTTCTTCCATCTTTCCTACTCAGGGCCATATCCACAGAATGGTTGCTTCTCCCCTAGCAGATAATTTCATTTTGGACAGCCAGAAGGAAGGTAGAAAAGGGAGAGGCAAATTCCAGGTGAGCCTGTATGTCGGGAAAAGGATAAATTTCACAGGAAGCAAACGTAGTAGATCTCCTTCACCAGAATGGATTATATGGGGTATGGGGCCATGAGTATCCTCAACAAGCTCTGTTGCCTTCCAAAAAGATATTTGGGGTTCTTCTAGTAAAGAAAAGGGGAGAAGAGATATTGGGCAGGCAAAGGAACCTGATAGTATGTGCCACAGTGTCCCTTCACTCTCCTCCTTGGCATCTGCTGCACAGGAGATGATACGTACAGTGCGTGGTCACGTCAACGGCTTGGCTCCAAAGCTCAGTTTTTCCATGAACATCTTTCCTCTTGGACAACTAATCTAATCATACTGTGCCTCCATCACCCCGTCTGCGCCATGGAAATGATAGTACCTGCCTCACAGTAAAGTGCCCATAAGAAGTGCCTATTCCCCAGCAGCATTCTTTCTCCACTCCAGACCCCATCTGCCTTCCAGATGCCTAGAGCTCCAGTGAGGTATCTTACCTTGAGGTTCTTTTGATAGACTATCCAACTGCCTCTTCTTGGTAGATCCTCTCTTTCTTACTAGAAACCTAAGTGAAAATCAGTTCCCACCCCACAAAGGATATGGCTAGGAAGAGGTTTAATCTATATATGCTAATTCAAGTTGTTAAAATATTTTTTAATAATCAGGTATATTAAGTTCAAACATTGGGATAAATTTGGCATAGAAATAATGTGGGGGCAGATGACTTTTTCTAGAAACTCTTCCAAAAACATTAATGTTGAATAATTGACTAAAGTTGAAATGCATGTACTTAAAAAAATATAATAGTCAAAAATATTGACTCTGCAGTCCTGAAATGTAGATAATATCTCATTTTTTTAAATGAAGAAATTGAGTTTATAATTCTTCTCTTCCCTTCTAAGTTGGCTCTTATTAGTGAAAGCAGAGTTTACATTTCTTTGAACTAACCATCCTTTTTTGAAAACTGAGATAAAGCAGGATTCAATTCCTAAAAGAACCCTTCAGGCTTCCTAATTTAAAAATACCTTGTCATTTGAAAATCATGGAAGGCCATCCCAAAAGAATTGTTTCACACTGGCTGTGGGAGTGATCAGCTCTAATTGAACAATGCAGTAAAAAGAACAAGTCTCCTGGGTACTAGGAAGAGAAGCATTTATGGAGGAAGAGAAAAATGAAAATGACTGTAAGACATTAGGTGAGATGTGAATTTGCATGAATTGACCAGTGCTTCTATTATGTTTCCATTGTTGTGGGATTTTAAACTTTATTTAGAGAGTAGGATTTTAATGAACTTTATATTCATACACTGACCTTTCCCCTTGGATATAAGATAGAAATCCTTTCATAATTTCCTTCTAAGCTTTCTATCTTTGACATAGATCAGAGAAATAAAATAGAATTCAGGTGGGAGGTTATTAGCAAACAGATCCTGCCCTTTAAAATTATGTAGTAGAATAAGGCACTGAAAGTAGACTATAGGAACTATAAAATAGAAGTATGGAGTATGGCCCGTGTTTCTAAGTAATAGTGATTTAGAGGTCACTTTGCAATGAGCTAATATATGAGAGTCACAAAGCTAAGCTTTTTGTTAGGTAGAAAAGCTCAAATGATCTTACAGATTAAAGGGAAAGCATATGAGACCCATGAGGACAGTTTATGTCTCTTTCAATTCTTTTTGTTTTGTTCTTCATTTTATTCTGAGACTCCTCTCTTCAGCAGTAGAGAGGCCAAAAAGCATTGACCCTTCTTTAATAATGAAAAGATTCCCACTTAACAGTTGATATGCAGGGGGGATAGGAAGGTGGGGATAAGTATAATTGTGAAGTGAAAGGGCCTGTCTAACACTGGTACGTTTCCCCAGTGCAGTGGGGTAGGAGTAGGGGGTGACATTTCTCCTCATTCTGCCCTCACAATGCACTAATGGGTCTCTAAGAGTCTGCCTCTGCAATTTTTTTTTTTTTTTTTAAGGTTGATTGCAGGCATAGGTGAAAGAACTGCAATTCACACAGGCATAGGGAGCTCAGCAGTGACAAAACCTCACCTTTTCACCTTGCTTTTCGGTCTTCTGATCCAAGATGACAGGTCACAGAATAAAAGGGGACACATGTCCCTCAGGCAGGACTATAAACTATGGGGAACGAAAACTTTAAAACGATGCAAAATAAAAGGGGTGAAATGAAATACGGGAATTCTAGAAACAACTGGTGACATCTCCTTGACTTAAACGGTGATGTACTGTAAACAAACACTCTTGCAGGACTCTACAGGGACAAAGCTGAACACTGAGCAAGGAGTCTTCCCAGAAAGTATTCAATCCATCTTTTATCTACAACTAATCTAGCATTTGGGGTTGGGGATGAAATCTTACCTTTCATGGGTGAGCACATTTCTTCCCGAAGGATGTTTTATTCTTTATAGTCAGTGTATAAAATTTACATTTGACTTTCACTCAGAAGTCCTTCTAAAATGACATGTTTTGCCAAATGAAGCACTAAAGGATATTGTGTTCTAGGAACTTATTTTTAATGGCGATGCCTTTCTTTTTCTCTCCCTCTCCCTATGTCTTCCATTATTCTACCCCGAAATACCTCTACTCTATGCCTATGCAATTTTCAGTAGGACAGAGTCTCGTCAGATTATTAACTGCTATATTGGCCCTGCTCAGGTTCAGGCAACATAACTGACTTTGGGTTTTTGATTTATTTTTGTTTTGTTTTGTTTTAATAAAAACTTCATCACAGTAGCTTTTCTGATTTTCAGGATGGCAAACATTTCTCTCAAAGGAGGAAAGTTAGGAAAAGATACGTGAAAACAGGCCTTGGGTAGGAGGGATCCGATTCTGTGAATGTGGTTTATAGCAATCCATTCACCTCATAGTTTCGATTTTTGTACTAAAGAAAGATACCTTGGGAGGCAAGGATCTGCCCAAATTATTCACTGGCCAACCTTGAGAAGTCAGACACAAGAGAGGAGAATCTCTCAACTGAGACACACTTTCCTCAGTATCCAGCAGAAAAGAAGAAAACTAAAACACTTCCCAACATCTCTGACTGAGTTGGCAACAGAAAAGGAATTGTTAATATTAAATGCTCATCTTAGAAATCAGCATCAATTAGCAAGCAGGAAGCCATCTGCAAGCAAACAAAAGAGGCCCCAGAGGAAACAGACCTTGCTGACTTCTTGATCTTGGACTTATGGCCCCCAAAACTATAAGAAGGTAAATTTCTGTTGTTTAAGTGACCCAGACTATGGTATTTTGATATGGCAGCTGTAGCAGATAAATTTCACATCCTTCTATATATCTATTAAAATTTTATTTATTTTAATACCAGTGTAAGAAAAATCCAGCAATAAAAAATTTCTTATATTTTTCTTTATGATATATGCTAAATATTACTAAATTCTAGAGTACTACTCTTACAGACATGACAAGCCTGTTAAAGAAATGTGAAATGAAATCTCCAGCTTCTGGTGGGGTAAAGGTAGTTAGTTACAAACTCTTCAGAACACCTAATGTAATTATGCAATGTTATTATTCAGAAGAAAAAGCACTCCTCATTGAAAATCCACTGAAAAAATATACTGCAAATTTATGTTTTTTCCATGTATTGATAGATGGTGGGTTGTTCCAAACTTTTCAGAAATAGACTTGCCTGAGACCTGTTCTTCTGGTGATCTGGGATATGCAGTGGAAGTTCAGTTAATGGCTGTCTTTGCAAAGCTATCTCGTTACAACACACAAAAAACAGGCCAGGTACAGTGGTTCAATCCCAGTGCCTCAGGAGGCCAAGGCAAAAGGATCACTTGAGCCCAAGAACTTGAGGTTGCAGTGAGCTATGATTGTGCCACTGTCCTCCAGCCTGGGTGATATATCGAGTGAGATCTTGTCTCTTAAAATATATAGAAACACACACACACACACATGGATACATACATAAACAAATAAGCTTGTATATTTGACTTAAGTTCCATTATTTTCTGAGGAAAACAGTAGAAATGCTTAATAGTCATATACATCAAAGCATGCATATTATGAATAATCTATATTAGGTTGTTATAATCTATATTAGATTATTATAATTTTCAATTCTGAATCAATTATTGGGTTAGGCAGTAAAGTCTATGTAAAATGTTTCTTTCTTCACATGGGCTTTTGGGGAATTTTGTTTCATTTCACTTTGAAATGTGTACATGTTAGGCAATTCAGTTTCAAAATAAATGACACATTATTCATTTTCACTTAAATAGTGAAGAATATTTTGTCATTGAACTACATTTCTCATAATACATAGGTGCTTTTTATTTTTAAAAACTAGAAACCATTCAATCAATCAGCAGCTATTTATTGGGGAACTACTGAATTAAGGTGCTTCTGAGCACAAAAAAGCAACAACCCCTTATCCCATGCCTTTTCATGTGCCATGGCTTTAAGCTATACTAGTTCTTTTTTTCTCATTTTATCTATCCTGGTTAAATGCTATTCTTTCCATGTTAAAGAAGGTGATGTTTCTGATAAAGATTAATGATGATTACTGACACAGATGAATGATTCATATGAGCCAGACGCTGTGCTGTGAAGGTTACATGGATTTTCCACTTCGATGTTCACAGAAACCCTGAGAAGAGTGTCAGGTACACTTGCTCAGGTTGTACAAGGCGGTGGAGTGACATAAACATTGCAGACAGCATGGGTATATATTATTTTCTCCCAAAGGGAAATAAATTAGCTTTAAAAGGGGGCATATTTTCTAATTTGCATGAAGACTCCATAGGAGATTGGTGGCCCTGCTTATGATAGTATTCATGGTCCCCTTTTATAGGTGATAAAAATAAAGCACAAGGAGATTTACTTAAAGCAATTAAGTGACAGAGCTACAAGTGAACACTGCAGCATGCTATGCAGCCTGGAGTTCAAGGGATTCCCAGGGTCAACATCATGATGCTTAGAGGAGGCAAGATTGTCATGCATGCCTGTGTCACATTGCACTCAAGTCATAATGCTTTCCATTATGCCATGCAACCTAATGCACATATGCTATCCAGATGTATGTATGTTCAGCCATTCAGTTTAGACACAACAGATTTTAATTGAGTGACTACTATCCAACAGGGTCTGTGGTTGATACTACAAATAATAAGAAAACTATGCCAAACATGAAAGAGAGATATAGTAATAACTGGAGAGAGGATTTAAATTAAATTATTAATTTTTCCGATTAGAAAGGATATTATAAGTGTGTATATATATATATTATTGTGTTAATAACTGTATAATTTATATAGGTTAATATTTGTTTATGCATATGAAGTTTATATGTGTGTATATGAACAAATTAATCTGGAAAAAGTAAGTATATTAGCCTCTGTGTAACACACACACACACACACACACACACACACTTTAAAGACAGATTGTTGAACATATCAGTGAAGATTATGAAGGGATTTTTAAATCAGTTTTTAAAAACTTATTGTATAACAAATTACCACAAATGTAACCTGTTGAAACACACATTTATTATCTCTGTTTTGTGATTCAGAAGTGCAGGCAGGATCAAGTGGCTTTTCTCCATAGGCCTCACAAGGCTCAGAACAAGGGGTCCCTCAGGCTGGGATCTTACCTAGAGGGTGTGAGGAAGAATTGGCTTCCAAGCTCATTTAGGGTCTTGGCTGAATTGTTTCTTGTGGTTTTAGGACCAAGGTCACATTTTCTTTCTGGTTGTCAACTGCAGCCACTCTCGATAATTAAAAGCAATCTACATGTCTTGGCATGGGACCCCTCCACTTTCAAACCAAGCAGTGGTGTGTCAAAACCCCCTCACGATCCATGCTTCAAATCCCTGGCTTCCTCTTCTGTGGCCAGATGGGGAAAAGAACGTCTTTGAAGACAGCGCACGACTAGAACACTTAGCTTTTGTCACGAAATGCGATATCATCCTAAGAATGATATCTCATTATACACACAGGTTCTACCCACATTCAAAAGAGAGGGGGTTAGACCAGGGTGAGGGTCACTGGGAGTCATTAGAATTCTGACCAACATACAGTATTCACCTGCTTGGGATGCTTTAAAAAAAAAAAAAAAAAAACCACAGACTGGGTGGCTTAAACAAAAATCGTTTATATTCTCCTAGTCCCGGAGGCTGGAATTCTGAAGTCAATGTCTTTCATTCTTAAGGCCTCTCCTCGGTTTGCAGGTGGCCATCTAGTATTTTGTTTTGTTTTGTTTTGTTTTGTTTGTTTTGTTTTTGAGATGGAGTTTCCCTCTTGTTGCCCAGGCTTGAGTGCAATGGCACCATCTCGGCTCACTGCAACCTCTGCCTCCTCCCTCAACAGGTTCAAGTGATTCTTCTGCCTCAGCCTCCTGAGTAGTTGGGATTACAGGCATGCACCAACACTCCCAATTGAGTTTTATTATAATTATAATTATTATTTTTTTTAGTGGAGATGGAGTTTCTCCATGTTGGTCAGGCTGCTCTCAAACTCCCGACCTCATGCGATCTTCCCACCTCGGCCTCCCAAAGCTGGGATTACAGGCGTGAGCCATCGTGCCCAGCACATCTAATGTCCTCACAGTTTCATCCCTTTCAGTGTATCTGTGCCCTAATCTCGTCTTCTCATAAGGACAAGTCATATTGGATTAGGGCTTACCCATACAACCCCATTTTGCCTTAATTACCTCCTTAAAACTCTACCTCAAAATACAGTCACATTCTGAGGCACTGGGGTTTAGGACTTCAACATACGAATTTTGGGAAAACCAATTCAGTCCACAACACACAAGATAATTTTGCTTTTTAAAACATATTCTAAGACATCTTTACTCACTAGCTTATCTCATAAAGTGAATTTCCTCCCTCTGCTTTTTTTTGTGTAGAACTTTCAGCTGATGAAAGATTAGAAGAATGTTATGATAAACACCTGTATACACTGGATTTATCAACCATTATATTTTGTTGCATTTGTTTATCTCTAAGACATATTTGTCATGTTCACAAACATATATATATATATATATATATATATATATATATATATATATATATGTATACATGGTTTTTTGCCAAACTGTTTCAATACATGGACATGTTTTTGCACCTACATTTTTCTAAGAACAACGCATGTTCTTATATAACCCTTACTTAGGTATAATATTATATATCGAATTGACATTTGTATTTCTCCAATTGTCCCCAAAATATTATTTGTAATTATTTTACTGAATCCATGATCCAACCAAGGATAATACATTGCCTATAACTGTGATAGGTTTTTAGTCGTCTTTAATCTAGAATATTTTCCAGCTTTTTTTTAAAAATATGCTATTGATAGTTACCTAAAGAATATCACACAATTAAGATTTTTTTTGGCTCTTCTCTGACAAGGTAAATATTTTGCCAAGAATACTCTATAAGTTATGACAAACTTTCCTCATTGTGTTTAATCAAGAGATAGGTCAGTCTGATGCTGCTTGATCACTTGGTTACCAAAATTAAATTATGACAAAATGTTTTTCAGAGCATAAGGCATAGCTCTAAACTTTATAGCTAAGTAGTTCAAGACAGAATGGTCTGTTATGGTTCTAACTATTCCATTAGGAAAAAGACTTAGAAAAAAACATAAGACCTTAAAATTGAGCATATCCATATGTTATCTGAAATTGAAAATATGTACCAAAAGAAGAAGGGGGCTAATAAATTTGAACTTTGCATTTTTTGATTTGTGCCATTCAGTCTCCCTTTCCTCTGCCCAAAACTCGTTTATTGTATTTTCCTAGGCTAGCTAAGTATGACACACAGAATAACTATTACTTCTGTTTCAAGGAATAAATACTCTGTGTCCCTAATGACAATGTTAGAATGCTTAAGGACAGCAATCTTCTCCACTCTTTGTGTCTGCATCCATTGTTCTGCATACAGTGAGCAGCCTATACATTTTTTACCTGAGATTTTAAAAATAAATCCATAGGCAGTTTCAGATATGAAGCAGAGTGTTTGAAAATAGTTTCATCCATTTCTAAGAACTCTCTGAAGATACATAGAATTATATATATGATTATTTTCACAGATAAACTTTAATTGGAAGTTTATTTGACTAGGTACCTTCTTTATAGAATTCATGAATCACAGAATTATATCCAATATACCTGAAGAAATTTACACAATTGCTTTGTGAACTGCTTTCTTCAAATAAGGAAAAAATTCCTTGAGACGGGGACAGTCTACCTTTTAGAGTTTTTCATCCAGTCTTTTACTACTGTCAACAAGTTTTTGTATATATATTTAATTGGTTCAGCAATGCAGCAATTGAATGTAGCATTTCAAATAGAAAGTAGATCCTGAAGAACGTATCACTTAACACATACAAAAAAAAAAAAAAAAAAAATTCCTCCCAAAGATGGTTATTATGTAAGGCACTACTCTTTGATGATAGTCAAAGAAAATATTTGAATCTGCTTTACAACTGCAAATGCAAGAGAAAATGTTTCAAGTGGAGGACCCTATAATATAGCCATCTCTGTTGTGTTGACAACTGTTAGGATTTCAGCTAAATTGAGTATTGATGACTCTGCCTTCCTCCTGGAACCTTTCCACATGTCATACAAAGCCAACAACAACAACAAAAAGAATAAACTTGTATCTCTATGTTCAGATTGAAATTGAAGGTAAAGAATAAAAGAAAAAAAAAATATCCACACTATTCCTAGCTTTTTCAAAAAAGAGCCTGCCTATAATACAATCAAAATTAAGGCAAGGCAGATTAGGTACATTCTTACAATTCTAAACCAGAAGGCAGTTGATAAGTTTAAAAATATATTTATGATATCTTCATTACTATAGTGATGGATGTGTGTGTGTGTGGAAATAGTTTACTTTCGAGGTAAGTATATTCTTGAAGGTATGAATGTTGGATTTCTGCCCTTTGATTGGAACTACATAATTGGGTTAGCATTACCACAACTATTTTTCTAGTAATCTTTAAGTATTTCTTTCATTTATAAATAGAAATAGAGGTATATTAAGTTTGGCATTTGTTTTAAGCTTTTGGGGATTGACTGATATTTGACAGAGTGATTGGATTTGTTATTCCTCAAAAACAAAACTGGTTTAACAAATTAGATAACGAGTTCTAGGCTCAAGGAATCACAGTAATTGGATTGGTTATCAATAATATGCTATTAAGTAGCTGAGATTGGCTTCTATTTAATATTTAAACCGTAGATAAACTGAACCTGTGCAACCCATTGTGAGTAACATTCTTTGTGTTGAAGATTCAGGTGGCCAAGTTCATGTTAAATATTGCTTAAGTGTGTGTGTGTGTGTGTGTGTGTGTGTGTGTGTGTGTGTGTGTATCCTACTTTTCATTCTTTATTTCTTGATAGTAAAAATTTTATTTACTGGGCACTTGTAGATACAGTAAATGGAAACAAGTTCAGCCTGTATACATGCCAGATGAAAAAATAAAATACTAGTTCAGTGAAGTAAAGCAACAGGCCTAAGGACACATAATTAATAAACATCAGAACTGTGACTGGAATTGACATCCCCTTGACATACACCTTTTCTGTTCTTTCCAATTTGTACATGTGCCACTCAGTAATATGGCTCTAAATGTTCTTTGTACTGATTGCCCATCAGTATTTATCAAAATAATAACGATGGAACATTCACAAAAAAGTGGACTCTGAAATAATAATTTGTAACTAAATTGCTGAACTTAAAATTAATGTAGATGTGCATTTCTAAACTCACTTTGGCTTTTGCTTCCATCTTCCCTCAAGGGCTGCTGTGAATGTTCAAGCATGTAGAAATGTACACATGCACATACACACAATGTAATAATTTTCTATAAAAGGAAAATTACTAGTTACATGATATAAGTGTGTCTTTTTTATGTTATAACATGGGGATTAGAAGATTATGATCAGCATAAAAAATGTATAAATGGTGCTCACCTTGCTTGACTTACGGAAAGATATCCTAATGTAAGGGATGAGTAACTAGACGGAAAACAATTAGATAATACGATGCTTACCAAATAGTCTTTCAGACTGTTTTAAACTTACAACACCCAAGAAAACACTGTAGATCAATTAGCTTTTCCTTTACTTTCTCACAAGCTAAAAAATAATCTCTTGAAAATCAATAAATATGAATTTACATTTAACCCAAGATCTCATTTTCAATACTTTTACAACTCCATTGTTTTCACCAAGAGGCAAATCCGTGATAGCAATACTGATGGACCTTGAAGAGAATGTTTCCAAGCTGTGATAAAAATAATACTACCCCAATAAAGTTGTGTGGTACCTGTCCCAAAATGCAATATTCCTTATACTTTATAAACAATCAGGTGACATTTTTGATGTATAATGTCCTGAGGACAGTTTTAAGAACTATTCTTTCGACTTTGGTCAAAGGATTTCATTTTGTTGGTACTGTGGAACTGGAAGACATGAATTATATAATTTATTAAAATATTTTTGAAGTTATAGGAAAGATGTAAAAAGTCTGTTATACATGCAGAACGTCTCTTATTAGCCCTGTACCTTAAATACCTTATATGTCATAAAGTATACACATTTTTTATATTCCATATGGTGATCAAAGTACTATCTGTAATTATGTATACTTTATATATCATATGTGATCAAAGTACTTATTCATCATTTTTAAGAAATAGTATATCAGTTATTTTTATTTTATTGTTTATACTCATTTGGAGAAATTCATACCCGGAAAGTTGCTTCAGGTAGATTTTGGCAGGGACTAGAGCCTTTCAATCTGAATAGATTTTAATCAGGTCTGACAGTAAAAGAGCTTCACCTGATATTTTATTTAGCTTGAGATTTGTAATCAGGTGATTTATAAGAGGGGGTTAGGTTTTACAAAATGTGAAGCATTTGTATTGATGTAATAATAAGCCTCTTCTGGTGTCAAAAAGAATCAATATTTTCCTCTTTTCCTTACTGCAAAAATGTGAAGCTGCAAAGGGAAAAAGTTTTTATTAGCCATGGCCGCTCAGGGAGACTTTTATCAAAGTTAAAACCCATTCATGAGTGCCATGCCCACATTCAAGATGTGGGGGCAAAAGTTACTTTATTTACAGACTAAAATATCCATTTGAAAGATGGGAATAAAAAAAGACTGATTATTAGATGATCTAATTCCAATAGTATTAATCACATGCTTGCTTTCAATGCATTTTACTTTGCTGTTTTTAAATTTATTGTGTTATATTGTCTTAACTTTTAGCTCTAACAATTAGATTCATTTCTTATAGCAAGAAACCAAAGCTACTTAGTTAACAAGTTCACTTTTGATAATATTCCAACTTAATTGGAATTAGGATAAAAATCCTTTCTATGTAGAGATTAAAAAGAAAAGGAAGAGAAAAAAGAAGGGAAATGCATTTAGATTCCAAAGAGGTGCCTCAGATTCTAATTTAATTGTAACTGACAAATATTAAAACAAATATAAAGTGAATAATTTAAAGTTTCATAAAATAAATGATATTCCTAATATCAATAGCAAAATAGATTAAATATATATTTTAATAAGTTATTTGCAAAAAAGTAATTGCCTATTAAAATTGAAGAATTTTATATGCTGTTCTCTATAATGAAAAAGCAAACAATATAATTTAGAAATTTGGCAGCATTAATTTTTGTATAAAAATATTTCTGAAAACTATGAGTGATTTTTAAATCATAATCCATTACTATTCTTTCCTAAAGTGTTCTGCTATGCCACTTAACCTTGGAACCTGGGACTAGATAAATCTGTTATAAAAACTCTTATTACAATAATGACATGTATGGCCTTTAGGTACTATACAAAAATTGTTCAGTGTGTTTAAATAGTAGTGGAGTGTTACCCTTTATTCCAGCAAAAATGTGTTAAAGTGTAATAACTATTTCTCCTTAGCATTACTCATGAAACTCATTGTCATTTGAAAGCAGATGGTCTTTTAGAAAGAAGAACATAACACTATTTTTAAAAAAAGCAAAGTTGTGATTTAAAACAAGTATTTAGAGATTTCATTAAGCATGCAATATGAAGCTATTTTAATCAGCAAAAAGATACTTGACTATGAATGGAGAAGAAAAGAATGCTTTTTCACAACGTGTAATGTACAACCACGAAAGTAAAGAATAACTTGCTGTAACAAGCAGTGTAGTCAACCAAAATGTAATTTATCCTTTCAAACAAGGCAGTTGATATGTATCTAAAATGGCAGGCAAGTAAATTATCTCCTAAAAGCATTATTTGAAAATTTTTATTATTAATGGATTGCCTATGACAGATACATATTATCATAAGAATATTTTCTTTTTCAAGGTATTTTTCTTAATCTTTGCAATAATTAATGATCTACTTGTCTTGTACTATTTATTTTCCCTTTTCACTGACATAATAACATAACCAGATCTAAATTTAGCTAAGCGAAATGTCATTACACTATTTGTTACCTGTGGTCTGAGACCACATTGATTCCTTGTGGTCTGGACTTGTGTGTCGTAGGATGGGCCTCATAGAAATAGAAATGAGGTGCTCCGTTTTATAATAACTAGGAATAAGTGCTATTCATTTTATTTTATCTTTTAGGGCATAGTCTTTACAAAGCATTAGGAAACTTTTTAGTGATTAGGAAAGGTAGTTAACTCAGTCTGCTAATGTCACAGCACAGCGTGTATGTCTGCAGTCACATTCAAACTATACAACACATGGTCCCTTTTAATTACATAACTGACTCTCTAATGGAGTCTTTCACTGGTAACTTTTCATGATAAAACGTATATTAAGATAAATGCAGGGTCTACAAGAGGTTCATTTCTGTCACTGAACATCTGCACTTTCTTTTTAAGGGAATGGAAATATAAATTCATAAATTATTATTTCAATAATGACAAAGAAGATTCTGAGCTTTAAATGTCAAAAGTATGGATCTGAGATCAATGGCTCTATGCTCATGTTTACTTTTTTTATTGTTTTTAGTTTATTCGTTCTTATTCTGTATTCTTATTGCCTTGCTTAGTTATTACCAGAAGCATTCCCTATGTTGCATGATAATTTCTAAGACTTTTTACAATATAAATGAAGTGAATACTAGTGATAGAAATGGCATTTATGAGGAGGTGGAATTTTTTAAGTCTTGAGATTTGGCACTGATACCAGGAAAAAAAAAAAAACCTTGCAAAATGAGTGGAATATTAATTATTGTGAGAAACTCCTTCAACAAAATGCAACTGCCAAACATGTGCACTTACTGAAATAATAGCATTTTGATTCTTCGGAATCTATTTACTCTCTATGAAAGTACCGGAAATCAGGAATGCGCTACCTTAGCCATGATTGACTGACTAGCTGGATGATCTTTTGCAAGTGGGCATGACCAGCATGGGACATAATTAATTAGTTAACCGTTACAATTTGAAAACTCAAGAGGGCAGGACTGCTTACTGGCTAGCACGCTGTGGATGTTGCAATTGTTGAGTGTACATCTGCTCTGTGTGTCCTGTCTCATTGGTTCTCATTCCACACTGGTTGTTAATCATTTTGAAAATCACCCACAGAGTGAGGAAAGAAGTGTTGCAACCTCAATGTCAGTTTGGAATTTTCCTAAATGTGCAAAATGAAAATAAAGATAAAGGAACAATTGCAAATAATAGACACTACTCAAGCCTGGTCTATAATTGTTTGGTTAACAAGTTAACAATTCAGCAAAAGTGTTAAAAGATATATTTAATTGGAAATTTACATCATGTTTATCATGAACAAAATATCAAGAAAAAGTTTTTAAATACTTATCTACTCTTTTGAAATGCATTCTCAGGCTTTGTGTGTGTATGTAGAATCAATATAAATAGAGAACTGAAAAAATTGGGAAAAAGTAGTTTTTAGGTTTTTGTCTTTGGCACTTATAAAGGTGAACAAATACTGTAATCATCTACATATGGATATGTTTTTGTACATTTTTATAATTTTCTAAATTTCTTTGTGAATGCAGTTCTCTCACTTTGCTATTTTTCTTTGAAGTTTTTAAAGATATTTTATTACTTATGGTGTTAGAAATATTTTAGCCAAAATACTTCAGAATTACTTTAGTAAAAATTATACTCTTGATAGAGATAAAAATATCAAAAATGAAAAAAATTACTTTTTAAAAAACAGAACGTCACTTACTAACAATTTTATACCATTTAACAATGACAAGGTTGAGAAAATTTACTGACATGTTTCAAGTCTACTTTAGCACCAATTTCTGTATTCTTTTTAACTTTAACATCTATTTATAATTCATGTAACATTAGTAGCCTTAAATTTTCCAGAATCATTTTTTCTATATAACAACAACAACAAAATATGGAATGCTTTATTGCCAAGGAATTCATTACCATGGTTTGTAAGATAGATTTTTTTTTTTTATTATGAAAGGCAGTTAATGAGGGAGAATATAGGATGGTGCTGCTGGAAAATTCAACTTCCAAAATATTATCATTTAGGTCAGGAAACATTTTTCACTTTTTAATGGTGATTTGCACTACATAAATTAAATATAATCCTACCACTGTTGTTCAAGCTGACTGGAAATGAAGATACCTGATCGGTTGCCACCTAGCTACCCTCCACCCCACAGCAGCCCCTGTAGAGCATTTTCAGAGTTCCCAGGGCATAATATGCAGTAGAATACAGCTTGAAACACCTGTTTTAAAGTGTATCTGATATCAGAGAAATTATACATAATATAATTAATTCTTTGGGGAAGTTTCTTTTTTCTTTCTCTTTATGAAACCCTTCAATACAAATGAAACCTAAGAATGTATATTGTAGGGTTATTTCTATTCATTAAAAGAATACATTTATTTTAATTAAGTAACTGAACCTCTACTGGAGTCTTTCACTAGTAATTTTTCATGATAAAGCATACTTGAAGATAAATGCAAGGTTTATCTCCAGAGACAAACTATGCATCAATAACAATGAGGTAATGATTCAAACAGTGTGTGTCCAAGCTATTAACACCTGAAAAATGAATTTGAACAAGCAGTAGGAGGACATTGTTAATGTGGAAAACTACTAGGCTTAAACTCTTTCTTTATTCCTAACTTGAATCTTTTAATGGATCTTAGCCTTTCAACTTCAAGGACTATACAGTACTTGAAGCTATAATGTAGCCTGTCGATGCTGGTTAATTCATCAATAAAAGGGGAAAATGAAGGACATTTGGAGTCCTTTTAGTCTCCTCAAAGTAGAAGATATTTATTTGAGGAAGATCAGAGGGAAGCCGCATAACTTTGAAAATATTTAGAAAATTATTAGATCACCTAATTGCAAAATTGATACAAGTTTCCTTGACCCTACTCACCTTTCCAATACTACCCAATGAGCTATTCTTACATTCTTTCTTCTTCCCACTAAATGAAACTGGAAAGTATAAGCAGCTCTTTAGTAGCCAAAACATTGACATCCATATAAAAACTTTCCGTTCCATAGGAATTTTTTTAATGAAAAGAAAAACATAAAGGGAAGCTGATGTGTTTCTTACTAATCCAAGGCATGATTATATCAGATCATCCTGGCAGTTTCTTTGGAACCTGAAACCTAAACTTAAGGCTTGAAATCACTAACAAGCTCAGATTTTGTTAATGATCGATGAAACAACAGCACAGCTACTGCTCTCTTTTTTGTTGGTGAGTGGTATGTAGGCTGATTTTGCTATTGGCGTTGTGGTTGATACTGTTATTTTTAGTTAATAGCTAAAATTTCTTGAGTTCTCATCATGTGAAGATACTGCACTAAGAGTGATACTAAATTGTTTTATCACTTTATAACAATGCTGTATTAGGAGAGTTTTAATTAGAGAACTAGACACCCTTCTCCTATTAAAACATTTTCCTCATCAATCCTTAACCAGAAACTGTATATTAAATTTTTCTAAAGAATAATAGTACAGGCTGGGCACAGTGACTCACGCTTGTAATTGCAGAACTTTGGGAGGCTGAGGTGGGCAGATCATGAGGTCAGGAGTTCGAGACCAGCCTGGGCAACATGGTAAAACCCTGTCTCTACAAAAATACAAAAAAAATTGGCTGGGTTGGTAGCAGACATCTGTAATCCTAGCTACTCGAGAGGCTGAGGTAGGAGAATCACTT
Organism: Saimiri boliviensis; assembly: GCF_048565385.1. Classification (NCBI taxonomy): domain Eukaryota; kingdom Metazoa; phylum Chordata; class Mammalia; order Primates; family Cebidae; genus Saimiri; species Saimiri boliviensis. The sequence goes on from NC_133453.1 coordinate 97,052,381, forward strand.
GAACACAGAAGGAAGAGGTTGCAGTGAGCCGAGATTGTGCCACTGCACTTCAGCTTGGGTGACAGAGCAAGACTCTGTCTCAAAAAAGAAAAAAAAGAATAGTAGTACAATTAGGAACAACCATTCAGTGAGTGCTTCATTCCAGATGATATTGTAATATTTTACATAGTTTCTAATTATCTCATAATTTTTCATATATGGTAAGTAAATATAAGACATCAGCAGTGTTACTGTAATTCCTGCTTTTACACAATCCAGTTTGTGAGACTCTAGCAGAAACATGTAATATAATAGCTCACAAAATCTTCCCACGTTAGGAATCATCACTTCAGTCTTAGGTAGCTCAACAATTCCAAGAAGGTTTATAAAATGATTTAAGACGGTGTATAGCTCAAATCCTAGGTTTGTTGCAAACAACAAAAGATACTAGTTTTATCTTTCTTTCGATATTTATAAATATGAGCCTGTCACATAAATCTTGTAGAGGCAGGTGTGTTATATTGAAAAGTATTTGTCAAAGGAAAGCTTATTTCTATTATGGAGATCAGGTACTTCCTACCAGTTATGAAAAACTAACCAAAGAATGAGTCTTCAATATCACAGAGTTAGGACGTAATTTTATTTCTTTATACATATTTAAGAGTGTTCCATCACCATATGATGATAAAATTCATTAGAATATTAGCCTTAAATAAACTTACAGAAAAGCAGAAAGAGACATATGGAGAAAAAGATTTTAATAAGGAAGGATACTACATTTTTATTAGAAATAGGTAGTTTAATGATGAGCAACATTTTAAGTATAAGTAGCCAAGTATAGAACCCATATCATTTGGAAAACCAGTGGTTTTTTTCTAAAAAGTCAATTTTATGGAGGTATAATTAATTGTACAGTAAAAACAATTTTAGTGTAAAGTTTTGTCAAATGCACACTGTTGTGGAGCATCAACTAAATCAAGATTTAGAAAATTCTCATTGTCCAAAGAAGTTGTGTTTTTTCTTTTGGTAGTCAACCCCTGTCTCCCATCTTTGGTCCCTGACACTTATCTGTATTTTGTCCTTATTGTTTTACTTTTCCTGCTATTGACACTAAGTGGATTCATACAATGGGTAGCCTTGGTGTCTGACTTCTTTCACACAGCATAATGCATCTGAGATTGATCTATGTTACTGTGTATAATTTTTTGTATTGATGAATAGTATTCTACTGTATAGATGTATCACAGTTTTCTGATACATTCACTGGTTGAAAAACACTTGGGTGTTTCCAGTTTGGTGCAACTATGAATACAGCTGCTGTATACTTTGATGAACAGATTTTGTGTTAACATAAGTTTGCTTTTCTCTTGGTTGAATTTCTAGGAGTGGAATTTATGGATTATGTAAGAAAATACATAAATTTATGAGAAACTTCCATACAGTTTTCCAAAATAGCTGTATCATTTTTATTCCTACTGGCAATGTGTGAGAGTTCCAGTTATTTTGTATCTTTACCAGCACTTAATATTATCCCTAATAAGAAAGACCTAGATATCATCAACCAAATATTGGTGAATTTAATACAAAAGTATGCAAGAAGGATAACATAACATGACCAAGTAATGTTGATACTGGAAATACTGGATTTTTTCAGTATTAAAAATCAATATAATACACCATATCAAAATACTGAAGGAGAAAAACTGTATAGTCATCTAAATACACGCAGCAAAGGCATTTGGTTCCATGCTTTTTCTGGCTGATCAGGAGCAAGACAAGGATGTCTGCTCTGCCTACTCTGATTCAATCCTATACCAGTGGTCCTATCCAGTCCAATAATGCAGAAAAAGGGTCTCAAAAGCAGAAATGTTGGAAGGAAAGAAACAAAATTTTCTCTATTTTCTGATAGCTTGATATTATAAGTAAAAAATCATCAAAAAAGTTACAAAGGAAAACCTAGCAGTACTTATAAGTGAATTTAGGAAGGTTACAAGATACAAGAACAATATATAAAAATCAATCCCATTTTCATATTCAAATTGATTTCAGGCTCTCAAAACCACACTAGGCTTCTCTATTGGAACAAACAGGTACAGAGTATATCTGGTTCTTAGACATTTGCTCTTTCTGCCATTCTCCTTTCTCTATAATCTTCATAGCAGAAGCACAAAGACATAGTTGAGGATACTTAAATGTGTCAACCATAATCTAGTAGTTAATGTTGAAGCCTTCCACTTTCATTTTATTGCAGAAAAATGTAAAATGTGTTTAAAAGTTGCCATCATAAGTGATACTTATTTAAATCATTTGTTTTCTTCTTTCACTTAAATATAATTTAGTGATTATTTATACGGTAGAAAATTATCACAATAATTATTAGAACAATTTCATCACCAGAAGACAGGCAAATTTTAGCTATTTCCTTACAGAGGTTATGAGAACATGCCATGTGCCTCATTCCATCATCTCCAAAACAACAACATGGTGGCTCACTTAGAATTTTTATTTTGCAAATATTGGCAAATTTCATTTACTGTATTTGTCACATGAATTTCATCTTCTATAAGTCTCTGAAGCAATTCTCTTATTTCTCTCTCCTTCAAATTCATATTTTAATATGAATGGACAATTAGGTATGGTCAAAGCTGATTCCACAATGTGAAACTTTTATCTGCTCTTTTCTCAAAGGCAAACATTATGTTGATTATCATATATGGACTTTGGACTCTCAGTTCCAAGAATAGAAAGAACTGTATGTGAAGAAGGCCAAGTAAATTTCTGCTCCATCTCTCTTAAGGCACAGAAGCACACAGGATGTGAAGGAAAAGATATCTTTTCCTATTTTGGGCATTCTAACACTCTGACCATCTTTACTACTGTCATCATTAGGATTGAGCCATACTTCATCTTAAAGGCTTCTTAAGTTCTTTCATATCTCTTGTACAGAGTTGTGATTATGAAGCACATTTTGACACATGGAAAACAATTACTTAAAATCTTTTTACAGTTTTCTTTACAGAGCCAATGCAATGATCGTATAGCTATACGTTAAGATTGGCTTTTTGGTATCACATGTTTCTCAGAGACGGTCACAGATGTGTCAGCCAGGATGTACAACTACTAAGGGCTGCAACAGATAAACTCGGACTGAACAACTTAGTTATTACTTGCTGACATGAAGACTGATGACTCTTTATCAGGCAAGCTTCTCCATCTGATGACTGTTTCATGATATTGGCATCTCAGCACATGATTTCCAAGGTCATCGTTGTAGGAGAAAAAGGGAATATGGCAATGGCAGACTGACTGATCAGTTTGAGCCAGAAGTGATATGTGTCATTTGGCAGACTAGTCAGGTGTCTCTGTCTAAAAGCAAAGGGGCTGAGAAAGGTTGTTTTCTTGTGAACTTAGGAGGGAGAAGGAAATCAGAAATGGGTGATGACTAGAAATCTCTAGTATGCCAGAGAACTCCTTACCTATTTGATCTCTGAAGGGGTTACCACTGCCATATATATCCACCTATGGATAACTTGACTATCTGCATATATCTCCAAATTCATATGTAAAACTTAAGGAAAACCAAGGTTAATACAATCCATAAAAGAAACTAGGCAAGAATTAAGAAAACATTGACTGTTATGGGTGCCAAACAATATAAAAAGTGGTATAAATGACCATTTTGGAGTGTCATGTTATTAATATACATATTATAACTTATAATGTTCTATTTAAGAGACTGGAGGGGAAATGAGTTATTATATAATGTACATGTCTTCATTATTTAAGTTGAGGAGGAAGAGAAGTGATAAATTGAACAATCAGGTGTTCAGTTCCCTGGATTAAGGAAAATATATTTCTGCTTTTGTTGTCTCTACAAGTCAAACTAGATTCTAGAGTAGTTAGATACAAGCTTTTGAAAATCAATCAAAGATAACATTTTCAAAACCACACTTCTTAAATAGAAATGTTACTGATTTTCCTTAGATATATAATATCCTTATTGAAATAACTAGATTAAATAATTTACAACTAGTTTTGTAGAGCTGGGACCAGGACCCAAGTATGTTCACACAAATTTTCAGTAAAATATCTATTCCATAGTATATAGAAAAGTTATTTTTTTCATCTATCCTATGCAAAGCAAACTTAAAAGTATATATGCACACCATATATAGTTTTGACATGATTACTATATAAATATTAAATGTCTAGCCCATTTTATCTGAAAGTCTTCTTTCCACCACCAGTACATGTAATTATTTCCACTTTGGGGAAAAAAGGTATCAGATAAAATTAGTCATATTGTTATTTGTTGCAGTTTCATTTTACCTTGTATATCTGTCAGGGATAGTTTTTGTAATTTCTTACTTGTAAACCCACACATAATCACTTTGAAAGTACCAATAAATGTGATGACTTAAAAAAGTAAGCTAGAATGGAATAAAGAGATTGATTTTATTGTAGTAATCGTGTTGACTTTATATTAGAGAGTCCTATATCTCATTTTCAAGAGATTGACTTTTTAAACAAGCCCATTAATGAAATACCTGAAGAGTAAACACTTGTCTAATATACCCTCAGATAAATAACTTTGAAAATAATTTACAAATATTTAATCAATGTATTGGTAATTACTATCTTATTGGTAATTGATATTTTATTGGTAAATGAATGTTTTTCATTTTAGAACCAAATCTAAATCTGAGGGGATTAATTCCAGCATCTGCAATATAAAATCTAATATTTAATCTAATTGATCACATTATTTCCATATGAAAAATGAAATATTTTCTTAAGTCTGCTGGAGAATTTATATTGCCTAATAAACTGCTGAAAGTTTCAAATAACACAATATTCCTTGAGTAGGTAAAAATCATAAAGAAATAACACTAAATAAAATAAATTTTGAGATGAGAAAAATGAGGTACAAGCAGTAGATGTAGTTACGTTAGGAATAGATCTGGGTTTATTAGGAGAAGATTCACCATGTGAATCTAGTCATTTCAAACATGCAGTCAAGGGAAGTTTCAATGTGATAAGAGAGACTAGGCTCATATATTTTGACTGTAAGATCTTTGGACAAGTAAGATCTTTGGTTAAGATTACATTTCTATTGAATTCTTTCTTTGTTTAACCTTGGTTCTACCCAGCCAGCCCATAAATGAGCTCCTCTCTCTCTGATCTTCTATTCGAGTAATATCTTAAGTCACAGAGCTGCCTACTTTAAAGATGTACTCATACTTTGTGCACCTAAGAATAGGAGAGTGCTAATGGGTGGCTGGGGATAAGGTAAATTATCTGTGCAGTAGGGGCTGACTGTATCTTTCAGCCACTTGCTACCATGCCACACTTTGCTTTGCACAAATCCTAACACATAAGCAATGCCCAATGGATACTTGTTAAGTATCTAAGTGAATGAATGGATGAAGAAGTGAACTAAACTACGTCTCCATTTCTTCACAGGCCTAACATTCTCTGATTCCATGATTGTTTGAGAAAGAACGCTGCCTTCTGAACATTTACACTTACCTGGTTCTCATCTTCTCCTGTTTGCTTTCTCTCTCAAATAGAAAGCATCCCCAGCTCTTCTCAGAAAGGCTTTTCTAACACAGTGTCTTACATAGAGTAAACATACAATAAAATGTGTTGATCCGAATTGAAATGGGGGGAAGAAAAGCTTCTGTGAAAAGCTGACAGTGCAGTTACTTTACCTAGATCACGCATTCCTCATTGACCATATGCTCAATGATCATGAACATATGTTATGTTTGTTTTCTGTAATTTTACTTGCTAACTATTGCACAATGGTGAGTTTTGCACAAATCCCGTATGTTTGTATCTAAAACACTCCAGTTTTTCCTCTTTGTTTTAAATGAGGTAGTTACCCCAGTTAAAGAGCTGAATATCATTGAGAACATTGTGCTACCCCCCACCCCCAGCAAAAAAAGGAAAATAGGACATACAAAGAAATGTGTTACAAACTAAAACAATTGAACTTTGCAAGGATAAATATGATTAAATACTAGGCTTAGATAATGGAGGCTAAATGAGTAGAGGATAATGTCATTTGGTCAAAACTGGCATAAGCAGGAAGGGGGCAAAGTTTTATTAATTGGAAATGAATCTGTGGTAAAATCCATTACTATTACTTGGAAGATGAGTGAGTTCAGTCTAAAATTCTATCCTTTAGAAAATTTGAAGACGCTTTTGAGAGTTATACTTCAAACCAACGACAACAATCTGTTCCTATGATATTATAAGCGTCCTTCAATCATGTCTGGCAAGTACATCATGATGATAAAGAACCCAGTGGGGATGGGTACTGGTTCTGTAACTCTCTGCAGCATTTCTATAGCTGAGCAACTCAATATTCAAATATCAAAACACAAGTCAAAAACTACGATTAGGCAATATTCCTCAGTCTCGAGGTACTTTTTGTATGATAAAACAGGTCAGAGACGAACTTCCAAGGAACAAAATTATGAAAGTGAAAGAAAAATAGTTGCTCAGAGAGAAAAAAAAAGAGAGAACATTTTATTTTATGAGATTTGTGGGAAAAAGCTTTAAAAAATCAGACGAAGGAAAGGATCATTAACATCATCATCATCTTTGTCCTCATCATCCCACTGAAAGCACCTTACTTGCTGGGAAGAACAGTTTTCCTAGTACTCTTAGAGAGTTTTTATCTTGGAAAATGCATACATATCCTTTGTCTATGTCTGTGTAACTCCAAAGAGTCTTCCTAAATTTGGAATAAAGCCAAGTAGTACCATTTATAATCTGCAAGAAGGAAAATTTAAATTAAAAATTTTCTTAATGGCATACTCCTCTCCCAAACCTCAAAGAATTGCTGCTTTCCATTTTTCTTTTCTGATTTTTAATGCTGCTTTGTTGACCAAACCTATAAAGAGAGTGAAAGAATGGTGTGACTTTCACTAGCAGCTAGTGAGTTCCTTTGTTTTTGCGTTGTGTTTCAGTTTTGGCCACAGAAGATGCTAACTCGGAGAGACTGTCACAGAAAATCCAGTTGGCTGAATAAACAGCAAAAATCGTTAACTAGTTAAATAGTGGAGAAACCTATGTCATCAAATTTCTTCAAATTTGATTTTGGCAAGATTAGGGTTTAATAATTTTGACATCATGTTATCTATAACATCATGCCTTATTGGCCAGTTTTACAGGTTTGTTTTAATCCCTGGGCATCTAGTTACCTTACCTTGTCTCAAAATTAAAGAGCCTTTAAAAATATAGTGCTCACTCGATACAGGGCTTACCTCTCAATGGCTTGTGGATGAATACTTGAGCATTAGAATTTGAGTTCTAGCAAAAACTAAGAAGTAGGCAGAAATCCATTTTAATATTATATTCTTTCCTCTCTGCAAGTGTCGCATTCTCCTCTCTGGGTCTCTGTTCTCTTATGTTCTCCACGTCCTGCCCTCATCCCTACATCCCGCTTCTTCATTCTTGCATGCCCTTCCACAGAGCCTTGCAATTGAAAATAATACATTTGAATTGCTGCCTATCTCATCTTCAAAATTCAAAATACCTATTACCTAAATTAATATCCTACTAATGTTAAACAAAATGACTTGAGTATCTGAAAAAGTAATCCATGGTAAGATAAAGTGACTAATTGAGGTAGAGTCTAGGAATATTTCACTTGCAGTGTTACTGTTCTTTGTGAATTCAAATCAATCTCTAATATAGTTCACAGAATGATAAAACACTTGCATTACAAGTTTCCTCTAAAGGACACCGTTGCTTCCCCAAGGTGAATGCAGCAGGTGGTTAGACCTGGGTTATAATGGCTTGAGAAAGCTGGCTGTGTGCAGTTCTTCCAAGTCCAGTTCAGTGAGGCCATGCAATAGCTTAAAATAGCCTGTGGTGGGAGAATTTACACCATTGAGAATGAGAAATGCTAAACATCTAAAAATTACTGATTTTTTTTTCCTAGACACTTGGTTGATAAGCATTTATCAGGACATCACTGATTGAATTAATAGAATATATTTTCATATTGTTGAGAGAGTATTGTAGTATTGGTGAAGAATCAGAGTGTCACAAAATCCCAAAGTGAAATAGCTCTCCCACCCATCCAAAAATATTTTATTTCTACACAAAATTTCATTTTAGAAAAAGCCATACTGCTAAGAAAATGTTTAAAAGCTACTACTTTTTAACGTCTTTGAAAAGTAATTCCTTATCTCCATTGTTTGAAATTTTTCTGTAACTGACACTTTTGGATAAATGACCCTTAAAACATTCTTATATTTTTTATGTAGTCTCTAAAAGTGTTAGTATTTGCACAATTTATTAATAGGTTTTCATTACATTTAGAAATCTACTTATTTTGTTTATATGCAAACTATCTAGTATGGGGAAGAGAGATTAATTCTAGGTTTATAATCTTTAATTTATAGAAATATTGTGAAGCATGACCAAAGATAGTGACTTGGGAGAAGAAATACCAAGAAAAACATAATAGGAATTTTAAATGGTAGAAATAGGAATAGTATAAAATGACCAATTTAGGTAAATAAGACACTGTAACAAGTGGTGGCAGTGTAGCATAGTGAAAAGATCAGTGACCTTTGGAATCAGAGGCATCTGAGTTGAAAAATAAATGTCCTTATATTCTAGCTGTGTGATTGTAATCAACTTACTTAATGTCCCTGAGGTTCAACTTCCCATCTGTACAATGGAAATAATACCCAGAACAGCAGGTTTTTCTAGGACAAAATAAAAGGCTATATGAAAAGTATGTACTATTGGCGTGTAATAACCATTTAAAATGTTTTCAAAGAGGCAAAACCCCAGCTCTGTTAAAAACACACAAATTAGCTGGGCGTGTTGGTGGGCGCCTATAATCCCAGCTACTTGGGAGACTGAGGCAGGAGAATTGCTTGAACCTGGGGGTGGAATTTGCAGTGAGCCGAGATTGTACCACTTCACTCCAGCCTGGGCAGAAGAGCAAAACTTCATCTCAGAAAAAAAAAAAAAAAAGTTTTGAAAGAATTGTATTTTGAACCTATCTGACTATAATCACATTACATTTTGATACTGCTGTATATCTGATTTAAAAATCTTTCTGGAGGGAAATCATTTGAAGGTAGTTAATGTGAAGCAACAATACCATCTGTTTCAGAGACTAACACACAATAGGAAAGCATTTCATGGAGACAGGGAATTTTAGTACCAGAAGGATTCTTAGAAAACAACTAATCCAATCATTTGACATCGGAAGACCCAGAAAGTTCAGGAATTAATCCACATAAATACAAATCTAGGTTAAGTGATTTGGCCTTGGACATGTTATATAACCTCTCTGAATTCAATTTTCTCTTAAGTAAAAGTGGAAATAAATCCCACAGCACTGGCTTATTTCTCAGATTAAATGACGTAATGTAAATGGTCAAGTAGACCAGAGCCCTGAAAATCTGGAGTATTGAGGTATAGTAAGACATAAAGGCTATGAAATCTTTTTCTTGACCTGTCCACCCACCCTTAGTGATTCTATACATTCTGGGACTTGTGCTTAGTAATTTACCTCTAAAGCATTAAACAGCAAAAGCATTCTTATAAATGATGATGTGGTTGCTCTCTAAATATAGCTCCCATCTCTCTGTGCATTGCTTTTCTATGCTGCAGTGAAAAAAAAAAAAAAAAAAAAAAAAAAAAAAAAAAAAAAAAAAAAAAGTAACTGTCTTCGCTGTCTCAAAGGCTGCGAGAGCAATGAAGAGAAGTTCCAAGAGTGTAGGAGGCAAAATAATGTGCGTCTGCATTTTCTGCCCCATTACATTTTGTAGTTCATGGTCATAGCATACATTTGTTTTGAAAGGTATTATACACACCATGGTGGAAAATACAGTCAGCTCTTTGGTGTTCTGAGATAGGAAATAACTGCGACTTACCACAAAGTTCTGAATAAATACAGTTAGTTTCCACTTTGCCTGTGAAGCACTACTCCCAGCAATTCAGCTGCTGTCTGCCTATCTCTGAGCTGCAGGCAGTTGAGTGAGAGAGCAGATACACTGTCTAGAATGAGGAGAGTCTACCATACATAGGACTATTTTGAGTGCAGAGATTTTGAAAGCAAATCCGCAGCTTGCCTAACCCTTCAAAATCTCTGAAAATCCTCAGAATTTGTAAGATAGTTCATGAACATGCAGAGATTGTATGTCTAAGAATTCAGGAATCACATTTAATCTAATGTATGGAAAATGGATGCAGGTGAATCAAATCATGCAGTCTAATCACCTATTCTTATTCATGCTAGTGGGATTTCTGCTTAATATTCTCTTTAGAATACATTAGCAATATTAATATTAATAAGAGCAAACTTAAATACAGAATGAAAACATAATAGTTCCCAATTCTCCCAATGCTGTTTGGTTTTCCAAAATGATCTCACTTCTTCTGACTCTACCACAACTGATTTGTATTCAGCTTATCATTGCATGGAACTGAGTAGTGAAATGTGTTATATCTATACAAATAGAATACATACATTTGCATACATTTTATTTTTCATGTATGTTCTATTAACAGATTTAAATTTTGTTCACTGGAAATTTTGAGGTTTTTTTTAGAAGATTACATCATAAAAGTAAACGGACTTCCATTTTCGGATATCAAGTCTTTAGCCTCAATAGTCAAGTATTGTGTTGCAAGGATATCTCAGTAACATTATGGAAGGCTCTAATTGTCCTTCAGAACTCATGCTTACCTGTTTTAAAAGTCATTTTGGCTGGGCACGGTGGCTCACGCCTGTAATCCCTGCACTTTGGGAGGCTGAATAGGGTGATCACCTGAGGTCACGAGTTCCAGACCAGCCTGACCAACATGATGAAAACCTGTCTCTACTAAAAGTACAAAATTAGGGAGGTGTGGTGGCCCACACCTGTAGTCCCAGTTACTCTGGAAGCTGAGACAAGAGAATTGCTTGAATCTGGGAGGCAGAGGCTGCAGTGAGCTGTGATCGTGCCACTGCACTCCAGACTGGGCAAGACAGAGTGAAACCCTGTTGCAAAATAATAATAACAATAATAATAATTAAAAAATAAATAAAAGTCATTTGATGATTCACCTTTTATAAATTGGACCAAACTCTTTTTGCACGACTCTTATTTCCTACCTCATCATATTTTGGCATATTTAATAGCTTCCCTATCTGCTATTTGAAGTTGGATTTTCTTTATTCATTTTAAAATTACCTTGCCCACATGTCAAAAGACACCCCTCATCCTAGTAGTTCAGGATTTAATGAACAAATCCATGTTCACCATATCTGCACCATTTGTGATTAAATAAATGTCAATCATGTCTTCTTATAACCTCTGCTACTCTAAAGTCTTTTTGTCAGCTTTCAGTCCTTTTACTCTGTTTTAATAGTAGTCCTAGCCCCTCCTCCTCTCTATTTATCAGAAAAGTTAAACTTCTCTGAATATTTTGAACTCTACTCTTGGTTTTAGAGGTAACAAAAACTATGTTCAGTAATCCATGCAAGAACAACATAGTTATATTCTTCACAGAACCCCAAATAATTACACTGATAATACATACTAAAAAATGTATGGTGGTATCTGGTGCATAGTAAATAGCCAGTAAATGGAAGCTGTTATAATCTATTATTAGTTATCACTGATTAGGTCTTATTGTTCTTCAGACATTTCATATACAACATTTCATTTAATCAGGTACTTCAGGTGCAGCATCTCATTTAATCTTCTTACCATCCTCTAGATACCATTAAAAGAGATGATACTTAAATCACATAGCTAGTAAGTGCCAAATTTTGAACATGATCTTTCTGATGCCCAAAGTTCAAACAGTGATCTTTTTTAGGAAGCTGTAATTACTATGGCAATACTGATACCAACCAATGAGTCAATCAGTCAGGCATTGCTGATCACCTGCCATATTTTGTGTAATCCAGGTCAGAAAAAAAAAAAAGTGATATTTCTTATGTTCTTCAGGAACATAGAGCTTACTGGGGCCATAGAATAACATACCCAGACAATATGTTAATAAAAACTCTGCGTGACATGAAGCATCTGTAATATGTACTCTAAGTGTTGTAGCACTTAGCAAGAATATGTGGAGTGGCTCTCACCAAAATGCCTCAAATAATGTGGACTAAAGTAAGAAAAACAGATTAATTGCCCATCTTCATATGTTTTCTTTCCAGTGTTCTTTCAGTTAACAACTCTTTGGAAGCAAAGAACACTGACATGTAACATTAACACTTGTTACCTGCTAACTAAAAGTTTTGGAATCAAGACAGCAAGCCTTAGATAGCAAATGAGACAAAAGATAGGGAAACTTGATGAATACGTTCATAAACACATATTTCAATATCTCTATTAAAATATTTGTACAGTTTTAGAGAAGAATTTTTAAAATAATTAAAAGAAAAATTATGTAATTAGAAAAAATAATAGTCCTTTTGAGATTCCTTTATTTTTCTAACACATCCTATCTATCTTTAATGCTAGTACCATTTGTTGACATGAGTTCTGTCCACTTCTGCCACCATGTAATAACCCTCAAGTGCACCTGTATTTCAATATGTAGGGCAGTGATTTCTATGTTAGCTGTTATTTAGCAAAAGGAGTGTTAAAGATTTTTTACAAAGATATAATCATGACTCTCATACTGATGAACAACGAATACATTTCAAAGATCATATTTAACTGATTAGTTGCTGAGATACCAGGAAGTTACAGCTGGTTTTCAGGGGAAATTCAGAGAAACACACACATACACATGAAAATAAGGAAAGGTGAAGTAAATTTACAAATGTATGCAAAATAAGCCTATGTACGTGCAAAAAACAATTGCCTTCCACACAACCAATATGGATGTCTGTGAATAAGAATCATTTGCATTATTATTAATTTTCTACAATTTACAGAGCTGTGAAATAGCTCAAAGACAATGAAAGGTTGAGATAACCCACAAATATGTGCTAGGCAGACTACTCAGGAATTTTCTTCTGGTCCACTGCAATGTATTTACATTTCTCTTCTGCAGGAGTGATGGGGAAGGACTCCTACCTGTTATGTGATTTCCAACATAGCACAGATATTAAGACTGTCATTCAGGTGTCATAAAACTAGCACAGACCAAAATGAGGCTCACTTCTGAACACTGTTTTTTGCCATTAGAATCAGGTTTCTTTTTAAGATATAGAAGGATTGGAAAAGAAAACGCATCTTTTTTATTATTATACTTTAAGTTCTGGAGTACATGTGCAGAACATGCAGATTTGCTACATAGATATATACGTGCCATGGTGGTTTGCTGCATCCATCACCTCATCATCTACATTAGGTATTTCTCCTAATAACTTTCTTCCCCTCTCCCCAATCCCATGCTATTCCTCCCCTAGCCTCCTGCCTCCTGATAGGCTCAGGTGTGTGATGTTCCCCTCTGTGCGTCCATGTGTTCTCATTGTTCAACACCCACTTATGAGTGAAAACATGCGGTGTTTGGTTTTTCTGTTCTTGTGTCAGTTTGCTGAGAATGATGGTTTCCAGCTTTATCCATGTCCTTTCAAAGGACATGACCTCTTCCCTTTTTATGGCTACATAGTATTCCATGGTATATATATGCCACATTTTCTTTATCCAGTCTATCTTTGATGGGCATTTGGGTTGGTTCCAAGTCTTTGCTGTTGTGAACAGTGCCACAGTAAACATAAGAAATGTATCTCAAAGAGGTGATATGAGTAGGTGGGCTTTCATAAAGAGAATGGAAGAGAATTAATATACTTGAGTCCCCATGGCTGCTAAAAGTAAGTCAAGGTAGCAGTGAGGGTCAGATCACTCCCCTAGGTCTCCACTGAGAAGATTCTTCTGGTTTTATCAAAAACATTTTCTTTGGAAGATCTATGAAAGGTTACTGCCTGGTGGCAGAGGTTGAATGGAGTAATGTCAACATTTTTTAAGTAACGTAGCACTTGAAGGGATGGTGTTTCCAAAAGTTCTGTGTTGTAAACAGCTGAATACTTTTTGGTTCTTCTGAAGAAAAATGGGTACTTTACTATATATTACTATAATGTATTTATTATATATTTATCTATTATTAATATATTTATTATTCTTTTCATGTTTGTTTCCTTGAAATCTCATGTTGTAATGTAACTCCCAGTGTTGAAGGTGGAGTTTGGTAGGAGGTGATTGAATCATGGAAGGAGATCCCTTATGAATGGCTTAGCACCATCCCCTTTGTGATTAAATGAGGTCTCAGTTCACATAACATCTGGTAATTTAAAAGAGTCTGGGACCTCCCCCCTCTCTCACCATGATATATGCTGGTTTCTCTTCACCATCTTCCATAATTCTGAGTTTCCTGAGACCTTCACCAGAGCAGATGCCAACATCATGCTTTCTATATAGCCTGCAGAACCATGACCCAAAATAAACCTTTTGTCCTTATAAATTATCCAGCCTCAGGTATTTCTTTATAGCAATAAAAAATGACCGGAAACATCCAGCAATCTTTTTGTATTTGAAATGAGTTATTTCATCCTTATGAGCAAAGATTTATATTAAACTCTTAAAAATGTGATTTTAACTAAGATTTCTGCCAAACTGGTGAAAATATTGCAAATTCTTGGAAAACAGAGATGTGTGATAAAATTGATCTGTCACCCATCATGAGTTTTTTGTTTTGTTTTGTTTCGTTTTTTTTCTGTTGTGTTTTCGGTGCATTTTTGAGGATAGCAAAAGGCATAGTGTTCTGGAGGAAAACACCGATACTTGTGTTTTTCTTTTTCACTTTTGATTTAAGGCAGCAAAGTTTAAGCTGCTTCCACCTGGTTTGTTTCGTTTTTCAATGTTCTTTGTTTCTACTTGAGTGCACACTCATAACCTACCATCATGCTTTTGTATTTAAGTACTTGGTAAAAACCTTTTTTCCTCTACGGATGTAGGTTATGTTTTGTTTTGTTTTCCTCAAGACTTCAGTCCAACGAAGAGTTTTAATGTCTTGCAATTAAACTGGCTGATAACTTAAGTAGACCTGTGCTTTTGGGAGTTAGCAGAGGCAGAAGCCTAAAGGCAATGCCAAGAAACCTTCTAAAAGAGGTGCCATGTTTTGAGTTTACACCGCTGGCGCCAGGCTCTCTCATTCTACAATGTCCTTAGGTATTCACCTTGTCCTCTGATCCTTTGCTGCTTTGTAATGATAAATAATCTTCCTCATTTGGGGTTCCTTGAAGCTTTAAGAGTGTTGCCTTTTCTTGCAGGAAACCACACTTGACCTTGCTTCTGCTCCTGCAGCATTTGACATTCCAATTGGCTACCTTTTGATAGGCCAAATAAATCTAGGGCAGTAAGGGTTTAATTATGTATTTCCCAGAATTTTAAATTTCATTGACAAGTTAGATTTTAAAAAAACTAAAAGAAACTTTGGTACAGATAGAGGATTGTCTACTTTTAATTGTGTCAAATTAGGATATAAAATCAACTCTATGCAATCTCCATCATGTCATAATGTGAAGGACAATTAAACACATAGAATAATAAATCACCTAACCTCACAACTAGAAAATAACTGAAGATATTTAGTGTTTTTAATTAAATACAAATTTATCTGGGTGAAAAAAAAATCTTAATATTTCCGAATGTACTCTAGTTTAATATATTACCCCCACCTAGTTAACATTTGTATATCAATAGTTGCTTTTCAAGTCATTTATGTCAAAGATGTCTTTTAACAAAAGAGAGGAGAAAAGGTAATATGAGGAGACAGGAGAACAATGGGCTCCTGTAAGTCAAGTTAGTAAGGCTAGCCTTGACAGATAAAAGTAACTGAGAAATCTTCTTGAGGTTTCACACCTAAGAACATCTAGGAGCAGAAAGGGAGTGGGTGAATATGCCTAGGGGCTCCAGGAGCCCAGTGTGAGGCAGCAGAATCCCTCCAAACATTCCTATGTATCTTATCACTCTTATCTGAACCCCAGGGCAATGAGTGGTCCAGATTGAGAGAGGAGATTATTCGAACATTTTATATGAGTAGCTTGTTTGTGCTATGCAAATTTAAAAATCCCTCTGAAGCAGTGACTCTCAAACTTTAGCATGTGGTGTAATCAACTGGAGGTCTTGTTAATCCACCAGTGCTGAAATCCACCCCAGAGTTACTGATTCACTGGGTCTCGGGAAGAGCCTGGGAATTTGCATTGTTAACAGATTCTATGTGTTGCCGATGCTGTGGATCAGGGAATGCCACACTTTGGGAATACTTTCATTTTAGCCACTATTTTATTCTTGTGCAGCCTAGAGTTTTGTATATTCTTAGACACAAGTTGTGAAAATATATGTGTTTTAGTGGAGAAATAGGAGCAAATTAAGATTAATAGTTTTCATAGTCAGTTTGGGATGCTATAAGAGGATACAATAGGTTGGATAGCTTAAGCAAATAAATATATTTCTCCCAGTTCTAGAAGCTGAGATGTCCAAGATTGGGATGCAGGCAGATTCAGTGTTGAGTGAAAGCCCTGTTCCTGGTTTGCCGACAGCTGTCTTTTCATTATATCTTCACATGATAGAAAGATCATCTTTCTTACGGCTCTTAATTTAAGAACACAAATTCCTTTCATGAGGGCTCTACACTTACCACCTAATTACCTTCCGTAGTCCCCACTTTCAAATACCATTGCATTAGGGATTAGGACTTTAACATATTACTTTTGGAGGGGAAACAAACATTCTGTCCATAGCAACAGGGAATAAAATCAGTTTCTTAAAAAGAAAGTCCTAGAAATATGCAACCTTCTTGTCAAGTAAACAATGTCTGTGTTTCTAGATTATTTTCTGATTGTTTCCAATGCAGTTTTAGTTCACTAAGTTGCTTAAATTTCTGTTATACTTAGGAATAAGTGTTTTATGCATGGTTAAAATCCCCACTGGAAAAGACTGTTAATAGATTAACAGAGCAAGTGACTTGGGTGGATTTAATACATGTAAAAAGCCAGTTAAATTCAGGTAAAATTTTAAGAACATCATCACATGGACACAGGGATGGGAGCACTGCACACTGGGGTCCGTTGGGGGGAAATGGGGGAGGGACGGGGGTGGGGAGGTGGGAAGAGATAGCATGGGGAGAATGACAGATACAGGTGAGGGGAAGGAAGGCAGCAAACAACACTGCCATGTGTGTACCTATGTAACAATCTTGCATGTTCTTCACATGTACCCCAAAACCTAAAATGCAATTTAAAAAAAAAAAAAGGAAAAAAAAAAAAGAACATCATTTTCCAGTCAAGCCCTGGCACTTTGGGGCAGTTAAGTACCTGCCTTGTTCATATCCAACTAGTTTTTTGGCTAATCAAGTAAAAATAATCAAAACACTTAAGGCTTTAAAGCATGAATGACCAGTTGAACGTTACTTCTTATTTGCTCCTAAATCCATTCTATTTCCTGATGAGTCAGTAACACTTAGAACATCTAGTTATAATTTGTAATACAATTGGTTTTTTTTTTTTTAAAGATAATTAAATAGACTAAGACTATACATGATCTTCTGAGGGGATAACAATTGAATTTGTTAACAAAGGATATCAGGACAATAATATAAGACTAGAAGTCAGTCCAGTCATTCAATCCAGTATTCAGAATTTCATTCTGTTTATAATTAAGCAACAGTGACCCACAGATTAGTCTTCCTTTAGCTGTTAACCAGCTGGAGAAGCTGAGGGCTATTTTTACAATTACAATCTGTGAAGATTGAAAAACATTAAGATAAATAAAGTGTCCACCTTATTAACAGGCAACTCATTTCTACACTTGAATACATATCAATAGGGGTTCCAAGTTCAATCTCCCTCACCGACCTCTTCTAACTGTTTAAAGAGCCTGTAGGGAGGTGCTGCCTCACCGTATTCTCTACTGGGCTTTGCAATCCACTTTCATGAGATAAGGGGAGGGTGATGTTTGTTGAAATCATAGCACAATACTAAAAGGTTTCAAATCCTTTTGGAAAGAAAACATGTTCGAAGAAAGACAAAATGCATTTCTCGCAACAAAAAAGAAAACAATTCTCTGGATTTATAGCTGTGGCAGTCAGTTATGATGCTATTTGTAGCCAGCAATCTAGATATTAGTGAAATGGCTCAGACTGTGGCCCTCAATTGATCAAAATTAGTTAACAATGATTAAATACCCATGGGGAGTATGACATGTGTCAAATAGAAGAAATACTGTCTTGTCTTAGCTTTGATGTGATATAATGCCCAATTCTCTTAGATTGACCATTGAAATGAGAATGGTATTTGTTGTGTAATGGTCTGACAAATTTTTAGAAATGAGGATTTAAAATCAGATTAAGAAGATCCATAAATAAGGGAGGTGCATAAGAGAAAGCATAGATGCAAAATGCAAAAAAGACACATGTCTATATGCACACAGCTATTGTGGAAAAAAAAAAAAAAGAAAAGTGGCCAGCATTTCTGGAAAATAAAACAAACTTGAAATTGGGGTGGGAGGGAGTCAGAACCAATCTGAAATCAGTGGAATCAATACAATTTTTTAGGACTGAACTTCCCTCCCCCCTCATCATTCCATGCTTTAATAGGTCATGCTAACCCTTTGTGAGTGGTCTTCAGCAGAGAGGAATTGAGTGCATGTACTCTATGCATTTTGCTAGTAAGTCTCTGGGTAACTTGAGACTCTTCACTTAACCTATCTTAGCATTAGCTTCAGTGTTGGGCCATGAAAGGAATGAGACTAGGTAATTTTCAAGGTTCCATCTGGCTCTTAACAGTCCTTATCTTTTGTTTTTTGTTTGTTTTGTTTTGTTTTGAGACAGAGTCTCGCTCTGTCCCCAAGTGCAGTGGTGCGATCTCGGCTCACCGCAACCTCCACCTCCCGGGTTCAAGCAATTCTCCCGCCTCAGCCTCCCAGGTAGATGGGGCTACAGGCACCCACCACAATAAAAAAATTAGCCCAGCTAATTTTTAGGCGTGAGTCACCGTGCCCGACCAACAGTCCCTGTCTTAATTTCCCCCTTTGTGGTAAATCAACTTTAAGGCATACATGATAATTGAGAGGCAGAAAGACTGAATCTCAGAAAGTTCCAAATGGAGTTCCAGTGGAAAGGTCATTGGTAGAAAATGCCAATTACACGGCTATGAAAACATACCTACTTTATCTTTCTAAGATTGAGTGTAGAAGTTGACAGTGATCATGGTTCTCCTAGAATCATTTGTAATGTCAGTTCAGAGCTCAATTGCCCTAACCATCTAGAATCACCTATTGTTGTATTCCACCTGGGGCCTGATGTCCAGGGCAGTGTGCCAAGTTCTTTGTTGCCCTAAATCTCTCCTCTGATTCAAACCAACACTATGCCTGTACCATTTCTTCAGAGCACTGTTTTGTGTCTGATAAGAACTACAGAATCTTAGAAGCAAACATCTGTTGACTTTATTCCTTCTCTGAGAAAATATGTGCTAATTTTTATAAAAGGCCTTTAAAGTCTGTATCTTAACTGCAGGGGATGGCAGTGGCATTAAATGGTGGGAATTGCAATTAGCATTACAGAATAGAGCAGAAATGGTTTGCAGAGTGGAGCAGACTGATACCCCTCTACTGCTTTTCGGTTCATAAAGTTTAAATAACCAACCACTCTGTCTATATTTCATGTTAGTTGTAACTCTTATCACATGAGATTTGTATTACCCAGCAAATCAAAGTGGATAAAATGTGGACAGTAGAATAAGATGCTCTGGGTTTGGAATCTCATCTTCGCCTGTAAGAGTTGTGTGACTTTGGATTACAGATAGTTGTCACCTCTCGCCTCTGTAATATTTCATGCTTTCCTCATCTGCAAAATGGGAATAATAATAGTTTCTTCCTCTTAAGATTTGGGAGAGAATTAAATGACAATTGATGATTGATTGATAGATAGATAGGCAGACATGTATATTAAATGACCACACACGCACACACATATACACACATACATATCTGTATCTTAGTATAGTCATACTTCCTATAACCCTAATAGTTATTAATATAATTCTGAATACAGTCAAATACATATAATGGAAATGTTAGAATTAATTTTCAATTAAAATCAAATATATTAAGGAAGTTTTCTTCTGTGAAGTGCCTGACTTTCAAAGCTTTCCTCTTGGAGTACTCAATTTGATTTTTCCTCTGGGCAAAGCCAACTGAGCATAGTCATGATTAACCATGGATAGTTTTCAGTGGGAGAAAAATGGTAACCATTCTTTAATGGAGAGCAATAATTTAAATTCTCCTTATTTCCCAACCACTGGAAAATCAACTAATTAAAATATGATCTAATACAAAGTAATGAAATAGTAAAAACAAACAAACAAACAAAAAACAAAAAAAACTTCTTCAATGCTTACACTGAAGATGCCACTTTTTAAATAAATGAATGAAAAACAAATGAAATTCTAAGTTGCGTAGTCAGTAATGAGAGATAACAAGAGATCACTGAGAAGTAAGAAAAAGCCGGCTGAAAGGTGAAAATAACTGCCTGAAAAATCTCTCATTTAGATCCAAGTATAAATACTAAGGAATAATTTCTAGAACAAAACAATAACAACCAAACAGCTCTACATGATGAGCCATTGAAGGCTAAAGTGCATGTAAAGAATATTAATATTCTTCATTATGTAGGAAGTTGTGAAACTTGTCATTGACACGACACAAAATCTTATTTTGAGGCTCCTTACATCCTGAGAATATTTAATATATTTATTGGATTATTTACAACCAGCTTTAATAATATACCAGGTAAACATCTCAAGAAGATCAGAAAGTTATATTGTCCCCCAAATCCTCCTTTTTCATGGTTTTCTGGCTTGTGGATTATTGTCTTCTTTTGATTTTGTGAATAGAATAGCCAGTCATGCACATGATTTCTGAACATGTGCCAGTTTGGGCCCCACGGAAGTTTAACAAATTAGCTTCTTTTGATTCCATGCAAATTGCCATGGAAGAGAAAAATGGGGAATGTTTGCACCCAGAGAGTGGAATTTCTGTTTAATTTTCTTGCCCCTGTGGATTAAACTTGAAGTAGGGGAAAATATGTTTTGTCAATTCTCTGGCTCCCATAGGCTATGGGTTTAATGTCAGACTTGCCTGTACATTCATTGAACTCCCACTGTTACCCAAACAGGCCACTCTCAGAATCTCATTGTACAACTCTTTATTTTATATTTAGCAACCTGGGGGAAAGAATGAGTGATAGAATAAAGCTATAAAATTAAGAGCAAGATAGAAAGTACTGCAACTCCTGAGGGAAAGAAATGAACAGTCTATTCATCAAATCTGACAATATGTATGAGTCCTAAGAGAAGATAAAAATATGAATTCACTCGAGGAGGGTTAAGGGACATAGATAATTTGACCTGAATTTATCCAATAACTGGTAATTACATCCTTTCTCCTGCTAGGTTCAGAAGTGGCTGCAGACAGAATCCACAGGTTTTTGACTGGAAGTGCTTATGTAAGGTGTCTCTTAAAATAAAAAATGGTGACTCATGCAACTTTACTTAATACTTGAGCTCATTATACTTACCTTGCATAGCTTTCCTTCATCATCTGGCCAGATATTAAAGGATGAAGACATGAATCCCTCAGATTCCTGTTGTCAGTTCTGTCTTTGAGCCAAAGGCTGGCGGGTTATTTGTTTACTGTTGGATGCATGACATTCTTAGTCCTATCAAGGCTTTTTGCCTTAAAACTTTATTATTTCCATAGCCTATAACTAGGAGATTTTCTGTCCATTATTTTCTTTTAGGTAAAATCCAACTCAGAATAGGAAAAAATTGTTATGTTTTCTCCTTTTGTGTAAGACTTGTGTAAAGAGGTAAATTATTAATCAAACTGTGTATGAAGGGTTTGTTTTCTTCCCCTCTCTATGAGGTTCAAACAACTGGGATAGTTTGGACACGTGGATCAAACATAGCATATGTACAAGGCTATAAGGCTTCCTGTTGTCATGGTAGTTGCTATGTGGTTAAAAAAAATTGTAAGAGAGAGGGATAATGACTTTCCTACTACTGGAGAAAAAAAGGCAGAGAGAAAGATGGGAAGGACATTCACATAGAGCCAAAAGGATTTTCTGTGCCATGATAGAAGCCTCTTGTAAGCATCCAAGTGAGTCTTTATAAAGGCACTTTCCTCTGTCCTATTGTGCATTAGTTTTGATTTGTCTGTCTCCATTTTCTGATGAGAGAAGCATTTCTGCTCTTGAGAACTCTTGAGGAGAAACTGAAAGACTACTATCATTTTTGCCATAAAGATGAGTTTTAAATGAAGTTCTCTAGAAAGCTAGTTCCTGCTTTCTGCTCAGATTCTTCTAAGCTAACTACTTCAAATGACTTTTAGTGATGAGAACATTAGCTGTAATTGGATACTAGCCTTGAAAATGTGCCTGCACCCATTTAACGGTAGTGTCTGTTCACCTAGAAGCTTGTTCTGTGACCAGAGAATTACTGGAAGTTTCATACAACCTGGGACACGCAGGTGAGAGTCTTTTGTATACTATCAATTAAAATATGTATAATCAGTTTCACCAAATTCTGCTGATTATCCTGGGTTTTTCTTGTTTTCTTATTTTCACTCCAAGTAGTCTAACCAAGTTTAAGCTGCCTGAAAATCTATACTTCTCTAATATTTTCTTATTTTTTATTGACAATCTTTTCTATTCTTAGTTTATTATCTTTGGTGAAAAACAGCTCTAGCTGATTATCTGTACTTTAATTTTGTGATTATAAATGTAAGGAAGAAATCAATAAGCAGCTGAGGGTGTGCTATAGAAATGGAGAGGAAACAAAAGCAATGGGGGAAGTTTTTTCACATTCTCTTTTACAATAGATACTTGGCTCCCTGAAAATGACATTAAATTAGTACATCATAAACTTGAATGTGCAACAGAATCATCTGGAAAATGCTGGGCCCTAACACCAGAGTTTCTGAGTTTTAAAGTCAGAGGTAGAGTTCAATAATTTGTATTTGTAACAAGTTCTGAGTAGATGCTATTGCTGAGAGTCACTGAAATAAGAAGAAAAAGGAATCATCAGTTATAAATTTCATGTGAAGACAAGATGCTCTATAAGTGGCTTTTGCTCCCTTTGAAACTGAACAGCTTGAATGGTGCTGGAACAGGGTTTATTTGAGTAGAAGTTTCTTTCTGGGCAAAATGGCAACTCTCTAGCCAAAAGCCAGATATACACATTATCTCACTTTTAATAAGTTTCAAGGATGTGTTATAAAACTTAGCTATTTTTTTTTTCCAGATATCACTTACAATTTTACCTAGTCTCTATGGGTATGGCTGCTACGTGCTGCCAGTGGGTTCCGGGTACTTTAGAAGCTAAGATTAAGCAGTCTGGCCTCAATTAAGCTGTATACATTGTTACTGAATTAAGCGGAGAAAAGTTTGAGACAATACCTATGTTAAAAAAATAAGTTATTTGTGAATGAAAAACCTTGACAATACCTATATGTTAAGAAAATAAGCTAGCTATTTGTGAATGTAAAATCTTTTATCTAAAACAATGTAAATTAATATCCAAGAACATAAAATATTCGGAAGATTATAATTCTGCTTTTAGCTCTATTGTTTTTTTTTTAAAAAAACTTGGATGATTTACTTTTAAAATATTTTAAATGTATTCTCTTATTCTTCTCAGGCTGATTATTAACCATTGACACTGTTTACAAATCTCAATCTCAGCTTCTCTCAGGTTATACTAAATTCTTATTGCCACCTGTGAATAAAAACCTGCTTATGAATTATTTCCCAGGTTTCCCCCCCCCACCCCCGAAATGGTATCCTTGGCCTCATTCTTTTAGGCAGGACTCATGTCTTATTACTAAAGAGCTTTCCCAAGGAACTCATTTTATCATCAATAGGATTAAGACGGCTTGCAGCCAACTTCAATAATGTTAGTTATCCACTGGTACCAATTTTTTTTAAAAAATAATAATATTGATAAAACAGTATGGAAAAACAGAAGAAACAGAAAACTGATCTGATAAAGATTTTCTGTTACATAGTTGTGCTCTTGACCTTGTTGAGTTATAAATATGCGTACTATTTTGTGTGGGAATTTTTTTCAAGTAAGTTCATTATAAGGTTTCTATGTCTATACATAGTTATAAACATTTTGACTAAACAAACTATATTAGTAAGCTCAGGCTGTCATAAAAAAAAAATTCCATAGACTGAGTCACTTAAATGTATTGTCTCACAGTTTTAGAAGCTGTATGAGATCAGTGTGTCATCAGAGTTGGGTTCCTCTAAGGCCTCTCTTTTTGGCCTGTAGTGGCTGTGTTCTTGCTGTGTCCTCACATGACATTTTCTCTGTGTGGAAGAGCAGGGAGAGAGAGATCTCTGGTGTTTTTACCTCTTCTTAAAAAGACACCATCTTGTCACATCAAGGCCCCACTCCTGCGACTTAATTTAACCTTAATTACCTCCTTAAAGGTCCTATTTTTAATTACTGTCACATTAGAGGTTAGAGATTCAACATATGAATTTTTGGATGACACATTTGTCCAGAACACTAATTTAAGAACTTCTATCTTATTATAAAAGCAATACATGCTAGTGATGGAAAATGTCAAAACTTCTGAAAAAGTATGAAGAACATTGCAATAATCTATATTACCATCACCCAGAATTACCATTGTTATATTATTCTCTGTTCCTTCAGGATTATCATAGTCACTTTTTATATAGTTGAAATCATTTTGCCTAAATGCATATATTCCATCTTATGGTTTTGCCATTATATAGTCTTTAGTATTAGACTTTTACATTTTAAAACATTCTTTTTGTTCTATTTTGTGTTGGAATGAACATCTGCATCTGACTATTTCTTTAAGATAGATTCTGAAATTAGTTGGACAAAATTATAAAAACACTATTTTTCTTACACCAGCAATATATAAAATTGTACACCATACTGAAACCTGGCCTTGATGTAGCAATTTCATAAAAAACAAGCAAAACATAAACAAAAAACTTACCATCACTAATAATCATTAAGGCTACATTAATTTAATTCAGACGAAGATACTTGTTTTCTGTTTTTTGAGGGTTTTGTTTTGTTTACTACTTCTTTGAAAGTTTTCTACTTTCAAAGCCTTAAAGTGGGGGATCCCAAGATGGCTGAATAAGAGGCAGTTCCCAGCGAGAGAGATGCAGAAGCCGAGTGGTCTCCACAATTCCAAATGAGGTAGCAGGTTCATTTTGTGGGTTTGGTTGGACAGTGGGTCTAAACCAAATAGGGCAAGTTGAGGCAAGACCCAGGAGGTGCCTGCAACAAACCGGAGGACCAGGGGATATCTCCCTCTCTGGGACTTCAGTTCAGGTACAGCCCTCCTCCCAAGCCCTCTATAGCCAACAGAACAGAAGATCTTCACCAGACTGAAAAGCCTCAGTGAGCTGCCTGAATAGGGCAGAACAGCAACTTTGGCTGGCACCAGGGCTGTCAGCATAGATCTAGCTAGGAGCACTGGCTGACACCAAGAAAGCCAGAAAGCTGGCAGGACGGAGCTACCTGCCACCCAGAAAGAAGGGAAACTGAAAGCAGGGAAACAGGCCATATGGCAGGACGAGTCTCCCCACAACAAAGCCTAGCAGGCTAAAAACCTCTCACTTCAGAGTTTCACACCCGGAACATCAGTTAGAGAGCAACCAGGAACAATCAAGCTCAGCAGGGGGAAGAGCAACCACCATTGCCGAAGCCTGTCTAATTTTCCTGAGTAAATATAAGAGGCAGGAAAAACACGCATCAGCTACACCGAATCCATGGCAGCCCAGCAGCACCTCTGCAGGCAGAAAGGAAAGTCTGCCTCCCCAAGCAGCTACCTGAGATCAAAGCAATATAAATCCAACAAGATGGGAAGAAACCAACACAAGAAGGAAGAAACCATCAAAAACCGGAATGTCTCTCCCTCACCACAAGATCACAACTCCTCACCAGCAAGGAAACAAAGCAGGATGGAGAATGAATTTGACGAATTGATAGAAGCGGGCTTCAGAAGGTGGGTAATAACAAACTTCTCTGAGTTAAAGGAACATGTTCTAACCCAATGCAAGGAAACTAAAAACCTTGAAAAAAGGTTAGACAAAATGCTAACCAGAATAACCAGCTAAAAGAAGAACATAAGTGACTCGATGGAGTGAAAAACAGCACAAGAACTTTGTGAATACACAAGTTTCAGTAGCTGAATAGATCAAGCAGAAGAAAGGATATCAGAGATTGAAGATCAACTCTGAAATAAAACAAGAAGGCAACAAAAGAGAAAAAAGAGTAAAATGAAATAAACAAAGCCTCCAAGAAATATAGGATTGTGTGAAAAGACCTAATCTACACTTGATCTTTCCTTGCTCGGTGTACCAGAAGATGACAAGGAGAATGAATCCAAGCTGGAAAACACTCTTTAGGATATTATCCAGGAGAACTTCCCCAACCTAGAAAGGCAGGCCAACATTCAAATACAGGAAATACAGAGAACATCACAATGATATTCCTCTAGAAGAGCAACCCCAAGGCACATAATCATCAGATTCACCAGGGTTGAAAAGAAGGAAAAATGCTAAGGGCAGCCAGAGAGAAAGGTCTGGCCACCCACAAAGGGAATCCCATCAGACTCAAATCATATCTCTCAGCAGAAACCCCACAAGCCAGAAGAGAATGGGGACCAATATTCAACATCCTTAAAGAAAAGAACTTTCAACCCAGAATTTCATATCCAGTCAAACTAAGCTTCATAAGTGAAGGAGAAATAAAATCCCTTATGGACAAGCAATTCCTGAGAGATTTCATCACTACCAGACCTGCCCTTCAAAATCTCCTGAAGGAAGCACTAAATGTAGAATGGAAAAACCAGTACTAGCCACTGCAAAAAAGAACCAAATGGTAATGACCAACGATGCAATGAGGAAATTACATTAACCAAAGGGCAAAACAAGCAACCAGTAACAAAATGGCAGGATAAAATTCACACATAACAATATTGACATTAAATGTAAATGGACTAAATGCCCCAATCAAAAGACACAGATTGGCAAATTGGATAAAAAGCCAAGAACCATTGGTGTGGTGTATTCAGGAGACCCATTTCATGTGCAAAGATACACATAGACTCAACGAGTTGGAAGAAGATTTACCAAGCAAATGGAGAGCAAAAAAAAGCAGGGGTGGCAATCCTACTCTCTAACAAAATGGACTTTAAACCAACAAAAATCAAAAGAGACAAAGAAAGGCATTCCATAATGGTAAAAGGATCAATACAACAAGAAGAGCTAACTCTTCTAAACATATATGCACCCAATACAGGAGCACCTAGATACGTAAAGCAAGTCCTTAATGACCTACAAGGAGACTTAGACTCCTGCACAATAATAGTGGGAGACTTTAACACTCCACTATTAATATTAGACAGATCAACAAGACAGAAAATCAACAAGGAAATCCAGGACTTGAACACAGATCTGCACCAAGTGAACTTAGTAGACATTTACAGAACTCTCAACCCCAAATCCACAGAATATACATTGTTCTCAGCACCACATTGCACTTTAAAATTGACCACATAATTGGAAGTAAATAACTCCTAAGCAAATGAAAAAGAACGGAAATCATAACAACAGTCACTCAGACCACAGTGCGATCAAATTAGAAGTCAGGATTAAGAAACTAACTCAAAAGTGCACAATTTCATGGAAGTTGAATAACTGACTCCTGAATGTTGACTGGATACATAATGAAATGAAGGCAGAAATAAAGATGTTCTTCGAAACCAACAAGAATGAAGACACAATGTATCAGAATATCTGGGACACATTTAAAGCAGTGTCTTGAGGGAAATTAACAGCAATAAATACCCACATGAGGAGCAAAGAAAGATCTACATTGACACCCTATCATCAAAATTGAACATGCACATGTATGTTCATTGTGGCACTGTTTACAATAGCAAAAACTTGGAACCAACCCAAATGTCCATCAATGACAGACTAGATAAAGAAAACATGGCACAGTTACACCCATGGAATACTACGCAGCCATAAAAAACGATGAGTTCATGCCCTTCACAGGGACGTGAATCAATCTGGAAACCGTCAGTCTCAGCAAACTGACACAAGAACAGAAAACTAAACACCACATGTTCTCACTCATAGGTGGGTGTTGAACAATGAGAACACATGAACGCAGGGAGGGGGGCATGCCACACTGCAGTCAGTTTGGGGGTGCTAGGGAAGGGATAACTTGGGGAGAAATACTAGATATAAGTGATGGGGGGGATGAAGGCAGCAAACCACCTTGCCATGTATGTACCTATGTAACAATCCTCCATGATCTGAACACGTACCCAGAACCTAAAGTACAATTAAAAATAAAGCTTGAAAGTTTCTTTTTATTGTAGTTTCTATTTACTAACTTTTAAAAATACGTATTTTTATTTTAAAGCCCAATAATCTCTTTCAAAAAGCTTCTTAATAGAGCTTTGAGCTTTCAACATCAACATTTAAATCAAATATTTTGTTAAATATTTGATTGTAACATTAAATCAAGTTAAGCATACTAGGTTTAAAGATAGTAACTCCCCAACCAGGTTATACATACTCTCACTCAGTCATGTAAAGAATTGAATTATTTGTCTGTGACGTCCATAAACATGGCTATTCTCTATTTCTATCAAGACAGGTAATTTTCTCCTTTAATCAGTTTTGTTTGTCTCTTACACACAACAACTTGAATTCTATTGCATGAAAGGGCTACAAATATACATTTAAGCAAGCAGAATATGTAGATAATTTGCTTTACAACTGCACCTAAGATACCAGAACACATAGCTGGGTCATTAGTTGTTGTAGCAATTTGGAGCTATTGCCCAAGCTATGCATAGCAGTTCACATTTTCAAACATCATATAGAAAGGGCAATTCTGATATGAGCTAGTAACTACATTCCTGTAAAGCCCATCTCCATTAAAAGTAAATATATTTCCTAACTTTTAGGTATTTTTCTCTATAATTGTCCCAATAACTGAATTTGTAGAGAAGAGTACTTAAAGAAAAACACTATAGTCTTGCCAGCAATGATCCTTCTTATCCTCAACCCCCAGCATATATGCACAGGGACATAACAATACACATACAATCTCACCTCAGAGACGTTCTCAGACTTGTGTCAAAACCCTATTATGCTTCATTATCTTCCTTAGGACATCCTGCCTGACTTGCTTCTCATTTTCACACTATACAGAGTAAAAAATATACAGCTTCTATGTATTTTACGTTATATATATATATATATATATATATATATATATATATATATATACACACACACACACATATATGGAGAGTTTAGCTCTGTCACCCAGGCTGGAGTGCAGTGACATGATCTCAGCTCACTGCAACTTCTGCCTGCTGGGTTCAAGCAACTCTCCTGCCTCAGCCTCCCAAGTATCTGGGATTACAAGCACCTGTCAGCACACCCAGCTAATTTTCATATTTTTAATATAGATGGGGTTTCACTGTATTGGTCAGGCTGGTCTCAGATTCCTGATCTCATGATTTGCCTGCTTTAGCCTCCCAAAGTGCTGGGATTATAAACATGAGCCACTGCACATGGGCAACCTCTATATATTTTATGCTATATCAAGTTTTTAATACTAATACTATATTTTATACCATATCAGATTTATATGCTATCAGATTAATGTTTTAGATTTCATCTATCATTTTAAATATGTTAACAGAATATAATAGAGCATCTACAAAACTGGTAGCTATTCTTATGGGAGTATCTACAGAACTCTAGAAACGAAAAGTTATCTTTTGCTTACCCCTCCCTCTTTCAGGAGACAGGGACCTTCTTTTCCCACATCGTCATCTTCTCCCGTGACATCGTTCATTATCCATCATTCATTTTATTTTCTCTGCTCCCTGTGATCTTTGGTTATTGAAATACTCAATAGTGACTGATTTATTTGATTTGAAAGTCTGGTGAAATACATTTCACTGAGAAAATGTCATTTATTTTTTCTACTTTTTTCTCACGTAATTAATGTCAGCCTCACCCAATCAGTGGATAACAAAATTATTTTTAACTAAATGTAAAAGAAAAAGAAGACAATAACCCTAAAGAAAACACCTTTATTAAAGCATTTTACACATGAAGAAAAGATTACTATGAAAATCTTCTTTTCGGAAAATTAGGTTTTGTGACCTTAGGATACAGATGATAGCTATGATTTCCAATCTGTGTATGAAGGAATCCTGGAGCATCAAGCAAACTTTTGAGATGTTCTGGGATATTTTAAATGTTTGAGGAAAACATAAGAATACTAGACAGCTGTCATACAAAGTGCAAACTACTAGCTTGAGGTAGTTCACAGTGTCAATATTAGTTTGGCCTGCATATTCCTTTCGATGACATCTTATCTTTTTGAAGCTGGGTTTTTGGCATTTTTCATGATAAGAAGCACAGGCTGCCTGAAAATGTGGCTTAGGAATAAAGTGATATGTTCAATCAGATTCCGAGTAGTGAGATGCTGTTCATTGTCTAATAGGCATGCGAATGAAAATAAAATTGAAAGGTAAAATAAATGTTTAAAGTAATTGTGGTTAAGTAAAAATAAAATTAAAATGTTTTTCTTATAGTTTACTTCTGTTATTTTTCAAATAATTCCTAAGTTGCTCGATATATTAAGTTATTTGTACTTCTACATAGTAAAACAGACTTCAATGTCTTTTTTTAAAATTTACAATTGCGGAGGAAAAATTCCTGAGGCTTTAAGGAATGTATGAACAGAGTTTTGGAAACTTTAGGCAGTGTACTGCAATTTCTTTCCAAACACACTGACCAGATTTAATGCAAAAAAATAGTTTTCACTTAGCTGCCAAAAATTGGATCAACTGATAACAGATAACAATCTCTTTTCACCAAAACACAAATATTACTGAACTTAAGGAATAGAATTTCCTAACAATGAGGTTAACCATCTTCGATTTCCTATCAATATTGCAGCATCATAAAATGCGTGTTTGTGTTATGGATTTATACTCTGTCAACTCCATATTCCATGAATACAATAATGAAAGAACAGAGGTGCTAAACAGAAAATTTGCCCACAAATGTAGCTAACTTGAACATTTTAGGATATTTGAAAGACGTTTCCCTAAAGAAAAGTGGGACAAGTAATCGTTTCCTAAAAATTGTTATAATCATTCTTATGTCATAAATGATATGTAAAGGCCATGAAAACACCATGTGACAAGTGACTATTGGGTTAGCCATGCACTATGTTGATTTTCCTTGGGTGTCTTTTTATTTGCTTCCAATATAAATCCATCATGTAGTTTTCTGGTATGAAACAATGAATACAAAATATTTCTGAAATTGAAGACTCTATAACAATCCATAACCCAACCTTAAAGAGGCTTTGCTTTCTTTTGTTAAGTGTGTAATCCAGTAAAATATACATCTTTATTATTGTATAATCACCTTCCAAACTTTTTCTTATAGTGACCTATTTGGCAAGTGGATTATAAGAGTTGCACTAAATATATGCTGTCTTAATACTCTTTTAAAATAACATTTTGTTGAGCAGTTTGTTTTGCAAACTATCAAATAATATATTTATTTAAATATTTTGAACAAATATATTTTTGAGAAAATAAAGGTCCCTCATCATCACCCATCTGTAAAATAACATTAATAACATATAAATACATCTGACATTTTTTACACTGAAATAAGATGAATCCTAATGAAGATGTGTTTTTTTACTTAACAATGACATACAAGCATTTTACTCTGTGATGAAAATTCCCTTTCACATCATTTTTAATATCGTCTTTGTATTCCATCAAATGGTTATACCATCACTTATTTTACAATTTATGGATGAACACTGGATTTCTTTCCAATTTTTGGTTATCAATTTCATAATGAACGTTATAAAAGATGTATTTATTCATTGTTATATGATAGTTTTTGAAACAGTTCTGAAAAATAGAATCACCATGTCAAATGGAAGTAAATTTCCACAAATAGTGATAATTACCAACTTGACCTCCAGCAAAGTGAAGGGTATTTAGTTGAACTTCCTTCATCAATACAATTTTGTTAAGTTAATATAGAAAAAAAAAATGTCTTTGGTGTGTAAACTGTTGTTTAAAACTCAACTTTTAAATGTATATTTATCTTTAGATATATCACTTTTATATTTTTCAGAATATTTATTCTCTCTAATTGTCAGAATCTGTATAAAATGTAGATACAAGTTGGTTTTTCTTCTGTAATCCACTCTTTCCATAATCTACTTCTGGTCATTATTAACATAATTAAAGCTTTAAAAAATTATTATGTCAAAAACTTTTTTACTTTACATATATTCCAAAAATAATTTTAACATTGCCATTTATGATTTTAGCTTTATAATATATATTCAGAATGACAATTGAGTTAGAATTATAAAATACTTTATATCCCTAGGTTCCAAATCTGTGAATTCAAGAAACTATTGATTAAAAATATTCAGAAAAAATAATGGTTGGTGCATCTATATTGAACATATATAGACATTTTTTTCCTTGTCATTATTTACTACACACAGTATAACTATTAACATAGTGTTTATCTTTTATTAGATATTATAAGTAATCTAGAAATGATTTAAAGTATACAGGAGGATGTTCATAGTTTATATGCAAGAACTACAGCATTTTATATAAGGTATTTGAGCATCTATGGGTTTTGGTTTCTGTCCAGGGGGTGAGAGTACCCTGGAAACAGTTCCCAGGAACTGTAGGTCTGCACTTCAATGTTTAAGTCCCTGAAGGGCATACTACCAGCCAGTTTATACCAAGATTAACCTATTCCTGAACTCTTAATTTTATAGGATTTTTCTTTTTCTTTCAAATACATGGTAGTTTAATTCATTTTCTTCTTTCTTTAATATTCAAATATATATTTCTTTATGTAAATATATAATATGTTAAATAAAATATTAATATGTTAGTCATTCAGTACATATATATTTTATTGACACATAAATTATTGAAGTTTAAAAAGGACTTGGGCAGAGCTCAAGATTTGGTTAAATAAAAACTAAATTTGGACATTCAACATTGACCATTCTACCTAACTTCTAGTTTTTCATATGTAGTGCTGAAATGATAAGAATTACTGAGGCCAAAATAGCATTAATTAACAAATTGGATTATTCAAAGCAGTGCATGATGTTTTTATCTGAAAAAATACAAACCATATTAAGTTGCTACAAATTTGATACTCCCATGGTATTTGGGGGAGAAAAATGAAAAAAGAAATTGTGCTGCTGTCTATGTATGGAATTTCCAAGCAACTCATGTAGGTTAATGATACACTTAAGGGACATACACATGATTTGCATAAACTACAATTGTTGAATTTGCATAATTTGTAAGTGCAGCTATGCATAACCTGTTTTGTCCATTTTCTGGCTCTAGACAAGGTTAAGACCACCTCAAAATTTTTCTTGAATTTTTCCCATTAAGATTTTTGCATTCACCATTATCTTTCTGCTGTATCTTGCAAAGGCTTGAAAAACACTGAATTAAAAATTGATTAATAAGCTGTGCAGCACTGTTTAGAAAGAAAAACGGAGTTAGAATTAAAGAGGCTAGGTGTAGTGCCTCACACCTGTGGTCCCAGCATTTTGAGAGGTCAAAGTGGGAGGATCACTTGAGCTCAGGACTATGAGATCAGCATGGGCAACATACTGAGACCCCCATCTCTACAAAACATTTTTTAAAAAATAGCTGGGCACATTGGCATGCACCTATAGTCTCAGCTACTTGGGAGACTGAGGCAGGAGTTTGAGGCTGCAGTGAACTTTGATCATACCACGGTATTCCATCATGAGTAACAGAGCAAGATTGTCTAATAAAAAAATTAATTCCGGTTTGATTAGTCCTCAACCAATTAATGCACAAAACATTATCATGTACTTATGGATCCTAAATTTTATTTATTATCATCATTATTACTTCCTCTCATTTTGCATTACTCAAAGATTAGTGTGTGTATAATTCTCCTAAGGATCTTGCAAAATGGAGATTGTGATTCAGGAGGACAGAGATGAGGTCTGAGATTGTGCAGCTCTCACAAATGCCCAGGTGCTAGGAATGGTGCTGATGTGCTGATAAAGGAACCATAGGCAGAGTAGTTAGGCTCTAGGTCATGTAAATTATAGTATAAAATTACCAATGACTTTGAAGTGATTTTCATTTTAAATCTATAAGAAGGGTATTAGAAAGGTATTTTTTGAATCAACTTAAGTGGACTTAAAAATTTCTACTGCTAATCATTGCTGCTTTTCATCTATTGTTTAATGAGTGTGAAGGTTATGTGACATAACTTACAGGTTTATATTTATAAAATAAAGGCTAGAAAATCCACTAATATTAAAATTTAGAAGCATTTAAAGAAAGTGCTTCTAAAAGGCAAAAATAATATCTTTCTTATTCCATCCATACTGATAGAAATTTTTGTGTATTTTCATGTATGTATATGTATATAAATATACATTAATATATACAGTCATGTTTCATTAACAAGAATATGTTCTGAGAAATGTATTGATTTAATCATTGTGGGACTATCATAGAGTGCACTTACACAAACCTAGATGGTAAAGCCTACTATATACCTAGGCTATACGGCATAGCCTATTGCTCTTAGGCTGTGAACCTGTGCAGCATGTGACTGTACTGAACACTGTAGGCAGTTGTAACACAATGTAAGTATTTGTGTATGTAAGCATGTCTAAATATAAAAAGATACAGTAAAAATGCAATATTTTAATTTTATGGGACCTCCATTCTATATGTTGTCCAACAATGATTGAAGTGTTATTTGGCACATGATGGTGTGTGTGTGTGTGTGTGTGTGTGTGTGTGTGTGTGTGTGTATGTAATTTGAGAGATTTAATCATGATTTAAGAGTTAATAAAATCTTTTTAAGCTTATAACCTTTCTTATTGCAACGTGATTTAGTTAAATAAATTGAAACTTAGGCCTCAAATAATAAGTCCTGAATGAATGCTTTTGGGAAATTGGACTTAATCCCTCTTTAATTCAACATATTTTTCAATTGCATGGTGCTGGTCAAATCATTTAATTTCAACTCATTAAAGTCAAGAACCCTTGTATTGGGGAAAGCTGGCTGGTTGGGTTTTTAGGAAAAAAGAACATACTTAAATAGTCAGTTTAATAATTCAGCTAAACTTGTTTTCAAATATCAACATATTGATTAAAACACTTGACATTTGTGGAAAATTAATAATCTTGAAGATTCTGGCAAAAGGGATGCAGAAGAAAGTAAAAGGGATACGATCATTAATTAATAGGGAATGCTTCCAGTTTTTGCCCATTCAGCATTATATTGCTATGGCTTTATTATAAGTAGTTCTTACTATTTTGAGATACATTCCATCGATACCTAGTTTATTGAGAGTTTTTAGCATAAAGGCTGTTGAATTTTGTCAAAGGCCTTCTCTGTATCTATTGAGATAATCATTTGGTTTTTGTCTTTGGTTCTGTTTATGTGATTGATTACGT
Source organism: Saimiri boliviensis (assembly GCF_048565385.1). NCBI lineage: Eukaryota > Metazoa > Chordata > Mammalia > Primates > Cebidae > Saimiri > Saimiri boliviensis. The sequence continues at coordinate 97,087,972 of NC_133453.1, forward strand.
TTATACATTTGCATATGTTGAACAAGTCTTGCATCCCAGGGAAGAAGCATACTTGATTGTGATTGATAAACTTTTTCATGTGCTGTTGGTTTCAGTTTGCCAGTATTTTATTTAGGATTTTCACAGCAATGTTCATCATGGATATTAGCCTGAAATTTTCTTCTTTAGTTGTGTCTCTGCCAGATTTTGGCATTAGGATGATGTTGGTCTCATAAAATGAGTTATTCTGAAATTATTCCAAACGATACAAAAAGAGGAAATCCTCTTTTTGTATCGTTTGGAATAATTTCAGAAAAAAATAATACCAGCTCCTCTTTGTACCTCTGGTAGAATTCAGCTCTGAACCTGTCTGGTCCTGGACATTTTTGGTTGGTAGGCTACTAATTCCTGCCCCAATTTCAGACCTTGTTATTGATCTATTCGGGGATTCAACTACTTCCTGGTTTATTCTTGGGAGGGTGTAAGTATCTAGGAATTTATCATTTCTTCTAGATCTACTGGTATATTTATCATTCTTCTAGATCTACTGATAATAATCAAAATCTTGAGTACTAATTTGATTGCACTGTGTTCTGAGAGACTGTTTGTTATGATTTATATTATTTTATATTTGCTTAGGAATGTTTTACTTCCAATTATGTGGTCAATTTTAGAATAAATGCTATGTGGTGCTGAGAAGACTGTATATTCTGTGGAGTTGGGGTGGAAAGCTCTGTGGATGTATATTAGGTCCACTTGATTCATATCTGAGTTCAAGACCTGGATATTCTTGTTAATTTTCTGTCTCATTGATCTGTCTAATATTGACAGTGGTATGTGGTCAATTTGTATTTCTTTTGATTTAAGATTTTTGATCATTTTCAATTGGAGTATTTAAATTGGAATATTTATTGTAATACTGGTTTATGAGAACCTACTGTACATTAAGGATACTAACTTCCACATCTTTTAGAGAGTCTCTAATAATATTTTGCCTTTTTATCGTTTACTTATAAAGCAATTTATGGTCTTTTACCATGTGATATTTTAAAACTATATGAACTAAACTGAATCTTCTTCACTACGGTTGTCTTCCTCTGAAAGTTTCCTTTCAAGAAAGAAATTATAATGCTCAATATGAGGAATGATCCTAGTACAACCATTGTACTAATTTGAAATGAGGGATACTTAACCTACCCTCTGCTGTTTTTCCTCATACACACACACACACACACACACACACACACACACACACACACACACGGATAACAGGGTTTGGTTTGGTTATCTTGTATCAGTATAATCAAAATCTCCTTTAGAAACTATACATTTCTTCCTAGAAATTAGATATTTTGGAGGAAATCCTACTAGCCTTAAAATTGGAATCAAACACTTACTAGAATATTTATCATACCATCTGTCAAGATACAGATTTCATAATTTATTTGTTTAATTTTCATCTCCAATAAAGCTGAATAGCTTGTAGGAAAAAAGGCAATTGCATGTTTGAGTTACTGACATTTTTGTCTAGTCCAATTTGGTCGCAGGTATTGTGTTAAGAGGTTGTATTTAGCACCGCTAAAGGAAGGGACAGTTAGTTTGGCTCCATATATCTGGAGAAACTTTGGTAAACGATGTCAACGGTAATATTTTTGAAGGACAAGGAGGGAGTTTTATGCTAGAACTAATTTGCATACACATACCTATATATTGGTTGCCGCTGGAAGGAGTTTGAAATTGTCTTATTCTAAATTGTATTATTGTGTATTGGTAAGTAGGTGTTTTAAGAAATTGCATAAAGTCTTCTTATCTAGATATCAATCCATTCCCTGAAATAATCATTTTTTGAATTATACACTGTTGGCTAAAATAATCCATGCATTTCCAAATTGGTAACACTTTAAAAATTACCTAAAGTAAGTAACTTGTTCACCTGGAAAGATAATTGTGCCTTGTTAACTCTTAATTATCCATGCTAATAGAAAGCAATCTGTCTGGGGATTTTTTTTCACTGCCATAGAAATTTTAGAGGTAAAAAATGAAAGAGCCTGGGGATAGTTTGCAAGACATGAGATTCTCAAGAAGACTCTAGGGATATGCCTTATCAATTAAGTTTCTTATTTTGCATACATGGATAAGAATGAGAACCAGAATTCTGAACATATTCTCTGATGTCCAACAGATAGCTTTGGTTTCAGGAGTACAGGGCCTGCTAGCGCAGCTACAACTAGATAGCTGTGACCTGATACTGGGAAGTCGGAAATCATAGTGACTTCTTGCATTTGATAAATACCAGTTAAAGTATCTATTCTGTGCATGTACACTCCTGGGTATTAGCGTTATAAGATAAATGAGATGGACATGGTATCTGAAATTCTATTGATGAGACTGAAAAAAATCCCAAGTGAAGTGAGTAAAAAATATATTTATTTAGGGATAAGTACTATGAAGAAAATAAAATAGGGTGATTTTACACTGTGTAATTGCACTGAGGGACAACTTTAGCCAGTAGATAAAAGTATCCCGTGCAGTGCTGTTGCATTGAGATCTTAGTGGAAAGTCATTGGAGAGGTTTCAATAGGGAAGTGACTTGATATTGTTTTCATACAAAAATGCTAATCTGGCTACTGTGTGTGAAATGGCTGGAGAGGGCAGTGGTGAAAAGAGGCAAGTTACCAGGCTGTAGTTTTCCATTGGTCCAAAGAAAATAGATCCAGTGAGAAGGAAGTCAGCTGTTGTTATGGGCCTAATGGGCAATGGCCAGCCAGGCCTAATCTACATACCCTCAGGAATGGACAGCACGAGCCTTTAGGTAAAAATTTATGGGCACATGTGGTTACAGATGAGAACATGAAGCAGGTTATAGATTTGGTGGAAAATACAATTGGAATGGGAGAAATAAATACAAAGGAGAATGCAATGTCTGGGGTTGTGATGCTGAACTTTGGCTGCACATGGGAATCATCTGGGATATAGATATAATTTTTTTCTGAGACAGGGATTCAGTCTATCATTTAGGCTAGAGTCCAGTGGCATGATCACAACTCACTGCCACCTCAACCTCCCAGGCTCAAATGATCCTCCCACCTCAGCCTCCCAAGCAAGTAGCTGGGACCACAGGCATGTTCCACAACACCCAGCTAATTTTTTGTGCTTTCTTAGAGACAAGGTTTCTCCATGTTGCCCAGGCTGGATACTTTTAAAGTACTGATAGCTGACCCTCTTCACATCACCACCCTTCTTACCATCACCACAATTTTAAACACACACACCCACCCCCCAACACACACACACACTCACACACAGCCCCAAGATTTTGATTTATTTGAAGTATGATCTGGATAGCGAGTTCTTAAAAGCTCCCCAAGTCATTTCAATCCATGGCTACCTTTCTTTGAGAACCACTGGTTTGGGCAGAGCCCAAAAGAGACCACAGGGGATAGTAGATAGTGGGGAAGAGAGCAAACTAAATGGGCATCTAGGTGGTGGTACCCAAAAGAGCATCATCGAGTCCTGAAAGTCTTTCAGGACAGCCTTTGGATGTGTAGTTCTTAGGAGGAATCCTAATTCCTTATTGTGCCAGGCCTACAGAGTCAAGCAAGTATTTGAAATTTTGGATGAGAGATTTCTCCACTTTAAGGGCTTTTACATTTATGTAAATAACACCTTTAAAATCTCTTCTGCCCTTTAAAAATTCTCTGTGTACTTAAAAATGCATTTGTAACTACAGCACAAAAATTAAACTTCCTGCATAAAGACATTTATAGATGCCATTAAATATAAAATTAGTATTGATTTGTAAATACTTAGGTCAAGACTAGTACTAATATAAAAACAAATTATATTCCTCTATTACATATAAAATACCAGCTAAATTTCATTTTCAGTGAGATTAATATATACTGGGAAAAAGTCATAATCTGTAATTTAGCTTTTTCCAAATTTATAAAGCCCATTTTAATCAGTTACAAAGATTACTGTTTATTGTGGAATCTGAAAATGTTGGAACAAAGATGACCATGTTCTAAATGTAAAAGTTAATTTGAAACAATTTAAAAGCACACACAAGAAACTGCTTTTTAAATAAAAAAATCAGTAATGCTTGATGTGAAAATATGAAACTATTACATTCTTAATTTTCAAGGCTATGAAATTACTGTGCTTAGATGCTTGCTAGCACACATTTAAATACTTTTTCTCTTCTTAAATTATTTATGTTTGTTTTTGAGATGAGGTTTGAATAAATAGGTTGCTGATGCATTTTTCTCTTCTGGATAGTCTGTTCAGGAGTAATTGACCATGCAAATGCCTTGTAGTGAGATGGGGACAAAGACAGAGAATCCTTCTGGTGATCTAGTTAGGTTTCAGTTCTGCAATGACTGGTTTGCTCTGTTTACTAGTTTATGAAGCAGATTTCCAATTAACACAGCTGTCACTCACAACCTCCAGGCCTTAGAGATGCTCTACATACCTTCCTGCGGTTGGTGAAATTTTTGTTGCAAGACATTTATTTCGGTATTCAACATATTCTGACTTCATTGAGTCAAAAAGATCTTAAGATTTAAAAAAAAATTACAGTAAAGATGGATAAATAGCATTGTTTTTAAATTTTATTTTTAATATTTTAAACATAGTTATTAAGTTGTATTTTCCAGAGCTGGCTTTTTTAATCTGAAAATTTTAAATGCTACAAATTCAAACAATAACTGTAGAATACATTCACCAATACCTCTATCGATTTAATTTCTGAAGAAAGGAACCCAAAGGCAAATATATTGAGTTTACTTCCTGATGTGTTTTGTTAACTGTTTCCTCCAGTATATCCTCTATTCTATTAAATAGAAAGCAAAAACAAATAAAGTGTTTTTCTCTGTAGAAAGGGAGAGTTAGTAGTATCATTTCTATATATCTACTTAAATGTTTAAAATTTTAATAACTGGTGAATAATCTTGAGGTTAACGAATATACTAAAATGTAATAATTCCCGGAGCAAGTAGATACATACTGTAAATATTTTATCATGGAATTCATTTAAAATTTTGAAAATCCTGCCTACTCACTATTTTTAGCTCAATAAATCTATTTTTGTTATAATCCATGACTTGTCTTTCTAATGAAAATCTTTCAATGACACTGATTTTTCTTTTATATTTTCTATAAAGAATATGGAAAAAAGGAGAATCTTAAAATTCCTAACATTATTCTCATTTTGGATGCCATCATACAGCATAATTTTAAAATCTTCACTGTTTTAATAAGAAACTAATATAATCATGTTTATCTGACAGACCCATTGCTTTATTCATTATAATCAAATACGAAAAGAGGAAATGTATGGTGTTTTGAGAATGCATGCAGGTTTTCTTTTTTTTTTTCTTCTTCTTTTGAAATGTGAATACGTTAATAAAATATTGACTAATGCTTGAAAGGCTTGAAGAAAGGACCAGTGGTGGGTCCAGGGACAAGAAGAGATGAGAATTTTTTTTTCTTCTCCTTTTGGTTTCAGAGGGAAGAAGCTCTATAATTTGGATTGGAAATTGATATCCAGTTTCAGTCAGAGAATGAGAAATAGCTTGAAAGTACAAAGATTTCTGATGTCACCTGAAACTTACTTTTGATCAAAAGCATCTTTCTAGAAATAGAAGGGCAATTGTCATCGCAGGTGGGGCTGGGGTATCTTTCCTTTGGCCTGAGTATTAATACCAAAGTTATAGAAAAAAAAGTTCTAAATGAAGACCTCCTCAAGTTGTTACACATTTGGAAATTCTGTGAAAGAGGTGGTACCTTACTCTGGAAATTGGTTATTAGCACTATATATCTCTACCGAGAAATATACCAGACATGTATAGCTGCTCCTCAGAATCACTTAATACTATAAAGGCATTGTCACCCCTCACTGAGCACTTACTGGCTATTGACTTGCTAAACTGGTCTTTAGTTTGCCAATGCTTAGCTTCCTTCTGTTCAGTAGTTCAAGACCCTGGTGTTGCACAGAAGCTCCATTTCATACTTCTATGGCAGGGAAAAGGATCACCTAACTGCTTCCTGGTTCAGATGGTGATGGGTGTCTCAAGCATACAGGCATTATTATTATCACCTTCAATTCCAAGGATATTTTACCACAAGTAAAACCTTACCTCACACAAGGTTCATAATTCAGAGCCTGAATTATGTAACCATTTCCTTGTTACACACACACACACACACACACACACGGACCAGAGATCTTTTCATAGACTCCAATCTCCTTTAATCTGTCTTAGTTCTATTTTCCATAGTATCCTCTCATCCCATCTTCCCTTACCCCACTGTTTTAAATAAAATTACCCTGTGTAGACACTAATTGAGTATATGCATATGTCTTACAAATCAAGATACTTAACTTTTTTCTAGTTCCCCATTTCTGTGGAATGCTATCATTCAAGTTTAGGTTTGATGAAATTACTCCTATCATTAGATTCAGTTATGACCTGTAGTTATTTACCTACTCAGTAACCACCAATGGTGCCATTTATTCCATGGGTGAAAATAGTCCTCAGGCAAATGAGACAATACTATTGACTTGTGTTGATTCCATCTCTAAAGTTGGGATTAATTTTCATTCTTAAATTAATCTGATTACATCACTAAAGAGATTCAAAATAATTCTAGGGCAATAGGGTGCCCTTAGTAAATTTTTACAGACTTATATATTGGAAAATGTTAGAAGTTTACAAGATCTTGTTTTACATATCAAGTATGAATTGAAATCAAAATTTTCATGTTCATTTCAATAATTTCCCAGCTGTGTAATGAGGAAATAAAAATATAATTATTTCTTTGGACTATTTGGGGAGTTTATTATAAAGGGCCAATTTTGTTTTGTATAAAATTAGCTCTTTTCTAAATTTGTTTTATAAAAATATCTCCATTCTACTCTTAGATTGATTACAGATTTAGACAAATAAAATTAAGTCTAAAGCTTTTAATACAAGGGCTTGAGTATTCATGTCTGTACTGAGATTAATCCTTTCCAGAAGACTATAGCAACCCCATAGCAGCTATAAAAGCCACTGTTTCTGGGAGATAATGAATTGTTGGATCAGGGCAGAAGTGATTTCAGCAATTTGTTCCATTCCCAGAAGTCAGAGCTTTTAAAAGCTCTGTATGTTTGCTTCTCTTTGAAGGTCTACAGCCCAGGGCCTTCTGCTTTGGAAGAGGCTGGAGTGTTTCTACTACAGAAACCTAGTATGTCTTCCATGTTCATGATAAAGCAGCACATGCAAAATGAAACTCACACCAGCACATGTGAACTTGTCCCTGGGATGCTACAGAAACTAAATTATAAAGACTACATTCTAGAATAATATCAAAAGCGTAGTACCTGGGGTGAGGTCAGTGAGACCATCTGGTTTCTTCTATCACAGACCATCTATATCTGGCTGTGTTCAGATTTGGTGCCACATAAGGACTGATAAATTAGTGCCTGCCTAGAGAAAGAAACTACACTTACTATCTTCTATCCATGTCCTATAATAGAGGAACAAATAAATTAGAAAACTTCTGCTAGAAAATATATTTAGAATTAGAATAAATTTTCCCATAAAACTTAATAACAATAATAATGAGGATGAATACTTATAGTCATTAATCTAAGCCTTTTATGTGTATGATTTCTAATCATCACAAAAATTCTGTAAAATAAATGTTACTCCTATTTTTAGATGGAGAATTACTACTCATAGATATATTATTTATCCAAGGTCACACTGCTAGAATTGTTCCAGTAACTTGGCAATAAGTTGCTAGTTATCTCAGCTTATAAAATGTGGGGCATATGGACATTAAGATTATAAATTAGCTTTGGCAAAATCAAATTGTTTAACTTGTAAACTGGATCATGTTGTGCATCCTTTTGTAGTTTAGGATAATTAAGAAATTGGACCTTCTAAGTAAATTGCCACATTTAGAATCATAGGTACACGACATAGAATTCACAACTAGTGAATTCTCAGTCATTAATCTAGATTGTTTCATTTGTCTCTATATCTTCATCTATAAAAATGGATAATAGAAGTAACTGTTTCACGATCTCTTTGCATGCATTAAATGAGATAAGGCAAGAAGAGCAACAAATACCATACATGTAATAGTTATTAATAAATCTGAGTTGCTATTATCTAATTATTAAAGAGAATTTAGAGCATTCATAAAAGCAAAATGAAGAAATAAATCACTCCTTGCCTATTATCAAAACAAAATGTTATGAAAGACTTGTAATATTACCTTTAAAATAATTTTAGAAGGCTCATTTAATCTAATTAAATTTATTGATTTATTTAGAGTCCTGTCTGTCACACAGTACAGGGGGAGATCATAGCACACTGCAGCTTCAAAGTCCTGGGCTCAAGCAGTCCTCCTGCCTCAGCCTCCTGAGTAGCTAGGACTACAGGTGCATGTCATGCTAGAAAGCTTCTTTTAAAAGATCACATATTTGGAGAGTTGTAATCACAGTCACAGATACAATTTACTACCCCAACTGATATTGCTACCTGAGCATTTTTCATTTTCTTACATAACATTCCAAAACATCCATTTTATCTACTACAAAATATTAAATTGAATAAAGCATTTTTCACTCAATTTGTGGAGCTGGGCTTTTAGACTGGTTTTAACATTTCAATTTAATATATAATGCAGCTAAAGAGCTTTGTGTAAATGGTTTCTAGATTTAGAATGTAGTTTTTCTTTGACCCCATATCAACTTGTGGTAATTGATCTTAAGGCTTCTGTTTGTGTGGTTTTTGAAAGAATATCTCTCCAGTCATTTGGTTCCACTTACTATTTAGTAAAACCTTTTGCAGTGTTCTAGCCTGACTCAGCTGTGCCAAGAACAAATAAAGGGAAGAGGTTTTCCTTCCTTGGGATAGACTTTTACAAACCTTTGGCTTTTAGGGACTTATTTTAACATAAAGGACGTTCATCCAAAATTATTTTTTGTGCTTTTAAGCAAACTCTGATGCAGTGAGAGTCCTTGTTATTTGCAGGCATTAGAGGAATATCAATTGGGTCTATATGTATTTTGGCAGCCACACTTTAAAAATATTAATAACACATAGGTAATATCATTTAATACCATAAAGGTATTAATATGACATTTAACCTTATTTTGGCTTTTAAATTTAGTTTATTGGCATTTTTAAAAGTTATAATTCAACATGGGGGAGAGCACGATGGCCTATCCCAAGCCACTGGACACAACACCAAATTTAAGACCCATCTAAATCTTATGAAGGTATTTTTTTGGGGTAAAGAAACCAAAAATCAGGCGTGCATTCACAGTACCTGGTTTTAACTTCATGTATCTGAAAGCAGCATTGAAGAGGTTAGAAAAGACATTTTTGAATTCAAGATGCCACCCCTCTCCCATCATCTCCCAGCAAAAGCCATGTGGCATGGAGAAAGAATCTGTGTGCTAGGGAGAGGGAGAGTACAGTGATTGTGAGACACTGCATTGAACTCAGTGCTGCCCTGTCACAGCTGAAAGCAAAACTGGGCTGAACTCAACCATCACCCATTCACATAGGGACCATTTAGATGAACCCTAGCGAGAGGGAAACCACCCATCTCAGCAATCTGAATATGAGTTCCAGCAAGCCCTGCCACTGTGGGCTAAAGTGCTCCAGGACCTTAAATAAACTTGAAAGGCAGTCTAGGCCACAAAGACTACAACTGCTACACGTGTCCTAGTGCTGAGATGGGCTTGGAGTCAGTGGGCTTCGGGGCATGCTGCCTACTGAGACACAAACAGGGGTGGCTAAGGCAGTGCTTGTGCTCCCCCTCCCCCAACCCCAGGCAACAGAGCTCCTGGCTCCAAAAAACAACCCTTCCTTCCTCTTGAGGAGAGGAGAGAGAAGCGTAAAGAGGACTTTGTCTTGCATCTTGCATAACAGCTCAGGCACAGTAGGATCGGGCACCAGGCAAAGTCATGAGGCCACATTCTAGATCCTACCTTTCAGAAACTATTTCTAGACACATCTTGGGCCAGCAGGGAACCTGCTGCCATAAAGGAAAGGACCCAGTCCCTGCAAAATACGACATGTGCTGACTAAAAGAGCCCTTGGGCCTTGAATCACCAGCAGCAATATCCAAGTAGTATGCCATGGGCCTTGGATGAGACTCTGAGACTTTCTGGCTCCAGGTGAGACTCAGCCTCTTCCCAGCTGTGGTGGCTGCAGTTAGAGACTTCTTCTGCTTGAGAAAAGCTGAAGAAAAATAAAGCAGTCTTTGCCTTGTACATTAGCTACTAAATTCGCCACAGTTGGGCAGGGCACCAACTGGGCTCTTAGAGTCACCAGTTCCAGGCCTTGATTCTCAGATGGCATTACTGGACCTACCCTGGGCCAGAAGGAAGTCACTGCCCTGAAGAGAGAGTCCCAGACATGGCAGCATTTACCACAAACTGGCTGAAGAGGTCCTGCACCTGAAGTGAACCTCAGTAGCCTGGCAATACTCCTTATGGTCCTGTGGTTGTGGTGGCCATGGGTTAAGGCTCCTCTGCGTGTGGAAAGGGGAGGGAAGAGTAGAGGATTGCATCTCATAGTTTAAGTGCCAGCTCAGCTACAGTAAAATAAAGTACCAGGTAGACTTCTAATATTTTTCACTTCAGTCCCTAGCTCCTGAAAAGACCCACTTGGGGTATGGGGAACTCCACCACGTAAAGGGAAGGACATAAGCGTAGCTGGCTTTTCCAACCACTGATTGTAGAGCCCTAGGGCCTTGAACATAAGTGGTAGCCAGGTAGTGGTTACAGTGGGCCTTGGGTGAGACCCAGTGCTAGGTTGGCTTCATGTTGGGCTAACAGCAGTCCCATTAGTGGGGGTCACAGGGGTGCTTATGGCATGCCATCCCAGCTCCAGGCAGCTTAGCACAGACAAAGAGCCTCCTTTGTTTGGAAGAAAGTAAGGGAGAGGAACTAGAGTATCTGCCTGGTAATCCAAATAATTCTTGTGGATCTTTTCCAAGATCACCAAGGTGGTACCTGCATGAGTCAACAACAACTACAGTATTACTGGGCTTGAGATGTGCTCTAATGCAGATATGGCTTACCTCACAATACCCAATTGCTTCTGAATACCTGAAAATCCTTCCCAAGAAGGATGTTACAAACAGGCCCAGACTGTGAAGACTGTAATAAATACCTACCTCTTCAATGCCCAGAGACCAATGAACATGCATAAGCATCGAGACCGTCCAGGAAATCATGACCTCACCAAATGAACTAAATAAGCCACTGGGGACCAATCTTGGAGAAACAGAGATATAGGACCTTATAGACATAGAATTCAAATTAGCAAATATTATTAGAGCTAAAGAGAGAGAGAGATCCCAATACAATAATAGGTGGAGACTTCACCCCACTTTCAGGATTAGACGGGTAGATCTTCCAGAGGAAAAATCCACAAAGAAACATTGGATGTAATCTGTTCTATAGACCAGATGGACCTAACAGATATTTACAAAGCATTTTATCCAATGACTGCAGAATATTCATTATTTACCTCAGCACATGGATCATTCTCAAGAATAGACAATATGTTAGGACACCCAACAAGTCATAAAACATTTCAAAACAAAAACAAAATAATAGCAAGCATTTTATCTGAAGTCAATGAAATATAACTAGAGGAATAATAAGAGGAATTTTGGGAACTATACAAACAAATGGATGTGAAACAGTATGCTCCTGAATGATGAGTAGTTCAATGAAAAAAAAAAAAAAACTGAAAAATTTCTTGAAACAATGAACAATGGAAACAAAACATACCAAAATCTATGAGATATAGTGAAAGCAGTGCTAAAAGGGAAGTTTATAGCTATGATACCTATATCAAGACAGAAGAAAAACTCCAAATGAACAATGATGCATCTTAAAAAACTAGAAAAGCAAGAGCAAATGAAACCCAAAGTGAATTGAAGAAAAGAAATAATAATGATCAGAGGAGAAACAAATCAAATTGAAATAAAGAAAACAGTACAATGGGTCAACCAAACAAAAAGTTGTTTTATTGGAAAATTAACGCTGACAAAGCCTTAACCAGACTACGAAAAAAAGAGAGAAGACCTAAATAAATAAATTAAGAGATGAAAAAAGAGGCATTGCAAGTGATAACATGGAAACTAAAGGGATCCTTAGTGGCTACTATGATCAACTTTGTCCCAGAAAATTGGGAAAATTTAGAAAAAATACATATAAATTTCTAGACACATACAACCTACCAATATTGAACTACAAGGAACCCCCAAACCAAAACTTTTCATTACGCCTTAAGTTGTTGCTAGCTATTGAACAGATCAGTAACAAGTGACAACATTAAAGCCACAATAAAAAGTTTCTCAGCAAAGAAAAGCATGGGGTCCAGTGGCATCATTGCTGAGTTCTACCAAACATTTTAAGAAAAATTAATACCAATTCTACTCAAACTAATCCAAAAAATAGCAGAGGAGGAAATACTGCCAAACTCATTTTAGGAGGCCAATATTACACTGAACAACACTGGAAGAATCACATTATCTGACTTCAAATTATTCTACAGAGCTGTAGTAACTATGACGACATGGTGCTGGCATAAAAACAGAAAAGAATGTAGAACATAAAAATAAATCCAGACATCTATAGTGAACTCATTTTTAACAAAGGTATGAAGAACATATATTGGAGAAAGGATAGTTTCTTCAATCAATGGTGCAGGAAAATCTGAATATTCATATGCCAAAGAATGAAGCTAGACTCTTACCTTTTGCCATATACAAAAATACAGTCAAAATGCATTACACACTTATATCTAAGACTTCAAGCCATAAAACTGAAAGAAAACATTGGATAAACACCCCAGGATACTGGAGATGTCAAAGATTTCCAGAGTAATATCCAACAAGCACAGGCATTCAAAGCAAAAATGGACAAATGGGATCATATCAAGTGAAAAAGCTTCTGCAGAGCAAAGGAAGTAATCAACAAAGTGGTGAAACAACCTACAGAATGGGAGAAAGTATTGGCAATTTATACATCTGACAAGAGATTAATAAGCAGAATATGTAAGGAACTCAACTCAATGAAAAAAAAAACTAATTATTTGATTTTAAAAATGGGCAGAATATCTGAATAGACACTTCTCTGCAGAAGACATACAAATGACAAACAGGTATATGAAAAGGTGCTCAATACCACTGATTGTCAGAGAAATGCAGATCAAAACTACAATAAGATATCATCTCACCAGTTAAAATTTCCTTTATCCAAAAGACAGGCAATAACATGCTGGCAGAAATGTGGAGAAAAGGGAATGCTTATACACTATTGGTAGAAATGTAAATTTGTAGAACTACTATGGAGAACAGTTTGGAGTCTCCTTAAAAAACTAAAATTAAAGCTACCATATTCTGCAGTAATCTCCAGTAATTCTATTCCTAGATATATACTCAAAGGAAAAGAAATCGGTATACTGAAGAGATATCTGCACGCCTGTGTTTATTACAGCACTACTTACATTAGCCAAGATTTGAAAGCAGCCTAAGTGTCCATCAATAGATGAGTGCATAAAGAACATGTGGCACCTATGCACCATGCAGTACTATTCAGCCATAAAAAGAGAATGAGATCCTGTCATTTACAGCATGGATGGAACTGGATATTATTAGGTTAAGTGAAATAAGGCAGGCACAGAAAGACAAGCTTCACGTTTTCTCACATATTTCTGGGACCTAAAAATTTTAACAATGAACTCATGGAGGTAGAAAGCGGAAGGATGATTTACTAGAAACTAGAGAGAGCAGTGAGTTGGGGGTGGAGGATGAGGATGGTTAATGGGTACAAAAAAAAAAAAAAAAAAACAAGTGGACATCTTCCACCTTTTCTATCTGATTTGCTCTTTACCATGCAGACATGTGGATTAGGAGCCAGAGGCCTCCGAGGCCAATGCTCTGGCAGGTGGCATGGCACCTACGTTAACAAAACATCTCCAATGCCTTCAGAGTCCACAACTACCATTCAGTCATTTATCAATTATTAGAAAGAATGAATAAGACCTAGTATTTGCTAGCAGAAGGGGGTGACTATAGTAAAAAATAATTTGTTTATACATTTTTAAATAAAACAGTATAATTGGATAGTTTGTAATGCAAAGGATAAATTCTTGAGATAATGGATACCCTATTGACCCTCATGTGATTATTACATGAGGGTCAATAGGGTATTGATTATTTTGGGTATTATCAATAGGGTATTGATTATGTGATTATCGCATTGCATGCCTGTATCAAAATCTCTCTTTGTAACCCACGAAATATATACCTACTATGTACCCACAGAAATTAAAAATAAAAATAATTAATTTAAAAAGTTACAATCGTGTTATTTAGTACACTGGCTATTGCCCCAGTATTATTTGCACATTTGATTAGCATATTTATATTCCCAACCATGTTAGTAAGTATATTATAGTAACTAAAGTATAAAACCATAAAGTTCACCTACTTGGGAGGTTCCCTGCCATGGTAAGCTGCTAGCCAATGTTTATCAACCTTGTGATTAAGATTACACAGGAAAATTTATTGAATATCTTACTGAAATAAAAATATAACAACATTTGTCACATTTATGATCTACAAATACATTTAGGCCATCAAAATGGAGATGGGATTAGATTGATCTAATATCACTTATGAAACAATGATGGTTTTGAGTAGCTAAAATTCTCTCTTCCAAGTATTCACAAACCCTCTTATTAATTTTGTATTTTTTCTTTATTATTCTACCTTACATCTTTTCAACAATGATTTGTGGTACATTTTAAAAATTATCTCAGCATTTAACTTCTAGGAATGTTTCCATAATGATTTGATATATAGTATTTAATCTGGACAGATATCATAAAGAAAATTAGTCTGGAATTATGTTTTGAGGAGGCAAAGGCATTTGGTTTGTTAAGCAATCAGAAAAAAGATATTTCAGGGTGAAAAATACAAATTTGGCTAAGTCCAGGCATGTGAATGAATGCCTTATTTTTAAGAAACTGCTGCATATCTTTTATTCTTTAGTATTCATCAAAACTTTTATATTAATGGTGGCAAAAACAACCAGTAGTTAATACCTAATTATGCCAACAACTTCCACTCTATTATGAGTTTAGTTATTTAAACAACTTTATAAGTGAAGAAAATATTTTACCTCATTTTTCAGATGAGGAAATGGAAGAAGAGGTAGACTAAACTATTTACTGGTGTCAAAGAGGTAGTTGATACCAGAAACAGAATGGAAAACTACTTCTGACTCCCTGCATGACACTTTTTTGCTACAAAATGATATCCAGTTATTTGTCTTCTGAAATATGATCATGAATCCTCATTTTCCTTCTTGTAGAGATGTATCCGTGTATGCTTATTTATTCATTTATTTATTTTGGGTTTAGGTATTGTTTGGTTTTTCAGTACTTCTTGAGGTTTTGTTTAATGAAATGTTTAGCAAAGTAGGATAAGCACTGTACTGCCGACCTCCCAGGAGATTATTGACCTGATTAGCACTTAAAGAAACAGAGGCTAACAGAACAAAAAAACCAAATGAACTTTAAAACTTCATTGTTGTTACCTTCAAACACCATTAATATTTTTAAGGTTATTTTAGTCTTTCCCTAAGGGTTTTTCTTTTTTCTATTTTGCATCAAGGGAACATATTTCAGTTTTTTGTTTTTCTTGCTCCTTAGAACTCTGAGTAGGAAGTAAATGTTTACTTAAATTCCTGCTCTATGTGAGTGTACATGTATTATTATTGAATAAAGTATTTTACAATGCATCCGTTTGGATGTATGTGTAGTAACAATCCTATGTTGTAGTCGTTTGTTTCAAATTGAAAAAATATTAAAACAGTCCCTGTTGCCTTTAAATATTTTATTCTTCCTACAAATATGGTCATTTTCTAATCACGTGCAGTTTGAATAAGACTGAATATAACTGGGGTGAGAAGGTATTTTTCTTTATACTGCTTTACAGCTCTAGCCATTTAGCAGTCTTATATGAAAGAGACTGCTTATTCAGCAACAAAACACAGAAGTAGAACTGTCAAGTCTACTTGTCCTGATTGGGAATGGATTTTCTAATTAAATCTAACTTTAACCATGAAAACTGATGTTTAAACTAACTTAACTTAAACTAACTTAAAAGGTGTGTCATGAGATTTTGTCAATTCTGAACAAAGATAAGATTCATCTCTGTTTTTTCCTTTTTTTTCTCATATATGTGTTTCACAGGGCCAATGTATCCTACTTATTTGTCGCATGCTGTCCAACAGAAAGTGATAATGTTTTCATGGACTCTAATGAGAATGACATATCCTGGAGTTGTGCATTGTATAACCCATTCAACTGTGCAACTGTACATGTAGTTCTGCATTGTGTGTGTGTGTGTGTGTGTGTGTGTGTGTGTGTGTGTGTATCATAAAAATGAGTTTTCTGATGTTACCTGATGATTAAAGCATTTAGATTTTTGTAAAAGTTGAAAGTATTTCTCTATTATTGAGAGAAAAGGAGTTACAGAAATAAAAATTCCGTTTGTGTAAGAATTGGGCTTAGTTAGGCATAATGTAGTTTTTTTCTTTAATTTTTACAACTTTTAAATATGCATTCTCAGGAATAATATCATAAAAATCTGTAATGTTCCCATATGAACAGAGTATGGTTTTGTATTTCCTAAAGCATACTATGATAGGTAGTACTGATTTGTGGATGCTATTGTGCACAGCACAATATTTTTCTTCCTGCAGATTGTATGTGGCTCAGCGAGAGAGGATCAACTGGTAAATAGGATAAATTACAACAGTTCTTCTAACTGAACTTTAAAACTAGATTAAAGAATTGACTAGTTTAGACATATTGATAGGACAGCAAATACTCTATTGTGATGACTCAAAACAGATCTTCTGTAGAAACTAAAAAGAAACTAGATTTTTAAGATAGATGCCCTCTACTAAGAAGTCTTAGTGAAACAGTGGAAGAAAAAAGCACTTCTGTGGATGCTTAATATGCACCAATATCAGTAACTGGAGCAACACTAGCATCAACCAGGAAAGCTCTACCTAACATGATTTACGAGCAATCCATTACTCTGTACATGTAAAAAAGCAAGAGGCAAAATCTCAGGTTGCCAAAAAATTGTGTAATCATGTGTGCCTCAGATTTCATATCTCTAATATGATGGGATAAACAAAATCAACCTGAGTTGACATAATTATATGCAATTACAATGCAATTTTTCTCAGAAGGCTATAATTTATTATGTTTCCTTTTGTATATCTTTTTTTATTATTAGACTTTAAGTTCTGGGGTACGTGTGCAGGACATGCAGGTTTGTTACATAGGTATACATGTGCCATGGTGGTTTGCTGCATCTATCCCTACCCAGTCACCTATGTTAGGTATTTCTCCTAATGCTATACTTCCCCAATCCCCCAACCCTTTGCTATCCCTCCTCTAGCCCCTCACCCCATGACAGGCCCCGGTGTGTGATGTTTCCCTCCCTGTGTCCATGTGATCTCATTGTTCAACATCCACTTATGAGTGAGAACATGTGGTGTTGGTTTTCTATTCTTTTGTTAAGTAGCTGAGAATGTTGGTTTTCAGCTTTATCCATGTCCCTGCAAAGGACATGAACTCATCCTTTTTTAAGGCTGCATAGTATTTCATGGTGTATATGTACCATGTTTTCTTTATCCAGTCTATCTTTGATGGACATTTGGATTGATACCAAGTCTTTGCTATTGTAAACAGTGTCACAATAAACATATATGTGCATGTGTCTTTATAATGGAATGATTTATAATCCTTTGGGTATATATCCAGAAACGAGATTGCTGAATCAAATGGTATTTCTAGTTCTAAATCCTTGAGGAATCACCACACTGTCTTCCACAATGGTTAAACTAATTTACACTCCCACCAACAGTGTAAAAGTGTTCTTTTCTCTCCACATCTTCTCCAGCATCTGTTGTCTCCTGATATTTTAATGATCACCATTCTATCTGGCATGAGATGGTATCTCAATGTGGTTTCGATTTGCATTTCTCTAATGAAAAGTGACGAACATTTTTTCATATGTTTGTTGGCAGCATAAATGTCTTCTTTTGAAAAGTGTTCATATCCTTTGTCCACTTTTTGATGGGGTTTTTTTTTCTTGTAAATTTTTTTTAAGTTCTTTGAAGATTCTGGATATTAGCCCTTTGTCAGATGGGTAGATTGCAAAATTTTTTGCCCATTCTTTGGTTTCTGATTCACTCTACTGACAGTTTATTTTGCTATGAAGAAGCTCTTAAGTTTAATTAGATCCCATTTGTCTATTTTGGCTTTTGTTGACATTGCTTTTGGTGTTTTATTCAGGAAGTCTTGCCTATACCTATGTCCTGAATTGTATTGCCTAGGTTTTCTTCTAGGGTTTTTACGGTGTTAGGTCTTATGTTTAAATCTTTAATCCATCTGGAGTTAATTTTTGTATAAGATGTGAGGAAGGGATCCAGGTTCAGCTTTCTGCATATGGCTAGCCATTTTTCCCAAAGCCATTTATTAAATAGGGAATCCATTCCCCATTTCCTTGTTTTCTCAAAGATCAGATGGTTGTAGTTGTAGATGTTGGTGTTACTTCTGAGGCCTTTGTTCTGTTCTATTGGTCTATGTTTCTGTTTTGATAACAGTACCATGCTGTTTTGGTTACTGTGTCTTGTGGTATAGTTTGAAGTCAGGTAGCATGATGCCTTTAGCTTTGTGGGGGTTTTTTGTTGTTTGTTTGTTTGTTTTTTGCTTAGGATTATTCTGGTTATGTGGGCTCTTTTTTTGTTCCATATGAAGTTTGAGTTGGTTTTTTCCAATTGTGTGAAGAAAGTCAATGGCAGCTTGATGGGGATATCATTGAATGTATAAATTACTTTGGGCAGTATCACCATTTTCATGATATTGATTCTTCCTAACCATGAGCATGGTATGTTTTTTCTCTCTGGTGTGTCCTCTCTTATTTCCTTGAGCAGTAGTTCGTAGTGCTCCTTTAAGAGGACCTTCACATCCCTTGTTAGTTGTACTCCTAGTTATTTTATTCTCTTTGTAGCAATTGTGAATGGGAGTTCGCCAATGATTTGGCTCTCTCTTTGTTTGTTATTGGTGTATAGGCATGCTTGTGATTTTTGCACATTGATTTTGTATCCTGAAACTTTTCTGAAGTTGCTTATTACCTTCAGGAGATTTTGGGCTGAGCCAATAGGGTCTTCTAAATAAACAATTATGTCATCTGCAAATAGAGACAATTTAACTTCCTCTTTTCCTGATTGAATACCTTTTTTTTTCTTGCCTGATTGCTGTGGCCAAAACTTCCAAAACTATGTTGAATACAAGTGGTGAGAGATCCTTTTTTTTTTTTTTTTTCTTGCCTAATTGCTGTGGCCCAAACTTCCAAAACTATGTTGAATAGAAGTGGTAAGAGAGGACATCCTTGTCTTGTGCCAGTTTTCAAAGGGAATGCTTCCAGTTTTTGCCCATTCAGAATGATATTGGCTGTGAGTTTGTTATAGATAGCTCTTATCATTTTGAGATGCATTCCATCAATACCTAGTTTATTGAGAGTTTTTAGAATAAAGAGCTGTTGAATTTTGTCAAAGGCCTTTTCTGCATCTATTGAGATAATCATGTGATTTTTGTCTTTGGTTCTGTTTATGTGATTGATTATTTTATACATTTGCATATATTGAACAAGCCCTGCATCCCAGGGGTGAACCTGACTCAATTGTGGTGGTTAAGTTTTGATGTGCTGTTGCATTCAGTTTGCCAGTATTTCATTGAGGATTTTCAGATCAATGTTTATCGTGGATATTGGCCTGAAATTTTCTTCTTTAGTTGTGTGTGTCTGCCAGGTTTTGGTATCAGGATGATGTTGTTCTCATAAAATGAGTTAGGGAGGATATTTCCTCTTTTTGTATTGTTTGGAATAGTTTCAGAAGGAATGGTACCAGCTCCTCTTTGTACCTCTGGTAGAATTCAGTTGTGAACCCATCTGGTCCCAGACTTTTTTTGGTTGGTAGGCTATTAATCGCTGCCTCAATTTCAGACCTTGTTATTGGTGTATTCAGGGATTCAACTTCTTCCTGGTTTAGTCTTGGGAGGGTGTAAGTGTCCAGGAATTTGTCCATTTCTTCTTCATTTACTGGTTTATTTGCATAGGTGTTTGTAGTAGTATCTGATGCTAGTTTGTATTTCTGTGGGATTGATGGTGATATTTCCTTTACCATTTTTTATTACATCTATTTGATTCTTCTCTCTTTTCTTTTTTATTAGTCTGGCTAGCAGTCTATATATGTTGTTGATCTTTTCAAAAAACCAGCTTCTGGATTTATTAATTTTTTGAAGGGCTTTTTTTGTGTCTCTATCTCCTTCCGTTCTCCTCTGATGTTACTTATTTCTTGTCTTCCGCTAGCTTTTGAATTTGTTGATCTTGGTCCTCTAGTTCTTCTAATTGTAATATTAGAATGCAGATTTTGGATCTTTCTTCACATCTCTTATGGGCATTTAGTGCTATGAATTTCCATCTAGACGCTGCTTTAAATGTGTCACAGAGATTCTGGCACGTTGTGTCTTTGTTCTCATTGGTTTTGAAGAACATCTTTATTTCTGCCTTCATTTCATTATTTATCCAGTAGTCATTCAGGAGCAGGTTGTTCAATTTCCATGTAGTTGTGCGATTTTGAGTGAGTTTCTTAATCCTTAGTTCTAATTTGATTGCACTGTGGTCTGAGAGATCATTATGATTTCCGTTCTTTTGCATGTGCTGAGGAGTGATTTACTTCCAATTCTGTGATCAATTTTAGAGTAAGTGTGATGCGGTGCTGAGAAGAATGTATATTCTGTTGATTTGGGGTGGAGAAGTCTGTAGATATCTATTAGGTTAACTTGGTCCAGATCTGAGTTCAAGTCCTGGATATCCTTGTTGATTTTCTGTCCCATTGATCTTTCTAGTATTGACAATGGGGTGTTGAAGTCTCCTATGATTATTGTGTGGGAATCTAAGTCTCCTTGTAGGTGATTAAGGACTTGCTTTATGTATCTGGGTGCTCCTACCATATTTCTTGAAGTGGAAAACTGTTTTGTATTTTAAGAATGCCTCCCCCAGTCTCCTGATGCGGATTTTTCTGCAGCTCTTGTTTAAAAAGCTCTGTATTCTAACAAGCACCAAGGATGGTGCTTATCATAAGAATGTTGTGTCTCTTACTTTGTGTCATCCCTCCTTATGATAAGCACCTACAGCCCAGCGATGACTTATAAAAGTCTTCTTCAGAGATGGAGTTTTTGTCTGTTGCCCAGGCTGGAGTGCAGTGGTGCAATCTCGTTCACGACTGCAAACTCTACTTCCCATGTTCAAGCAATTCTTCTGCCTCAGCCTCCCAAGTAGCTGGTATTACACCCATCTGCCACCACACCTAATTTTTATATTTTTAGTAAAGATGGGGTTTCACCATGTTGGCCAGGCTGGTCCCAAACTTCTGACCTTGTGATCCGTCCACATTGGTCTCCCAAAGTGCTGAGATTACAGGTGTGAACCACCATACCTGGCCCAACTTCCACGCTTGGAGAAGTCTTCCCAAAAAAGGGAGAACATGGTTTCCTCCCTACCTGAGAGAAGCCTGGCCTTTGGTATGATTTGGTTCCAGACTTCACCACTCTGAGAAGCCAGAGGAAATCTAAGTTCCCTTTCTAAGCTGGTCTTACTAATCACCCATTCATAAGTCATTACTAGAAAGAACATCGTCTCTCCTACTTGGGGTCATCCCTCCTTGTGATAATTGCAAGACATCTCCTGGTGTCACTGGAATTTAAGAGTGCTCTTTAAGTCCTTAAAAAGGGAGATGCCTTAACTGCTAACCACCTGAGAAAAGGTGATGCAAATGACTCCTGGGAAGTTCAGGGTTCAAAGATGATTATCTGCTCATCTCTACTGATGCCACTGTAGTGACTTGCAGTTGGTCCTGTGATAAGGTTGGCATCTGTGTTTGTTTTCTAGAGCTGCTGATTAAGCCACTACACACTGGTGGCTTAAAATGACGGAGTGTATGGTTTCACTCTTCTGGTAGCCCCAGGCATACCTTGGCTATGACAGCATACTTTCAGTCTCTGCCTCTAGTTTCATGTGGCCATCTTCCTTCTGTCTCTCTGTCTTCACATGATGTTCTCATATTTGCGTGTCTCTGTGTCCAGATTTCCCTCTTCTTATAAGGGAACTGGTCATATTGAATTAGGATCAACTTGAATAATCTCATCTTAATTACATATATAATAATACTGTTTTTAAATAAGGCTATATTCACAAGAACGAGGGAGGCTTCAGATTTTTTGATTTTTTTTTTTTTTTTTTTTTTTTTTTTTTTTTTTTTTTTTTTTTAGACGGAGTTTCACTTTTGTTACCCAGGCTGGAGTGCAATGGCACTATCTCGGCTCACTGCAACCTCCGCCTCCTGGGTTCAAGCAATTCTCCTGCCTCAGCCTCCTGAGTAGCTGGGATTACAGGCACGCGCCACCATGCCCAGCTAATTTTTTTTTTTTTTTTTTTTTTTTTTTTTTTTTTTTTTTTTTTTTTTTGAGACGGAGTTTCGCTCTTGTTACCCAGGTTGGAGTGCAATGGCGCCATCTCGGCTCACCGCAACCTCCGCCTCCTGGGTTCGGGCAATTCTCCTGTTTCAGCCTCCTCAGTAGCTGGGATTATAGGCACGCGCCACCATGCCCAGCTAATTTTTTGTATTTTTAGTAGAGACGGGGTTTCACCATGTTGACCAGGATGGTCTCGATCTCTTGACCTTGTGATCCACCCGCCTTGGCCTCACAAAGTGCTGGGATTACAGGCTTGAGCCACCGTGCCCAGCCTGGCTTCAGATTTTAACATGTCTTGTTGGAGGGACACAGTTGAACCCTTGACAGCACACAGAAGTTTCATTCACTTCTGTGGTTACAGATGCATATTACAAGCCCATCCAGAATCATTGTGAAGGAGAAGTGGCAGTTTTATTCTCAGCCTGAGAAACACATACCAATTAAGTCTGGGTTTCCAATGGTCTGCTTTAAGCCACTTAGCATCTATTCCTTCCGGGAACAACCTGCCCCTAGAGAGGCTGGGTGAGAATTGCTTCCAGTGTCTCCAGCATGACAAAATCTGTTGCCCTGTTCTCTTTCAGTCTTTCACTTAAGAAAAAAAGCTGATATGTAACTATCATCTATTTCAACCACCACACAATTTAATGCAAGTTCATTTTACAAATAACAAATACAATTACTCTAATGATTTTGAGCCTAGCCAAAAGTTAGCATGCCTTCTTTTCAAAGAGCTCCTGTGTTTAGCACCACCTTGGTTTTCTGAGTCATGAACTAAGTCTAGATCAAGCTGACATGCTGTTGCTCCTGCTAGGTTTCTAAAATTCTTGGATCTTGGGGAGAATGGAAATTAAGATTTCTAAATATCATATCCACATGTACCCACCCCACCATAAATCAAGCTCTGCAGAAGAGAAAAAAAATTCTACCTCACTGAATACTTTGCTATATGAAACGCTAAATAGATTAGTAACAATGATCACATTTTACTTACATCTTCCATTGGGCAATAATGGAGGAGTCTCAGACAATGTTCTCTTTAAATTGCAGTTCATAAGCTTTGAAACACCTTGTCCACCACCCCCTCCCAAAAAAACACTATGTGTTTGTTTTTGATCTTACTCAAATCTTTGCCTTGATTTGCTTATAGCTGTATCTTCTACTGGAAAGCATATGAATCCCATTGACAAACCTCTTCCTAATCTCTTACCCAAGCTTTCCTATGGGTTTAATGAAACCTGGAAAGTCCCTCTTTAGGATCTTCCCTCACTGATTTCTCCATGCTGACATCTAACTATTTTACTTATTCATCTCTTATACCATGTCATCTGCATTTCCTTTCTACACTCTTTCTAATATTTCTTCTGAATATTACATCCCAACAGATTTATCTTTCTATCATTGTGTCTGGCTTTGTATTTCAGATGGATCATTTTCAAAAAAATAAAAATAAAAATACCCTCCCAGAATAGGGGAGAAAATTATTTTAATGCTTCTCCAAGGTCAAACTCTTCCTATTTACAATGGTAGATAGCTGGAGTACGATTAGCTATACTGTAAGATTTTCAATATTCAAATGACTGTTGAGGGAAAGCACCATATTTCAATTGTTGTAATTTAAATTAATTCAGTGTTACAAAAACAAACAAACACAATGTCTCTACAGACCTCAGATCTGGCCAAAAGTTAGCATCCTTTCTTTTCAAACAACTCCAGTTGAGGAACTGGAATGCAGGTGCTTAATAACATATTCATAAGGACTCCCCAGCCTCTATCTTTGTTATTATAAAATGCTTTCGTTTGCTGTTTGTGCAGTTCTAAGGCCCATTCACCTGCAGTTTGCAGCACTTGTTTTCATCCAAAGAGCTCTCAAGAGCATTCATAATGCCAAGGAGAGAGGCAGAGAGGCCCTTAAAAATTATTTTAAAAAACAGGAGAACTGAAACTTACCTCACACGCAAATGCCCAGAAACCAAAAGAAAACTAAATGTGATTTAAAAATTATGATTTTATTAAAAATAACTGCCAGGCTAAAGCATATTGACAAAGGAAATATTACCTTTTTTTTTTCTTAAACGTCTTTTTTGTTTTGCTGTCACTCTCTCATTCTCTCACTTTTTCTCTCTCCCTGTGTATTTTTCATAGAATGTTTTAAATACTACTCACATGGAAAGAGATTCTTTTCTGGTGATAAGATAAATGTAACTGGTAAATACAGAATCATGAATCTGAACAATTTATATAGCTTAAATGTTGATTTCACTTAATTAAATTTACTGCTATTCTTGTTAGTGTTTATTTCAGTTTACTAGATTTCCAAATTTGATTATATTGTGAGAATTTTTATTCACTGCACTTATTTTCCCTTTATTTTATTATCTCCTCTCAGATAATCTAGAGATTAATTCATCAATTAATTAAAATGGATTCAGTGTTGCCCTTGGCTTATAGTAACCACTTAATAAAGGTTAATTTTATTTTAATTTCAAGATCTAATTGCTAACCTCCTTGGTTATTTAATCAGTCAACAAATACTAAGTGCCAATTAAAGACAATAGGCACATAGGTATGAGACTATGAAGGTATGAGTCTGAGACTATAAAGGTATGACAGGTATGAGACTATAAAGATGAGCAAGACATGGTCACTGAACTCAGTGAGATTGTAGTCGAATAACAGCAGGTATATAAAGTAATAAGTGCTATTACACATTATTAGTTCCATAATTATGTACATATGTACACAGAGCACAGATGTGGCAAAAAATAATATTCTTATAGTGGTATATTTAAGAAATGCTTGATAGTGGTCTCAACTATCATACAAAGACCAGAACACTGACTTGATTTTAGCTAGGCAGAAAAGAAGGAAGGCCAATGCTAGCAGTAGGAACTATACCCTCAAATCATGGAGTTGTGAAAATGCAGAATCTATTTGAGGACCTCCATGTAAGACAACTATGATGATGTGGGCATTATCTCAAGAGATATAACTGAGAAGGTAAGCAATAGATTGATCTGGGAGAACCTGGAGCCCAGCTAAGCAGTTTAAACTTTATTCTATAGGCAGTGGGGAGACATTAAGGGAATTTAGGAAGTACATAAAATGACAGGATTTGCATAGAAGAAGGTCATCTGAAAGCATTGTGGATGACGGATTGGAGAATGTAAGACCACAGACGAGAAGCTGGAAGGCTGTAACAGGTGAGAGAGACTAAAACCTTGAATGAAAGTTATCCAGTGTATCTGGATACTTTTATGATACATAAAGAAAGTTTACAGGACTGATGCATTTCTCTGTGGGCTCACCTTTACAGGAAGACCAATCATAATTCAAACATTAATTCAAAACAATAGATTTAATTCAGGCAAATGGAACCTTGTGGTCTCATGACCAAATCATTCTCTTGCTGTAGGAGAAAACACAAATGAAAATCAGACTATTGATCTGGAATCAGAATAAGTGGAACTAAAATAATAGAATGTTTAATAGCTTCAGGCAAACATAGCCTGATACAACCATCTTTGACAGGGGTGGTCTTGCCAAAGGTATCAGAATACTTAAAGCCCTTGGCTACAACCCCCCACCATTGATCCTCACATTAGGCATGGCTTTGCCATTGGATCTAGAATATAAAATAGTCAAGGCTGGCTGCTGAGGCTCTGCTTTTTTGAATAGTATGTGATTAGTGATGCCAAGATTTCTTACTTTGACATTTTCCCTCTGCTTCCATTCCTTCTTAATCCATTTTATAATTGACAAATTGTTTTCTTTAGTTACTTCAGTAGTCAATCAAGTTACAACCAAACTTATAATCTAGGTGGTTTGTTAAGATGATTTTATACATTTCTGCTACTAGGGGTATAATATTTTCTGCCTTATAATAATGGCTGCCTTATTTTAAAATTTCTGAGGAAAAATTCCCTGGCTATCTTTCTCCCTTCTTCTTCAAATTCTACCAAGCTGCTCATGATCACTTTCTGGTAAAATCTGTGTGTGTGTTTCTTACCGATATTTCTATGGATGGACTACAAGCAGAAATTAGTTATAGGGGTAAACTACTTGAACTAAATATAAAACCTCAGTTGATGATGCTTAAACAGCATTTGTCCAAAAATACTCCAGCCTACAGAAATACGGAGGGTTGGTAAAACCAGACTTCTGATGAATCAGATGAAAATTTGTCCACCTTAATTTTAGCATCATGTAATGGACTTGTTACTGTGTTAAATGAACTAGAAGCATGTCTCTTCTACATTTAAAAAAACGGAAAAAACTATTTTCATAAATGCAGATATATTATATTTTAGGAATCTGGGTGATTTCTGTGTACTACTATCTACTCCAGAAGGAAGAGCTACAGATTTTTTAAACCATAATTTTGTAGTAATTCTCCGATGTTATAACTACCAACTATTTACTGAAATACAGAATAGAAGCAGAGTTAGCAGAAAAAATAATGATTTCAGATGTTCCTCAGTAAGATGGATAGTTGCCTCTGAAATTCAGGTGATATGAGAAAGTCGTTACCATTTAGGTAGTTGATGAGGTGACCTTGAGGAATACCATATTGGATGGGTGAATGGACTCGGAGTACCCTTCGCTCCAAAAACACTGGGAATAGATACTGAGAAAGATGGGAGATGAGCTGGGATAGAGTGGTGTCATAAAAACGAGATGAATAAAGACAGTAGACAACCTTGTCAAATGCCATAAGAAAGTCGCCATCTACACTGAAGAGTTCTGTGAGAAAATTGCCGGGCGCGGTGGCTCAAGCCTGTAATCCCAGCACTTTGGGAGGCTGAGGCGGGTGGATCACGAGGTCAAGAGATCGAGACCAGCCTGGTCAACATGGTGAAACCCCGTCTCTACTAAAAATACAAAAAATTAGCTGGGCATGGTGGCGTGTGCCTGTAATCCCAGCTACTCAGGAGGCTGAGGCAGGAGAATTGCCTGAACCCAGGAGGCGGAGGTTGCGGTGAGCCGAGATCGTGCCATTGCACTCCAGCCTGGGTTAACAAGAGCGAAACTCCGTCTCAAAAAAAAAAAAAAAAAAAAAGAAAAATGGTAGTGTGGGCAGACACCAACGTAAGTGCTTTATGTGTATAATAACTCTTCCCTGAAACAACCTAATGAGGTTAGTGCCCACATTTCATAGATAAGGCAAAGAAGATACAGAAGAAAAAAAAAAAAAAAAAAAGAAGAAGATACAGAAGAGTTAAGTAATTTTCTCCAAGGTCATGAAGTTGGTAGGTGGTGGAGTCTGGCTTTGAACTGGATAGTCTAGCTTGAAAGGCTGGAAACCAGAATGTAATACTCGAGAGGCTGTGAAACTGCATGTGTTTCTGAACAAAGAAGTAAATGGGCCTGGCTGCTGTGAAAGCATAAGCCAAACCTTCTCTTTTCCTCTGGGCTTTAGGGAAAAATAAGTGGCTTTATACGCTGACGTGGAAAAATATGAAGGCAAACAAAGGAACAGTAAATGGAGGTAACTTTTACCTGGCATCTTCAATTTTCACATCTAACTGAAAGACAAGTCGAGCAGGAATCATGGAGAGCCATGGAGGGCATAGCATATTCCAGACAGGGCCTAAGCCAGCAGCTGTAACCCTTATCCTTACCTAGAAATGTGCCTCTGAGACTCCTGAAGCCATTTTCAAAAGATTCCAGCAGGCCTAGATATACCATCCCTGGAAATTCTGAGTCAGTGTGGGATAGGGCCTGGGAAAGTTTAATTTTGGGGAAATGCTCCAGATAATACCGAAGTCCTCTCTTGTTTAAAAACCACCACACACATAGATCGGTGATACCATGTTCTGTATTATGAAAAGAAGGGAGGAGCCTTGTCAAATGGACTTTATTTGGGGCAACCTCCCACTTTTCCAATCTGTGCCATAATCTCCTGTTCCCACCCACATTTCTCCCCAAAGGCGGTCACCACACTATACCTGGTTCTTGCCTTGAAGTTATGGTTTCCTAATTCCTGATAGGCTATTAGATGGTAACTTAAGGACTGGCCCCCTTTAGGAGTATTTACACGTCAAAAGCGAGTCTTTATCCATAGGAGACTGTGGGTTTCCCCAAATGAAACAAACCATTTTTGTTCAGTGAAGAATATTAAGCTTGGTGTTCTGGGAGGGAGGATTGATTTCATCCTAGATTACAAAGTGTAGGCAGCCATCTATACAGACATAATTTCTGAGCATAACTTTCTGAATCCAAAAACTGCATAATTTAGTCAAGCTTTTATATCACCCTTAATAATGAAACAAACATTTCTTCTGACTCATAAATACTACAAGTTAGTAATATCATTTTCAGACACAAATTGTGCCCATAAAAACTGATTTTCAAGTAGCATAAAAAGGTAGCTGGGGATGGAGGGACAAAAAAAAAAAAAATGCTGGAAACATCTGACTTGGACAAGAAATGCAAGAAGGAGTAGCCTTAAAATGTAGACAAGGAAGCATGTATCATGGCATCCAATGGGTTAAAGCAGCATTTTCCAGTAGTTTAGCAAGCAAAGCTCTTTTTCCTTTTTCTCCCTGGTACTCAGATGTGATTCAAATCTGTGGACAGCTCAGCTTCTTCTCTTGGCAGCTCCTCAGTACTCCTCAGTGCAGTTTGAATCAGTAATGTTGATGCCAGCAAGGATGTGCCCAGACCATGGTCCACACTCAGCCAATTAAAAGACTGTCCCATTTGGACACTGGACTCCCTCATCTCTGTCTCTTGCACAGTATGGTGGCTGAGACTGAGTCTGGGCTCTACAGGCTTCAGATTCTACTACGAAAGCCAAAACTGGCCAAGCCACATGATGTTTGACAAAAATTGACTCAGCTGGAAATTGATCTTCACATGTTTTTCAAATGCTCGCCCACAGTTCCCTGAGACAGTTTTTCCTTTGTGTCTGCTGGGGGGCTTCAACAGACTTCCAACCTCAAATAAATAAAAATGCTTTGATTTAATGCACACTCTCAACGAGACCTTTCTGCTTATTCTGTGAAAGAACGCAACTTGGGCCCATTCAACTCTTTGCAGGCTATCAGACTCCTGCGCTATTGGATCCCATGGAAAACATTTCTAAGCATAATCTTCTATAGAAATGGGATTTTCCCCCCACTGTTTTACTCCACCTACAGTACTACCCAAACATGAACAGAATAGGAATAGAAAATGAAGGCAATAAAATATGCTCAAAGAGCATTTTTAAAATGTAAATCCATTTTGGGAAAATGTCTGAACCTAAAAGATTGAAGCAAGTTACATCATTATTTTATTGGTTGGCACAGCCTAGCCTGCACCAAGCACTTTATAAAATGTGGATTTCTCTTCCTTAAATTGCACTGTCCATCAGACTTCCTTGGAAATGTTACTGTTAGCCCATATGTAACACATCCTGGGTTGCACCTCCACTAATGTACCGTTTAACCCCCTGATGTATAATTTCTGATTTCAGCTCTTTATACGATAGCTCACTGAATTTAAATTGGCTCTCTTTGGTAAAATGTGATCATCTTTAATGTCTGCCTACTAAGGCCCTTCTTCAAAACCGGCAATGCTTAAGTCAGGATGTTGACAATTGCTAAAACGTTTTTGAACTCGAAATAAAATCCCAAGACCAAAAAAAAAAAAAAAAAAAAAAAATGGCGTAAGCATTTTTGTTTGAAGTTTCAAGGATCATTGTGTCTGGTTGATGCCCCAAGGAAGTCCTGTGGTAAAGCTATCAGGGGAAGCTGTAGGTAAACACTTGAAAAACATAGGAAAAACAGGTTCCAGCTGAGACAGTCTTAACGCAGCTCCTAATGGCCAGGCTCCCTTTGGCTCACCTTGTTAAGCATGTGCCTGAAGCCCACAAAGAACCCAGTTTGAGGCTCAGCTGCTGTAATAAGCAGAATGAACACATGGAGATTCCAACTAGCAGATGGGGACTTGCTGATTGAGAGAGTCTGATCTAGTGTCTGGCCACCTGTTGGCAAACACAGCACTCCTGGCACCCCCCTCCACCTAGCAAATTCAGGCAGAAGGGAGACAGGAAGATAACTGATTTCTTAAAGGAATATATGGGAGGAAAACATTTGATAAGCCAAGCATCACATGTGAGAGCAGATAGAGTCAATCAGTGATGTTGTTTTTCCACAGTGTATGGGAGTATGAGTCTTTCCAGAATAAAGGGAAGCAACACTTATCAGCATGTCTATAATATTTGAAATGTGAATTTTGAGTGTTGACCTGGAATGGCTTTTTAATAGTGATGCTAGTAGGAGGTCCAAAGTATTGAATTTGCTTCCTACTAATGTTACATTGCTACTGTCAAATGAACTTCAGAGTAGCCAGTGGATGCAAAAGTCGAATTGCAGGAATAAGTCCGTGGATCTCTCTGATTTGTTCCCATGGTGATTTCCATCTACAGTTTTTTATAACTTTACAGCAACAGGAACAATTATTTAACTTGCATTTTATCATTCTTCCTCAAAGCCCTGGATTTCTGCTTTCATTTTTTTTTTTTTTAATAAAAGTAAAATAGAAAGGAATCATTCCCTAGACTTTCTCATCCTTTATTAGGAGCTTGTGGAGGCCCCTGATTGAAGTCAGGGCTCACAGTTGGCAGGTGAGATCATGCCCAAGGGAGGCACAACTGCTCTGGGACTGTCAGTGCTCACAACAGAGGAATGGGGCCAGGCATTTATACCAGCTACACCTCATACTCAAGCCCTTTTGAAGAGTGAGTGAGACTCTTAAACTTGAACGGAATACTGTGCGGAGAGGTGCTAGAGAGCTGAGGTGACCTTTGCGCTGCAAGTTCTTTCCTTTCTCTCTACACTCTTCTTTGCAAGTTCCTCTTCCTTACTTTTCCCCAGCTGAGTATTTCACCTTCAGAAGCTGTTACACGTCATGAAAAATACTGCTACTCTCTGAAATATGGGCTTCTCTTTTCCCCTTGCTATAGCACTAAAAGTACCGTACTCTGGGTAAAAATCACATAGCTGATGTTTCAGAATAAGAAAAGGTTTACCGAAAACAGCACAAAAGAAGAACAAAAACAACTGAATGCCCCTTCCCTTCAGTCCTCTGAATACACACACACACACACACACACACACACACCCCTCATATATATATAATATACATATATTGCTTTTTAAACCTTTCCCGAAACACTCATGACACATTTTGAAAGTTGCTTAAAGATACATGAATATTGGACTTTGAGGCAAAAGTCATCTATTAGACTTTCAAGTAGAACAGTAGAATTAATTCCATTCTCTTTATTTTAAGGACATGAAAACTAAGACCAGATTTCAGTTAAATGGCTTGACCAGATCACCTATCTTGAATGTGGAATAACCAGGATTGATATCCAAATTCAATCTCAGTCTCCTTAAATATGCTGTCTTAATCAATATGGCTTCTTACTTGTACCGGAGAAGTAGTGGGCAGGTAGGCTAGTGAGTCAGACTGCCAACCTGTGTCAGATTGCTGCAGCACAGTGTAGAAAGTTATAGAAATTTGATGTAAGGGAACTATTCCAGGTAAACCAGATTTTGGCTCTGCCTCTTAACATGTGACTTTGGGACAATTATTTAATATGTATCTATTCTCCAAGGTCTTCATCTGTGAAATGGAGAGAATATAACCCACAGGGCCTCTCTGAAAATTGATGAGTCCATGTAGGCATGGTTCTTAAGGTACTTAACATGTTGTCTACTATTACTTTTCTCTAAAGCATAGTTAAGTTTTTTTCCCCCTCAAGATCTCTTTTCCTTGTTTCTTCTTCAAAATAACAAATTTTAGCCCATTAAATAATCTCCTTACATTAGTGGCTTTGCAGGAGTAATTTTTCCCCCATATCAGTTATAAGGATTTTCAAATTAGTATACATTTTTCTTTTTAAAATCCACTATTTATTACCCAATGCTAAATCACAAACCAGATGTAAAATTGGAGTAGAATTTAGAATGCATGCTAGTTTTGCCAAATATATCCTCATCCTTCAAAATCTTTTCAAGCATTATTACTCTCCATCTTCAATCTGTCAGGCAAAAGACTGCATCCACTTCAACTATGAATCGATTCTATGAACAAACTTTATAATGTGTCCCCTCAGTGCTTGGTTTCACATTGTTCTTGTAATCTGCTCGTACTATTATTCCATTGAGGGATATAATCTATCGAATTTGACTGGTTGGGTTTATTTTTTATAAGCCACCATACTTTATTGCTTTTCATGCCAGTACTCTCTGGATAAAGATTTTTCATCATAACTTGTATTCATTAATATACTAAGGGTTAATGTCACTGAGGAGTAGTTTCCAGTCTTGTTCTTCTAATAATCTTTAAAATGGATTATAATATTTGGCTTCACATATTATCCCAATTTACTATAACTTCCAGAGTAATGAATAGTATTTTTAAATTAGCCAACTCTTATGCCCCCTAGAATGTACATTACAGGAAATAACATTTCAGAACCCTGATTTGAAAAAGAAAAACATTTATTATGTTTTCTTGTTAGGAGAATAATATGTTTAAACTATACTTTGGAAAATCAAAATATATATTTTTTTAAAACAAGAACCTCTTACCCAGAGATAATAATAATTAACATTTTTGGTTCAACTCTTGTCAAGTATATGTATATGTTTATAAATTTTTTATAATGGGATTGTACTATACACATATTTTATATAATTATTTACCTAAAAATATTATGAATATATTCCCATGCCATTTATTATTAACATAATTTTAATGCCTATGTAATATTCTATTGTACAGAAGTCATTCTTAATTTGTTTTTTCTTTTTTTTTTTTTTTTGTCTTTTTTGAGGCGGAGTTTCACTCTTGTTACCCAGGCTGGAGTGCAATGGCGCGATCTCGGCTCACCGCAACCTCCGCCTCCTGGGTTCAGGCAATTCTCCTGCCTCAGCCTCCTGGGTGGCTGGGATTACAGGCACACGCCACCATGCCCAGCTAATTTTTTTGTATTTTTTTAGTAGAGACGGGGTTTCACCATGTTGACCAGGATGGTCTCGATCTCTTGACCTCGTGATCCACCCGCCTCGGCCTCCCAAAGTGCTGGGATTACAGGCTTGAGGCACCGCGCCCGGCCCCTTAATTTGTATTTTCTATTTTTTTCTTTTAAAATCACATTTTATAATAAATTTTATATAACTCTTAATCCACATACAGAAGAGTAATAAGCTGTTTTTATTGAGTACCTGTTATATGCCAGCCAATTTACATGCATAAACTTGTTTTAGAAATGTTTCTCAATTTGCAAAATAAAAATTGTCTTCTTATTACAGAGGTGGACACATTATGGATTTTTAAAATTTTTTTTCCCAAAAGTATCAAGCCAAATATCTAAAAACTAGTATAATTAGAATTCATAATCTTGTATTCCATTGCAAAAGCCTGTGTTCTCTCTCCTTCATCCTTTTAGCCCATAGACTAAATTCCTCAAAGTCAAATAACCATTTCAAAGGAAAAATCCATTCTAAATCATCTGCTATATCATGCCAACCAAAAAGACTGTATTATTTTTAAATTTTTAAGTTTATTTATGTATTCCTATATTCAAAAGACTGATTTTTTAAAAAATGCTTCTCAAATTGCAAAATACCTACTATGACTAATAAAATCCAAAATATTTTATTACTATTACTGTTGCAACTTATTAAGTGACCACATTTTAACAACATTTAATGAACATTTTTGGTTGACCATTGACACGTCTGAAATGTCTACCCTTCTAATCTCTGATAACCTTTTAATCAGTGAGCATTTTACACTTGGACACTTGATTGCCCTTGATTACTACGTGGGCAAATTATTGATTCAATGACCTGAAAATTCACAATTTCTCCTAAAATTTGAAGAAGTTGAGTTTATTTTTGAAAGGCTTATTTGTAGTTTATTTTTAAAATTACATTTAATCTCATGAAAAAATATGTGATAAGATAGAATATTGTAGAATTTTAGTTTTTTTTTTTTTTTTTATGAGCATTCTCAGCTCTCACCTATCTATACTAATGCAAGTAAGAGATCCATTAGAAAGTTCAAAAATTCCCAGTTACATATATTTATCTTAGGAATGAACTATGTGGCACTTGTGCAATATTGCCCTTATAATTATATTTTTCTTAATCTAAATTTAACTTAATTTTAATTTCTGTAACTAGTAACCAGGGGACATAAAGAGGCAGATTGAGGAGGCACTTTCTATACCTGTAAATTATTCACTGATATTGGCTAGAAATATAATTGATTTAAAATTACTTAAAAGATTTTAGATTTTAATGTAACTTAATCTAATTTTAATTGAAAATAAGGGCACCTCTGAATGTGGAAATACAAATGTACAATTTTCAAAACAGATTATTTTGCAGATTCAAGATTATTGAATCTGATGAACACAAAACAAAATAGTCAATGCAGAATAACTGGAATTCTTTCCTTCTCATTATCATTGTCAAGCTCCTTTTTCCTACCTTGTCAATAAAACAAACATAAACACTAATAGTCAATTTTCTCACAGCTGTGGAGCAAAGAGCACCAGCCTGATTAGTCTTAGAGATCAGGGTGTAACTTTGGTTAAAATTTGCTTGGCATAGAGTATCTCTATGAGTTTTAGATATCATTTGTATTGTAATAATTGGTATTCTCTGGCACATAACAGGCACTAGATACATGTTGAAGAAATAGAACATTACCAATAAGTGAATACTTTCTTCTTTGGTCTTCTAAGTTCCGCACCCCTTTCATACTTAAAAATTCAATTCATGACTTTTTGTTTGCCCTCTTTTGCCACGAGCTGACATGGTGGTAGGAATTATACCAAATCAAACCTTCCAGAAAGTAATTTAATTAGAACAGATTATGTTTCCAAATAAAGATGAGGTAATTTTATCACAAACTTACCTGAGTACTTAGGTGTAGTTTTTCTACTTGTGCATATCTATGAGTTAAGAAAAAAACATTTTAAGATACATACTGTCTAATTTCACTAACAAATCTCATGAATGATGTTCCTGGGGAGTAATTTGAAGTTTAAGTCAATTTGCAAAATCTGATTGAGTCATCAAGGTAAAGATTATTTTCTTTCTTATCTGGTAAAGGTCTTATCAATATTAAATCTTTCCAGTAATGTTTTAACTTTATCTTTTTCCCTTTCTGGGAAAAATGAGGATTAGCCATAACTGGAAACATTACAAAGTAAGATAAACTTACTGAATCACTTGGCCTGATTAGTCTTGACATTTTTGGTGAATTTTAAGTGGATTGTGTAAGAATATATAATTTTTTTTTATTTTTGATTCTAGTGCTCACTTATATTTTAGGACATTTTCTGAAATGGCCTGGTGGTGATAATTTGAAAAGAGACACTAGGTCATGAAATATAATTAATTTTAAAAATGCACTTTTATCTACAGAAGAATTGAAGAATTACATCAATTTTTATCAAAGCATCTGTCTGTAAGCCAATTAAATAATAATTATTTTAAGAAGCAAAGATCTTTAAAATAATAAGCAAAGGCAAGGTCACCCTTAATGTAAAAGATGGCAACATATACAGTTACCCCAAAATGTAAATACCATGGCTGTTCTCTTCATTCTTTGATGCTTATGAATAAATACTTCATTTTAGCTGGAGCAATATTTATATCTGATACTGAGGAATGTTTTTTATACAGTTCTATAGCTATATTGTAATGAACCCAAAGAATTAAGTAAATTTGCATCTGTATGACTTGTGAGTCAACTATAATATTTATTTTCTTTCAACTGGTATTTATTAAAGCCTCTTAAACTGACTTTAAGATATAAATATCTCAATAGAAAAAGAAGAAAATAACATTTATGAGAGCTCACAGTAAAAGAAAAAAACAACATGAGAAAGCCTATGAAAAGATACTGTCAACCTTGTCATGGGAATATGAACTAAAACAATAATGAACTTTTTTCCCCACAAAATCAGACTGGGAGACCACTAATGCTGGTAAGAGCTGAGTTCTAACAATCATTTTGAAAAGCATTCTGGCAATCCTTATAAAACTGTGAATATTTGAAGTCTCTGACCAATACTGTGACAGCTCTATTACATAAATAAAATGCAAGTAGGCAAGAATAAATATTTCATGTTTATTATAGTACTATTCATACTGGCAACAACACACAAGCCACCAAATACTCATCAATGTAAGACTGGTTGAATATGGTAATCTGCATGATGGCTACTATATAGCCACTAAAAGAATTGGATCCACATACACTTACTTGGAGGAATAAGCCCATGATGTAAAACATAAACAAGAAACAAGGCAATAATACCAAAACCAGTAAAGAACCATATTGCTGTACAGGTGACATATATGTCTGTATGTCTGTCTGTCTGTTGTATACGCAGAGAGAGAAATATGTGGGAAAAAAAGGTGAATTCAAGAGATGCCATGTGACAGTGGGCAATGGCAGAAGTAATTAGTTTTGCATAATATGTTATTTACATTGTTTAATCAGTTACAGCAAACATGTATTACTCAACATAGAAAATTTCAAATATCACCCATAAATTAACATAGAGACATAACATTTAGTTTAGTATGAATTAGTTGTACGAACATGCTCTGAATTAGGCACCAAAGATATCTAACCACAGGGCCCTCCTGCATGAAGGGACTCAGGCTCTTCAGACCCTTTTTTAAGAAAGCATGATGTTCCAACGTTTGTGGAA
Organism: Saimiri boliviensis; assembly: GCF_048565385.1. Taxonomy (NCBI): domain Eukaryota; kingdom Metazoa; phylum Chordata; class Mammalia; order Primates; family Cebidae; genus Saimiri; species Saimiri boliviensis. Next base: position 97,125,328 of record NC_133453.1, read on the forward strand.
ACCTACAGGAGACATTTGGGCATCCTCTAGCAACTTGAGTTTTACTTAAAGATTAAAGGAAGAAATTGTTTTCTTAAATGCAAGTAAAACCTTAAAAGCAGATTCTATGGGGCTTTGGCTAAGTAGGGCCTGTGGCTCGTCTGCTGGATCAGAGAATAAAAGGTCTGGTTTGGTTGTTGTTTCAGTGGTATGGATAAAGGATGCAATTGATTCAGGAGATGGCCATATACATTTTGGGGGTTCAGTGTATTTTGCTGCCCTATGAGTAATTTTTCACAATTTGTTTACACCAGAAAAACTTCCTAATCTCAGATCACTACAGTGTTCATGTAACATATTTGACACATAATTTATTTTTAACAAGTATATGGTTTTGCTTAATTTTCCTGAAGAGCAAAGTTCTCTCATCTTAGAAAAATACCAAAATGTCTAGGTTTTAAAGATTTATCTCTAAATGTTGTTATTTTACATGGAAAATTATTTTCATTTTAAATGGAATACATTAATCTGAATTAAAATCTCTTACGGAGTTTTAAAAAATGAGGTAGAAATCAATGAAAATATGCACCATATTGTGCGAAGTACAAAAAAAAAACATCTAATATCTTGAAGGACTCTGACTAATTTGGTCTTGTTCCAGGGGTTTTTTAAAATCTGCTTGACAATTAAGAGCTCAATAGCCCTAATTCAACTATTATTAGCAAATTAACACAAGCAACAACAGTTTATGTACAAATAACAGTACTCAAATGCCTATTTAAGAAAATATAAGAGCAATAACACCATCAAATGATTTTTTAAGGATATTTCAAAAACCAATCAAGCAAACTTTGGAATAAAAACTTTGGAGATTGGAATTAAATAAAGGAGCATGATATAGAAAACATTAACTAGAAACTTATCCCATGAAGATTTGTTTATAATCAGTTTCAGCCTCCCCTTTGCTTATGAGTGACTATTGGGTATATCTTAATGCCATATATAATATTGAATAGGTTTGTTACAGTTCTATCAGAGGGAAATTCTATGAATGGCAGCCAGCGTATACCTTGAATGACTGAATAATCAAAGCATCCTTCTAGAAGTGATGTGTCAAAAAGAGCATCCTCTTGATTATTTTTCAGTGATCTTAATGCAATAATTAAAATTGTAAGTTCACAGATATGTGATACCAAGCAGTGGAAAGGCATTGGAAATATCCTTCCAACTCACGGTTGATTTATTACCTTCCTAGTGGGAAAGGATTTTATGCATTTAAAAGCTGGATAAATAAATTTGTAGTTCATGATAAAAGTTGACTCATTTAGTAGATATTTCTTTCTAGACAATCACAACTAAATCAACAATTTCAAGCCAAAATTCTGTTGATGAAAATATCATAATGATAATGAAGCTTAAGAGCTGGGTGGGGAGGTCACAGATTTTATGAATCATATGACACTACCATTTATATGTGATTAGAATTAGTGACAATGTTCAAATAAGGAATAACATAAATTAATCATCTCTCCATACTGAAGAAAGAGTCTTCTGACAAAATACTTCCTGGAGCTGTAAAAGGTACAAGACGGTAAATTAGAGACATTTTGTGTCTACTATATGAGGATAGCAACCTTATTGCTTAGTAATAAACTACTTAAAATTGCCAACGAAAGAAGTCTTGAAAATGTTATACCATTCATTTTATCCTATACTCAAGTCATTTCTACTCAGTGACATACCTTACAAAGTTTAAAAAGATACCTTGTTGTCACTTACATCCATGTATTAACGTAAACCAAAGTTCTAGAAGAACTGTAAAAAGAAGCAGAGAAATTATCTAGACCTTGACTCTAGTCTTTAGTAATAGCTCTCTTTAATCCAGCACAGTTTTCTCAAATTGAACTGTTCAGCACAGAGAGATGACAATTCCATTTTATAGAGGCAATGTCAAACATTGTTTTTATACACCAAAATATTGTGAATGGAGACGATTGTAAATTTTGCTTTAGGCTACCAAAGCATATTTATTTATTTATCTCTCCTGTTACACCTCTTTAATTAATATATTTTTAATTTTTATATTATACTTTAAGTTCATGTGCAGAACGTGCAGGTTTGTTACATAGGTATACATGTGATATGATGATTTGCTGCATCCATCACCGCATCATCTACATTAGGTATTTCTCCTAATGCTGTTCCTCCCCTATCCCCTATCCCTCTACCTTCTGATATCCCACCCCTGGCCCCCCAACGACAGGCCTGGTGTCTGATGTTCCTCTCCCCATGACCATGTGTTGTCATTATTCAACACCCACTTATAAATGAAAACATGCAGTGCTTGGTTTTCCGTTCTTGTGTCAGTTTGCTGAGAATGATGTTTTCCAGCTTCATGCATGTCCCTTTAAAGGACGTGAACTCATTCTTTTGTATGGCTGCATAGTATCCCATAGTGTACATGTGCCACATTTTCTTCATCTAGTCTGTCATTGATGGGCATTTGGATAATTAATATTTTAAAAAATAGTTTCAACTTTTATTTCAGATCCAAAGTTACATGTCCAGGTTTGTTGCATAGGTTTGGGGTATGATTGATCCCAACACCCAGCTAGTGAGCATAGAACCCAGTGGTTAATATTCAACCCTTCCCCAGCTCTAATAGTCCACAGTATCTATTGTGACCCTCTTTATGTTCATAAGTCCCCAGTGTTTAGTTTCTACTTATAAGTGAAAACATGCAGTATTTGATTTTCTGTTCCTGTGTTAATTCTTTTAGAATAATCACCTCCAGGTGCATCCATGTTTCTACAAAAGATGTGATTTCATTTTTTGTAGCTGTGTAGTATTCCATGGTGTATACGTGCCAGATTTTCTTTATCCCATCCATTGTTAATGAATACCTTCTATTTATTTATGTCCAGTCTTTTCTCTTCTCCTCCCCTCCAAAATAATTTTGAGTCACCTATACCATTAGAGATTTATTAATGAAAATTCTTGACAAATATTGTTATAGTTCTGATTAACCTTTTATGAGTGAGCAAAATGAAGCTCATAGAAGCAAAATGACTTATCTGAAACTTATCAGCTAGTTGTTGAGTTGGAACCCTATTACATATTTACTGGCCTGCCTGAGCTTCCTATTACGTTGCAGTTCTGTCTTGCTCTTGACATAAATAGTAACTAACTGGTAAGGCTAAATTAACTTTCAAGAAACTAAAACTAAAATTTATTGAATAGCATGCAAAAAACAAAGCAAAAGATAAATGGGATTAGATTGCATTGAGATTAGTTAACTGCTGAAACTGTTACTTCTTAACTGACTTCAAAACTACACAACTCTTCCAATTACACCTTGTATCACTAAATTAAATATTAGAGATAAAAGTAATGTTTGTCTGAGGTAATAATTACCAAGTCTTTTTTCTGACTAATATGTCTACCCAAAAACTCAAATTCTTGGTCGAGGGAAGTAAGAATCTCTACTATTGTACTCACTTTGAAACTTCCATTAAGTTTGCTTTGATTTCTTTAAAATCCAGACAAAATACCCAGTATTTATTTTTAGAATTTTCAATATAATAGAAATATTTGCTCTTTAGTCATTGACAAAATTAACCTTTTAGCTTTTGAGTTTTGGTTTTTGCTAGTATCCTCACTTCTTCTGAAGGTAGGCAAATTATTGAATTCCTGGTCCTAGAACTGACTGACAAAAGGTGAAATATTTCTTCAGTTCTTATCACATTCCAATCTTCTGTTCCTTTGCTGGAAGTTAAATGTATATTGACGAATGTTTTAAATGCCTGCAGGGATGTTCTTATTTCTCACTCTTTCATACCATTGCTGCAGTACATACAACAAAATGGTAGCATTTTGGGCATTATATGTCCGTGACTCATACTGTTGATACAGATGTTTTGGCCCTCACAATGAAGATGGAAAAAATGTTTTAATAAATACCATTAAGTACCTGAGGGTGTCAAGAAAATCTTCACTTTAAAAAAATATATATATATTACAGGCATGTAGGATCATTCCTAGATGGATTCCAATACCCAGGACCAGGGGACTTTATGAGTTTGGAGGTAGAGAAACAAAAACAGCCTTTTAAAAATGTATTGTTTAGTGCATTGAACAGTGCTGAGCAGGTTAGATTGATGATCTTGTACCTCACAAATGTGGTTTAAGTTATTGCCGAAGGCAGTGAGGCAAAAATGAAAGAATAACCAGATAGGTCATTGAAAAAAATGCCAATCAATCTGAGGTTGAGGGAGGAAAGAAAGAGAAAGCTGCCCCATGATGGTTTCTAAGTTTCCTGTCAATGGAGCATATCTTTCCCTTCACCCTGAAAAGCTCCAGCTGTGTGCAAAGAGTCTTTCTCTCCTCTAGCAAGCCCTTGCTTCCCATCCAGAAAAAAAAAATGCATAGCTGGATTGGTAACTTACAAGATCTGATAATTACAAAGACCAACTCCTTTGCAACATTTTAACATGGCCACTATGGCCACTCTCTGTGCAAAGCTCTGGGAGGGCAATGAATGTCAGCGTATCCTCTTTTTTCTCATTCATTTGTCTTATTTTCGTCTTTGCTCTCAGCTACACTTAGGTAGTTGTTTAATGTGACTAAAATTACTTTGTCTCATAGAAGGAACAAGATCATTTACACTCATTTCAACATTAGTCATGATTGCATCTTGTCCTTGAAATCTTACTTCAAAATTTAAATTATGATTATGTTCAATAGTAGCAGTAGACTGTATTCTTTTGCTTATTAATTAATGGTATACAGATAGGTCAGAAGAAAATCAAATTGAATAACTGTCCCATGACTGGGGTAAGTGTGTTGATCTGCTTTTTCTTTCAGAGAGAAAATCTGTCTTTATTCCTAAACCAAGGTGACATTTAGCACCAGCAGATTCCTTTATTGACAGTCTCAGAAGAGCGGCCCTAGATTGAATCAGCTTAAACTGTTGTTTCCATTAAAGATACATTGAGTTATATTGGCAAGCCAAGGTGGCAAGAACTGATGCTGCCACTAAGTGTGGCACCTGATATTTGGAAAACAGCGGATTCCTGAAACTGAATTGGTCAATTCAGCATCACTGGTCAACTTGAATTGCTCTAGAGAAAAACGTATTTTCAAGTACAAAGAGCAGTTATTAGACATAATGGCAATCATGCAGATATACTAGTATTACCCGTAATGTTGGACTTTCTCAGCAACTAAAATTAAAAAGGCCTGTCTTGGTACAGAATAATATTAATATGTAGTTAATAAATAGTTACAAATTAGTTGCTGAGAGAAAACTGTTTTCTGGGCTATTAAGATAGAGAAGGTCCTTTGGGGTTAGTGCTGGGCAAGAGATTAATTTTATTGACACATATCATACCTCTGAGCTTTAGAAAAATACAAGTGGAATCAAACCAGGTCAAGCAAGTACAAATGAGAAGATATTGCTGAGAACTGCATGAGCACCTAAACCCAAATTAAACACGAGCAGCTCTGAACTGCAGCCCCACCACCTCCCACCGCCACCACTGTGAATCATGCTGGGGTAGAAAATACAGAAGGTTTATTTAGAGAGTCTTGGCAGTAGGCAAGTAGGGACAAAAAAGTTTCAAAATTGCTTATTTATTTTGCTAAGGAGCTCATCAAGACTAGTAGACACAGGAAGGATTTCAGACTGTCTCATAAAGTGGCTTACAATCAATTGCAGAGCTAGACATATTAGTCTACAATCAAAACGTTATTGCTTTTAGTCATTGAACATAACTGAGCACAGTATGCTATAGAAAGATTGCAGGCTGCCAAAGCTGTTGGCTTTAGCAGATTTTTTTTTTTTTTTTTTTTTTTTTTTTTTGCCTTTTCAAGTGACAAAAACATACGCAGAGCAGTGGCCTTCTTTGAGCAAGTTTGGTGAGCTGATCACCTTAAATTGCAACTTAAAACTTTGTTGCTGAATTAGATTATTTTTCTCTTGATCCCTCCTAAAGTTCTCTTTCGTTACTTTGAATGATGTATTTCTCACCAAGTATCATATTGATGCTAGACTTCTAGCACTGAAACAAAAAAAGCATACATATTGTCACTTTTGCAAAAGAATTTTTCATTAAAACACTAGCATCTGTGATTCTCAAAAGTGAAATAAAGTATACTGGTTGCTAAGGTATAAAAACACCCATTCTCCAAATTACAGGACTCGAGCACTACAATTTTGCTGCTGTGGCTGTTGAACACTTTAAGGAGTGTTTCTAATCCCCTTTATAGCTTCTGTACTGAATGCAGAAACACTGTTCTCTGGTGACAGAGTGATGTTAGAAGTGTTAAAAAGTGTTAGTTGGCTTTTGCAAGGTTATAGAGAGCTTTGTGAACCTCATCTTTTATTATACTGTGTCCTGCCTCAAAGAGATGTGCACTTTACCTGCATTGGTTGAGGGGTCCATACAGAATTCTAACTGAATTCCCCGTTGCTAAAGCCAAGATACTGTGTTCTATCTGATTTCCAGTCCCTTGACTTTGACTATCTATATATAGTCCCATGCAAAAAGGTAAACTCATCACGTTTTTATTATGCTGTTTTAGCAACCACAGTCTTTGAAGCAATTACTAGGTTTTTGTTTGTTTCTGCACTATGAGTTAGGCTGTTTTCTTATAAATGAAGAAACCACAGAAATTGCTAACTTTATTATATATTTATTTTGAGATAGGGGCTTGCTCTGTCACCTGGACTGGAGTGCAGTGGCACAACAAGGGCTTACTCCAACATTAACTTAACTTCCCTGACTCTAGCGATCCTCTCACCTCAGCCTCCTGAGTAGCTGAGATGACAGGCACACACCACCACACGAGGTTAGTTTTTCTGACTTTCGCTTGGAGAGACAGGGACTCACTATGTTGCCCAGGCTGGTGTCGAATCCCTAGACTCAAGTGATCCTCCCACCTTGGCTTCCCAAAGTGCTGTAATTATAGGCATGAGGCACCATGCTTGGCAAAATTGCTAACTTTAATGTTCATTTTGAGTCAAGCAAGAATAATACCTCTGCAGCAGTTTACCTGCACACTTCGGTTCCTATTAAAGAGAGGATGATTTCAAAACAGAACTTGGATCCTGCTAATCCAATATCATTGATCTCAGTGAAACTTTTAGTGAAGGAATGCCTAGAAAAAAAAGTATAAAACATAAATCATCATATCATTATGATAATAAAACAACAGTATCATTTCTTCTATTCAAGCTTGTTGGAGCTCCTAGCTGCTTCTCTAAATAAAACAAAATAAGACAAAACTTATCAGTTTCCTTTGTGTAATTTGAACCCATCCCATTATTCTGCCTATTTCTGGTCTTATTCTGATTTAGAAAAGCAAATCTGCTTTTCACCCTTTGTTAATATTCTAGACCATTTGGGCCCTGTCCTGCTCGGACTGTCTGAAAGCTGTCTTAAGTTTCCTCTGTTCCAGCTCTGAACCCTGTTCAAAATGCAACTTCCTGCCAGGTCATGGGTTTCTAAGTCTCTGCCTATAGCAACTTGTCTAAGGCCTGAAGCAAAAACTTGGAAATTTCTTTGAAGAAAGAAAATTATAAATCAATAGGTACATTCAGATCAAAAGAAAGTGAGGAATCTGCAAAGGAAAAGCCATTTTAACCTTTTAATATGAACTTCCAAAACCTAAAAAAAAAATAATAATAATAATACTTAAGTTGAGAAAAAAAGAGTCTATAGAGACAGATTATTTCAAGATTAACTTTTTTTTTTTTTTTGAGAAAACCAAAAAACACCATTTACAATTGAAGCAAATTAAACAGCATCACACATTTTGTGTTGAGTATTGTGGTTAGCAGCAATAGCATTCATTGATCCATCCACTCATCTAGTCATTGGACAGATGCTTGTTAAGAACAGTTTCTCACATATTTTTCATATAGTGCTTCCAAATATAATGAGTTAAAAACATAGATCCAGAAAACCAAAATCACATACTTGAAGTTTTTCATGTTAAAGAGTGGGCTGCTCTCAGTCTACTTCTTACCTCCCTTTCCACTAACTTTATTCCAATCTTTGGTGATGTTATAAGTTCACAGGCAGTTGCAGCAGAAAAAAAGAAGGAAAGCTATTGGAATAAGCATAAAGTAATGACTGGAAATAGATAGACTGTACCACTCAGCTGATAAGTATCAACGCTTAGCATAAAAGGCAGCAAATCAGGTAGGAAATCACTATGACTGAATAAATTCAGCAGATCTGGGTGCCAACATTTCTCTATAGCTTATGATGCTATGATGGGGAAAAGGCATGGGGTATGATTGGGAAGGATCCATTAATTGATCACTCCATTGATCTTCAAGCATGGAATGAAACAAATCCTTGAGGTCATTACAAATATTTTTCCAAAGATTCATAATAATATGAATGATATAAGAAAAATACATAATGCATTATATATATTCTGTTTTTATATTAAAACATCTCATTCTCTTCAATTGTTCAATTTAAATTTGAATGTTATTTGGGTGGCTTTATTCCAGCAATTTGGCAATTTACTAGGGTAATAAAAGAATTCATTTTAACTAATAACTGCTCACAGAAAGCTTTGTATATTAGAGTTGAATTTTATTGAATTTGAGCCTGGTCTGGCATTAACATTGCTGTTTAACAGAAAGAGTATTTGTCATGTTATGTTATACTCATTGCCTGTGCATTAGCCCCACCGCTTCCTCAAATGCACTTTGGAAAAGTATTTAAAGAAGTGTTTACTTGGATAAAATGAATGTTTGTTTCGTTAATACTTTTGTCACTGAATTAAGACTAACATTTTAAAATACACATAAACCTAAGAATTATGTGGCTATTTTGAAAAGTGGTCTGTGGACTTAAAGAAGATTCAGAATCAATTAAAAGCTAGATTAGGGTCTCCCTCTTTTTAGGACTCATCCATTTCTCTATCTTATTTGATGTTTAGAAAGGCCTTTAAAAAATTCACAATGAAGGCCAGGCATGGTGGCTTACAGCTCTAATCCCAACACTTTGGGAGGCTAAGGTGAGATCACTGAGAAGGTGAGACTCTATCATAAAAACAGCAACAGCAAAAAATTAACAACGAAATTATTTTAAAATAACATTTGTAGTAGGACTTATTTGTATATATCCAATGGGGGTTAGGATAATATCTGTCTAACATACTTGTATACTTGAAGATATATAATAATAATAGTTAATGTTCACTGAGCACTTACTATGTGGCAACAACTGTTATGCCATTTATTTACATTATCTCATTTAATCTATATACATCACAATGAGATAGGTACGATTATTATGCCCATTTTATTAGTGAAAGCACTGAAATATAAAGAGGGACCAATGGTGGCTTGCTCAGGATCCCACAGTCACTCCTTTGGGCTAAAGATAACACAACCTATATTTGGTATATACATTATATAATTAGTAACTGGGTCTGGGGCTTATTTATTTATTTATTTATTGAGACAGAGTCTCAGTTCTGTCACCAAGGCTGGAGTACAGTGATATGATAATGGTTCCGTGGCATTTTTAAAGTAATATTTTATTAAACTAAAAAGATATTATTTTAATGTAGTAACCCACCTAGATGAGTCCCAGTAATCATAAATTTTCTGTTTTAAATATTTCAAGTCCCAACTGGCATTACATTGAACATTAATGTTCCCAAATTGGGAAAGTTAATTATCACATTAATTCAAATACATTGAAAATAAACACTATTTATATGCATTTGATTTTCAAGTGAATTTGGCAGTCCTCCCTTTTTGTGTGGGTTGGGTAAGCAACTTTATATATTATATTACGTGGATTCAAGGGGGCTAATTAGGGCCTATTTCCCCCAAAGCTCTCAAAGTGTGTATAGTGTTATGTGTGTGTGTGAGTGTGTGTGTGTGTGTGTGTGTGTGTGTCTGTGCACGCATGCATATTTATGACAGAGAGGAAAAGAAGAGGCAGAGATAGAGAAACTCCAGTTAAAATGCAAATTTCCTTAAGACAGATCTAGTTAGCTTAAAGTCACATTAAGCTGTATGTGTCTGCAGATAAAGTGTGTTGTAACTGGAGGAAAGCTGAATTGAACCATATGTCCCTATCAGGGTAGGAAGCTCCAAAGGGGAATCAGAAAACTGTGAGTAGGATTTTAGTGCCTAAGAGTAAGGCAGCCTGTGAATATAACTAAGGACTTTTGTGGATTTTATATTTTATGTAAGTTTAACATCTATATTAAAAGGAATTTTATTTTAAAGAACCAGAGGTATTGCTAGAAATGCAAGAACAGATGCATTTCTTGATAGCCTCAAACCAGCAACTAGGGAACTGTCATTTGCTGAGGCAGCTACTTTCTCTGTGGGTCTTGCTGTCTCATGCTTACTCTCTAGTGCTCTTCTAATGTCTCCACATGGTATCTCCTCTATGCCTCTCTTTGCAATTCTGCTTCATCCTTCCTACTCTGCAGTTCCTTTTTCTCTGCCTCTGCACATTTGATAGCCAAACTAATCTATCTGCAGATTTTATTATTAGTCTAATTGGACTACCTGACTTCTCCTGGTTCCAATTCCAATATTCCCTGGAGAAAATGTGGTTGTATAGCTAGGGTCAGATGTATGCTACCTGCCAAGTCATCTGTGGTGGGGTTGGCACACCATGCATGGGTGGTACCAGGGACCACCCATGAGGGGTTTTAAGTATGCTTTTTCATTAGAGGTAATGCCCCGATTAAATCGCAGGAATAAATAAGAGATGGTAAAATTAAGAGAACTGATAGGCACTGTAATTATCCCAAAGACAAGGGATGAAAGGGTAAGAATATTCCTAGAACATGCTGGAGAAGCAGTGAGATTCACTAGGCATATATAGGGTGTGAAATATACTTTCCCTGGTTACTCCTGGAACAAATATAAGAAGAAAATAATTATATAAAATCAATTTAATGGAGAAAAGGATCTATTTTAACTTTGATGATAGTTTGATACAGAACAAGTAAAAGTGTTCATTAAATTAGGTCAATGTTATCATGGCTAAGCTCTCATGTTAATGAATGTCTGGATGACCTGTTTGTAGTGATAACCAAAGGTCACTTTCAGGTAAATCTACATCCTCCATAACCTGTATCTGTTGTTCTAAATCTTAGTTGGAGAATCTTTTTGTTGTATTTTGTTTTTCCTTTTATATCTGAATCTCTTACTTTAAATAGTTTCAAGTTAAGCTTTATTTTGGAAATCACTAGTGTTTCCTCTATGAAACAGATCTTTTTGCAATATCTAGAATGGCTCTTGTTCTGGCTATTATTTCAACCCTTATAGATAGAACCACAGGTGATGCACTTGAGTGGAAAAACCTAATCCTGAAATGCATCACATTTCCATGCTCAAACACCCACTGAAATTCTATACTTTACTGTGACAATACAAAGTAGCCACTCTTTACTCTTTAATTATTGGAGGTGTTTTGTCAAGATAAATAATGATAATGTTTAGTAATTTCTGACAGTATAGTTCCTGCTAGGTTTTCCCAATTTAAGAAAAAAAAAAAAAAAAAAAAAAAAAAAAACAGCATTCATCCTCCTAAGTATATTTAAAAGACAATGTAGAAGGAGAAACTTTTAAAATCTGACATTTTGAGAGTAAAGAATAGGAAAATACACAAGAGGTTAAGGAGGATTGTGATCATAATATAAGAAGAATAGTATTCAATTTAAATTTTAGAAATAGTATTCATACCAAAGCAATGCTGGTTGCTATAGACTAAATGTGTCCTCCCAAAATTTATATGTGGAAGCCTAATCCTCAGTGTAATGGTACTCAGATTTGGGGGCTTTTAGGAGGTGATTGGGTTGTGAGAGTGGAACCCTTATACATGAGATTAATGCCCTTATAAAATTGGCTCCAAAGTACTCCCTTGCACTTCAATCATGTGAAGATATCAAGAAAAGACAACTGTCTGTGAATCAGGAAATTGGCCCTCACAGGATACTGACTCTGCCAGTATCTTAATCTTGTGCTTCTAGCCTCCAGATCTGTGAGAAATAACTTTCTGTTACTTATAACACAGCCAGTCTATGGTATTCCATAGCAACATAAAGAAACTAAGACACCTGTCATATTAAAACATATCAAGTTTTTCACCTTCTGGCTCTTAGCCACCTCTTCTTCTCTTGGGGCCCCTTTCCCCACCCACCACATATGGTGATGGCTTTATGGCTGTGTTTCATCAATCTATTCTCAGAAAAGGTTCTGATAATCTGATGTACACATTCCTAACTTACTCATACATCTTAATATTTTTCTATTCCTATACGTTTCAGCAAACAGCAAGCCCTTATACCAAACAAAGAAATTCAAGACTTGGGGTCTAATAAATTCTTTAAGGCATCATTAGTACTTTCTAGATATTTTTACAAAATGCATCCCTGCCCACTTTTAATCAGAGCCGTAATTGGGATGAGGACAATCTGGTCCAGAGCACATTCTCCAAAAGAGGTTATTTTTTAAAAGATTATAAAAGTTACATGTTGATAGGATAATGTATTAACTTGCTAAGGCTGCCATAATGAAATGCCACAGACTGGGTAACAAACAACACAGTTTATTCTCCCACAGTTCTGGGCGCTGAGAGATCAAGGTATTAGCAGGTTTGGTTTCTTCTGAGGACTCTCTCCTTGGCTTGCAGATGGCTGCTGCTTACCATGCCCTTTTCTTTGTGCATGAATCATTGGCCTAAATTTCTTCTTATAACAGTACTGTCAGATTAGACTAGAGCCCACCCTAAAGGCTTTATTATAACTTCATCACCTCTTTAAAGACCCTGTGCTCAATAGCAGTTACATTCTGCTGTGCTAGGATTTAAAAACATAAATTTTGGGGAGACACAAGTCAGTCTATCACAGGTGGTCGTTACAACTATAATGAAAAGTCATTCAAAGAAACAGTATAGAATATTTAAAATATCAGCAGGAGGAATTGTTTGAAGTTTGGGGAAAGTAGTCCAGAAATTGCAACCTTTATTATTTGTATTAACTATTTAAAAATAGAGTGTAAGTGTGTATCAGTGTGTGTGTGCTTACACCAGGCATAAGTGTGTCCCTTTTCCCCTTTTCTACTGTCCTGCTCCCAAGAACTTCTATTTCTAAAGGGAGAAACCAACTCTGCCTGCTGCTCATTTGACCCCTGTTAAAAGTAGCCTGCAAGAAGGAGGTGCTTTCTGGCATCCAGAAGACATCTGTGTTGTTCTATCGCCCCTGTGATATCATTACATAATCTAGGGGTAAATACATTTTATATAAATAGATTTAATTTTGTGTTTTGTCGTTTTTTTAAAAAAAATTATTTTATATTAAGTATATCCCATCTTGCACATGGGATACATGTGCAAGATGTGCAGGATAGTTACATAGGTGAACATGTGCAATTAATTTTGCATGGAGATGTTTCTAGAAAATATCAGCAGGATCATGTGTGGAATAATTATATGAGAAACCTCTTTTTTTCTGCCTTACTCCTCACCATTTTCTTAACATCAGAGTTCTGAAAGTTGCCTAAACTAATATGCCAGCTAGAAGGCACTTTTCTTCATTATTTCAAAACTGCTGATTGAAGCAACACAAAGACTGCTATGAATGTAAAAAGAAAATCTGTGGCAAGCATTGGAAGATTTCCACTTTCTAATTCAAAAATAGTCTTAGTATACAAATGTAACACCTAGAACAATGCCCATCAAGTTGTTAGGTCTTAATAAATACCTGTTGCTGAGTGAGTCTGGCAGGCTGTCTCCTGCTTCTATGGCATTTTACATCTGCCTTTTTATAGCAGTCATTGTATGGCATAAGGATCACGTGTTCTTACATTTGTCCCCTTAACTAGACTGCACACTCAGTTTATTTCTGCATCCACAGGACATAATGAAGTGCTTGACATATGGCATACACTGAATAAATTTGTTTTGACCAAAGGACATAACGAACAAGTATTTTCAATAGTGGTGCTGACACAACCAGATTTTCACAGCCCTGTGAGTGCAGTAATTGCAAGAGTGCCTCTAGAAACTTGCCACAACATTTCTCTGATGCCCCAAATCCCTTAAATAGAGGATTTCTAATATTCAACAGAAGTGAATCTCAAGGACCAAATATTCCCAGGAATGATAATACTACAAATTCACAATACAGTACGGAGAATTGGTATCAGATCCTTTCTAGGAATGGATTTTTATGGCTGAATCAAGGATGCTGAGAACAGGAGGACCTTTTGTTCATAGTCATTGGGTGTTCAGGATGAGGAATAGAAAAGAGAGATCCATGGTAAAATTTCACATTTGCCTCTTTCACTGTCACTGTAATATTTAGCTTGTGTGAGTGTAGTAATGTTATATATAAGGGATAGTGAACAATAAAACCATCACACATTCCAGAAGTTGAAGTCATAGTCCCTATACCTATGGTCATTAATGTGAATGCACTTAAACTACACTGATGTTCCTAATGCTAGTGTATATTCAGAGACCCGTAATTTATTATTCATTCATGTTTGCTTGGCCTCTGTATTGCTTTTGTTGCTTATATTTGGTAATTTGATTGTCTATTGATAAGGGGATAGAGGAATGAATTGAAATAATGGGTAGTATGTACATTGGCTGATAAAAAGTTTGGTGATAAACATAGTTCTTTGCCAAAAATAGAAATTCAGAATTATCAGAATAGAATCAAATATTGTTATTAGTTTTAAAGCAGTGATTAGAATTAAATATTAGTATTAATTTATAGATGTAATGAATTTCAAAGTGATTAAATATATGTTTCTTAATTTTTTGAGGCTGTGAGAATTTTACATAATGCATACTTTTTTGGCCTAACAAGATATTAAGAGAGAATATCAAAGAATTAAACTATCACATTTGTGTGTTCTGAAGATCACATTGCTTTCTGCCTTTGAATGCATTCTGCTTTTGAATACTTTCCTTCTGTATAGCAATGCCAAGGATCAGCTCTAATTATTTTCAATAAGAAATAGAGGAAAACATGATTTAATTTATTTTCTCCAGTCTGCCAGAGGACTTGGAAGCAGGTTGTTATAACAGGAAACTCACCACACTAAGCATTGAGTTGTGGAATTTAGTTCAGTTCTGTCACTGCTTAGTAACTACAATCAAAGCATTTAATTGAAAACAAAAATGTTTACTGAGGGTTTTCGAAACACCTTACATAGCAGTAGGTACTAAAAACATAAAGATGAATGAGACACAGTCTCTCTTCTGTGCCTCATTGTCTGCCTTCTTGAAGAATGTTAGCAATTTACATGGCAGAGAAGACAATCCAATCAAAAGGCACAGCATGAGCAAGGTCATAAAGACTTGAAAGTGTCCTAATTTATTCCTCAGCGTTGAGGTAAAGTAAGTGTTCCACTGAGAATGAAATATAGCATACATTAGAAAAGACTGCATTGTAGGGAATCGTGATAGTATGAAGGGTCTCCAGGGTCATTCTGAGGATTTTGGACTCTACTCACGCAAGCTTACCTAAATTTCCATACAGGTTTATAGGATGGGAAGCATGAATATTTCCTGATTACACTTAGTCATGTTGATATTTAAACAGAAACAAGTTTGTATCAAATGGTGAAGCTGAATCTATTATACTAATTATAAGAACAATAAATCTGGAAATGTGGGTTTAGGGCAGAATATAATCATCATTGAATGGCATGCTATTGAGTTTAGGTAGCCAAGAAATATTTTAGGAACAGGAAAGTCATGATTATATTCAAAACCTTGGCGTCTGTTTGGAGGTAAATAAACCTGCATTTCAATACCTGCTCCTCTACCTACCAGTATCATCGGGATACTAGAAAGAGACACTTAAGTTCCTTAAGACTTTACAGTTCATCTGAGAAATGAAAATAAAGCCTGAGTTCATGAATAGTATCTGGAACACAGTAAGCACTGGCTAAATGGTAGTTACCTTTTTTAGGTCATTCTTCCTGGAGAAGAAACCATGAGAAGGAATTGGTAGAATAACATTTACAGCTGTAGCATTAGCATAATGTGTTAGTAAATAGGTTTGAGTGGGAAAAAGAACATTAAGCACTACCTACATGGAAAGGTAGAGTGGCCTACCTCCAAATTTTTTCAGGAGTCAGGAGATTTTGGTACCTAGAATGTTTAGTGCTGAAGCTGAGAAAGGCTCTGGTAAACTGAGAAGGATTGATTATCCTATATAAAGGGCTTTCTCCATATAAACTATGTGAGGAAATACAATGATCCATTCCATAGATGGTGAAATTGAAGTTCAAAAAAAGGTAATTTGCTCAAAGTCACGTAACAGAAATTGATATTCAAGCCTACATTTTCTTTTTTGATTATAGAGCCACTTAGAGTCAAACTACCTGGTTTTAAACTACACGTGTTTTTGCCTCAATTTTCCCTGTAAATGAGGTTAATAATGTATTTTCTCATCGTTTGTTGTAAGAATTAAGTAAGGTGGTGTGTGTAAATGGTTTAGATTAGTACTTGTTACATGGTAAACTCCCTGAAGTGCAGATGTTTTGGCTCAAAAAAAATATTAACTGTCTATTACATAACCAGTCATCTATAAGGTACAGCTTTAAGACGAGAAGATAAAAGGGACTCAATTTTATGTCTTTTGAGTTTGAATCATCAGATTAGTACTAAAGGAAAATGTCCAACAAGCAACTGAAAATAGGAATTTGGAGCTCGTATGAACAGCCTGAAATAGAGATACAGTCAATTATACCAGATAATTGTTGATGACATGGGAAGATATGGGTGGGTCCTTGGAGAGAAGCCATGCGATTAGAAGAGACTACTGCCAGGACACCAAAGATGTGAGGAAGAAAGTATGAATCAGATGCTTTCAGGCGTCTGGTCTGAGATGACTGCTAAGCTTATTTTTAACAAGGGAGAAAAAGTACAGACTCAATATGCATTATGCATGCTACACAACGCCTAGGGTAAGAAGACGTGGGGCTGCAATGGGGGAGCAGTGGGGAGCAAGAAGCAATTGAACTTATTTGGTTCTCTAAGGGCCTTAAGAAGAGTTGAAATCTTAAATTTCAAATTCAAGGACCTGGAGGGTTTTATATGTTATGTTGAATAAAATGTATTAGATAATAAAAGTGTACGTACTTCTTTGATGATTGAGAAGGCACTTCAAAATATCATGTTGTGTTTCAAGTTGATCTTTTAAACCACCCTTACATGAGAAGTAGAGAAGTTCTGCTTAATAAAGCATTTTAACTGATACCATTTTGAATAAGAAAAAGGTTAGTAAATGAAATGGAACAGAAATGCAGTGGAATAAAATCCGTGTATCATGACACTGAATGTACTTTCAAAAATATTCCTGATCTAAGCATTAATGCAAATAAGTCATTCACCAAGAACATCCTATTACTTAACAATCCTTTGAGTTCCTCGTTTTTCATTTTTCTCATTAAAATGGACTACTTACTTGGCTTATTTTTAATTGAACCTGAGTTTCTGCCATTAAACTATATGTAAAATCTCTCACTGGAATCACTAGAGACCTGGGAGGTGGCAAGAAATCGGCAAAATATTGAGAAGAAAATATTAAAAAGTGGTAGAACAGGGTGGCAACTTCATACATTCTTCATAATGAGAGATTTTCTTACATCAGAGTGTATCAGTATGGTTTAGAAAATTAAGTTACTATCTGAAACAGATAGCCTGCTTATTGGCAAATGAACAAAGCAAGTTAGGCCAATGTAACCCCCTGTCAGAGTTTCTGTTTTTTTTTGCACCAGGGTTTCTATTATATGCATCCTCAGCAGTATCACTGTGGGAGGTGCTAAACTCAGAATGTGTGATTTAAGGATGAAATGACTCTAGTTGATATTGCTAGCTGCGGGATTCATTTCAGAGAGCTCAAGACAGGGATTGGTATGTGGGAGTTGAAAGAAAGGACTTCAAAATTAAAAATAATATCCCTCTAAAACTCAAAGAATGAGCCGACAATCCAAAGTGCCTTGGCACACGTCCATAATGGTTTTCTCTCTGTACTGGAAGTAATGCAAATCATCACTGAGATGAATGATGTTCTTGTGAAAGCTTTTAATTTCATAAAAAAGAGAATTACCCATAATCATTGTGTTATTAATACATAAAAACAGGCTAACATGAGCCATAGATTAACCACTGCATTTTAATTTAACACTCTGGAGAGGAAAAAATCAGGTAATTATGCTTTATCACCAAACAGTAAGCACAGATTTGTCTTTCTGGGTTGTCTTTGTAACAGTATGCAAAATCTTTAGCCAAGAGGTTCCTTACAACACCTGTGCATTTTAAAATATGATGTTCTTTTCTTAGGTTAGACATAACTGCTTATTCATACTCCTTTCTAATATTTAAAGCCATGAATGCAAAAATGACTTTTACTGAAAATCATGTGAGATTGTACTTGTTAGGGGACGTAGAAACATTCAGGACAACTCGGCACAGATGTTGAAAATGTTCTGTTTATCCTATTGTATATAATCAGATTAACCTTTCTTTTTGTGCTATAATTATTACACAGAATGGCACGGTTCATTTTGTGAGGCATGACTTTCTTTTAATGAGCTCACTTATGTAAATCCCTTGATTAAAGGAGAAATAAGAGAAATGGGAGCAATTAGCACAATTTGGGTGGACAAAAACCTAATTTGAATCAGCTAAAATTAAAGAGAAGCCCAAGTGGTTTCCTTTGAACCTGAGATCACTCCCTTTATAGTCCCACAACCAACATCTTAGTTTGGGCCTTAATGCCTCACACCTGGATTAGGACAATAATTTCCACACTGGACATTATGCATCTTGACTTTTTTTTTTTCCATAATCTATCTTGCAAACAATTTCCTGGAAAAATCTGCTTAAAGCATTTCTGAGCACTTAACATTTCTGCTCAAAAGCCTTCAATAGCTCCCTACTAACCTGTGATTTATAAATGTCCCCACTGAGAATTAGACGTGCATGGGGCCACCTCAAACTTTTCCAAAGGGCTACTAACTGGCAGCCAGGAATCTTTGGTAAGGATAATTTGTTGGATTCGCTCAGCGTTTTATAAAATGTTGAAAGTAGTTACTCCTAGTTAAAAATCAGAAGAGATCTCGTTTTTTAAAGCATGTGCCTCAGCTACCTTTGGACCCATCCCCACGGGGCAACAGTTATATTATAGCTGAGGAGAAGCTGCCTTCTTTCTTCTGGGATCATCCCTCTAGTTTGTCAAAAGTCCCACATTCCTATTGCCTTATACCTCACCTGTTTCACTCATTTTCTTCAACTGCCTACAAACATTATAGGTGGTAACTACTGTTTTATACTATGATACTAAAAAATCCTCTGCCTAAGCCAATCGATCTAACCATGGTCATTCCTACCTCCATGCCAATTTTACCCAGTGTCACCCACTTAAAATACCTTCTTTAGGATACAACATCATTTTATCCTTCTAAGTTCTTCTGTTTCAAGGATATTCCCAATTCCTTCTATTTTCAGAGATTGTGCCTGCCTTGACATTTCACACTGTCTTTGGACTGAAGAATTTCCATGGTTAGTTGGCATTTGATTTTAAAAACAAATAGCATAATTTCTAGCAGTCACTATATTATTCACTTCCAAAAATATATTATGAGCTACGAGAAGATTGGGACAGTCACATTTATCTCTTTGTAAATCTAGCTGTAGAATCAAATTATATAAATAATGGGCACTAAGTAAATATTGAAAACTGAGTTATTCCAGATACTGCTTTGGCACTAGAAACCCAAATACAAAACAAAACACTGACTTTTAGTCAGCTTCCCATGTTAGTTTATAGTTTAGCATGAGAAGACTGTCTCAGGGCAATGTAACATTAAAAAGTCTATAGATTGGTTTTGAAAATAAAATTAATATCATTTATTAAATACTTATCTTGCAGGCACTATTTTAAGTGATTTCCCCTATTAACCCATATAATCCTCACAACCATTCTTTGAGGCAGGTTCTTGGAAATAACATTTCCATGACCTTGTTTCTTGTGCTTTCCCAAGGGAATCTAGATTATAAGCAGTGGCATCAAGATGTGAACCCAGATATTCTGAGTCAAGGGACATAAGAATGGAAGGAATAATTCTGTCTGTGAATCTAGAATGAAAATGCTAGAAGGGGTGGCATGCTGAGTTTCTCTTGTGATGGTAGGAGTCCGTCATACAGGCACAGGAATAGTGTGAACCATATGATTAAAGACAAAGGGCGGGAAGCACGTGATGTGTTCAGGAATTATCGAGCAGCTAAGTGTGGTTACAGGACCAGATGTGGCAGAATTAAGTAAGAAATACCAAGGAATTTGGACATTTTCCTGTGGACAGTAGAAAACCTCAAAAGTTTATAAGCAAAGTTGTAATGTGTTCAAATCCATTTTAGTGAGATTAACTTCTGCAAAGGTTTGGATGATGCTTTGGGTTTGGGCAATCCAGGGAAGGGAGTAGTCCAATTATAGTTTCTGAGGCTTGAGCCAAGAGCAGTAAATTCAGATGCCCATCAGGAAACCAAGAGGAGAATTAGATTCTAAGAAATTTCAGAAGAAACTTGAAGAGATATGACATCAAAATATCAAACCGAGTTGCTGATGCCATTAATAAATATGGAGACATCAGGAGGAAATTTGAAACAGTAACATACTGAGAGTAGACTTTGTAAATACATCTTAGGTACCTTAACAGAATTTTTTTTCCCTTTATTATGCAGTAGTTCACATTGATTCCGTAATTCCCTGTGAAATTTCTAGTTCTTTTTGGCATCAAGATCAAGTTCTCCTTAAAGGCTGTCTCCATCTATCAGTTAGCTTGATTTTCTTGTCAGAGTCATTTGGATATTCTCCACATACCCATAACTCAGAATCTCTGTCTTCATAGTCTTTGTGTATTGGTTCATTTTAACACTGCTGATAAAAACATACCTGTAACTGGGTAATTTTACCAAAGAAAGAAGTTCAATGAGCTTACAGTTCCACGTGGCTGAGGCAGCCTCCCAGTCATGGAAGGAAGGCGAGGAAGGCAAGCCTTACATGGATGGCCGCAGGCAAAAGGAGAATTTGTGCCGGAAAACTTTCCTTTTTAAAACCGTCAGATCTCGTGAGACTCATTCACTATGATGAGAGCAGCACAGAAAATATCGGTCCCAATAATTTAATCATTTCCGCCCAGGTTCTTCCAGTGACGTGTGGGAATTGTGTGAGTTACAAATCAAGATGAGATTTGGGTGGGGACACAGCCAAACCGTATCCTTTTTATATCACAAAAGTGCTAACACATTAATTTATTTGATCCATTATGGAGCATGCTGCCAGTATCTCAATAAATGCTTTTACTGGTTTTCTTGTTATAAAACCCCCCAAAGTAGGGGCTGCCATTTTTTATTATCTAATATGTCTCCTAAACATTTATGAAAGTCAAATGTGCAAAATTTTAGTAATAGACTTACACTAGAAAAGGGATTTACATACACACAGCTAACCATCTCTAGTTACAGTATATTTTTTAGCATATATATAATGGTGGTCACGGCCCATGGCTCCCTGAAGATTCCTTGAAAATGGCTCACGTGAAGCAGATTGAGTAATAGGATAAAAGGCATACAAATTTATTTAACATGTATACAGAAGCCTTAAGAATGAGGACCCAAAGATATAGGGGAAGTTGTCAATTTTTGTGTTTAGCTTCAGCAAAATACGGACATTTAGAAACATGATTGGAGGAAAACAGTGTAAGCCAACACTAATGGACTGAATGGGAAAGCCCAGTAACTGTCAAGATTCTTCTTGGCCTCACTGGGCAGCATTCCCTCCTTCTGGGTGTGGGGCAGGACCCTCCCTGGAATGGGGGTGTCTTATGACCTACAGTCACACAAGGTAGGTCAGAATTTTTTTATGTCCAGTTTTTACACAGAGAGGGCACAGGGAAAGTTAGTGTAATATGTTTAGATTTTATGGCTGGCTTTGCAGAAAAAAAGGTTCTGGTTTCTATGACTCACCTTGGGGAAGAGGGATTCTAGTTTCTATGGCTAGCCTTGGAGGAGAATGGGACTGAGAAATAGGAGGGCAGCAGAAGATAAGAGAAACTCTTGCTTCTGAGGTCTTCACTTTGGGGTATGTTTCCTGAGGCTCAACAATTGTGCACATAATAATATAATGGGTTACATGTAAAATTAGGATAAATTTCTAGTGAAAAATTTTAGCTCAATGTATTATTGTCTAGGTCATATGAGATTGCAATTTAAGAATGAAGGAACCAATTTAAACATTAAGGATGAGGCTTTCTCTTGTGGTTTGCTTTATTATTTTGATAAATAAATGCTATTCCAGGCACTGGGAATATGGAAGTAAAAAAAAAAAAAAAAAAAAAAAAAAAAAAAAAAAAAGGCAAGTCACCTGGTCTCATGGAGTTTACAATCTGCTAGAAGAGAATAAAGAAATACTAACTTTTACACAGGATTTGAGTAGAACGTTACAATAAGGTTGAAGGTATCTTACCAGAGTTTAAAAAATGTCAATTTTTAAAGCAATATCTAAATTTCTCTTTTGTTCTCACACTAAACCTCACATTTACATGTGACTTTCAAAGGTAGAGTTTGATGATGTTATGTATATTCTTTGGTTTAATCTTTCTCTTAACACAAAGTAAATTAGCAGATGACAAAAGAATGTGCCTTGGAGACTGAGAAGATATTTCATTTGGGCTTCCTAATAATGCCAGCTTTGTTTCAGTTTTACCATTTCTAGTGTCAACACTTTCATTTTCCATTTGCCACACTTTTAGAAGGCAACAACATTCAAAATACAGAAAATATTCATATGCTTGCTAAACACTACTAGAAAGGCCATTTTAAAACCTAACATTGAGTACATACTGTATGCCAAGTACTACACACTGGAGAATTACATCTCTAAAATAGAACTTTTGGCTGGAAGGCTACACCACCATGCAGAAGCATATTTCACTGGAGAGGTGATTCAGGGTTGTTACAGAGTAAACGTTAAATATAAAAAATAACAAACAATTTGTATTGAGGGTAAAAAGAAAATCAACTAATTAAAAATAAACACAGTCATTAAATTAAGCAGTGCAAAATTGGAATCCTGACTCTCCTTTCATGCCCTTGGAGTGATTAGTCATTGGGTTCACTATCAACATTTACAAATGATGTTACTATTAAACAAACATGTATCTATGTATAGACGTCTATAGCATTTAACAAAGAAACTATAACAGAAAGAATGCTGGATAGTTTATCTTTCATGTTTGCCTGTGGTTGGCAGCCCTGATGTGCATTAGAATCACCTGGGGAACTTAAAACACTACTGGGGACCCAATCAGTGTCTTTAGGAATGGAGACCAGGTATCAGTAATTTTTTTTTACAGTTCCCCAGATGATTCTAATGTGAAGCCAGGCTGGGAAATACTGTTTTATTCTCTCTTCATGCTTATGAATAAGGTTTAGGGTATGTTCAGAGAAATTTCTTCCAAATTCCTGTGGGTTAAGTAGGATTTTGATGAAGGAAAGAGAGAATGAGAGAAGAGAATAAATTATCTCTGCTGTCTTCAAATAAGAGTAGCTAACTCTGTTAACACATCCTCTAAATTCCGTATTTCTCATGGTGTGGCTTTTCATTACCTGCATCAAAATAAATCTGGGTTCTGCTTTAAAATACAACGTATTGAATCCAGCCGCAGGCCTCCATAATCAGAATTTTATTCTGAGTGGTGCAGGAGCAGAAATTGTATTAAGTACGACAAAGAACTTCATGTACTCAAAATTTGAAAATCGCTGTTCTGAGTTAATGCCCTAAGCTGTTTATTTTTCTGAAATTTCTTCACAAACATATTTCAGTTGCTATTAAATAATTTTTATTTGGAATATGCAACAGCTCAGTCAAATAATCAGAGAAATTAAAGAAGAGGTTTAAGATAGTATGGAAATCTAACTATTAAACATAGTTGGAAGATAGGTGGATTTCAAAACCCATTTACCATTTTGATTGACCTAACTTGTTCAATCTGTTAAAAAGCAAGAATAGAGTCAAACTCTTTTTTTTTTTTTTCTTAAGTATTAGAACAGATTTCATAATGTCTGGATCTCACTTAGGGAGTAAGTGAGCCCTTAGGTTTCATTGACATTTTGTCAGGAACACCTTTCCTTGATTCTTGGGTCCACTAGGCCAACCTGTTATTGGTTTTCTGAGCATCTTGTACAGCACTCATTATTCTTCATTGCTATCTTCTGTATAATTGTCTAAAGCCTCTACTCAGTAGGAAAATGTGTGAGAGCAGGATTTTCTTCTGTCTTGTTCACCACTGTTTTTCTAGCACCTAGGGATTCTATACTCCACAGAAGCACACCTTGAGTGAATTTTCAGTGTCCTCCCAACTCCACCACCCTCCACCACCAAAAAAAGTTTAAATGTGCTTGTGAACGTAAACACAAGATAAGAATACTTTCATGCAGTCACTGACCTTTAAGCTTTTCTCTTCAGAAGCAGTACCTGTCCTTCCAAGAGTTGACTTTTAGCTCCTCTAGCTCCTACTATGCTACCTCCTCACCATATTTAATACTGTACAGCTCAGAGACAAGATGTTGGTGCCAAACATCATGAGGGTAGAGGCACCCTAAGCAAAAGCTAGCATTAGCCTCCTGATAGTAAGCATCATATTAAAGCGTACAACATTACAGAGTGTCGTACCTTCCATCTGCTGATGTACTGTGGGTTTTACCACCTAGCCTTCTTCTAGTTTTGAATGCCATTTGTAGCCACTTTCACAGAAATGGTGCCAATTATTTCTTATAGAAGAAAATCTGTAGCTCTGTAGTCTATTGATGATTCTTAATTCTTTTCAAGCATGTTTGACATTGAGGTGGCTGAGTAGCCCTACATGCAGCATTACTAATGAGGCTAATGGGATCTAGTCTCATATAAAAGTCCCATATGACATTACCCATTTTGCTACCATCTTTTCTGGAAAACATCCTAATTTATTGTTATCTTTATATTTAACTTTATATATTTACTTTCCAGTGCTTCTTCAGGTAGTCTAATATTTGCTTCTGAAATAAATTGTATTCCCGGTGCACATTTCAATGTAATATGAAAGTAACAAATGTCATATTTACTGCCTCTTTCCAGAACATTAACAAGGAGAGTAAATGAGATTGAACCTAACAGAAACCCTCTACCTAAGAGATAGGAATGCTATACCGATTTGGTGACTTACTATGTTTTATGATCCTTATTTTATAAACCATTAGCTAATAGTACAGCTAGTATACATTCATTTTTAAGTTAAAATGCATGAGGTGACAAATTTTATGCTGATTATTCTTTATTTTTTAATTACTAAAATAATGTAGAGAAGAAATGGCTGTTTTATCAACTGCAAATTTCTAATTTTGAAGAATGCCATGTAAGAGATATTTTAATATGACTTAAAATAGTAAAATGATACGTGTTAGGTTTAAACATGTCTGGTTAACAAAAACAAAAAGAGCATGATACGCTTATTTACAAAAATGACTGCCCTTAAAATTAGGAAAACTGACCTATCTTATTTTTAATAAGGACAGTTCTACAATACACAAAAGATACATGTTACATTACCTTATTACTGATTTTTCTGAATGTTTCTTTTCAATTCTATTGCCCACTTCCAGATAGTAAACTATTAATGTTTGTCTTTGAAGCTATCATTCAAATATGACAACAATCACCCATATCCCCTCTCAGTGGTCACCAAGCCAACTTCTACATGTTTAGTTTCTTAATCTTCCTTTATAATGGAATCTCTCTGGCTATTTAATTACCATAATAGTTCCTCCTCATTGCTGAAAAATGATGGAGTAAAAGTGATATATTATATCTTAATTTTCTTACTCTAAAATTTCAAAATAGAAGGTTGTAGCATGACTGCTTATAGCTATATGTACTTTGGTGAAGCCTCTGGTATTCAGAATTGTTCTAAATCTTCAGTTGAACCCCTA
The DNA here is from genome assembly GCF_048565385.1 of Saimiri boliviensis. NCBI lineage: Eukaryota > Metazoa > Chordata > Mammalia > Primates > Cebidae > Saimiri > Saimiri boliviensis. The sequence continues at coordinate 97,151,346 of NC_133453.1, forward strand.
TTAATCATTTAAATTGTCTAGAATGGTAAGCCAGAATTAATAATGTGGAAATTAAATTCTTAATCAAAGGCAATGTAAAAATAAGTTTAAAGCAAAACCACAAGGTATATTTTGTATATGGTTGTAGAATTATTTTATTCAATATTAAAAGTGATAAAATTTCTGCTTTTCATCATGATTATTTGATGACTTCATGAGATTCTGTTATATGAGTACTTTATTGGTCATTTATATTTGTATTTTAAATATCAAAATAAGCACCCTATGTTCGATTTTAAATTTAACAGTATAGTATTTCCTATTCTAAGCCTACTTTTAGTAGCAATTTGTCTTTTCTCATGGTTGTACTAAGTCTGCTAAAAATTCGAGATGAGAGGGGAAGAATAAATTAATAAAGTTGTATCTAGAATACTCTTGCAAGTAAACCATGAGTTGAGTTATTTGATTAAGGGAAACAGATTATATTCAAGGACATTTTTGAATTGTAGATTTGTAAAAAGCAAGGTTTTGATATATAAGATTTTTTCATAAGGTAGAAATACAGGTAGTTCAAGGAGAACTAAATACATTCTATCTTATTTGTTATTTCAATCCATACACAGAATTTTCATCCATAAAATTGATGATATGATATTCTACTTATAAAACAAAATAAGGACCGGGCGCGGTGGCTCACGCCTATAATCCCAGCACTTTGGGAGGCCGAGGCGGGTGGATCACGAGGTCAAGAGATCGAGACCATCCTGGTCAACATGGTGAAACCCCATCTCTACTAAAAATACAAAAAATTAGCTGGGCATGGTGGCGCGTGCCTGTAATCCCAGCTACTCAGGTGGCTGAGGCAGGAGAATTGCCTGAACCCAGGAGGCAGAGGTTGCGGTGAGCCGAGATCGCACCATTGCACTCCAGCCTGGGTAACAAGAGCGAAACTCCGCCTAAAAAAAAAAAAAAAAAAAAAAGGAGAATATATAGGCCACAGCTATTTTTCTGGTAGAATTTGACAGTAACATTGAATCAACTATTTTTACAATGTTTTCAGCTGACTTTGGCCCCGAACTTTTGAATACGATATTATTTAGGACCTCATCTTTTTTTTTTTTTTTTTTTTTTTTTCTTTTTTTTTTTTTTTTTTAACATTACAGTGGCATTACAATTATTAAAAGGATATAGGTGTTTTTGTGGTGAGTATGATTGAGGACATGGTCATTGTTTAGGCTATGCTGGTTTTATTTATAGTAACATTGGGATGAAGTCAGGAAAACCTGGTTCAAATCAGTTTTAACACATATCAAGGGCATGAAAATGCCAAGTTATATAACTTTTAAAACTTCCTCGTCTTCAAAGTGAGGGTAACAATACTTAGTTTATAAATTTGTTGTGAAGATCAAGTAATTTAGTCAATATGAATAACTTGTTACAGCACACGATGACATTATTATCACTAGTATGTAATGTTGCAATGACCCTTTTAAAGTAGGTCAAACATATTTCCATGTTATATTACCGGGAAGCTTCCAAGAGGACAGAATAAGACTTATCTTTTCCCATTTTATATAAACGCAGTAAATTTACCCCAGGAGGCATCAGGATATGCCAAACTGCCTTATATATATTACGGACCTCCTAAGTGACAAGATTGGATTGAAATCTGAGGTAGGATAAATGGTAAATTCAGCAGCTGTAGACAATTGTACTTAATAAAGATAAGCATGGGAAAAAATAAATGGCATGAAAGAGAGGGATAGTTCTCATGGTGCAAATTAAAAAGTTCATTGTGAACAATCATTCCACAATGTGGCAATGCTGGCGTTTAATAATCAGGCATCATTTTTTAAAGTATTATTGAATGGGGAACTAGAGGAATTTTACCTTATTCAGTCTGCTGAAAAGAGACACAGGGAATTAAAAAAAAAAAAAACTATATAAAGGAATACCAAAGATGACGGAGTGTGTAGAATAAAGCCTGTGAAAAATTATACAGCAGGAGAAATAAAGGAAGGAGATGGAGCTTAATCATCTGAGGAATAAGAGGTCCAGAAAATACGTAACAAGATGTCTTTCTCATCCATTGTCATTTAACAGCTCCTTTCCTGTTTCAATTCTGTAAAAATTATATCTTCATGTTCATTGTGCTTTCCAAAGAGCACCACTTGTTCTCAAAACATGTCTAAAAGAGAAAATTGTGCTTTCTTTTTTTGAAAGAATCTAGTGATCATGAGCCCTAATTCTTCAAAATGCAATTTTAGAGATTTCCTAATCATGGGGACCCAGGAATAACATGAGGTCAAACTGAATGATTTTGGAATCTTGAATTAATCACTAACTAGCTATGGATTTAATTTCCCTATCAATAAAATAAGAATGATTGTTGGGATGAGTAAATGATCGATACACAAGAAGCTCTTAGAACAGAGCTTGGCACATTATGCACTCAGGCCATGTTTGTGGCACAGCAGCTGGGTCACTGGGGCAGGCTCACTCACAGTCACCTACGTGCAGAGCACTCACTTAGGCCAGGTCTTCTTCAGTGCCCTCCCTCCCCTTTCCCTTTCATTTATCTGACTTCTTCTCTCGCAAGGCCCAGCCTCTTCTACTGACAGGCACGTTATGCAGTGCTTAAGCTGGAAAGAACATCAGAGTTGTAGAATCCCAGTATATCATTTTGCAGGTGAAAAACACAAGGCATAGAGAGGTAGAGGAAGAGGAAGAGGAGGAGGGAAGAGGAAGGGAGAGAAATGGCACACCTTGGACCACTTAGCTGAGACAGTCACGTTCCACAATCGTGTGCTGCATTAAACATTCTCAAAGTTCCCCTCTTTTTGTCAAAGTGCAGAGTTTGGGATAGGTATTTGGATACCAATTCCTATTTCAATTTATTTGTGTTTTTAGGCAACCTGCCAAACTTGTCAATTCATGTGGCTTCTATTTCCTCCCCAAACTCTATCTAAAACCTGAATGTCTTCTGTATTCTAGAATCCTTTATCCATCTACAGAGTTTGGATAGGTATTTGGGGCAGCAAATTCAAGAGAATGTGGGAAAAGCAGAGTGCATCTCAAATCCCATGTGGACTGAGGAGGGGGCATTGACATGAATCCTTTAGTTATTTAAGTAAAAAACAAAATAGGGAAGGAACGCAAATAGACTAAGAAAGAAACAAATTATCTGTGTAAGGCTAAATCTAGTACTCCTTGAAACTTTGCACACAGTCTGCACAAAGCACTGTGCTGATGGAGGCCATTGCAGCTCAGTGACCAACATGGCAGTATCTACATTCCGCTGAAATACTTGGAAGAATTTGCATTATTATTATTATTCATTTTCATGTAAATTTATGGATAATATAGATATATTAAGTATTTATATTTTAATAATTGCTCTTACTACAAATAATTTTAGATTTTATAATGCGTACCTTTAACTAATATCCTTAATACATTTAGGAATGGTTATAGATTAAAAGAAGTTTCAATTTAACCTTAGTCCTGGAGGTGTCCAATTACACCATGTGGACAAATCCTCTCTTTTTGCAGGTGTTGCATGAAAACTAGTGGCCACATTGTGATTTATTTTTCTCAGAATGGAGAATTGAATTGACAGATATTTTCTGAGTAATAATCACAAAGAAGGAAAAGTGCTACTTGCTGAAGAAGTAATCGGGGGTAGGACAAAAAGACTCTACTTTCAAGACGCTTATAACTTAGTGAGCAATAAAGACAGAATAAGCAGCAAGATGCATGCTTACAGAGCCTGGTAAATGTGTGAGCTGCATAGCTGCAAAGTTCCTGGTACTTAAAAGAGCTCTTTCCTTGGCCAGATGCTCTTCTACCACCCTCTCAAAATTGTTGATAATTTTTGAACAATGGGTCTCTCATTTTTCTTTGGCACTGAGCCCCACAAGTTAGGTATAGTCATTTGCTGCATAATGACGGACTGCATATATGACAGTGGTCTCATAAGGGTATAATATCATATGTTTGCTGTATTTTTTCTATGATTAGATACACAAATACTTTCCACTGTGTTACAGTTGCCTACAGTGTTATGTACAGTGACATAATGTACAGGTTTGTGGCTTAGGAGCATCAGGCTGCACCATATAACCTAGGCGTGTAGTAGACTGTACCACGTACGTTTCCCTAACTACAGTCTATGATGGTTTTGCAATGGCAAAATGATCTAAGCACACAGTTCTCAGAACACATCCCCGTTTTGGAGGGACTCATGACTCTAATGGGTCCAGAGTACTCTGACAAGTACTGCAGTAGGTTAAGAACAGGGATAATGGGAGCCCTTAGGATGAAAAGGTAAGCCAGTCTTTGGATGAAGCTGACTGCCAAAGAAAGCTTCTCCTGGAAAACAATGACAAACTCATGCTGAAAGGATAAGTAGGAATATGTGAAGTGGAAAAAAGAATAGGACAAAAGAAGTTATAGGATGAGAGAACAGTATACTTAAAGTCCTTGTGGTGAGCAGAAGCATTCGGAGTTCTCAGTAGTTTGGTGTACTCAAATTTTAAAGTAAAATGTATGGATAAGCAAGAGATGAAAAAGGGTCCAGATCATAGAGGATCATGCAATTCTTCACATAGATTCTTATTCAATTCTGAGAGGGTTGAAGTCATTGAATGATTTTCATGTAGAGGAGTGAGTTTATCAAATGCCAGTTTTAGAAAAGTTACTCTTAGTTGCTCTGTAGAAAAATCAATGGGGGGAGTCGTTGGATTGGATTTCCATTAATCTAAACAAGGAAAGATGACTTGAACCAAAAATCTGACAGAGGAGTTATAGAATTCAGACAATGTGCTGGTTGACAGGATTTCTGAAGGAAGGGATGAGGAGTCAGATGTAATGACCATATTGTCATTTGAAAAAATGAAAGGATATTCATGATGTTTGCTGAGATACCAATTATAAGACAAGTGCCAGGCTTATACAAAAAAATAAGAGTTCCATGTTAGAAATGCTGAATTCGAGTTGTCTATATGATATTCACATGGAGAGGTCCAGGGACAGATGGATAAAGGATTCTAGAGTACAGAAGACGTTCAGGTTGAAGATGGAATTTGGGGAAGAAATAGAAGCCATATGAATCAGGAAGTTTGTCCAGGTTGCCTAGAAACACACACAAAAATGGAAGAAGCCAAAATAATACATAAAAGTCTTACAAGGAATAGAAAAATTAATAATGGCAAAACTGCTAAGAATTCTAGATGCAGCTCCTGGAGTTATTATCATGTAGTACAGAAATTAAGACCTGCATTTGCTTTGACATATTAAAAGTATAGGATCCTTCATACCTATTTTTCTATGGCAGACTTCAAGGTATCTGACAAAATGCCTTGTAACGTGTGTGTGTGTGTGTGTGTGTGTGTTGGCTGATTACCTGGCCAACTTTTTTTTCTTTATTTTCCTTTTCTTCTACTTAAGCAGAAGAGAAATTCTGTTTCCATCTGGTCACTGGGACAGTACAGCCTACAGCACAGCATCATAAATTCTGGGCCTACATCAGAGGAACACTAGAAGACAATTTTTCAAATTCCCTTATGCTCCTGTACTGAATATTCATTATAGACATACATTTCTTCCTCAAAATAGAGGAGTCATTCCTAACTGCCTAGTATTTTTTAGCTGCCATCTAATATGAATATAAATGGATCAGGTTAATGAAAACCTGCTGAGGCCATCTATTAGGTAAAGTCAACAGTAACAAAGTCCTTCCAGTAATTACTTACTCACACTCTTTCTTGACCATTAGTTTTGCTGTCTTTTATTTCAGAAGTCAGTTCTACAAGTCTGTCTAGTACTCCATTCTTAGAAATGCCAGAACATCAATAAATTGTTGGCTTCCTCCAGAAGAAATTAAATTACATTACATTTGCTCATAGAATGTATCTTTTGTCCTCCTGTAAGTCTCATATGGTCCTGATGGTATGCCTCAAAAACTCACTGTAATAGAGAGGAGATTCCCTGAAAGGGGAGGAAATCAAGAATACACCCTTCCTTTTTATATGATGGACTCCTGCTCAATGCAAATGAACTCAGAATCAAACTGCCACAAAGGATTTATTTATTCTTAAGTGATGGCTAAAACTTTTCTTAGAAATTAATATTTGTATCACATTTTGACACAAACTTGGACGCCAGAGATTGGTATCACATTGCCAGTTTTAGTCTCAAAAAATAATTACGGGATTTGCAAAGATAAGAGCAAAATACCTGCTTATTGATGTCAGCTACCCAAATCTGTACCACTATTATCTAACATTATATTTCTTAGTTTATTTGCAGCTGACTCCAACTGTACCTAATCATTTTCCGCAAGAACCAGGTTGTAAAAGTGAAATACAAATTGATTTTGAGAAAGAAAGACTCCTCCATGACAAATATGATTATATCTTCAAATATATCTCTATCTCTATCTATCTAAATTCATAGATATAACTCCTTTTGTGGATTTGGTGTATTTTCCCTTGTAAAATTACAATTAACTTGAACATATGGGGCACCTGTACCACAGCATGGACTAAAAATTTTAAGGAACATAATTAATTGGAATACCAAGAAACAGCATGATTGTAAAGCACAATAAAATTCCAGATAATTTTAGCCTAATTTATGTTCTAAATATCTGAAAGATGAAGATGACTGAAAAAGCAGTTGGAAGTCAAACTTATGCCTTCAAGCTATGTATTGAAATTCATTGATACAGCAATTATTGTAAAAGCATAAATCAAACTTATAAAGTAGGAAAGAATATAGCTAAATAATAATGAGAGAAATTTTATTCTACATTACTATGTTTACCTTGTGAAAGACACATAATCTTTTTAAAATTAAAATCCTGCAAGTATTTACAAGAGTAGATAATGCTTTTATCTCCATATTTTATACTTACTGTAGCTATCAAAAATCCTATAGAAAATTTTCATTTCAATATTTTTTATACTAGAAGAAATAATGTTTTTGTAATAAATTTTCATAGCTTGTTTAAAAATAAGTCAGCTGACTGGTGTTTATTCTATCCTAAAATAGATATTTGTAAGGCAGAAAACTCTGCTGGCTTAAAATTTAAATGTATACTAAATTAAACCTTTAATAAAGAAAATTTTTTTCCTTTTTTCTTTTATTGTACTTTAGGTTCTGGGGTACACATGCAGATCATGCAGGATTGTTGCATAGGTACATACATGGCAGTGTGGTTTGCTGCCTCCATCCCCCATCACCTATATCTGGCATTTCTCCCCATGTTATCCCTCCCCAACCTCCCTACCCACCCTCGCTGTCCCTCCCTTGGCCCCCTTAACAGACTCCAGTGTGTGATGCTCCCCTCCCTGTGTCCATGTGTTCTTATTGTTCAATAACCACCTAGAGTGAGAACATGCAGTGTTTGATTTTCTGTTCTTGTGTCAGTTCTCTAAGAATGATGGTTTCCAGATTCATCCATGTCCCTACAAAGGACACCATGAACTCATTATTTTTTATGGCTGCATAGTATTCCATGGTGTATATGTGCCACATTTTCCTTGTCCAGTCTATCATCGATGGGCATTTGGGTTGGTTCCATGTCTTTGCTATTGTAAACAGTGCTGCTATGAACATAAGTGTGCATATGTCTTGTTAATAGAATGCTTTATAATCCTTTGGGTATATACCCAGTAATGGGATTGCTTGGCCAAATGGAATTTCTATTTCTAGTTCCTTGAGGAAGTGCCACACTGTCTTCCACAATGGTTAAACTAGTTTACATTCCCACCAACAGTGTAAAAGTGTTCCTATTTCTCCACATCCTCTCCAGCATCTGTTGTCTCCAGATTTTTTAATGATTGTCAGTCTAACTGGTGTGAGGTGGTATCTCAATGTGGTTTTGATTTGCATTTCTCTAATAATCAGAAATGATGAGCATTTTTTCCTATGTTTGTTGACCTCATATATGTCTTCTTTTGAAAAGTGTCTGTTCATATCCTTTGCCCACTTTTGGGTGTTTTTTTTTTTTTCTTGTAAATCTGTTTTAGTTCTTTGTAGATTCTGAATATTAGCCCTTTGTCAGATGGGTAGATTGCTAGAATTTGTTCTCATTCTGTTGGTTGCCAGTTCACTCTAACGATTTTTTTTTTTTTTTTTTTTTTTTTTGCTATACAGAAGCTCTGGAGTTTAATTAGGTCCCACTTGTCTATTTTGGCTCTTGTTGCCAATGCTTTCTGTGTTTTAGTCAATTTTCTAAGTTATGATAAAAAAATTCCATCACTAATTAGTCGTTAATAAAAGCAAAGAAAGCCTATTATCTCAGATTAAATCTAGCTTTTAAAGATCTTGAACTGTTTATTATGAATTGTTTCTCTAAACAATTACCCTTATATGCAGAAAACACCGTAAATCAATAGTGATACATTTTTTGCTACAAAGTGATAACTACACTCTAAAGGATATAATTATGTATCTGTTTATTATTGATGTGTATAGATTGTTTTCTGCCTTATCTACATGTGCAGAATGGAGTGAGTTTGTGTTTTCTGTAGCCATGCCATTAGTGGACACAGGGTAATATTTTGAGGCAGAGTAACCTGAATTAGAATCCTAAATCTGCTTCTTATTAGCTAGTCTACCTTGGATAAATTACCAATCATTTTGTATTTTCCTTATCTATAAAAGGGAATTCCTCCTTGTTTCGATTATATTGTGAGGAATAGTAATGATATAGGCAAAATACCCAGAATGGTGATTAACACAAATTAATTTTATTTGTACAATACATGCTAATATGACTTCCAAGACCAAGGGAAAACAATGATAACAGAAGTGAGTATTCATAACATCTGTGATTCACCCAGGAAATTCCTTAGGGAAAAGTTAGGTGTTAAAATAATTCAGTATTTTTTTTCTGGTTCAAACTATAAGATCAAAGCATGACCATGTAGCAAATTCAAGAAGAGTAGATAATTAATTTATTAGAAATTTTGAAACCATTCATCTTTAAAGTGAGAATGTTTGGCTTACTTGTCTCAGTTTTTATGAGTATAATTGGATAATGATTATAAAGTCAGATTTTTATTAAGAATAAATAGCCTATTAACTTTATTTAGCTTGTTTTCAATTTGGTGAACCATGTTGTCCAAACTGTGGCATCTCTGATGATGACAAAATAGCATAAAAGTGCAAGACGGAGTTGTGTAGAGTGTTTTTACCCATTTGCCCAAAATGAACATTAGGAGTTATTATTGCATTTAATCAAAGGTGGAGTGTGAGTTTTTAAATTTTTAGAATTACACATTTTATCTTTCTTAGTCTTTCTGAAGCTTATAACAGAATATCTGAAATCATGCAATTTAGAAATAATATAATTTATTGATTGCAGTTTTAGAGCCTGAGAAGTCTCACATTGATGGGCTGCATCAGGTGAGAGCCTTCTTGCTGGTGGAAACTTTCTGAAGAGTCTTAAGACAGTTCAGAGTATCACAGGGCTTGGGGGCTGACCATAACATGCCAGCTCAGGTCTATCTTCCTCTTCCAATAAAGCCACCAGTTCTCCTCCTGTGATAACCCATTAATCATTTTATCTACTGATAGATTAACCTTTTTATTAAGGCACAGCTCTCATGACCAAATCACCTCTTAAAGGTGTCGTCTCTTAATAATGCCACATTGGGAATTAAGTTTCAATACGAGTTGTGAAGGAGACATTCAAACCGTAAGATTGTCTATATTGGGAAAATATGAATGATTTGTCTGAAAGTATAGCAGAAGCTCTTTTCTCTCCATATTCAGAAAGAAACAATATGGCATAATAGATCAACTGTAAGCTTTGATGATAGTAGCCCATTGATGACAACTACCATAGTCATCTATAAGACCATTAGATTATTACTACAGTTTCTTATAAAACAATTGTAGGCAGGGCGTGGTGGCTTTCACCTGTAATCCCAGCATTTGAGAGGCTGAGGCTGGTGGATCACCTGAGGTCAGGAATTTGAGACCAGCCTGACCAGCATGGAGAAACCCCATCTCTACTAAAAATACAAAATTAGCCAGGTGTGGTGGTACATGCCTGTAATCCCAGCTACTCAGGAGGCTGAGGCAGGAGAATCACTTGAACCTGGGAAGCGGAGGTTGTACTGAGCTGAGATCACACCATTGCACTACAACCTGGGCAACAAGAGCAAAACTCCATTTCAAAACAATAAAAAAAAATTGTAATAAAATACGTATTTTAAACCATTGTTAGAACTAGCTAAAGTATGCCTGTGTAGCACACAGCAATCTTGAGGACACAGGGATAGTCTACAACATGTATAATTAATGATAATTATTAACATTGTACTGACCCAAACATTTATATTTTATTACTTCCTTTATACCTCATATATAAGCACAGTACAATATGACACATGACATATATTTATGTCAGGCGTCCCCAAACTTTTTACACAGGGGGCCAGTTCACTGTCCCTCAGACCGTTGGAGGGCTGCCACATACTGTGCTCCTCTCACTGACCACCAATGAAAGAGATGCCCCTTCCTGAAGTGCGGCGGGGAGCCGGATAAATGGCCTCAGGGGGCCGCATGTGGCCCACGGGCCGTAGTTTGGGGATGCCTGATTTATGTTACCAATGAAAGTGAGTTATAATGAGTTTTTGAGCTTTATGAACCTTTATTTTAAAATAGTAGTTAACATATTTTAGGGTCTGAAAATTAGATATAGAGCATTGCATCTATGAGACATTATTAAGAAGATATGGGCCGGGCGCGGTGGCTCAAGCCTGTAATCCCAGCACTTTGGGAGGCCGAGGCGGGTGGATCACGAGGTCAAGAGATCGAGACCATCCTGGTCAACATGGTGAAACCCCGTCTCTACTAAAAATACAAAAAATTAGCTGGGCATGGTGGCGCTTGCCTGTAATCCCAGCTACTCAGGAGGCTGAGGCAGGAGAATTGCTTGAACCCAGGAGGCGGAGGTTGCGGTGAGCCGAGATCGCGCCATTGCACTCCAGCCTGGGTAACAAGAGCGAAACTCCGTCTCAAAAAAAAAAAAAAAAAAGAAAGAAAGAAAATATGTAATTACCTGAATTAAACATTCAGAGGGTAACAAATTTGATATGAACTTTAAAAATACATATCCTAGTAATTTTTACTTGCTTCTAGGTATAACTGAATTATTCTGCATTTGTTTTCCATAACATGTGTTGTTTATCTGAGAAATTGTCTGGATAAATGCAGTGTATGTACTTGAATGTTTTACAGTGCTGTTCCAACTGGAAACTGCTATATGTCCTGTTTGTTTTATATATGAAAATAATCTCTGAAGAATTTATGGACCAAGAAAAAACATATTGTATTGGTTTTCTATTTCTAGGGGCTGAAATCAGCCTGCTAACTTATTTCTTTCAGAGGTTGCAGGAAAGAATCTATTCCTGGTATTTTTCAGCTTCTAGAGGCTGCCAGCATTCCTTGGCTTATGCCACATCACGTCAATCTCTGCTTCTGTCATCACGTTGCTTCTCTTTGCCTGACCTTTCTACATCCCTGTTATAGGAATCCTTATGATTACATTGGGCTTACCTAGATAATCCAGGATCATCTTCTCATAATAAAATCTTTAACTTAATCTCATTTACCAAAATTTTTTCCCATTAAGGTAACATTCACAGGCTCCAGATATTAAGATGTGTACTTATTTGAGGGTGAGCATTACTCAGTTTAGTATTGTCCACCCACTGACCTCCAAGGATTTACATCCATCCACATGCAAAATATATTAAAACCATCTCAACATTCATAAAAGCCTCATTCCATTAAAACATCAACTTAAAGTCCAAAGTCTCATCTAAATTTTGTCAGATCAAAAGTACCAAATATAATAATCTAAATCATATAATTCAGGTATAGTGGAGAATCTTGCATGATATATCCTAGGACAAAATTTTACCCCATCTGTAGACTGATGAAACTAGAAAACAAATTGTCTACACTTGAAATACAATGAATGGTGTGACAGGAATGATATATAAGTTACAGACATTCCTATTTTTAAAAAGAAAAGGAGAAAGGAAATGAAAGGAAAAAGAAAAAGGAGTTATTGATCCCAAGCAAATTTAGATATATAACTTTGTAGAAATACAAATAAAACTCCATTGAGCTTCAAGACCTTGGAATAATCCTGTGTGGCTCTTGCCTCTATCATCTGGGAGTGCAGCTCTGCCCTTCTTTTCTTGAAAGGTAGGTGTGCTTGCAGCTGAGTAGTTCTATCAGACTTTTCCCTCCCTGTATAATTTTGGGAGTCTGACAGCCTTCTTTCATTCTGTCCTATCTGTGTCTCTTTCAATTCAAGCTGGCAGTGTTCCTGCTGATAAAACGTGCTTAAGAATCTCTTGGCTCCCCCATGTGTATCACAAAGATTTGCTCCATTAGTCAAGAGGCTCCTCCAAAGAGCTTTCCTAAACAATCCTTTCTTTCTTCCTGGGTTCTGCTCAGATGGTTAAGGAATTCCTCAGCTACTTGCCTAATCTCTTCACAGAGTCCTCTCTGTTCTTGAGTACTCTGCAGTTTTTATCCTTTTAAGGCACTAACAAAGGTTGTGGAACGGCATCTTTGGCTTTCTAGTCTAAAGCACATTCTCCTGCCATTGTAGCTCCTAATTTTAGCATATTTTGCAATCAAGATAAGCTGATAATTTAACACATCATAAAATATTTCTTCCTTGTTGCGAAACACTTCCCTCAATTTGTCTCTTTTCTTTCACATTTAACAGTAGGTAGCAAAACGAAACCAAGCCCACCTTTAACTCTTTGCCTGAAAATCTCCTAAATACACAAGTTCACAGCTTATATGTTTTGTTTCCACTTATAACTGTAGGGCACAATTCAGCTGTTTCCTGCCGCTATGTAACAAGGGTCCATTATCCCCTAGTTTTAAATAACGTGTCCCTAATTTCCTTCTGAGCTCTCAGCAGCAGCACATTTAAAATCTATATTTTCACCAACATTCTGTTTATGATAATTTAGGTTTTCTGTAAGATGATGTAAGTTTCCTGTACCATGCTCCTCAGTTTCTTCTAAGCCCTCACAAGCAATGCCTTCAGTTTTCTACTAACAGCCTGTTCAAAGAAATGGAGGCTTTTAAAATCTTGTTCCTCAAAATTAGTTCAGCCTTTTCCCATTACCAGATTCTTAAGCAGCTTCTACAGGTTTAGTATTTGTTATAGCAGCACCCACTTCCAGTACCAAAATCTGTTCCTGTTGTTGGTGTTTAAGCTTAAAGTATCAGTAGAACTGGTTCATTCTGGAGGCTCCAGGAGAGACTCTTCACCTTGTGCTTTTCAGCTTCTGGAGCCTGCCTGCATTCCTGGGCTTGTGTTCACATCACTCATGCAAGATGCAAAGACCAGCAAGAGCTTCTTCTCCACATTTAGAGATGATTTTAAGTAAATTCTACGCACCAAACACTGAATCTATTCACAAAATAAAAGAGAGGAGCACAGTAATGTCAAGTTTATTCATCTTTATGAATCTTAAATAAGAAAGAGATTTCTAAATACAAAAAAAAAAAAAAAAACCTCAAAATTCTTTTATATTTCAAAGAGGCTAACATTATCCTAAGGCACAGATAAGCAGTTCTTTTGTTCAACGTCCCAGTAAATATGTTATCCAATCAACTAAGCTATGTAAGAAAACCATTCTATCCCCAAATGCCTCAGCAGGTTGTATTCAATTACATTTATCATTTCAAAAGTACACATGCACTCAAAAAGTTGCCTAATCATTCAGTCTTTTTCCAGCATGGGTATGGAGCCTGGTAATATGAAAGTTGAGGGCAAGTTTTGCTCTTGTTCAGCAGAGGTATATTTTGTAAAGGGAATATTATTAGAGCTGAACCAAAGTAGAACTACTGTATTCATAGAATATTCTTTTTCTCATACCTCATTTAATTCCTGACTGTCAGGTCAATTGTTACTATTACATGTTAATGGGGTAATTATAAGACCAATTGCTTGGTGCTCTCCTAGAAATCCTTTTTTGGCCATTTACTTTTAATTTTCTTGACATCCTCTTCTCTGATATTTTTTAAATAGTTCTTCTGACAAATTTAAGCAGTACATGTAAGTAATGCTAGTTAACAAAAACTTGGGCTTAGAAGAACTGCAAATACTAATGCACTTTTTCATCGGCATCCCATCTCTAGCATTCCAGTCCCTCACCATCTCCATTTTCTATGTCCCTAAACTCAAAGGGACACCCCACGCTATCAAGGCCCCCAGTTGAACATACACATATTTTCCCCACCTTACTTTTCTCTTATTTCACTTCAATTCACTTTTGCTTCTAAATTCTTTCTGTCTCTGAACCTGAAAGGAAGCAAGCTAGTTAAAGCAGGAATTGAGAGTACAAAGACAGTGATGTCAAAGAGATGTTAATCCTCCACACACCGTCTGGCCGCATTGAGGATATTTCTCTTTGTGTACTAGAAAACTGGAAATAGCTGTGTCTGTTGAAACCCTTCTTTCCCAAATTCTATTGAAGTGAAGAATAGAAAATTTAGAAATAGTCGGATTTAGGAGATGATTTAATTTAATCCACTACTTTTGTGACAAGGATATCCAGAGAAATTCAGGGACTTGCTCAGGATAATGCCAGGACTAGAATTTGAGCTTAGTGATTCAATCAAGTATTCTTTTGGCTACATTTTATATCCTTAGTCGAGTTAAGAATAAAATAAACTTTGTTCTGGCATTTCACCTTGCTGTCTTAGATGATTTCTTTTCTAAATCTCACCTTCAAGAAATCCAGATGTCATGTAGATCAGCAGAATGCATTTAGTAACAAATCTTAATACTCTAAAAATAAAGCACACATCAACTAACAGGAAAAATTAAAGAAATTATTGAATGATAAACCATAAATTATGAAAATTGACATATTTTTCTCCTAATTTGGAAAACTCTAGGATTGATTTATTGTTGTGTTAGCCAGGTTCTCATATTACTTAGCCTTTAAGAGACTTGTTTATCTTGATTTATTTTTATTTACCATGAAAATTCACAATACATTAAATTTTGTGTGTGTGTGTGTGTGTGTGTGTGTGTGTGTATTTTTTTTTTTTTTTTTGAGACAAGCTCTTGTCTCTTGCTGTATCACCCAGGCTAGAGTGCAATGGTGATCACAGCTCACAGTAGCCTCAACCTCCTTGGCACAAATAGTCCTTCTGCCTCAGCCTCCAAGGAGCTGGCACTGCAGGCAAATGCTACCATGCCTGGCTAATTTTTTATATCTTTTTGTTGGGACAGGGTTTCTCCATGTTGCCGAGGCTGATCTTGAACTCCTGAGCTCAAACAATTCACCCAACTCATCTTCTCAAAGTGCTGGATTACAGGCATGAGCCACTGACCCTGGCCAATAATATTTTTAAGATTATGAAAGTTTCTGTTTGTCTTAGATGACTGAGTTTGTAGCAAAATACAGTGCACCATTTTCTTACAGTTAAGCTCAGCATTTAAATATTTGAATAGAAACACATTAAGAAAAAATACTATCCCAATCTTCTCAAACCACTAGATTATATTTTTGATAAAATGTATTAGTCACTGCTACCAGTATTTCTTTCATAAATAATTAGGCAGATTGATAACACCATAGATTCAAATGTCTCTGCAACCCTTCCCAGAAATTTTGCAACTTTTCTCTATTGAGCTCTCAGTCTCATTTTCTGCAAATACTGTTTCATAGCTTCTCTACCGTCCTCAGATTGCAAACTGTCCCTTCTGTTTTCTCTATTTTTGTGGATGTGCCTCATACTTTCAATTTGTCATAGAGTCCTAAGTTGAAAATATTTTTTTCTGCATCTGTACCAATCTTATCTTTTCATCTTGCATTATAGTGGGAGAAATGTACGCCCTGGTAATGACTGCCATTTTACATTTCACTTCAGAAGTCATATTGGGAAGAATTCCATTTCTTCCTATGTTCCCAAGGACTTCTTTTTGGGAAGAAGGTCTCCTCTTCTTTTTCTCCTTTATTTGCTCAACTTTCTTTTCTATATTAGCACAAATTATTCTCATTATCATCCACATAAATTCTAGATTTTTATATTTAAATCGTAATTTCAAAAAAACAATAACTTCTTTCTTGACTTCACCAATTCTTTAGCTATCTATAATAGTTTCCTGTTTTTTACCATCAGACTTCTTCAAAGTGTTTGCTACAAACACCGTTTCTACCTAATTCTGATCCAAAATTCTCAAAGTTTAAAATATTATGAACTATCTTCAATATATTGAAAAGCAAAGAGAATAATATAATACATAGCTATATGCTCACCTTCCCAGGTTTAATTAATGTTGATATTTTATGAAATTTTCTTAGGCTCTTTTCCCAAAGAAATATTATATCACACATATGGCTAAAGTTCACCTCATTTAATTCATTCTTTCACTCCAGAGGTTGACTGTTATCATAAGATAGATATATATGTTTTCTACCCTAATATTTATAGTTTATAATATTTGAATCTACTCATAAATAATATATAATCTTTTAACCTCATATCTATATAAAAGCATAATTTGTTTTATTATATCTACATAAATTATATCAAAGTATTATTATACTTTCGTACTTTATGTGAATACAGGCAGATCTAGTTTGCTTGTGTTACCATTAGTATTCCACAACATGAATATATCAAAATTTATTTATCCATTCACATGTTGATGGATATTTAATTTGTCCAGCTTTTCATCCATATAAACAATCCTACAATGTGCACACTTATTTATATTTGTTTGCTTAAATGAAAGTATTTATTTAGAAGAGGGGCTGGAGCCTGAAGGTACAGCATCTTCAGACTTACTGGAGATAGTCAAAGTGGTTTTCAAAGAAGTTAAAACAATTTAAACTCCTATTATCAGAACATGGATATATTTTCATTCTCCATATACTTAAATAATACTCATTTTAATCAGACTTTTAGATATTTATTTGAAGAGTATAAAATGGTTCCCATATTTGTTATTTATTACTACATAACAAATTTACTCCAAATGTAAATGACTTAAAATAGAAGGATTTATTTTACAATGTATGTGGATCACAGTTCCAGGCTTGGCGTAAATGTGTATGTCTGCCTCAAGTTCTTTCACAGCGTGCAATTAAGAACTTAGCTGTGGCTGGGCTCTTGTCGAAAGGTTCTATTGGGGAAGATTCACTCATTCTTATGCATGTGGTTATTAGCAGGATTCAGTTTCTAATGCCTGTTATAGTGAGGGTCTCGGATTCTCCTCCCTCAGTTCTTTGCCACAAGCACCATTCTATAGGGCAGCTAACAGTATGACAGCTGATTACATTCAAAGCAAGCAAGAGAGTTAGGAAGCAAGAGCAAGAAAAAAGTCACAGCCTTGTGGTAACCTTATCTCAGAAAAAGATTTCTTGATACTGTTCTTCATATTTTATTCATTAGTAGCAAGTTGCTAGGTCCATCCACATAAAAGGAGCCAGAGTTTCACAGAAGCATGAATACCAGGGAGTGCGTATCATCTAAAGCCATCTTAGCAGCTGCCTACCACAGTATTTCATTGTATCACTGTCACATTTTTCTGACTTTTATTTTGACATATTTTCATATGTTTTTAGCATTAAGATTTCTGTTCTGTGAATTACTCATTGATATTTTTCCACTTTTCTATTGAATAATGTTTGTTTTATTCTTAATATGTAGATATTCTTTGTATATTCTGAATACTAATTTTGGTTAGTTTTGTAAGTTAGAGCCGATTCATCCTTCAACCAACTTTAATTTGATATACTTACACTTCCATTTCTTCTATCCCCATTGCCAAAACCACGCTTGTTAGGTCATCATTGATTTTCTTATTGTCAAATTCAACGAATGCTTTTCAGATCTCATCTTAATTGACTTGTTGGCAACATTCAATATAGATGAATAGTTTCATTCATTTATCATTAAAACATACTTTTTACAAAATTTCAACTCTATGTCATATATACTATTTGTTCTTGACTTTCCTGACAGTATCATATATTGGTTTTTCACCCTACATGATAGATATTTGGCAGAGTCTTTTGCTGGTATTTCTACTTACTTCACCTCAAAATATCTATATTCATTAAGATTATAGTTGATAATCTTTTCCTAGTGATTTTGTTTGGTTTCACGGATAAACACTGATTATGATGCCAATAATTTTCTGGTTTATATTCCTTTAACTATATCACCAATCTTCTTTTAATATGTAATATGTTCACTTGGATATCTCACAAACTTCTCAATCTTTATAGTAGGCCTACATCTGAAATTCTGATCATCCTTATTCCTCAATTGTCTGAAGGTCACAAATATCATCTTCTTTCATCCAGTAGGATATTGGAAAATAGGAAATATCTATTACATTTCCTTGTCCCTGTATCAAGTCCCGTATATACCACCTACTTAAACATCCTGTATTCATATATACTTCTCCCCCTCTACAGCTGTCAGTTTAGCCAAACTATCTGCTTCTCTTCCCCAGGCTAGGATAGGGTCTCCCATTTCCATTTTGCTTATGTTTCCTTATGTTTTTAAGAAAAAGAAAAATATATATAAAACTCATAGCAAGTGTTTTTAATGTAAAAATAATGGCATAACTCCCTGTAATAACATTCCCAAAGATTTCTGTAGCACTTTGAATAAGATTTTAAATCCTCAATGATAGAACTTCAATGACAAACTTTGCACAATAGGGTTTAACATAGTTTTCTTGCCTAATCAGTTTCCTGCCTCAGTTTCCCCTCATTTGATTTATCTAACCACACTGGGTTTCTCTCTCTTTCTGTAAAATTCCAAATGACTTTCAGGCTCAATTTTTTAAAACTTAAATTTCTTTGCTGATGGAGAAATTTTCCTGCATCATTTGTATTCATTCTTCAGGTATCAGTTGAAATATCACTTCTTCAAGAAGTTGTTTCCTTCTCTTCCAGCCTGGACTAAATATTCTAGGGTTTTTTCCATAATATTATTTAGTTTTCTTTCATAAGAGTTATCACAATTTTAATTATATAATAATCTTAGTTATGTTGTAATTATTTGGTTAATAACTGTATCACCCACAGACTATAGTTATATAAAATCCAAACTTGTATCTCTAGTAGTTTTGCATCCCTCAATTCTAGAATATTGCTTGGACCATAGTTGAAACTTAATTAATATTTATTCAATAAATTGCTGAATCTACTGCTAGTTCTAGCTCCACAGGAGCTTTTAATCCCATTGGTACAAAATTAAACAGGAATACAAAATTGAAAACTAAAATGTGAACCACAGTCATTAAGAATACTCTAAGGGAAAGTTTCATAACCTCACTAGCCATCCATTTCCTCATTATTAAATGAAGGGTTTAACCTAGATCAAGTCTAAGATCATTAGCACCTCTAAAATGAAACAATCCTAACTGCTGGCTCAGGAAGAAAGAAAAATCAATGTGCTCTAAGAACTGAAGGAAAATTTCATAAGGAAAGTTTTGATGATAAAAGCTATAATTAATGGGGAAGAAATGGAAATTAACATAGGTATTCTGAGATGGTGTGATCAACCAGATGCCTGAAGTAAAGGACTATTTTGGGTTTCAGTGGGAGAGATGATTTAACATGGAGCCATTCTGTAAGGCACCTATAAAAGAGGACAAGGTTTTGGAATTGATTAGAAGCCACAAGACATTGTTGGATTTTGAGCTATGGTGCAACATGACTGTGCATTATTTTAAAATAAAGTTATTTTCTATAAACATGTATTGATTTTTGACTATGTAATGGGCACTGCTGGGCACTGGGAATACAAACATGAATCAGCCATGATTCCTGCCTCTGTGTCCCTCAAAAGAGTGGGGTGGTAGTCTTAAAAAAAATGAGTAATATAACATTACATTACAAAAGAATATATCAAAAAATATATAACAACTAAAAATATAATCCATTCATAAGTATTTTACAATAAAAGGCAGTTTTATATGGTGGAGACATCATCTTTAATGTACATACCCTTTGCAGGAGCAAGACCACTTCTACGAATGTAGCCATTTTGAGGAGATGTGGGTGTAAACTTCAAATAATTTATAATCTCACTAACTTTATCTGTTCATAGAAACTCTCCAAACCTCATTTTCTTTACGTGTTAAAAACTAAAATAACAGGTTAGTATAAAGATTAGAGGCATAAATGTTACAAATGTTGGAAACACATCATTATAAAAGTGGAATCTAAGAGTATAATAAAGTGAATTCATGAAGGAATTGTTTAAAATTTAATCAAGGCTGTAAGAACTATTGCTTTCTCATTCTTGGAAAAAAATTACTCAGATTCCGAACTTCTACCAAAACAAATATATATACACACGTGTGTGTGTGTGTGTGTCATCAGATTTATATATACATATATATATATATATATATGTATATGTATATGTATATGTATATACCAGATAAATTTTAAAATAGAAGCTAGCATTTGAATACTTTTAAGTATACTACATGTATTAATTCATTTAAATCTTACAAAAGCCCCATGGGGTAGGTACTATCATTAGCATCATTTTAAATGCAAAAATACTAAGGCACTAAGAGGTTAAGAAGCTTTCCCAAGGTGATCCAGATTATTAAAATTAAAACCTGATGCCTCTGGATGATGAACATGACCTCTTACTACTATATTCTGCAAACTATATAAAATTGTATTGAAATTCTACAAAGATTGGGTTAAATATGCAATTTTAGCAATAGTACACAAAAATTATTTTTATAACTTTGAGCTGAGGGGAAAAAAAAAAAAAAACAACTCCCTAAAGAAAGAACCCAAGCTACAAAGGTACTTTAAGAAAACAAAAATGTAAGAATGGAAATAAATGTTTGCAGTGCATTTAGTACACGATGTCTTATTACTAATATACAAAGAGTTTCCATAAATCAATCAGAACACAAATTCTCAATAAGAAAATAATAATAGGGGAAAATATGAGAACAGCAATCATGACAAATAAAAGCAAAATGTCCCTAAACATATTTAAGAATTCCCAGTCATAAGTGAGTGGAAATGCAAATCAAAACAAAAAGATACCACTAGCAAAAAGAAAATGTTAATAG